>NC_089996.1:5165000-5790000 GCF_036417845.1 Apteryx mantelli
AAATGAAAGGCGAAAGCTTCTACACCACGTTTTACTATTCTTACTGAATTTTCAAGTGCTTTTCCTCCCCTCCTTTCATTGGCTGACACTCTGTACAAGGCATCTGTTTTGTGTGAATCAGTGATGCATATGATGTTTGTAGGTCATTTCCTTCTGTCAAGAGAGGTGGCAAGACTAGCCATAGTCTCTGCCTAAATGGTAGAGTGGTAAGTGTGAGACACTACTCTAAAATCCCACTTTTCAATACAGCTAAACTGTTTGCAGCAGATTGAAAGCTGGGAGCCATGCTTTGCCTGTGTAATGAAGGCTGCATTTGTACCCCCATATTAATGCTACTCACAGGCCAATCAGTAGTATCTAGCCAGCACATCCCCTTGCAAGTGATGGTCTTGCTTTAGTTGGGCTAATGGACTGATGAGATCACCTCTAATTTGTGTATCAAGCTGGTTTGTATCACATCATTCAAAAAAGAAGCGGGGGGGGGGGAGGGAACCCCACACAAAACAACAAAACCCTCTTTATTTTATTTTTTTTTCTTACCGGACTTCAAAAGCTTACATTATAAACAGTGTGCTCTGCCCTGTGAAAGTAACGTTTTTTTGCTTGAAGCCATTACCTCAGCCAATAAACATCAGAAAATGAGTGCCCTCATTTTCCCGTTTGGTTTTCATTTACTCTAGAGTTATGACACGCTGGTAAGAGTAATACTATCAGTCCATTTCTTCATGCAGGAAGAGGTTCCCGGGAACATTGGCTTTTGTGCTGAGCTAACTCGGTCAGTGATACAGGACTTTAATTGGCTATCTGCATCCAGAAGTGCACTCATCTTCTCCTGTGGCCAACAGAATGAAGAAAGCTTGAAGCGAGAAAGATGCTTAGTGTATATATGATATTTTGGTCATTGTTTAAAATACCCAAAGCTCTAAATCTTTAAGAAGGTTTCAAAGGCCTCTAAGAGCATATAACTGGTTACTCAGGGCTGTATGATGTGGAGGTCCCTGAGCTAACGATAGTGAGCTTGAAACACAGAAGTGAGCTGCCTGCAGTCTCATCAACACTGCTCGGGGTGGATTCAGCTCCGTGTTGATGCTTTGGGACCTGAGCTCTTACCTCTGCATATTGTCGTGCAGAGTATGTCAGTGATAGTGACCGCTGATACGTGTTCTGATTTGATGCTGATTTGACCTAGTACCATGAATATCAAGCTGCCATAATACTAAACTAGCACCAGAAGAGTCCAGAGGAGTTTGGTTGGGCTGTAGGAGCTTCCATGGAATGAACACTAGGATTTTTATGTGGCCTCGTGTTGCCTACCTCTTCTGCTCGGAAGTTAAGAACTAAATCCCACTGGATTTCCATGAGGTTACATGCATAGTTTCCCCAGTCGTCTTAAAATTTCAGCTGTAGTAATGAAGATAAAGTTTGGGATGGCCAGGAGGGTGAGGTAAGAGAAGAACAACAAGAGAATGACGAGCTTTAGAATGCATTTAAAGCAGCTGAACCCCACACATGGATGTGAGAATGGCATCTAAGAAGCCAGACTGGACTCTTGTATGTGTGCTGAGGACAGTAAAGCAAATAAGAATTTCTTGTGCCTACGTGGGGTAACTGTCAAAGAAGTCTTCTCCTGGAGCCTGCTGAAACACCGTGAGAAGAAGCATTTTCAGCCTGGCCTGAGCTGTGCTCTTTTACACTTTCATATTACGTGTTGTAATAGTAGCAGCAGTGCCGTTCAGCTGATGGCATGTTTTCTGTGTCTCTTTCCTTGGAAGCAGTATCTCCAAGTCCTTCAGAGTTTGGAAATGATATCAATGGAAAGAGAAGAAAATAGGAGAGAAAAGGGAAATTGGGGAGTTAAAGACTTTGTTTAGCTGAAAGTTTGAAAATGGGTTGGATATCAACTAAGAGGAATGTGCAGCAGGCAGGCTGAGTGTTCAGATATTGCTAAGAGAATTATTTGAAGCTTTGACAGGTGGGTTTTCAGTGATCTGTTTAAGCCTCCTTGAGAGGGAAGCGATGCCTAGCGATCACAGCCTGAGGTAGAAAATCAAGGTGTCTGAACCAATTTGGGCAGTCAAGTTTCAGGTCAGGAAATAGGTTTGACATGCTAGTTTGCCAGGCCACCCCTTTTCTTTTTGCTAGCATACCGTCCTCAACACCCTCTTCTGTTTTTCCCTGTGTTTCTATCACTATTTCCTATTCCTTTGCTCTCTTTCTTGTGGCATGGTGTATATATACCTACCAGGTGGTAACCGATGGCTCACCTATGTAGTACAGTATGTGCTGGACCTTGACTGTGATTGACTGATTTGTGTGTGTATATATATATAAAGTGTGTGTGTGTATGTATATACATATATATATATTTTTTGACTGGGCGCTGAGTACCACAAGGTAGGTCATTGCTGGTATAAATGTCCTCGCCTGCCTGAAGTTAGCATTTGTGGTCTGGGGGGATGTTTGAGCAGTTCCTTTAAGCTTCCTTGAATCTGAGTTGCAGCAGTGCAGTGCTTTATTATGGGTATAGGAACCCAACTACGTGGTGACGTTTACACTGTTTGTTCAGCTTCTTGCCTGTTGATTATCGTCCTCTGTCTGCTTTTTAGCATTTTTCGCCTTGTTTCAAGGAATGCTGTTAAGCTGACCTGATGAAATGTTAGACAACCCTTTCTGGTTTGCAGACCGGAGCAGATACTCTTCTAGTGGCTTTTCTGGCTTTTTTTCACTTGCTCCAGGAATATGCTGCGGCTCTTCAGCGGTGCGAGGAGTGAATGGGGGGTTTGTATGCAGTGGATAGCAAGGTGTTGTGTTAACCAGTTTAATTATGCCGAGTACTTGATACTAAGCGAGGAAAGGGGAATGTGTTATTCGAATGAAAATATCTGTCACAGAACATTGCGGCGTGTCCTGTTTCACTGTGACAAAAACCAGGTGAGCAGAAATATTCTGCTGCAGCTGGAAGAGATATTAAACATGCCTGGCTGCCAGAATCTGCTCTCTGAGCCGTGAAACCTGATAAGATGCGATCCACAGTCCTAATAAAAGGAATTTCCATACGCAATTACTTCAGCTGGGTTTTAATCTTATAACAGTGTCTTTTGTTGAAAGGTTTGTTGATAGGAGACACTGCATAATCCTCCGACGTCTTCCGAAGAAGGGATGCGTGCAGTGTCGTCGCAGTAGAATTACCTGCGGGGCAAGGCCATAGTCAGGTGCACCTCGTGGTGTCTCTCCTCTCTGACCTCTCACTTTTGATGCCCTCAGGAGTGATCGGACATAGATACTCGTGCAGTTTAGCCTGATTACGCAGAAGAGCTGCGGTGTGGAGCTGAACCGTACTGAGGCGATATGCAGGAGTTGGAGAGTAAGAGATGGGGACTGAAGTGGGAAAACTCACTGGATGACATGACCACAAAAATAGTAGGGGAAGGCATTATGGTAGCCCAGGATGCTCATAGCAGTAACGTTGATAGATAACCACCAGCTCCTACATAGTATTTTTCCTTAGGACAGCAAGGCACGGGTATCATAGCACTTGTTTTAGTTTTAAGCAAACTTTTGGGGTGTTTTTTTGCTTTTCATTTAAGAGACAGTTAGGGAAGACTCGATGCCATTCCAGTAACTGTATTAGCAAGCTGGCTACATTACAGTTACGTTCACTATAGGATAAGAGTACTTTTTGGCAGACCCTGTGCGGCAGCAGAGTGTTGCAGTGATGCTGTTAATTAACAAAAGAACTGCTTTGAGTTGATCATGAAAAGCGTTTGTCCAGTTTTTGGAAAAAGCAAGAGAAATTGGCCAAGGTGTTCAACAGTTAAGGTGAAGAGATGAACTCGTACATGGTATGGCCTAGTAGATCAATATTGAGACACAGTCAAGAAACTAGAGCTGAAAGAATGAAATAATCTTAAGAGCCCAGCACACAAAGCTCTGCATTGTATGTTTGGTAGGAAGAGAGATTTAATAAAGTGCGTTAGTAGAAAGTATAAGAAGTAATTGAGTTAGACTGTAGAGTGTTTTGTGAAATGAGTGTTGACAGAAGAGTTAACCAACCAGACTATTGTTGCCTGGATATCTTCTGTGGATCAGCCAGTTTTTTCCTCCAAGCTACTCTACAGCTGAATTAAGCCTGGAGTTGTTTTTTTTCCAAAACTGCTTTCCCTCTAAAGGAAAGAAAAATTAATAGCAAAAATGGAATTCTTCTTAGCAGCGAACTTATAAATCTGAAATCTGAATAAATAAATGGTGCAATGATCAAAAAATGTTACATTAACACTTTTTTATTGCATTAGCTGAGACACTTAAGTAACATGTAGTTATGCAGAGGCACTAGGGAGATTATGATTTTTCTATTTTTATCAGTTTTACCATTCTACACCCTTCTGGTGCTGATTCCCCCGTGCATCTGCTTTGCTAACATTTGGATTTCCATTGAAATCTGGCTGGAAGAATCTCATTCTCCAGAGCTTGTCTATCTTTCTGCTTGTGTAACAATTCTCGTAGCCAGAAAAGAGCCATTACAAACTGCAGTCCAAGGGAATAAGGGCCTTGGCTGTCTTGGAATTCCTTAGGGATTGAGCATTTAACTCTCTTAAGGCACTCTCTTAAGGAAAATTGCAGTCTTCTCATGAAGTTGGGAAGAAGGGTGTAGAAGGCCATCTGCAAAATTCAACTGTGTAACTGGTGGTTACTCGCTCTGAACTCTTGTGCAACTGTTTCAGGTTAAAAGCTGGGTAGAAAGGTGCTGCTACAAGTCTCAGTTTAGCTAAATGTTTGTTAGGTTAGCTTGCTCTATGAGCAAGCAGCATTTTCTAAGTTGTCTTGGGACTGTCTGCATTGTTTGGGCTTTTTGTGTTTACTTTCTTCCTGAACTGGGCTGGTAGTTAATGCTGAGTTGCTGTTTCCATGACAAGGCCTCTTCTTGGAGATTTACAACTCAGCTGCTTTAATTTGCCAGGCTAATGCTTTGGAATGCAGGTTGACAGTCCAGATGTGAAACCTTTCTCCTTAGAAAGAAAACAAAGGATTAAATGTGTTTTAAGAGTTTTTTCTTTTTTCTTTCTTTTTTTTAATGAAGATTGGGGCCCAAAACCGAACATTTGAAGTCTTGAAATACTGCTGTTAGCTAGTGAGGTTAAACTTTAAGATCTGGAGACTTCAAAGTATGTCATCTTTGGCCAGGTTGCAGGAACAATTTTGATGTTTGCACCTGTTACTGCAGGTATCAAATGCTTTTTAAAAACATAAAATGATCAAGTTATGCATCTTCAAGCAGATCATGCAGGTAAAGTAACGGTTGCGGTATTGTTTCTGCTAAAACATGTGGGTAAGCGCCGCTTTGTAGTTTTGGATTGACGACTGAGTGGTCACCTGGAAATGAGATCGTTTTCTCCGTATTCATTGATAAAGCTTATAGCTCATGCTGGCCCTTCCTTTCTGATTTGACAAACTGACCCCTCCACCGTTTCATGAGGGGAACCATAAATAGGATTGCCCTTGTTTTCAGGGTGTCTCCTGCATGGAGGAAGGCCCAGGTGGTGCAGGGCCGCTGGGGCAGCTGCTCACCATCATCCGCATTGCGGGGTGAAGGGTCTGACCGGAGTATGGGTGTTCTCTAAAGTGTGGCTGAATTGGAAAAGGTTGTAATAGAGGTGTTTAATGACCAAACATTTTTTTTGTAGTGCGAAACATAATGGCCTCAGGCAGACCATTGAATCTGATCCTATGTGCTAATGAGGATTCATACAACGCATCTATCAATTAATATCCTTTTGGGTTTCAGAATTGTTTGGATTGGAAATGAGGCAGCGAATGTTCGTTGTCCTTTCCAAGAAAAAATGAAAACATCTCTAACTTTCTCCCAGTCCGTATGGAAGGATCAGACATTAGGCAGTGCCTGTGCTACCAGATGTCTTAAAATTGAACTCTTAGCCTTGCAAGTTAAAAAGGGTAGATCTTGTAATGAAACAATAATAATATGTTTCTCAAGTTGCCTTGAGAAATATTATGAGATAGAGATGGTAGTGATTTGCATTATTACTTAATTAAAACTGGGGTTGTAGAGTAAAGAGCTTTTTTTTTTTTTTTTTTTTTTTTTTTTTTTTTGGAGACTATAATAATCCAGTAGGTGATCTCTTCTGATGAGATTTAGGAAGCTTCTGTAGACCAGAGAGGTTGCAAGTAGACAAGACACATTTTGTACATTCAATTGATGTTTGTTCTTGTCAGAGATCTCTGCCTTTTTACTGTGTTACAGAACAACAGATTAGTACGAGTATGCTAAGAAATAGGTTTAACAAATGGCCAAAAATGACGTACGTTTTTCCTAGTTTTTAGTTCTTTTTCTAGTATCAATGCAATTTTTTTATTTTAAAAGTGAGGTGTCATAAGTTGAATAATTTTAATGACTTTAAGAATACACGCACATATAACTACGAGTTATTTTTTCCCTGTATGTGTGTTCACATTCTTTCGGGGGTGGTGGGGGAGGGAAGGACAGGGTAGTTGGGCTAGAGAAAATGTTGTTTGATACATGAACTCTTGCTGCTGCTGCAGTAAGGTAGTGCACTGACTTGTTCTCATACATTTGAGAGTGATCAAACAGTAAGCTTCTGAAACAGTTGCAAAAAGTACAATGTGCACTAGTAATCTCTTCAGTTTGATAAACCATGTATTTATGTAGCTTGATAAAGTGGAAGCTTAAGGTTTCCTTCCTGCGCTGGAGTTTGTCACCCTGGAATTTAGAACTCGTGCATCGAGATCAAAAAAGTATTTAGCCACGGTCTTCTGAAGTGTCTTATAGACACGTTATTTAGCGGCACTAAACCCTAGGCTTTGTGCAGCTTTTGACAATTAATCACTTCTGGTCCTTCCAACAAATGGACTCTGTAAAAAGGAGAAAATTGTATAGGAGCAGAGCAGCTGTATAAGGGCTCCCTCTGTATAACAGCCTTTCCCTGCTCTGCAGAAATCCACGGGCACAGAGCCACGCTAAACAGTAAGTGTTCAGCCACATCTGCAGAAAATCCTTGGGAGGGCATGTGGAAAGTTGGCACAACTTTTGGTGGAAGGAAGTGGGAAGAAAGAAAATCATTAGCTAAGGCTAACTGGGATTCATAGACTTGAGGTCGTCTTATCTGTGGAAGTTCTTCTTCCACCCTTTTTGTTGTTTTAACCACTTCTCTGACTAATCTGAACATTTTCCATGGCTGCAAACTTGGAATGGAGTATTTTTGAGCCATCTATTCAAGAAATATTTTTCTTCACTATTGGTCTGCTTCAAGTTTCTGGGAAAGTGGTTGAGAAGGTAGCATGCAAATAATTTCAGCAGTATCAGAAGACTACTTTCACTGCAGTTCGTCTGATTTCTGGTATTTGCTTAGCACTGAAAATGTGGTTAGATGATGTATTCCTCTTGCTAATTTAGTCAATTTAGCATTGACTCCAGTAGAGCTTGATGAAGTATGTCAGCTGGAGATTAGTCCCAGGTGTCTGGGTTGACCTTAGCTTTATCAGCTGCTTTCAATGCTGTGACCATGAAGCACTTGTAAGTTTTCTGGTTCCTCACATGATTGATAGACCAATTCTAAAGTGGCTTTCCTCCTTGTTTGCGATCCAAGAGGGTAATGCCATGCAGCTGTCTGCAGCGAGATGCTCTTCTGGTGAATACTGTGATGCTCTATTGGCTTATTACCAACACAAATGTCTATTAAAAGGGCAGTTGTGTTTTGCAGACTTCACATCTTGCTAATCTGTGGTTCTCTATTTCCCTCTTTTCTAAATATCTTGAGCAGGATTGAGCAAGTCTTCTAATGCTCAGGAGAGCCTGAGTTACCTTAGAGGAGGCTTAACTTTTGAGGTCTATAGCAGAGCAGACTGGCAATACGTGTTGACCAGTAGAAATAAGCTCAGCAGATAGCAGAGGGTGTTGGCTGTTTTGAGTGCGTGCTTGGTTTTGGTGAGTTGTAGTCTGCTCCTAGGTGCATAAGGGACAGACTGGTGAAGAAAATCTTTCCACCTGGCTCAACAGTCTCCTCTGCTGTATTCACAGCATGCTGTCGCTATTTGATCTTTTTTATCACTTCAGTATTGGAGTATCGGAGTGCATCTTCCTTAGGGTTATATATTTAGAGCTTTTGAAAGATTGTGTGAAATCCTAGTGGCACCTGAGGATATTGGAAGCCCTCCCAGGGCCAGGATTTTATTAGTGGCTTTTTGAAACTAAATCTGCTGCTGCATGATCTTGGATTTCTGCAGAGATCATTAATGAGGAGTCCACACATTTGGAGGAGGAAGCCAGGTTTAGAGTGGCCTGGCTGTGTGGGAAGGATGTTCCTCAAATCTGTAAAGTGCAAATGTCTCACTGAAGGCCTCCGTACCTGACAGAACAGTGTCTTCTGGTCGGACTTACAGAAGCGTTGTGACAGGTGACTGTATGTAGCTGCGACTCCAGTCCCTCCTTTTCTCCTTTCATACGACACCAGAATGCGTAGACGTTGACTGGTAAGTGCTGAGAATGAAAGACGACCTGATCACGAACGTCTCTGGGTTGCAGCGGTGTATAATAAACATCTTTACAAGCCTCTGCCCACCACGCTTTTGAAAGGTGAGGGTTAACTGATGGGGATGAGCTCCACCGTACTGTCTCTGTCTCCTGGTGTGACTGTACCCTTCATGCGGAGAAACCCTCCTGCGTGTGACACGCTGGCTGGTGCGTGTAGGCCACCTGCGTGTGACACTGCCCAGTTCATAAAATGAACGAAACTGGAAGGAAGGGAACGCGCTACTTAAACCTGAATCACTAAAGTCAGCGTCACATCAGCACATTGAATGGTATTCCCTCCTTGCTCCTTAAATTGCAGTCCATATAATATTTTTTTGGTGTTTCTAGCTATGTAGAACACTGCTGGTCATTTTTTCCAGTCTTCCTTAATCTGCTTCTAAACCAAGTGTACTTAATCTCCAGTTGTTAAAGAATTCTCATTTGTAGGGACCATGGCAGCAATGAAGTGTTTCACTAACTTTTAAGCCTTTTTAATGTGAAAAATGTGGGACATTCTAGTTGGTTGGAAATAGCGTTATGGTTAACACTTCAGGGATGTTTCAGTCCTGCTTTTTGGATTCGGTTTTCTTTAATTTGGGTAGGAATAGCTTTATACATCCTGCACAGCCTGTTAGACATCTCAGGAATTCCAGGATTTGAATGGTCTTCTGCTTGCCTATGATTTATAGCTTTTGAAGTGCTGCTCAATCTGGAAAATCTACTTCTTTACTTGAAAACGCTCACATCATAACGGGATAATTCTGTTTATCTTAACTCACGGCAAAGCCTAACAATTCGATAATTTTCTCCTGGGAACAAAACGACATTAGCCATTTATAATCGTTGGTTTAAATCGCGTTAGAGCTGGGGCTGTCTTCTGGGCAGGTTTTGAGAAATGAGTTTCTTTCGAAGGTGCTTGGGAAACTTCTGCAGTGACTCCCAAGTGACTGGGCCTTTGTCCTCAAGGAAGAAGGCCGCCTCGAAGGGTTATCCATCAGCGTGCTGCTAACATCAGTCACAGCTAGAGTTAATCAAAGAGAAGTTCACAGCTCCGTCTCGCTGGCCAGCCAAGGGGTCGTTTCACTTGTAATGTATTGTTCGGCTGACTGATGGCATGCAATTCCCCGGCAGATTTATGGGGAGCACCTCTTGTGAGTAAACTTGCAGCGAGCAGCACGTTCGCTTTAAAGTGAGACCTTCCCTGGGTGCCTCAGAGTTGCTTTCCCGTGCCCAGTGAGGCTGTGAAATGGGTTCGAATCAATGCTATCTAATGGAGGAAAGGTACACGTCTAGGCTGAGATGGCTCTGACCCAAGGGAATTAGATACTTTGTCCCACTGCTTTTTTTTTGTTTTTTTTTTTTCCAGTGGGACTAAGGTCTGGTACCCGCAAAGACTGCATTTATTAAAGCTGCCATGTGTGGATTTTCTCCTATTGCTTCCTTACTACAACAGGTCCACAATTTAAGAAGTGTGGAAATAGTAATTGTCTGGTAGATCTTAAAGTGACAACAGCTGCATTGAGTATAACTGAAATGATTTTTTCTGAAAGGTCCGTGAAGTGGACTGGAAACCTGAACTTGCAGCATTTAGTAGCCACGTGGTGATTTGATGGGGAATCGGTATGCCTTCTAGCTTAATGTAATTATGGCCACTGGTGTGTGTTTGTAATTAAAGGTATTGATATCTATGGAGAAGTATTGCAATAGTGTGCAGACTTGGGAAAATAATGGAACTACCTAAAGAAAGCAGAAGTGAATATTATGAAGAACTTCTAAATGCAGTTTTTAAAAAATGATGTGTCGGTTTGAGATAAAGGGCAAACAAACAAATGTGAAATCTGAATTAGCTTCTGTCCTTTCGTTTTCTGCTGCAAGATTACAGAAAACAAACCTGTCATCATAGGCAAAATGTTTTGATTGGCAGCCTTTTGTTATACGAACGTAAGTAGACTTCCAGTATTTTACTGCTTTGGGCTCTCCTAGAGAGATGCAGAATTTATTACTGTTTTTTTACCTATTAGCAGTATTTCCTTGCTTTCTTCTCAAAGTCAAGTCTGTGGAAAACCAATTTAATGATGTTCTCCCTATAATCTATAACTTGAAGATTTTGCTGGTCATTTTGATCATCTGGTCTAAAAATCTTTACCTTCTGTATAATTAGAGTACTCAGCCTTCTGGTTTGAGTAAAAATAAAAGATGCTTACAAATATAATGGGCCAGATCATGCTGCAGGTTGTTTTGGGTTTTTTTTGTTTGGTTTGGTTTGGTTTTTGTTTTTTTGTTTTTTGCCACCATATTGGACAGAGTTCAATGGATATATGGCAATGTTTCCTTCAGTGAATGCTGTAAATTTGAGTCAACCTCTTATAATTCTCACAATTTTTTTTTTCTCCCCATATTAATATCCATTTTATAACTGGTTTACTGTGCCGGTCTGTTTAAACATGGCAAATATAAAGGCAGGATAACGTGTTGGGAGTAAGGAGGAGGAGCAAATGACCTGGCTTTACATTCAAATACTTCTAGCGAAGGGGACTGTTATCTCCTTCCAGATAACTGGAAAAAGATACTCCAAATACTATATCATGTAAATACAGTTATTGCCTGCCTTATATCACTAAGAGTTCTCAACACATCTGGATTGAAAGTAGTTCCAGTAACATTAAAGCGTACTATTTTGGTTGGCACACTGACGCTGTGGTATATGCCAATTAGTAATGGCTCTTGGAAACAGGCTGCTTTAAAACTCTCCCTGAACTATTCCCCAGAGAAATTATTCAATTAAGTACAACTAAAATTAATGTCCATGGGTTTTGTTCGAATAAAACAAAATAAGCAGCTGGAAAAGGGAAAACTTCTCAGTGTGTGCTTTTAAAATAACAGCTCTAGCTAATAACTGTGTTTCCTGGAATCAATACTGCTGTTTGTTTTCTTAGTGTTGCTCTTCGGTTCTGAATAATCTGATGAACGTTTCTGCAGCTGATGGCCTTGGACAATTCTTTGTCACTACGGTATGTTTTCAGATGACCATCTGTTGCCTTCAGACCCAATTTGAAGAGGCTGAAATGTTCCATTTTGCTTGGGGGTTTAGCAAAGTTTGACTCGGATATAGTCTTAAATATTTTGGGTAGGATGAGTGAATCTCTACTTTCCTATATTGTTCAGTGCTGTTTGAAGGGGGGTGTCTGGTGGAAATGGTGGTCTTGGAAGTGTTCTGTTAGTCCTTGGAGCAGATAGCAAAATTTTTCTATAGCAGAACGTACAGTTTTCTCTTGCTTCAACAAGGAGGGGCAAGCTGTTGTCCTTAAAGATGCTGAGGATTTGGTGGGAAAGGATTATGCCAGAGGCATGCACTGGTCCTTGGCCTTTTGAGCTGGGTGCTTTATTTCCCAAAGGGCAGATGGAGCTCATAGGACTCTGGAGCAGTTTATTCTTTGTGCATTTTTGCTACCCGTCAGAAACCCAAGGAATCCGGAGCAATCCTGCGTCTGTAGAAGTTGTTCCTGTGCAAGGAACCCTCAGTATAGAGCTGGCATGGCCTGCATCTTCTTCATTGCTGTCAGAGGTCCACGACATATGTTGGGAGAGGAAGGGCCTTCTACTGAGATGCCTGATGCATCAGTGAATACACCAGACTTGACTAACCTGAGTGCGGATAGCAGGTCGTGCTGCAGGTTGGGCTGTTGATCAGCTGTGGAGGCAGGAAGTGCTGTCCTTCACTGCCTGCCCTCCTGCACACACGCAAAGCCAGCAAGCTCCTGCCCTGCTCTGCCTGGAGATCTGCAACCCAGCTGAAAGCTGTGGACGAGCAGACAGAGCTGCTCTCCTTTTTCAGCAAAGCTGTCCTCTGGTGGTGGGGTGGCAGGGAAGGGAGAACACCACCTTGGGGTCTCCTGGATCACAGCAGAATCGCAGGGGAAGCGATGGGAGGTGACATCTCTTACTGCCTCCCTGTAGCCCTGGGACTGTTTCATATGCATTATACATGGCAGTGTAAACACTAATGTGATTTTGAATATTGAGACCCAGAGTTAAACTGAGAGAAGTCCATGACTGTACTAACCCATTGCATGTGGCGTGTAGAACTGCACGTTCGAGAGATTGCAAAAACTGGGCACAGTTAGGGGAGATGCAGGGAAATTAAAATCTTTTGCTCTGCCTTTATTTTAACTCTATTTTTCTCTTTTCACTCTGCCTTGACATTACAGCTGGCACATCATGCAAGGTTCTTTAGGTTTCTGATGTACTTACATTAGTTGCAATCTTCACTTCATACCACTGGCATTTTGAACAATGCTTTCTTTCTTATTAACATGTAATTATGGGGTTTGGATGTATAGAGGTTGGCATTCGATATATGATTCATTCCTTTGGTATCTAGCTCTTCTCCTGAGGCACCAGAGACCTGAAGGAGGGAGGGAAAGCCTGCTTGGCCTCTCCAGTAAATTCCAGCCTTATTGTAATTTTTTGCATAGCATAAAATATTACAGATTTTAATTCTCTATATGTTTTTCTTAAGGCTGATTGCAGTGTTCCATGACTTACACAGTGGGATATGCTGGGGAGATGCATTACTCACCGATAAATAGCATTGAGTGATCTGTAAATTTAAATCCACAAAAAGCTTTTTTTAAAAAAAAGAAAAAAAAAGAAAAAAAAAAAAAGCTAAGCTTTTGGAAGGAAATGTTTGGTCAGCATGCCGTTCTGCTAAACTGAGACCAGAAATCACATTTGTTGCTCTTCGCCTGTGCTGTATTTCATGTGGCCATTTCCACTTGGCTTTTTTTTTTTTTTCTTAAACTCCGCAGACTGAGTGAGTGTGACTCAAAGATGTAGTTGCCAAAACCAAACGAGGCTTTTTACGTGTTTTAAACAAAACAGAAAATCAATTAGTGCGCAGTCAGGTATGAAAGCAGAACCGTGCCTGCAGAAGGGCCTGGTTTACTTCATGGGAATAGAGATTCATTCTTCCTGGGAACTCCGCGTACGCCCAAGGAGCGTGCTAATAAATCCCGTGCCTTCGGAAAGGGGGTGCACCTGCGCGGGGCATGGGTAGGAACAAGGAGACCTGGTGGGGTGGAAAGGCAAACAGCTCACTTTCCTGCTCCGGGGTGGAGAAAGAGTAGGGAAAAAACCCACATTGTTTCCTGCAGACTAAAGCCCTGTTTCTCCAAGTGGCCCAGCTTGCTGGCTCCGCCGCTGCCTGGCTCTCGCTCGCTCCCTGGAGTAGCTAATGTCTCGCCGGATCCAGTTCCCGCTGCTTCCTAATGAGCTCCTTAAAGGGAGAAACAGCAGGCAAAGTTCACGATGATTCAGTGCTTTGGTTTATGGCACCCGCGGCGCTCGCTGGGTGCCGCGCGGGAGGTACTCGTTTGGCCAGCGCGTGTCGTGCCAGAGTATGCCTGGCTGAGGACCGCAGTGACAAGTTTCCAGGAGTTAAAAGGGCACCAGGGTGTATAATATAAAGC
The DNA here is from genome assembly GCF_036417845.1 of Apteryx mantelli. Taxonomy (NCBI): domain Eukaryota; kingdom Metazoa; phylum Chordata; class Aves; order Apterygiformes; family Apterygidae; genus Apteryx; species Apteryx mantelli. The sequence goes on from NC_089996.1 coordinate 5,179,011, forward strand.
AGATTGGCAATGAGAGCGGCAGCAGCCGTCCATAGCTGCCGAACAGGATCACCTCCTCCTGGTCCGTGTGGAGCATTTCACGTGGTGACTTGTAATCTCATGAGTTGCACCTTTTTGATTTAAAAAGTGCAGCATTCGTGCCTTCTGGCATAATTTATTGCCGTTTAGTCCCTACGGAGCAAGAGGCAATATTAATTTTGTGTTCCTAATATGATCTCATGATCCAGCAGCTGACTTGCTCTGTTGTCTTCAACATTGTTGTGTGGCGTTAGAGTAGAGCGGAGCTGGCTGGTGAGAGCAAGGGAGGGTTGGGGACTGGTGAGCAGCTTTGGCAGCACGGTTGGAAAGGGGGGAGAAATGGAGTGGTTGAATAGGCTGGAAGTGGGATTTATGCGCTCTGGAAACTTTTGGGCTTCTTGATTTGTTGTCAAAATGGAGAATTTCGATTGCAGAAAGAAACCCAGGTATTTGCTTCAAGCTGATCAAAATGCTGTATTTCAACCTTGAAGGCCATCATAAAGGAAGCAAAACCACTGAAGATCCAGGCATGAAAAACACTTTGAGATTTAGTGTTTTTATCATCTGTCAAATGATTTTCCAGTGGAAACTGTTCCCTTGGAAAACTTCTGACCAGCTGTAGAAAGACTTGATGGCTGAGTTGACAGAGAAGATGGGACTGCCAGAAAAGTCAGTTTTCAAACCCATAGGAAGGTTCATTAGAAATGTCAACATAGCTGGGACTATGGAAAAGGCAGATGGTGGTCGCCAGGTCGGACCTGTTGTCTTTGTGTTATGCTGTACTTGTTTGACAGGATTGCAGGTAAATGGAGTGTCTAAAGCTCGCAGGCTTTTTGAGGAGGAATAGAGGGAACAAAAGGATCCTATTGGACATGGTGGACAGCTCGAACACCTGGCTTGGGTTCAGTTCGGGGTTTGTTTTTCGCTTCCTGTGTGAGCCCTGAATGCCAGGGACCAGATGTAGTATGATGTATTTCCATTTCCCTGAGAGATGACTTATGGCTGTAACGTGTGGGATTCCCGTCTCACGGGAGGCTCTGAAATTATCCATGCCGTTGCTGGAGAGAAGCGGAACCAGCTTTTGAGAGAAGGCATCAGTGTTTTTATGAATTAAAACACCATGTTTCTGATTTTCATTGCAGCAGCAAAGTCTTCAAAGAAAAAGGGGCATGAGGAATGAGCTTTTTTCTGAGAAACTCCTGGAATTATTTACAATTCTTTTTCTGCCCAGTTTTTTTCATTGTCCATCTTCTGTTGGTGTCCTTTGTAGATTGCTGTAGATTTCTAACCATTGACAGATGTAATTAAAATATATCTTTTAATTTTTATTTTTCTGCTGTGGTAGTCAGTTTTAGCCTGGTCCTTCTGAAAACAAACATGCGCACATAGATGGACCCCAGAGTCCAGTAGTAGTAAAATGTGATGCTAGTGTGTGTTATACTACAAATATTTATTTCAGAGATATTATAAAGATCGTCTTTCTCTACCAGTCGTGTACCATTTAGGAGCCCCAAACCCAGCATGATAAAACAAAGCAGAAACTGCTTAAGATCCAGTGTTCAGGCCAGTTGCTTCATTTTTTTCATTTTTCATTTCCATTCCAATAAAACTTTGAAAAGGAGTGTTCAGCACGTATGTGCTCACATCTCTGAATAGTCTTGAAGACTTCGTATTGATCCTTGATGCTTTACAAGTTGACTGCAGGCATTAATAGTGCCTTGAACTCACCGTAATCAGTGGAACAATGCAACAAGCAATTTTGTAAAATGCTTTTGGTTTGTCTGCAGTTAGGAGCCTTAAATGTCTGGCTGTGATAGCTGATGCAGTGAGAAATTCAGATCTGATTTAAATGATGTTTTACTTATTTTTATGGGCTTTTTTTTTAATGTATTTATTTATTTATTAGAAAACAAACAGAATGGACTTTTCCTAACGTTGCTCGCACTTTCTCCAGGAGAGACTCTTTCTTTCCTGGGAATAGTGGATAGAATTAAATAGAATTAAATTTGAAATTGGCCAGGACTTTCCATATTTGCCATAAAGGTGCTGTTTCCCCATTTTTCCCACCTCTTCTATGGGACTGCTTCTTCCACCTCTTCTGATTTGGGCCCATGTTGCAGCTTGGCTGTCTTGCATTGTTACAAAACACATGTTGCTTAAGATCAAAAACTGCTGCTGTGGTTGTTTTTAACAAAAAGTCAAATATTTCAGAGCACATCAACCTACTTGGGCTTTTTGTTTTGCTTTGCTTTTTTGTGCTGTCAGCTTGCTTTGCTATTTCCTCAATGTGGAGTTTCTTTGCTTCCCGCGCGTGGAATTTGTCCTCATTTACCCAAAGGGTTGTCAGCAGCCCCTTGATCGCAGGTCCCTTAGCCAGTGGAGCAAGGGCACTGGCATTACAGCAGAGTTGTGTCCACAAAACGAAGAACTTCCACAACTTTTGTCCTCTACTAAGGTATGCGTGTGTTGATCTCAAATCTGTAAAGTCCGCAGTTATTTTTTACTGTGTGATATGAAGTAGACTTTTGAAGACACCCTCCCTTTTGGGGGCTCCAGCCTAAATTGTGTCCTTGATCATCTCGAAAAGCATCCAGATTTCTAGAGCTGGGTTTGCATTTCCCTGCTGCTGCTGCTGCTGCTGCCTCTCGGGAATGAAGTGGGGGAAAACAGCTGATCGGGATTAATAACGCCCAGATACCTAACTCTGTGTTCTTGTAGGAACCTATAGCTTTCTTAGCCAGTGGTTTTGGCTGCCTTGTCTGCTGGTGAGCTCCAGTGTGTCTGCCCGGCTGATCAGTGTGACCATAGCAGAGGAATGTGTGTGCGTGGGATGAGCTTAGTGAGTGAGGCTGTGACACCAGTTTTCAAGTCCTCGCTGATCTGGAAGATGCTCTCTGGTGTCATCTCTAATAGTTGATCGGTCTTCAAACTCCTCCTCCTTCCAGCTGCGCTTAAATTACTCAGACGCTTTAACGTTAGGTTTATGCTGTAGGTTTTCACTTCTGCTCCAAGATCCTGCTTCACTGAAAGAAGATCTTGACTAAATTTGAGTGAACGGTTTAAATGTGGTTTGCAGCACAGTGTTACAGAAACGTCCTTTGAAAGGTCATTGGCAGCCTTGCGGTGTTCAGCCTGCTTTTCCATTCTGCTTCCTCAGAAAAGAGGGAACCTCGCTCCTTTGGCTTTCTCTCTTTTTTTTTTTTTTTTTTTGTCTATTTTTAGCCTGCTCCCTATATTGTCAGGTAAAAGGGAGCTAATAGAAAATTTTTCATCCCAAAAGCAATTGCCAGCTTGAACTGCAAAAGGGGGCTGTGGGTGGGTCATCCCTCAGAAGAGGTGATATTCAGGAGCCTACTGATACCTATGGCAGGATTTTCAGTGCTCTTACTGCTTTCTTAGCTGTGGAGTGTTTCTCTGGCAGCTTCTCTGCCTGCCTTAAAAAATCCTAACTGTTTTTCAACTCCGCCTTATCAAGCATGTGTTGCAATTGTATTTCCTTTTGCTCTATAGTGGAGAGAAATTCAAGGATTTACATGAAGGTCAAGAGCTCTTCTGAGTCTGAGCGTCACCCCAACGGTGTGGGTGGGTGGGCGGAGGGGTGGATGTGTTTCCCTGCAGGGTGTTGGTGGGTTTGAAAGGCATCCTGGCCTGGTAGAAGTCGGGGTGCCTCCGTGGCACTTGCTCTCCGCACGCTTTCCTGGGCTGTCCTCTTTCCATCCATGTTTCACAGCTCTCTGCCTGGCTCCTGATTTCCCTGGCGGTGGTGGTAACTCCTGTGGTTCCTCCCAGCTGCAGCCCCAACACGGCTGCACAAGGGAAGACCTTGTTCTGCGCTCCCGGCACGAATTCACCACCGCTTCTCCCGGGTCTTGACTGCGTGTTACATCAAAGGACGGGTTCCTTGTTTAGTAGCAGCCCTGTGCTTAGTGAAGTGGCCTGAACCCCTGAAAACTGGTGATATCGAGAAATGCAGAGATTGAAAAACATCTCTCCGAAGCTGTACAGTCCAGTTCCCTGGTTCAGAAGTGGCTCCTGCTGGTTATTTGGACACCGGAGTGGCTTGTGCAGGTGGCTCAGAAAGGAGAGGCTCTAGACATAATCCCAAGTGTAACGCCTCGAGCTTTGAAACGATGACAGAAAATATTCCTGCTTGCATTTGTTCTCATTTAGCTACAGCTTGTTCGCCAGGATGTTTTTCAAGGAGGGTCTGGTCAGTGTTGGCAAAGGAAAGTCTCTTATTTCCCAAGCGTGCTTATCACTCCGTCCTTGACAACGATGGGAACTTTCGGCACTTTTTTTTCATTTAGAGGCGAACATGAGAAAGCCTGCCTTTGCAGGCAGCATTGTGCTGGTTTTCCTGTGTGCTGAATCACACAAGACAGATAAAGTTTCCCTCAAATGTTGTTGCCTCTGCAGATGTTGGACTTGGGAAAGTTGGGTGGGAGGGGGAGGAGAATTAGTAGCCGAACTGTGAACTGAACAAATCGTGCAGTTCAAATCCAGTACCTGCCATCACTTGGGGAAATGTGTGTTTTGTACGAGGTAAGCAGTGAAATCTTGACTATTATAAACAGCTTCACAAACATGGAGAGTTTATATGTGGAACAGAGACTTATTGGTTTGGTGATTTCCTTAGTCACAGGAGCAGTAGCTGGTTTGGAATAGAATAAACTGTTTTTTTTATAGAATAAAACTAGGATGCACCTTCAGAGAAGCCCTTGATGTTTGCCTTCTGACCTCCCTTCGTGTGAATACTTAAGCGGTTTAGGCTGATGGGACATGAATCAGTAGCTAATGTTTTGAGTGAGATATTTTCTCAAAGTACAAGATTTGTAGATACTGATAATCATCTTATTTAGGGATTCACTGGAGGCGATGGGGTGTTTGTGGGGCAGACTTAAAAAGCATGCACTGGAAGGATGCTTAATTCTCATAATTCTTCATGAGAAGAAAACCTCCTTGCTGCTAGGTATGCCTTAGAAAATTTCCTCTGTGTCTTCAGAACGTCGAATTTTGTGATCCGCGTGTAGGGTCAGATAGGTTTTATCTCTCTGTCTAGAGCAGTGCTTGTTATTTAGTGAGATTTGAGAGCAAAAGCCCTGTGTATAACACAGCTTTAGCCGCAGGAAGATGAACTGCGGAGGGAAGCGTTCCCTTTCAAGCACTGGTATAAATTTTAGAAGCTGTAAGGACTAATGTCGCAGTGTAGGCACTACGTCATCCTTGCCTCCCTTGCAGGCGCAAGACTTTCTTCTAGTATCGCTGGGAGGTTTTGGAAGTATGGGGAATGCTATCTTTAGTGTCAGCACCTTGCTTCTAACAAAGGAATTTGGGAAATCTCTGATTTGAAGGAATACAATCAAAATAATAAAAGCTGATCAATAAAGGCCCTGTACTGCTGTCGGGACTTTCGTTTAATTGTCAGCTAGCATGTATACGGGGTTACGATGCGTCAAAATAAACAGAGTAGTCATGGTAATTCTTGCAGTGTATCATGCGAACTTTATGCACTTTAACTTTTGATAAAAGTCCGTTAAAGCTTGACGTTTCAGCGGTGCTGTAGCTGAGCGATGCAGTGCTAGGAGCTGCCTGTGTACAAATGACTTCAGAACTCAGCACCTGCCAGCTGACACGGCTGTCGTCCCGGACCTGATCTGAAAAGACAGACTAGATTTATTAAGACAGTGATCAATAGCGGAGAAAGTGCAAGAAGTGTAACCAGAGGAAGACATTTTGCAATAGCATTCAAGTTTTGGCTGCTATCCTCCTCCTCATTTATCACACGCACACACAAAAATCATTCTTACCTGCAGAGTAAAGCAGCTGAAACACAGCTTAGTCGTACTCCCAAGGACAAACACTGTCCACATCTTTCAACAAAACTTAAGCATAGTAATTGGCAAGAAGGAATTTTGATGCCTGAACAGGGCTTTTAATTTTAAGTGTTAAAAAACCCAACCCACTAGCCGCCTCAGTTTAAGCCTTTTACCTGGTTTGATTTCCACGGCGAAGATAAATTCATCAGGTGCGTGAGGTTGAGGGTGGGTTGCCTTGAAATTTCCCTTTCCCCTCTATTAAAAATAGATGTAGGAGAAATTTTGCTCGCTTTCCTTTTCCCTGCGGGTGAGCTTGGCTGCAGGCAGAGCTGCCATTTGTGCGTCCGGTAATGGAAACAATGCGAGACTTTCGCTATATCCTCCCCGCTCGTTTGATCAGGACTGCACCGGAGCCTTTCAAAGCATTTACAAGGATAGTGATTTTGAATTTGTTTTAATGACTGTATAACAGCCTCTGACTATATAAATGGCTATATAAAAACTCCGCATGTTGAGATGCTATGTTCCAGGGACTGAAATTTGAGATTCTCCTATAGCACACGCATTAATTCTTTCACTTTTACTAATGTTTTGTGGCTTCCATCGCCCTGTACTTCAGTTCTGTGGTCACCTAGGCTGATGCTGCTGTTTCAGGCTGTATCTTTTTTTTTTTCCCTCCTCCTCTCTGCTCTTCCAGTGGAGGAGTTCACTGAAGCCAAAGTCGAAGGCAGTAAGACCTTTTCTCTTGTGTAGTGGCTCCCAGGACTTAGATCTTTCAGTGCGTGTGTTTTTTCTCAAAGCTGTGGAACCGGAAAACAAAAGGGTGCAACTGGTTTCCGTTTCGGAGCCTCCAGGAGGAGCGTGGTTGGTGAGCAGCGATGCTAAGAGGCTTGGAGATTAATGCTGCGTTTCCCTCTTTCCCCAGAGATCATCGATGACCTCGCTAACCTGGTTGAAAACACGGATGACAAGCTCCGCAATCAAACACGGCACGTGAAGATGGTGGACAAAAAATCGACTTCCTGCGGTAGGAAATGGCTTGAGTACAAATCCTGTGCTGTTATTAAATGACTGGAAACTAGTGCTCAGAGGCTGTGTACGCTGTGCTTCCCCCTGAAGAAAATCTTCTTTAAAAGATTTGCCCTCTGCAAACTCAAATGTGATTTTTAGCTGATGTTGCAGGTTTGATTTACCTCACTTGCTATGCGTCGATAACTTCCTTGAGCCATTTGACTGTAGTATTGCACAATATTCTGATTGGAAATTATAGAACCGCATGAAATCAGTGTGGTGCATGTTAATTAGGTTTAAAAAAACCTCATTAGATACCGGCTCTCAAAAAATGCTCACACTGGGGAGCAATCCCATGGGGGCATTTGTAGTGGTGTCCTGCAGGAACGCCTTCTCAGCCAAATGGTATTCAGAGCCTGCAAGACGTGAAATCCTTGCTGGTGACACTTCAAGTTACATGCAGGCTAGTAAAATTAAGCTAGACTCCTTTTTTATATAGTCAAAGACAAGGTTATACATCTCGAGTCAATGAATGTGTGTCACGTATAGGGTGAAGAGCTGGGGATTTTGATAGCAGAGACTTGGGAGGATAATGTGGGTCGTGGTAGAAGATGTCTTGATCTTGGAGGGGGTGAGTGTTGTCCACCTGCAGTCGCTCCTTGGTATTAATTTGGAGGTGGTCTTAGTGAGACTGTCCTGGAAACAGTACATCCAGTCTTAGTGTCCGTGGTTCATTTTTGACAAACCGGAGGACTCAAAATGTTACACGAGGGATTTCTGCTCTTTTAAAAATGGTCTTATAGTGAGAAGTTAAAGGAATTTTGTTTACGCAGCTTAGTAAAGAGAAGGTTGAGAGTTGACCTGGTCATGTTTCTGGGTGAAGAAAAGGGCTTCTTGTTTGTGGGGAGCTTTTATTCTGTCGGGTGAAGATCTGGTGGCTGGTAGCTAAAGCTACCAAACTTAGACTAGCTGTGAGACTTTTTTTTTGAGCAGTGAGGATATATTTGAGGAATATAATGGATTCTCCATCCGTGATATCTTTTTGAAAGCTAAGCTCTTGATTGATATAAGTTGATGAAAATCCGTGGCCTCTTCTGGAGGTTAAAGTTGACTTGTCAGAGCCATTTGTCTCTGATTTTGCACGTACCTGCTACGGATAGAATTAAAGACGTGACTGCAGAGTCCGTGACTGGTTTTTGTTTTGGTTCTTTAATGCTGACGCAGGATTTATATAATTTAAAAATAATTGCACTCGAATTATACCGGGTACCGCTTTGGACCTTTTGAGTCTTCCCCTCAATTTCCGTGGTTTGGCTTTTTCTGCCCAAACGCAGGGAAGCGCTAAGCGAAACGCCTTCGCGGGGCAAGCAGTGAAACCGCTCTCGTACGAGACGTTGTCCGCAGTGAGCAGCTTCTCACTTGTGAGGTATCTCCCCCCCTTTTTAGGGTCTTAATGCAAATGCCGAACCCAAACAACGTTGCTAGATAATGAGCCTGTCTCTTTAACGCTGAAGCCCACACTGGCTGGGAGGGGATGGAGAGGAGGAGGAGGAGGACGTGCGAGGGGAAGGCTGGGAGGATCCAGGACGAGCTGGATTCCTTGGGGGTGACCTCTCTCACCCTTTCCACATTGAAAAACATTTTTCTTTAAGGGCTGGTGAGAAGCGCTGCTGCTTGGTGCCTTAGTCCGTCTGCTCCGATAGGTCTTCCCGTGTTTGCATAACAATTTGGGCATATGTAAACACTATATTGCCTCAGATAGCTGTTTTACTCTGCCTAATCATGAGTTTTTGAACAATAATGCTGGAAAACCCAGGCTTTAATGGCATTCTTCCCATCCCTTTTCTACTCTTATGCCTGGCACTGGAAATCACTGGTATATTAAGATCAAAAAAAAAAAATCCTCTGCATGTGTATAATTATCCCTTGATCAAATCCAAACACCAGGACACCTGGCACTTCTTAGGTAACTTTTCAAAGTTGTTCTCTAATATTTTGTTCAAAATGGTAAAATCCTGAGCAACTCTTTGGTTTCAGCAGTGTTACTTTGGATTAAAACGGGAATAAAAAGCCCTGTCTTTGCCTGCCTCTCTCTCCCCACCCCTTCCTTCTTAGTCATTAAGACATTTGTTTGGAACCAGTATCTGCTCTATTGCAGCATGTGGCCAGTTTTGTGTTTGTGCCTCATCTGAAATCATAATGTCTTTTTTTTTTTTTTCCTTTCCCTGCCCCCCCCCTTTTTTTTTTCCTGATGAGCGCATGTACTGGAGCAACTGGATGTGGCTACAAGCGGAGCGTTCTGGCATGGCTTGTGGAATAATCACCCTTTTATGAGCAAGAATGTAACACATTAATGGGTGTGGCTTTAGCAGCCAGCGTAATAATAAAATCAAAGTATTGCTGATGAAATCCAACTTCAATCAATATTTCAACGTCTCGCTCTCATGCAAACATGATTCCAAGCGTTAGTGGTTGTTTCCGATGAATAGCATGGCTTGCGTGCGTCACCCTCTAGGTGCTCGGACAGAGGCATCGCTTGGTCAGGAAATGTTACGCACGGCAGCTTCTAAATTTTTACCGCACCTTAAGCCATGCATACGCAGCCAGGACAGAAATCTTCAGGTTGTTTTGGATGTCTTGTTTCATTTGCAGCTTATTTGGAGTGACGTTTCTCGTGCTGCCTGAGAGCTGTCGGCAATCCCAGCCCTTGATTCTCCCCAGGGAAGGCTGCCTGGCTGGCAGCACGTCTCCCTTGGTGGCCCGGGGTGCCCCGCGCCGATGGCAGTGAAAACTCCCATCGATTGCAACAGAAGAATAATTGAGATATGCTCACTGTGTTCTGCTTAGTGTGCTGCATTTCCTGAAGTTATTGTTGAAAATCTTCAGTCATCTGCAAATAAATATTTGCGTGCTACTTGGCATTGCTTTATTTCTGCTCAGTGTATGCTGGGCATCTAGAAGGGATATTAGGGTATGTGTATTTCTTAGACTTCAGCTTCCACCAAAATGTGTGTGCAAATCATTAATCAAATGTTCGGCTGCCTTTACCACGTTTGCTAGAGGAATGACTGAGTGTACAATCCTAACTTTTCAGTTTTACCACTGGCTGTCTTGGGTTTGTTTGTGTCTGACCCTTTCCCCCCTCTCCCCCAGTTTGCATACCTTTAGGATTTTTTTGTGCAGAATAACACTCATTAGCAATTTATCACTAATATTTTCATTAGAAACTTAACCCCCAGATTGTCCTTTTAAGAACTACATTAGGATTAAAAAAAAAGAAAAAGTAAATGAAGGTATAGTTAAAGCTGAGATGTTAGGGAAAATAAACAACCTTCCTTCCCCCCAAACAAGCTCTTAGGCTGGAACAAGCTGGTTGTGTATGGCAAATTATGGCAAATGCCCCGATACCTTACTGATGCAGCGCTCCTGATTCCTTCAGTATTTTTGTTTTTCCCAGGTAGAGATAGCGTAATTCTGATCTCATCCATTCCGATTCCTTGGATGAAAAAGGTTTATTTAGAGGAGAATGACTGCCCTAAAATGAGTGCTCTTGCGTTGCTCTCATTCTCCCCACCCTGTTTGGGTTGTTGCACTGCACCAACCCGGTGTGGTTTTTAAGCCTCCTGTGGCCCGAGTGGGCTCTGGCATTAGCTCTTACCTTGGCATCTTTGGCACTCATCCTGAGAGCAGGTTTCCTTGCCCGTTCAGCAGAAGTGGGGGCTCGGAGCCTGCCAGCGCTGGGCTTTCCTCTTTGATTCCTGTCCCCAGACCTCAGCTTAAGCACACTTTCCCTGCGCTTCAAATCCCTGAGGGCTGTGTGCTTACGGTTCCTCTCTTTAGGAAGCGTGATGTTCCAAGTAAATGTGTGCAGGTTTTGTAAGAGCTCCAAAACATGACCGCTCTTAACACAATATACAACTGTGTGTGGTGTTTTGGACTCTGTTCATCATCAGGTTCAAGCGCTTAGTATTTGTCAGGAGTCTGCAAAGAGCCCATGATTCGTTCTTCCAGGCTGTGGGTTGTAGTTGGCCTAATCGTGAAGAGGAGAAAGACATGCTTCTTCCTCAGTTAGATCCCGGCTTACCTGGATGATGTTTTCTTGATAGCTTTTTCACCCCTTCCTTGAGTTTTGTTATTTTTCTACTTAAAGATTTTTAAGTAGGCAGCCCCCAGCTGAGAGGTTGGTTAAAATGGGCTTTGTCAGTCATGAGAGCTTCTTGTTCCCAGAGGTTTTCGTGTCTGAATGAGCTGTGGAGATTTCAGCAACGTATGACACAGCTGTGAGAGCAAAGAAGTAGATGCCACATCTGTAGAGGCCATCGCAACCAAATTCTTTTGAGGTTATGTATAGAGAGAGTCCCCCAACCACAGCAAAAGTACTCAAATGGCCTTCGGATGTGATGGACTTTTGTTCTTCTAGATAGAATGTGTGGTTGGGCTTGAGCATGTGTCCAGGTCACGCAGAAATGTTCTTCAGGTCCTGCTAAACTATCTCAGGAATTGGCAGGGGGAACAGTCTGGATGGAATCAGTGTGGTTCTATTCCTGTTCTTACCCAAGTAACTCTTCTTGGTGGCTCTCCTGTAGCAGAGGGCCTGGCCTTGGAGAAAGGCTTGTTTCTTTGGGAAGTAGCAAAGAAGATTGTGACTTTATCACTGTGAAAGCTAAAAACAAGCGAAAAGGTCAAACACTATTTCTGACCAAATGTCTCTGTCTTCTGAACAGTGATGAGGGAAGGAGATGGTGTCTTTGCAAGTTGTTACTCTCTATACCTTTAACGTTTCAGGAGAATGAGAAGCAAATTGTACAATCGAATGTACATCCCTGCTCAGCCCTCACCAATGTCTGTGTCTCTGTGAAATAATACACAATTGCAAAGTGGTGGCTGAGCAATTTTCTTTTTCTCCATCTTTCATTTTCTCCTATTCCACAAGATGGCATTGCAATCTAATCGCCTTTCTCAGGGACCCAGGTAGATCTCTGTAATGTTCCCTTTGCTTTCCCTTTGAGCTTTTTGAAGATGCTGAAAGCAGGACCTAGGCTACCATAAAGTTAGTAGTAACTTCTTTTTTTTAAATATGTCTTAGCAAATCACCAAGATATCTGAATCAAATGCAGAGCTTTGCCAGGGCAACCAGTTTGAGTTTTCAGGAAATGTAGTTTGTTTTAAAACAAGGCAGTTTGGATTATATAAGGTTTCCTCTAGAAAGTAATGATTCATGCAGGCTGTGGCCTTTTCCTGCCAGATTCTACAATTGCTCTGTTCTAAGTTATAGTTATTTTTGCCATGGATTTAATTTGCTTTATAAATTATGGATGGCAGTTACTCAGGTTTGTTCCTCTGACGTACGTTGTGTGTTTAGATGAGCAAGTCTCCATCAGTTTTTTTTTAGTGCAGTGGAGAAGTTGGTGTAATGTGACATTAAATCAACCTTTCCTGCAATTTGAATCTCAGAAAACTTACACCAATATTCCTCCCGAGTGCTGCTCCGACAACTGCAGTGGTTCTGAGTGACCTGTCCGTGCTTGTCCGTGATGAGTTTTCTTGGCCTGGCTGGTTGTATTTTTCTGTGTGTGTGGCTTTTTTTCCCCACCTTCTTCCATTTTAAGCAGTTGTGTAGAAGAGTTTGTATTGAGCTGTTATCACCGAGAGAGAACTTTGAGAAGAAACTTTAGCTGAAGCTAAAATGAATCTGTTGGGTAAATTGGGCTCATCACTGCTATCTTCACAGATTGCTGGTGTCGTAAGTGCTCTAATGCCCTAGGACCGGCGAGAGTGCAGGGAGGTAGCTCAGTGACAGCAGTCGGTAGTTAAAAGGATGACTGGAGTTTAGTTTGGGCCATTCTGTTTCCCCTGTTCCCTCCTCCTATGGCTCTAGCTTGCGGTAAGCCAGCCTTTGTAGGAGTACCTGCTGTCCAACACCTCTCCTCAAATTCGGGCTTGCCGCTAGTCTTGCTACCTGTAGTCTTAATTCGATGTGTAGCATCCATCCTCCCTTGTTTTGTAGTTATTGTCAGAAATGTCACAAAGTGTTTTCTTCCTCTCGTACAGCTCAGTTTCGTTCTTCATGAGAACTCAAGTTAGCTGAAAACTGGGGGAGCTGAAATGTGGTGGAGGTTAGCCTGGTTCCTGGAGGCACTGATGGCTCTGCAGTCACGTTGTGCACGTGTGGCTCTGTTCTTCCTTTCACCTTGCCCCACTGACTTCCAAACTCATTGGCTAATTGAAGCTGAAATTAGCTGGAGGTAGAGGTCACAAAGGTAAGAAATTCCTACAGGTTTACCTGGTCATCTGTGCTCGTTAGAGGAGAGACCCAATTAAGGTCCCCGCTGGGGGAGAGAATGCAGGGTGCACGCAACTCTCATTAGACACCAGAGAATTCTCAAAGCACATTAGCTTTGAGACAAGGAAGGAAATGTGGCTCCATTAATTATGTTAATGGAACAACTTTTGAAAGGAGAAGTCCAGTAGTTTCAGTAGTTTGCTAATCAAAGACTTTGGGTTCATTTCTTTGCTTTTACCATCTTGTTTTCCCATAACATTAACCACTTTTCCTCTCCTCTGTTAGCTCTGAGCCCCAGAGGAGCAGGTGAGGAACTCACTAGGCTACTAACCGTATAAGGGAAACAGATCACAAACTGTGCTTTCTGATTCAGAAAATACACGGAAAAAAGGTCAGGCGCAGTGCTGAGATCATTCCTTTCCTGGTGGCTGTGTCGGTATGCCCAGCAGTCTGGTCCTTGCTCCCTCAAGTGCTGTTTGTACCCTCCATCTAGTTTGTGGACTTTCAATGCCTCCTTCTTGTACATTTTGTATTAATAGTTGAAGCGTTTGGCCTAAAATTGCTCATGCTGAGATGCTGGAATGGATTCAACTGATCAAGGACTCTGGACCTAAGCAGTCATAACCAGTTAAAAATAAATAAAGTAACCGCAATTTTTTTTATTTATATATTTCTTTCCAGGTGAGGAGCATTTAACAGTGGGGTAAACTCTGTACATATTTAGCAGTACAGGACAGGAAGAGGCCTTCTGGGTTATAGGATTGCTTCAAGATGAATTTCTGAAAACAAGGTTATTTTCTCACCCTTTTACTCCTATTGGAATTCATAAACTTATTGCCAGCCTAGACTTGTCAGGGGTACTTCATTTTGTCCTCGTGCAGCCTTTATTCTAGTGTCTTGAATCATTCTTTTCCCCCTTTTGTATTTTACTCCCCCAGATGTGTGTGTCTAAGAGATCACTCCGTGTTCACTCCCAGCCTTTGTTTTTTTTAGGCTGAACAAGCGTCTTTACATTTTAATCTCTTAAAATAATCTCTGTGTTCTCTGATAAGCCCTTTTATTTTGCACTTCTTCCTACTTAAACTCATTTTTCTTTAACATGAGCGATGAGAGTTGGCTGCAGGATTCTCAGTGCGTTCTCACAGATAGCTTGTCCGATGGCACTAACACTTCTCTGGCTACCGGATCTTGAGATCCCTTTGCAGTCACAGCGTGCTGGTGCCTCAGTCAGTTTTTTGTTCAGCTTTTTGCTTGGGTCTTTCTCATTCTTGCATGTTTTCTACCTGAGTTCATTTTCTCAACTCATAGCAAAAACTATTGTTTGTCCCTAGTATGTGGCCTCCTCTTTTGCACTATTAAATTTCAAAGTTACTCAGTTTTTTTTTTCCTGTGTGTTATCCCAGCTTTCCTCTGTGCTGGTTATGCTTTCCAACTTTGTGTCATCAGCAAATTTCATCAGCACACTTACTTTTTGTGCCAAGATCATTAATAAAAATATTTAATAAGATCAGTCTCCTGACCATTCCTTAAGGCACTCCACTGGTGACCTCCATCTATTCTGATAGCTCTTTCAACACTACTTCCTCTTTCACCGGTTTCCTAGCCTTACGGTTCGGCTAATCCCCATCTTTTTCATTTAATAATTTCCCACGTGGCACTGTATCAAGTGCTTTGCTGAAGTCTGCATGGATGGGATCTATTACATTTCTTTGTCTAGAAAATTCATTATCTTACGAGGCTACCCTGGCAAGCTTGGTCTGATATGATTTTCCTTCAGTAAACCACATTTTCTACCCCATTTACTATTTAGTTTCATGTTCTAATTATTCTTTTTCCTAATTTGCTCTAGAGCCTTTCGTCCTGCTGAGGTTAGACAGACTTGTAGCTGCTCAGATCACTTTTCCCTTCCCCGGTTCAGTAATACAGATGCTGCTCTTGTCCTCAGGTCCTGCACAGGCAGCCACAGTTCAGTCAGCGTAAGAGAAGGAACTACCACCTTTCTCAGCTGTTACATCTGCTCTCTGGTTCTGGCATATGCATCCCAGCTAAGGTTTTGAGTGTTTGATTGTGGAGGAGACCTGGAGTTCTGCATACATCAGGCCTTCCCGCTTCATTAACTAGTGTGTCTCCTGCAATGCAAGTTTACACGGTGACATTAAGACCCTACAGAACTGTTGTGACCTTCTCTGTCCTCCCACCAAGCACTCAATTCCCAGAATCAACCAGTGATTGCTTGCTCTAGGTATGACTGAGTCTTCTGCATCCGTATTATCTCTTCCCCCCTGCTTTTTTCTGGTTGTGGTGATTCCCAGAGCGTCTCTCTGAATAACTCCTTCACGGCTAGAAGAAGCAAGTGAAGTGGTTTACCTAAGGTTGCGCAGCAGACGTGCTGTAATTAAGGAATCAAGGGCAGCCACAAATTGATCATTATAAGATGAGGTGGGGGAGATAGTACTTTGCTTTGATATACTAGAAGGGGTTTCGCGTTTCAAGTGCCGGTGTCATGTCGTCGTTTGGGCTGCATTTACAGAAGTTTGAGGCTGCTGCAATAAGCTGCTGTTTAGTAGCAGAGCCCTAAATTTTAAGACATCTAAAATGATGATAGAGGGAGCTGAAGAGTGGTGTTTCGGAAACTCATTTGTGATACTTAAATCAGGCACAGGCTTAAGTGTGAAGCTATGAAATGGCAACTAGTTTGAATGCTCCTTTCCCTGTTAGGGAAAGCGTAAAGGGAGAGTAGGGATGTAATATGCTAGAGAGAGAGGAGGGGGAGCATGGATAGCGCAGGGAAAGGCAGTAGAAACCTACTTAATTACATTTGCATATGCAGCTGTTCAGACAGAGTGAACTTCATCAGTGCTTGTTCATACCTATCAGGAGATTTAGAGCAGCTGTTGTCAACCCATGTTGCAGGATTGTACCAGTCTAGTGGTAAACTAAGCCCCTGGGCTCCCTGCTCACCCAAGCTGTCCATCACTCCGAAAGGCCAAGTAATTAGTTGTATTTGAATATTTGAAAAAAAAATTGTAATTGTGTGAAATATCCAAGGGCGACTGCTTACAGCTTGGTTTCCAAGGATACGTGTTGCGGAATTAAATCATTAAGTTATATTTCTGAAAATGGTGCTGAAATGTGTTAATTTGTACATTACCAAAGAGGCTGAAACTTGCCTCCGTCTGCCTTTTCTTTCATAACAATCTCGGTGACAAAATAATTACTCTACCCGATCTTCAGAGTTGAAATGCAACAGTGTTCTGGCCTGGGGATTTCATGTCATGTTAAAAATAAATTGGGGGGAAATTTCTGGGTTAACCGTTTGCATTAATTCCTATGACTTTGAAATTCTGCCTTAATTTTTGGCTCCCAAATGCACAGGGAGCAGGAAAGTTGCGAAGCATCTTGTATTTTTGTAAAGTAAGTCATGTCAAGCCTCCTTTGGTCTTTTTATTGCTTGTTCATTGCTAAATCTATCCTAGCCAAAGATACTGTCCTGAGCAGACTGGGCACGTTGCTGTTGCAAACAAAATGCCCAGACAGTGAGGATCCAGCATCTGTAAGCCTGTTCCGCTGGCCCCAGGCACTTGAGGGACAGAATTGTGGGACACAACAATACTCGAAGGATGTGGTCAATGGAGAAATTAGTTTGCTAGGGACCAAGTGGTTAGGCTGTGTCTTCAGGGTTTTCTGAGATGCATAGAGGATGCTGATCCTACCAGAAATTGGGTATATAAATCAACAAGGGCTGTGATCTCAAATCTTTCTTATTTTGCAAAAATACAGGCCTTAATACAATTGATGCAGCCTTGCTAAAATATCCAGGCCCTTCTTAGGAATATGGATTTTCATATCTGATTTGGAATGTCCAAAGTCTCTGGTGTTTAAAAAAGGAAAAAAAAAGAAGTGTTAAGTTGTTTTAAGGTGAAAATCAAGTATGTTTATGCAGAATTCATCTTGAAGCGCTCAAATGGCAGAAGTTAAGCTTCCAGCAAGAGTGTTAATTAAACCATGTTGCACATCCGGGATTGATGGTTTTGTACTGGAAAAGCATACAGGAGCCTTGCATTTGGTTATGTGGACAAGTTGCATCTGTGAGAAGAATAGTCGTAGGCTAGAGAGTATTTTCGTTCTAGCACTGTGTTTAGCACTGCTGAAAGCAGCTCAGCTTTGTTGTGTTGGGGTTGTGGGACTTGACTGGGAAAAGCCCCACAGAGATTTTCAGAAGCATCAGCGGGAGCCAGAAAGCCAGCAGAAGTTAGGTTTCAGTTGGAAAGTAGGTGCTGCGGGGGCCGTTTCACAAGACATGCAGCAGCTGCTGCCACCAATGGGCTCTGTCCTACTGTCTGTCCAGAGCAGGACCTCACCGTCACAACTCCAGGGTGAGCTGGTGAACGGATATAGGCTTCCACTGGGTCAGTCCATGGAAGTGATTTATGCTATAGCTGCATGAACACTAGATCCAGCTTGGGGGAGAGGTGGGAATTGTGTGGGACCAGCTCTTTTGACAGCAACCTTCTAATGCTGGGTTAGATGCGATGTGATAGTGCACCCGTTGACACCTAACTTCCTGCTACGTCTCGAGGGGAACAGTTTCTGAACTGACTTAGGCTAATAAAAGACTGTGCAGTTGCGGAAAGAGACCGTTTCATGTCTGGCAGCGGTGGATTAGATTAGACTTGCTGACGCGAGCTGATCCAAGAGCATGGTGCCTCTGGAAAAGACCTTCACCATCTTCCTTTTAAAGGAACATGAAGTTGCAGCCAAATTTGCTTCTCCAAGCTCTCAAGCGTGGGAAGTGGGGTTTTACGTCATGAGTTTAAGAAATCAGCCCTAACCAGCTTTAACCTTGTACGTGAATGTAGCTTTTGCACATTACAATCCACGTCTTTGACGTTGCTCTGACACAGCTTGAAGGTGTGATTGCCACTCTAGTGAACATGGCCTTTAAGGTAGCTTCAGTGGGTACCCATGGGAGCTTGGAGCCCAGCTTGGGCTAGCCGTCTGTTTGCCCAAGGGTTCAGGTAGGTTTTGCGTCCTTTGAACATCATGCTGTTGGATGTCACGCAGTTATGAGATAATACATACAGGACACATGTTGATGGTGGTGTAAGAGTGCTGGAGCGAGGGTTTGCACCGATTTCTAAACCTTGGTGGCAAAATCAGTGCGGAGTTGCGTGTCAGCTTTTGCGGTGCAATGTAACAAGCAACTGTGAACTCCTTGAGGCGGTTTGTTAGTCTTCAAAGCAGGTTGAACTCCAGCAGCAGGAACGTGGTTTGCTGTGCACAGATCTGCGATTAGCCAAGTAGAATTCAGCGTTTTGATTTGCAGCCTGTCTGCTCCTGAAATAACTTTTTAGTTTTGGGGGTGGAGGCGAGGAAAGAGGGAAGGGGTTGATTTCTGCAGCGGTAAGACTAGCTTGTGTTAGTGACTTTGCTGTGAAACCCTCGTGAGCACTGCGATTTAAAGATCAGTTGCAGGTGTGAAGTTGAGTACCTTGTGCAGTGTTTCATGCGTTAGAGTTGTCCTGTAGCACATCCCCACTTGGTCTCTATCGCACAGTAGCTACTGTGTTGTAGTTATCTTCTTTCAAAAAAATAAAGGCACCAAGCCATTGCTCTTTTGGCAAGGAGAATGGTGTCACTAGCGCTATTTCAGTGGAAACTTTGTTCCCCGAGCTTTCTAAAACCGTCTGGTTATTGCATTTATCTCTGAGAGATGCTGGGAAATGTGGTCATTTCTGGTTTGCTGCAGTAGCCTTTTGCAGGAGGTGCTGTAGGCTCCCAAAACCACTTTAATTGTTGCCTCTGGGCAATTGCTTGGCTAATAATTAAATCATGTTTATCCCAGCAGTTCCTGGCGACCGGCTCCGAAAGGAGCTGTGCGAGGTGTGCTGCATAAGGACTTTTTACACTCTTCTCCGTGGCCCTTCACGGAAGACTGCTCTATAAACATTTCCCCCGTGATGCCTTCTTTCGAAGAAGCCTGGGAGAATATGCTTATTTTAAACTTCTCTCCGCTCCCCTAGACGGACAGTTTTATACGATACAGACGGTGCCTGCTGTGATTTTATGGCCTATAGTTTTCTGAGCAAATGGTTTTGCTCACAAGTTGGCTAGGCTAAAATGACCTTCTCTTGTTCATTAACTGTCTGTTTAAAAATATGCACGCCGGCTTAGTTATAGAGCATTGATTGGGGTTATTTTAGGTGGCGCAGGGAGGTCTGGTCCTTTCCTTCCCTCCTCATTATCAAGCAGAAGCGACCGCTTAGGGCCTGGTTTATTTACCTAATAAACTGCCTCTTGTATCGTCTAGGAAATGCTTACATTTTTCCGCCAAGAAATCCTAGTAACAGGCAAACAGAGGTCTAGCAGTCAGGTCTGGAGAAACAACAAAATGAAGGTCAGCTAATATCGCTGTTATTCTCTTTCCCGGTGGCCATGACAGCAGGGGTGGTTTATTTGAAGATCCCAGACTCGGAGTCATTGCTCGCATTGTTGGTCCCCCGAGCATCGCGGGCTGTGCCAACAGTTGAGGATATTAATGTATTCTGCAGATCAGTGAATGAAGAATTCCTCTGCACTTCTTTCTTTCTTCCAAAAAAAAAAAAAAAAAAACCCTCCTCTCTTTCCCCTTCCCCTTCCCCCCCCCCTCCTCCACGCACTTTGTTTGCAGTGTCTTTGTCTGGTGGGTGTTGCTGGGCATTTCTAATGAGAAAGCAAAGAATCGCGGCGGCGGGAGCGCGAGGGGCCTGGTGCGCCGGGGAGCTGGGCGCCTTGCGCGCTTTTCACGCTCAAGGTGATGTTTTTCCGAGCTAGTCAGGTGCATAGGAATTCTTGGGCCGGCAGGGTCGGCGAATGCAAAGATACGGGGCCGGGAGGAAGGGGGGGAAAAGGCTCCTTTGGGACAGGCGAAGCTCGCTGATTTGCCTCCTCGGAGGAGCGAGCGCTGCCCTTGCCACCCCCCCGCCCCGCCGCCGCCGCGGGATGCAATGCCTCGGTGCTTCTTTAGTATTCATCCCGGCTTCGTTAGCGCAGCCATCTCCCAGCCCACCCTGAGCAGCTGCGAAAAGGGGACGAAATTAAAGCAATTCCTACTCCTGGTGACTTGCTGCCCGGGAATAATTGGGTTCTGTTTGCAAGGAGCAGATCCCAGCCCGGCTCAGGAGACGGAGGAAGCACGGGGGAGCGGGGGGTTCGGTGGGACATATTTGCGGAGACTTTCGCGGGATTTACAGAAAGGCAGTTCAGCGGAAATAAAAACCGGTTTCATGAAGAGGCAGCTAATAATAATGTGACGGATCAGGGAAAGGTGTCTGAGCAGGTTTTTTATATATTCTCCTTCCATAGCAGGAATTGTACTTAGATATTTTTTAATATGTTCTTTGATCCCTCATGGAAATGGTAATGAGACGAGAACGGCTAAAGAGCTCTCCAGACACTACCCTCCTTGGGAGAAGGGCGGACTGAAACGCAGACCCTCTGGAGGGCTCCTGGCACACAAGAAGCCCCTTTGTTTCCCCCTCTCTAAACCAGGGACGCGTCTAAAATCGCCGGGACAAGGCGAGGAGGCTGAAGAGGCCGTGCCGAAGGCACCGCCATTCCGTGCTTACAAGAGGAAAAAATTGCCAGCCGCCTATTAAGGCCTTGATTTGACGGGCAGTGTAGTGCGTGCGTTTGAAGTCCACGCTGAAGGTACTCTGCAGATGTAAGTGGGGATGCTTTTAGGCTGTCTTTCACTTGGACTTAATTAAGAAACTGGCGGGCTTTGTCCCGAAGGGGCCCATGACGTGCGAAGCTCCGGCCCCCGCTGAATAGGGGGCTCAGCCGGGCCGGTGTAGACATGCACGCCGCTTTTGTGCCGTGTTACCAAACTGAAGACAGTAGCGAGTGCAAGGCGGGCATTGCCAGAGGTCATCCCTTGTTTGCGCCGGCGAGCCCCCGTCCCTCCGCGGAAAGCGGGAGCGATTGTGCGAGCATTTCTTAGAAACCGGCAACTAACTAACTAACCTCTCTGTGCTGGGGATACGGGTAAACAAAAAATTGGTGGGGGGTAGGAAGGGTTTTGTATTGTGTTCCCCAGCCCCGTTCATCAGCCTTAATGGAGGGTCAGAGGTTAGACCAGGAAGGGCAAACACTATTTCTTAAGTAGCTGATGCCTGTGTTTGTATTTATGGAGGGAGGAATATTAGCTTTGAAATTTCATGGGCTGGTTAGATGATTAGCTGTTAGGGGAATGGCTTGAGGAGCGGGTAATTCTAATGACCTTGAAAATCACCTGAAAGAATCTAATCTAGCCAAAGTAATGGGCTTATTTTAAAGCATATGGTATTGAGAAACGTGGCTGACATTTCCGTCAGCACCCTGTTCGCCTGGAGTGATTGCAAATAAATGCCACGGTCCTTTACGTTCTTCTTCGTATCTCTTGATTGTGAGGGGACCACTGATTTGATTTCCTTTTAGCTGACAATCAGAGAGAAGACTTTAACGGGAACAAGCAGTGAGCCTGGTGGTATCAAATCAAGGCCTGTGGACCTTCAGAGTCCCACTATTAAGGTTCAAAATAAGGAGCAAAATATGCATACCTGAAGCAGCAAATGCAGAACTAAAATTAAGTGTTTTATAGTCTTTGCGCTTTTGCAGGGCTTAGCAAGTGTTTAGTGAAGTGTTTCTTCCTTTCCAGTTCAAGGTGTGTCTTCCAGCCTAGTGATTAATTGGGGCTATAGGCTCTGTAGCCAGCAACTCGCAAGACGTGATGTGGTCTTTGGTCCCAGCCCGGTGGCCAAGTACTCTCCTGCAGCGCAGTGAGTGAAGGTGGCCTTTGGCATGCATCTGGAGAAGCCTCATGTCTCTGGATCCAGCGTGAAACACTTCATCTTCCTCATGTTGCTCTGTTACTTTTTTGGAAGACTGCAAACTAATCCAAGGAGAAACCTTGGTACCAGTTCAGAACGAGAGAGAGAGAGAATAATTGGGCTGCCTGAAGATGTAGAGCCCAGACAGTAGTTAGTGATGGATGTTGAGACTAAGGAACTTTTAACACAAGTTGGAGAGCACCCAACGAAGGCTGTCAAGGCTTGGCAGCTGTAGTTGGAGATGATGACTTGCCAGCTGTAATTTGGGGGTAGCTTATTAGGCAGAGTAGAATGGGGAATAATGTTCATGTATCAGTAATTTCTCTAACCTTGTTCTAATTCCTTAGCTCTGCTGCTGAGTACAGCTGAGCAATTCTGGTACTGTAATTCGGATGTGAAATCCATAATGTTATAGGGTGCCCTACGTCTAGGTAATAACTACTTTCTCTTGCCCCTCACCTGTGCTCCAGCATAGGCTGAAGGAGAGGGAATTTGTGGTTTATACAGATATTTGTAACGCTTTGGTCACTTGCTTCTGGTCGCCCATGAGAAAAGACCCCAAGACAGGTATTTTGTAGAATACCGTGCCATATCATGAGGGTTGGACTTTAGCATAATCCTTTTATATGCGTGTTTGCATAAACTCTCCCAGATCAGCAAGAGCCAAAGGTTCAAGGAATCTGGAAAGTATAAACTCTCCAGAACCAAAGAGATTCCTGGCTTTATTGCTTCTCCCTGAGCTTGGTGATTTTATTTAACACTGTAAGACTTCCAGCCCCTGCAGGGTTGTGGGTTTTATTTTTGTTTTCTGTTTTTGTTTTCTTTACTACTTCAGTGTTTATAATGTCTTTGGGGATCCCAGCAGACAATGTTTTGTATTTAGCTCTAGAGCATTAGCAAGGCAGCAGTACTGCTAAAAAGTTTTGGAAAAGCACCTTGTTAGAGCCAAAGTGACTCATTCCTGCTAAAGAAGCAGAAAATGTTTTTTTGGCATTTAAAGAAAATGCAAAAATATTAATTTCCCACCTTGATATTGAATTTAAGACTCAAAAGTCAGAAAATCCTATGTTTAGGACTTTACAAATATACTAGCAGTGCCATATGATTCATGCTGAGTATTTTATGGCATGCTTTTAAGGGGAACACAGCATTATAAACAGTAATGTTCCAATTTCCTGAGATGGGAGTACTTAATTTCTTCCTGTGAATTTTGCATTTTCGGCTGATCTTTATGCTTTTTGATTTAGGAATACTTTATTTGGGGCGTGCATTTTGGCGAGATCCCGAAACAGCTTGAGAATCAGATAAGTTTTTAATTAAAGCTGCTTTCCAGTTTCTTTTGTTACCGAGAGCTTGACGTTTGAATGTGAGATGACGTGGAGACGTGGATTCTCAGACTTCTTGTTGCGCCTCACCCCTTCGCTGCGCGCTGAGAGGCAGAGCTGTGGACGTAGCCGACATCGCGGCTTTCCACGTCCAGGCAAACGGACGTTTGTGTGTACGAGGACTGAGGCTGGCCTGAAGTGAGACCTTTTTTTAGGCTGTTGCCCAATGTTTGTGAGCCTTCACATCCACTTCTCCCCTCTGCATCGGGGGATTCGAACACAGGCCTCCTTCTCAACCCGTATGTTCTTACTTGCCAGGAATTGGTCTTTCTGTTTTTGACACTTTTCGTGATGAAACATTCATTGCCTCAAAGAATGGAGCCCAGTGTCCTGCTCCGTCAGTAGAATCACTCTTGCTCTGTTTCTCCTGCTCGAGTGTTTTTGGCAGAAGAGAGTAGCTTTTTACAGAGGGAATTGAGGGCGGTCTGCCTCGTATTACACCCTATTGCCTGCAGTTTAGGATGTTTCCCCCCAAACTGGCAGATCTGAGCTCACAAAACCCCAAAACAGGAATCAAATCCATGTTCTGTGAAGCCTGGATGAGTTCCTTCAGCACCCGAAACATTGTGCAAGAGGGACACGGTGGTTACTTTTCTGACCTTCATCCATGCCCTCCCCCATCGCATTGTACAAACCTCATTCTGTTTTTCTTTCTTGCCCTCGAACTATTTGATGAATTTGACCTAGATTTGTAAATAGTTTTGGTGTGATTGGAAATGTGTGTTTTCAGTGAATTTATTAATTGCTGACAGCATTTCGCCTTGCTTTATTGAGAAGTCATTTACTCTCCTATACGTCTCCATCTTACAGCTTTATTCTTGGTTGCGATTGTTGTTTCGTGGGGCCACACACTTTTGTCCTTAATCTCTCATAATTTCTGCACTTCTTTCCCAGTGTTAGTATTTCTGCTTTACTGCTTACTTTGGTGATAACATTATTAACCTTTCCTTTTGATGCATGGTTATTTTGCCACATCCTCTATACTGCTTCCGACCAATACTTAACTGTTTTATGCTTATTTACTGTCATCTATTGTATTTCAAAGGTGCTCCTCACTTCAGTGCTGAATGCAATTGTGCAGGCGACTGTGGAAAAAGCTCTGGTCTCCTGCGTACTTAGCTGTTTGCATTTAGGCATTCATATCATATTTGTGCATGCATATTAGTGGTTAATGGTCTAGGAGAAGCTTTCTTGTGAAGGAATGTCTTGCGTTTAGATCAGTCAGCCTTGCCCACTGATGAAAAGCTGTTCCTCCGCTGGGATCTTCCCACTGAGACCTGTATGCAGCTAGATTTGCTCCAGCCTGGACTATATCCATTCAGCTGCTGTTGCTCTAGTGCGGAGCTATGCTGAAGGCTGTGACGTAGTCTCTGTAGAAGGAGAGTCGTGCTTTAGGGCTTGAAATTCTGGTTGAAATAAATGGGGAGCTGGTAAATTTGGAGGCTCGCAGGAGATGGGAGAGCTCTGTTGTGTGCTGTGCAAGCCCTGTTGAGAAAAGGAAGGTTGATTTCTGGTTAGTAATTGCCTGAAATACAGAGTTTCTCTTGGGGTGTCCGGGTGGCTTGCTGCCTTTTGAAAGGTGCGTTCTGTGTTTTGGTTATCAGAGGGAATAAACACTAGAGAGAGTTCATCTGCCAAGGAAAGAAGAGTTTTAGTGGAACTGATTTTCTTTTGTTCCTGTGTAAATGAAAAGTTCAGGGGGCACTGATGGCTTTTTGGTGGTTATCTTTTGTCCTCCTACTTCTGGCAATAAGTGGAATATTTTGTCATCAAAGAGCTTGGAGTTTGAGAGTATTTAGATGTTAACTGGCTTAATAAGCAAACATTTCTGTTAGTTATAGTATGACTGATGTGGTAGTGCCCAGAAGGGAGGCATTTTGCTGTTTATGACAGCAGCACATGTCCGTAGGTGGGCATTCAGGTATTTTTATGGGTTATGACTGAACAAGTTTTACAACGTACAAGCTCCAGTCGTCTGCTTCCTTGCTTAATTTGGCAAGGTTCATAGGAGAACCAAGCGTGAGGTAAGGGGTAGTTTTGGCTCAGTTCTGCTCAGTGGCTGGTTTTAGCGGTGGTCTAGCTCACCTGAGACACCAAGTTGGCTCCATAATTCTGAGATAGTGGGGAGGACGCCTTCTCATTTTAAAGCCTTCATTCAGCATTAGTTGAGAAAGAAATGGGGTGTCAGGAAGGCAGGAAATGTGTTATTTCTAGGCAGGCTTCCCATCTTTGTGGGCTCATGTGGCTGGTTCTGTTTTCCCTGTAGAGTCTGTGCTCTTCTGCCAAGGTTCTTAGAAGGTGAGAGCTGAAAACCCTTGAGGCCATAAGGGATGAAGGGAGGAACTGAGAGTAGCAGAGCGGAGCGGTTGCCGCAGGTAATTGCTCTCATTTGCTGCAAAGTTAACACTGACTGCATCCTGCAGTAGTTGACTGATCTTAGCATCTCCTTTATGTGGAATGGGATGATGCTGTTATCCCCATCTGAATTACTGCGCCTTACCTGAGTCGGGGTATGGATCCTCCATGCCTACATAGAAGATCATCACTGTTAGCCTGCTCTCGGACCGTTTTGAGGCAGCTATATCTTCGAGGTGCTAAAGGAATTAGAGTTAAGCTGTAGGATTTGGGGGATGCAATCCAGAAATCATAATGCTTTTTTAAGATGAGTTGTGAATTGCCTCAGTGTACTGTAAGGGAACTTGTAACTTCTCTGTTCTTCCCAGGCTGTTCTGCAGAATAGGCTCCTTTTTTTTTTTTTTCTTTTGGTTGGTTGGTTGGTTTTGGTTTTTTGGTTTTTTTAGTTCACTAGTGTAGATGAAAGCATGTTCTCTTGATACCAGCTTATGTCAAGGCATGGTTACAGTGGGCAAGAACAGTCTGTTGTCTTTTTGCTACTCTTCTCATGTGCAGAGTCCGAGACTTGGAAATTGGATTCTGTAGGTTGGGAGCGTGGGGAAGGTGAATGGAGTGAGGATGCCTTCATGTTGACTGGAGAAGCAATTCCTAGTGATTTGGTGTACACCCGGTATTTGTCTACCCCAGATTGCTGCAGGTCAGCAGGCATCATTTTGGTATTGGTAAGTTTGTGCAGTAACAGCTCAAGTTTGCAAAGCATGATGGGGTCCATCCACAGATGGGTGGATGGCTAATGCTCTTAGGAGTGGGGCTTCCCTGGTTAGCAGGGGGCTATTAATAGGCTCCTCTCCTCGTTATGTAGCTGAGATGACTTGAGGTGCTCCTTGCAGCACTGGAGTAGATCCCACTTAGTTGCTTCATCCGGTGGTCTGGTAAACCCAGTATTTTTCAAGATGGTTCCCAACACTGCTGTTAGATCCTTGTACCACCCTTGCTTATAATGATTACACTCCTCACAGCTTTCTGAAAATATTAACCCTTTTCATCGGATTGATGATCTGGTTTCCTATGTTTTATCTTTTATTACTGTCTCCCCTGAGATTCCAGGGCATGAAATATCTCTTGTGGTGGAGTGTGCTTTGACCAAACTAGATTGCAGTTTCAGCAGTCTTAAACTCACTAACTTCTTGCATAAGAGATATTCTCAGAGATATTTTTAAAGACATCTCTTGGGTAAAAATACCTCAGGTGGGAGGGAGAACTCTCAGCAAACTCTCACCTTCTGAAGCATGATGGTGTTACTCCTTTTGCTTTAAATAGATCAACAAAATGGGGAATTTCTAATTCTTTAGATAATGGAGGGTTGCTGAATAATGCTCTATGGGCTCAAGTTAAAGCGAGGAGTCTTTTAAAAAGAAAAAGTGTGTTATAAAGCAAAGCCTGAAACATCTGTGGAACAGCCTCTCCCAGAACTTGCTGCTACCAGCAGTACTCGTCACCAGAAAGCATTAGTGGAAAAATAATTGCTGTCCATTTATCTGGTACTCTGGGCAATTAACTTCCCAACTTTGGCCCACGTATTCTTGCCCATTGTAGTAAAGTGCGTAGATAGGCACCACCCCATCTACCACCAGTGGCAAACGTGCTGTAACTGGGGAATTCGTAATCTCACGCACCCCTGGACCTTGCTTGTACGGCTGTTCCCCACTGCTGTTATAGCAGCTGGCGTTCTTGCCACAGATTTGATTTTTGCTCTTTTGGATTGACAGAGCTGCTTCGTTAGGCTGCACTTATTAAATGCACATGGCAGAGAACTGCTTCTCTCTGTCTTAGTTGCAGACGCCCCTCTGAAGTCCCTGGGTTTGTTATCGGTCGTGCTGTGCACGTACACCCCCAGAGCAATAACATAAATCTGTTGTTGTTACTTTTTTTTTTTGATGTTTATGTTGATGATGGTACTGGTAGCATCTGCTTCAAAAATGCTGGTGCCTTTTTGAAAAAAGTCACCTTAATGGTAAACTGCTGAGTTGCTAAACACTACTGCGACTTTCCCTCTGTAAAATTTTAAACTTAATCTCCCTTTTTTGGAAAGTTAAATGAAAGTTCATTGGAAAAGGAATATTTAATGCTACCAGAGAAGGTTCTTGATTGCGTTTTATCCTGAAACTGATAATGAATGTGAGCTATCAGGGCCTAGGGATTTGGCATATGAATTTCCCAGGGTCTAATCATCTCATAAGGCTGCTGAGTGTGACTCCTTCCCCGGTAATCTACTTAACTCAGTAATTTACCCCTCCTTTTGCGTTGCAAGGAGAATGAATCTCACAGGTTGTTTGCATGACAAGTAGCTCTGGCTCCTCTGAGTCTTTGAAGAAGACGCTGGGAGTTAATTGTAGCAGCTTGAGTTAATGGTTTCCCATGTTCACTGGCAGGCGAAGTGAGGAAGGGAGCTGGAGAACGTTTTTTTATGGTGAGTACTATTTGAGGCGGCACCATGTATTTTGATAGCTAAAATGCTAAAAAATATTTTTCCCCACCAAAACAAATCTCAGGGGAAAATTATGTTTGGTAGTTCTAGGATTTTTGGATTTGCGGGTAGAATCTGCTGTGCTAATGTCAGGTACTGACTTATGACCAAAGGCAGCTAACGGGGAGATGTTTCTTGGCATTGATCATGCTAAAATTCTCCCCTTAAGGTCCATAAAAACCCTGTGGACAATGTAAGAAAATGATTGCTAGCAAGCAAACTAACTGCTGCCTCCAAACCTTCAGTATAAAAGGAAGTAAGGATGTCCCATCAGAAGGGTCGACTTAAATTTTGTTAGGTTCACCTCACACCCAGACTTCATTGTGGTAGAAATTTGAGGAAAAGCATCCCTTCATTTCTCTGTTTTTAATTTGCCTCCTCCTAAAGGCAAACATCGCGAATGAAATTCCTGCTTCAAGATGGACTCCATGATATGTGGTGAACTCTTGCTAGCTCACACCCAAAACGGAGAGGGGAGAGGGAGAGAGGGGCTGTGTCGGGAGCAAAGGGATGGGAAGCGTTGGATAAACAGTATGGGTTTTATTTAAATTGATGTGGGTGTTCTGTGGCTTGCCTGAAATCGAACGTTGCCAAAGCATCTTATGGCAGTCTCAGTGGTTCGCACCTAATTTGTGATACAGTAACTGTTTGCAGATGACCTGATTTCTATTATAAAGTTATGCGGTCTGAAACTTATAGAATGATGGAGGGAGGGTTTGGTGAAGCCTTTAAAAGACAAAAATTATTGATACTGTCATAGTGATGTCCATGCATGGCTCTACCCGGGGACACTGTGCACTAGTCACAATGTAGGTTCATCCTCTTTGGTTGAGAAGTGGGATTGTCTCAAATTACTGCACGTTTATGTCGGGATAAGGATACACTGGTGCCGATGCAGAACAGCAAGTGCTTACTGGAGAAAGATGCTGACATAAAAAGTAAGCCATGCTCCAGTGTCAAACTCAGGGTTGCCACAAGGCCCAGTGTAGATGCTGAGGTTTAGCAGTTTCTTAACAGCTAGATTGGTTTTTCTGATTCTGATTTCCATCCTTTTTTGATCTGTTGACTCTGTTCTTGTGCTGGAAAATGCATAGACTCTATCTGTTGCATTTAAATCTGCTACCGATAGCCTCACTCCTGGTTACTTTCTTTGGGCTCTGTAGAAGTAGACCATGGACCACAGGTTACCACCTTCTACTGAAGGTGATCTGATTCTTTACATTGATTTCACAGGTCTTTCAAGCTTTATTTCTAATTCCTTGTGCCAATGCCTGCATCCATGTAGTATCCAGCTGATTTCAGATAGATGCTATCTAGCTCCAGGGTCAGCCTCTGACCATCCGTGTGCAGCATCAGGGGCTGGAGAGCAAGGGGCCTTTTCCTAATGTCCTGTACTATGGTAAAAGTCAAACTTTTGTTAGCAAGTACCAGTGTGATTTTTTTGTTTTGTTTTCCCGCAGGGAAAGATGAATGTGAAAAATAATTTATCTAATCTTTGTATAATCTGACTGAAAAGGAGAATGAAACACATGTTACAGCTTGAGCTGTACCTTTGTAAAAATGTATTGAAAGGCCTATTTGTTTTCTCATTCAGAAAGACATAAAGTTGGCTTAAAAGTGTAGTTTTAGCAGAATTGTACCACCTGGCTTGAGTTAATGTTTTGCAGATAGAAGAGTTCTCAAAACAATTTAAATGCTAGGGCTTTCTAAATGGAGATCTTCCTGAAAGTTTACACAAAGCTATAGACTACGTTTATTCAGAATCGGCAGCTTTGACATCTAACAGTTTTTTCCCGCACTGGAGGGACAGATTTTCCTTCCTTTTAGGCCCATTTTTGCATCTAGGATAAAAAGATGGGGACTGCATACACTCAAAATGAGTAGAGCTTTCCTGTGAAATTGGCTGATCCATGGTATCTGCAAAGCCAAAATGACAGCACCCTCGTGAAGCTCAGGTACGGGTCTGGATTTAAGCACCGCTGCTGAATTGCCAAAGGACACCCTTCTTCTTCACAGCCCACCTACAATTCGACCAGCTTCTCTTTCTCATCTCTGATGTTGTGTAGTGCTGCATGTTGCCATAGTGGGAAACCCGGGATCCTTTGCAAAGCGTTGCCTTTATTCGGTCGACCAAGCGACTGCGACTTGCTTAATTGTGGATTCTTTTAGCTAATTACAAATGTGTGGAAATGCCTCGCACCTCAGCAGGGTTCGCTTCTGCAGGGTGCCAAGTACTTTGTTCTTCATCCAGCAGAGCACTTAAGCATGTCTTTAAGAACACTTTATAGGCTCAAATAGGCTCATTGATTTCAGCATGTTGCAGGATTGAGCCAATACCAAATTTCTTCGAGTGATTCTGACTCAAATAGTAACATCCAGGAAAGTGTTCCTTGAATGTTAATGTTACCTTAAATGGAAGTAACCCTGGCTCCACAGCTTCAAGTATTCAGAAATATGTAGCAAAGGTTGAAACTCTGGTATTCTTTGGGGGCTTCCTTCTTCAGAAAGTGGTAAATGGGCAAAAAATCACAGTTAAAGGTGATCTTTTCCTGTTCTTTTCTTCCAGTTTTGTCCTAGCAGAGGTTAGCTTTACATGTGGTCATCTTCAGTGAGCTTTTAATAAATTAGGAGGAAGCTGAAACAGTTTGGAAAAGTATAGAATAAGCAAACACACCAGAGAGACTCTTAGTGGCAACATGATTAATAAGGGACACTCCTGGTAATACTATCAAAACAGCGCTATTGGAAAAGCATATGGAGTGTCCCTCTTCCAGGGCAGCAGCAGACAAATGATCTGCAAGGATTTATATGCCTTTCTTGCACTGTGGATTTCTTTCCCTCCCAGAAGTGCAAGGGGAATAAACTCTGTAAATTTAACCATGGGTTTAGATTTAAGGAAAAATTTTATTTAGTAAATTGGGTGGCGACTTTTTGCTCTAAAGTATTATTATTCTTGTTGATTATTTGATAACGGGGGAACGTTCCTTACGCAGACCCTTTTTTAATTTTATGTCCTTGTGTTGTTTTTCCTCTCTCTCAACCCCCTCGCATACCTAGGCATGGTCGAGTAATACCTTAAGGAGCTCGAAAAGGGGAACACGTCCTCTGACAGAGCAACACGATGCAGAATATATGAAGACATGTTTTCGAAACATCCTGCCTTCTGTAGGTTCTCCCAGTGCTTTTCTGTTTTTACTGCCTTTCTCTATTATGGGCAAAAGTCTCCGGTAGTTAGTGAGCATGCAGAGAGGTTGCCTTATAGTAGTCTGTAACACATATTGCCTTTGCTCCCATGGGTACAGGCCATTCAGCCCTGCATTACTCATGTCACCCAGGCAGTTTTTTCCCCTGCACTTTGTTCTTGGAGCAATTATTTCTTTATTTCCTTTGAAGATATTCACTTTGCAGCTGCTGTGGCAGCTTATAGTTGTCATGTGGGAAGGCAAAGGAGGAGAATTGGAGTTTAAGGGCTTATAAACTACTCAAGGTTTAGGAAGGTACTGAGATGAAATGATATTGTGTTTCCCCCCCTTCCCCCCTCCCCGCACCTTTCTGGGTTTTATTCTTTTGCAAAATGAGGGAGAACCTTTTGTACTGCACTTGCATAAATTGTACAGTTTTGGCATTGCTCAAGACAGCAGCTTTTATATATATATATATATATTTGTATATATTTGTATATATTTGTATGTAGTACACCAGCATACAGGAGTCAAAGATCTGCGAGCGCGGGCACTAAGAGATGCCTTTCCTTCTTCTTTTGGAGATGAAACTTCTGTTAACATCTAAATGATTTCAAGAGTTCAGCAAGGACTGAATTCCCTACTTTGTCTACATGAAACTTTTTCACTGCTACTGAATTATATTATTTTATCAACCTTCTGCACTTTGGACTCCATTTACCAAAATTAAAAAAAAAGTTATGCAAGTCAGATCTAATTTCTTATCACAATCCTGTGTTTATTGGCTCAGTTATTTGTGAGAGATTGTTTCACCCAGCCTGTTGTTTCCCTTGGCATTTTTAGAAGAGTTCTTATAGTTGTTAACAGCTGTAAATGTTATTAATAAGACGTATTTGGTTGCTAGTTTCTGCAGTTTTGTATGCTGATTGGATTGGATTGCCAAAGGCTGAGCAAGTTTCTAAAAATAGGATTGTTCTTTGAAATGTTAAAACATTTTTCTCAACAAAACCCAGCTATATCTGTGTCAAGATTTTTACATGCACACTGATAGACTTCTGCAGAAACTAGGGTGAAACATTTTATTTGTCCAGATCGGTATTGACTTTCAAGTCAATTAAGTCTCATCTAAGTTAAAAGAGCCACACTGAGATTTCAATTTTTTTTTTCCAGCATTGTATTTAAGATGATAAACATTTGCTCACTTCAGCATTACATTATTGGGTTGTCTATAGTGTGCCATTCTTCCTGAAATAGTTTCAGTGGTTTAGAGAATAACTTTGTCAGAGTAGCACGGCATAATTATAAAAATGAACAAACCTTCTGGTTCAGTTGCATCCAGAGCGGATGCAGTTCGTTTGCTCCATGAGCAATGCTCTGGTGCACGTTGCAAAGTAAAAGTGGGGATGGCTTCACAAGAGTGATCTTGATCCCAGCTGAAATGCCCATTCAGATGTGTCCTAAATCGCTAGTCTAGTCCTTCAGCCAGAACTTTGTCCTGAGCCAAGGCCTTAACACAGGACACTGCATAAGTGTGCATTTACTTTTCAGGATGAAACAGTTTCATTAAAGTCAAGTTACACTTGTACAGAGTTTAAATTATCATAGTGTAGTTAACGACTGCTTAGGGTTTCTCTGAATTCAAGACTGGATGTGAACAGCACAACCTAGAGCAGGGCAGAGCCAATGGCTTGAGGGTGATTATTCTCCTTTACTCAGCTTTTTGGACCATATCTGGAATATTGCATCCAGTTTTGGGTCCCCCAGTACGAGGAAGATGTTAATAAACTGGAGCGAGTCCAGTGAAGAGCCATCAGGATGGTCAGAGGGCTGGAGGACATGATCTGTGGGGAGAAGCTGAGGGAACTGGACATGTTTAGGCTGGTGAAGAGAAAGCTTCACATGAGAGTGGGGGAATGACCACCTTCCATTACCTATGGGAAGTGTATTCAGAAGAGTGAGCCAGGCTCTTTACAGAGGTATACAGCAGGAGAATGAGACACAATGATCATAAATTAAAGCGGGAGAGGTTCCAACTTGACATAATGAACAAAAACTTCCCCATGAGGACAGCCAAGAACTGGAAATGAGGGCCCAGGGAAGCTGTGGAATCTCCATCCTTACAGATTTTCAAGACTCAGATAGACAAAGTCCTGAGCAACCCAGTCTGAATCTAGTTTTGACCCTGCTTTGAGCGTTAGGTTGCAATGGAAACCTCCTGAGGTCTCTTTCCATCTGATGGTTTTATGATTTAAGGATTCCAGCTTTCTGCTGTTCAGAGTCAGAAGTGCATCTCCTTGCTTCGGTCACCAGTTCTTGCTGTTGAGTACTAGATTCACACAGATGAAACTAATAGAATGAGTCAACAGAAGTATCTGCAGATTCTTTATGGAGGCCCTCCTGCGTGCGACCCACTGCAGATGGGAAGGACTTGAAGCGTGTTGCTTTATCCAGAAAAGAGAAGTTGGTGCTCAGCAAAGCTTGTTTCTAACATCACCTGGAACAGAATTTACTGGCAGAAATCTGTGTGACAGCAGTAGGTGGATAATGAGGCTATCCAGCCACATCAGAAATCAGTTTGATAGCAGTAAAGTTAGGTTTAGTTCCCTCTGGGACTTTAAAAGTAGAAAAATAAATATCTCCAACCTTAATCAGATCTGTGTTCAAGTGAAAGCTACAGCATATATTTGTTTCACTCCATGGGGCATCAGCCTGTGGCTGCTGAGCTGCATGTGGAGTGACTCAAGGGTAATTGCTATAATAGAGTTTTAATGTGATCAGCAGATTTGTTTAGTGAGGTCAGATTTCCCAGTAGACTCTCCTACTGTGGAAAGAAGTAATCCTGCAAGGGCTGGTGAGCGCCAACACTGCTGTGTTGCCTTGGGAGCCAGCTCGTCACCTTGTCCAGCTAAGCTTCTTAACGGAGAGACTGATACTCTAGGAAACCCTCGTCACTGTCCACCATTGGCGCCTGCCTTGATGCTGTGAAGTGCATCTCTTCTGGCTCTGGACTACACAAAGACTTTGATGTTTAAGACTTAGGCAGGCTGGTTGCATCCTGCGCTTGGCTGGCTTTAGTTCTTGATCATAATTGCACAACTGCTCTTAATGGGAAAGTTCCCTGACTCAGCCAAGAGCATTCATGATAAAATTGTGGCTTATGTGGTTGCCTCCTCATCATGTACCTGAAATTGTGCATTTGATCTATTCCCTGAGGTCTGTAGCAGATAGGGGGAGAGAGAGAAACATAATGAGTGAAAGAGTCAGGAGAAGAGTTCAGACTTTGAGTCAATATAGAATTTAAAAAGGAGTGTTAGATGTGTGTAAGCAGTTCAGACGTAGTGCTTTTTAAGCTAGCAACAGCCAGAGCATCCTAGATTTGAAACCCATGTTTGTTTAGATGTTATGGATGTGTAGGCAATTTTTTCTGAGCCTTACCCTGCAGAGAGTATCATCTTTCAGGGTGGGTTTGCATCAAGTGAATGAACTGGAACAGAGCTACACAGTACAGTTTGTCAACCATCATAACAGCCTGGTTTTATAGGGTCATCCCAGTAGCTTCGTATTTAAAGTTGCCAGTCATTTCAGTCTCGACTGTTTTGTACTCATTTTTAAATTTTTTAAAAGAAAAATCCATGCTGCTTTTTTTGCTGGAGTTTCTCATACTCAAGTCTGTGTTAAGATGATTTATGGTGCTAGTAGGGGCTCCATTGGAAATGCAGGCTCTATTATGAAGTGGATTGAACAGACCATGCTGAAATGTTTATCGCTGTCTTCAAAATAGAATACATTAGGGTTGATGGTGCCTGTCCAGGAAAGAGAGAGAGTAGAGTAGAGTGGGGCTAGTGGGGTATTTTTAGTATTCCAATAAAAGACAAGCCTTTTAAAGGAAATCACTTATTGCCATTTTGCAATCAAGAATGCAGGAGTGTTCCAGGGACTGCAAGAAATATGCTTCAAGAATGTCAGAACCATAAGGAAATAATCATTACATATTGTCTCTTCTCCACCCTCATTTCTTGCTCTGAGGAAGCCATCTAGAAGCTTTGCAATTTGTATGCAAGTCTCAACCGTTCCAACTACTTGCTCGTTTAAGTATCCAAGTGACTTAGGAGTCAGCATCCCATTTTCAAAAGTTCCTAGGGTTCCTGTGCAAGGAGGGCACTTTTTAAAATAAAAGACACACACAGCAGATTTCTAGGATGCTTAATCTGACCTTAAATGCCATGGTATGAACAATATATGGTATTTTATCCCATAGCTTACTCTCCTTTATCCGTGTCTTGTTAGCAAAGTTCCTCCTGTAGGTGCAGCTAGACTAGTAAAACTGCAGTTTTGCTGCTGCAGCTTATTTCACTCGTGTGACTGTCTGAGCCGTGATTTTTCAGGCATAGCTCTAGCTGTCTATGCTTTAAACATTTTGGAAGTATTCTGAGACTGTAATATGCCCCCCTAACTAGTGGCAGAGTACTCCTAGCATTTGAGTGAAAAACAAAGGATGAGGTAAAACTTTCAAAAGTGATTTAAGAGCCCAGTGGGACAATTTACTGATGCATCTAAGTGGATCTAGTGGTTACCTGCTCCCTCTCACCATGTCCCCATCTCTTTCCTTGTGCTAGCAGTGGTGTCCTGGTGAGGCAGTTCAGGGAGCTATAATGGTAGGAGACTGACCCTGCCAATAACAAAGACCAGGGTGTCAGGATGACGGCAGATGGACCCAGGCAGATGTCCCCTTCTGCTCAAGGCCAGCAGAGCAAGCCTTTGATTTCTTTTCATTTGTTTTTTACTGGAGAAAGTAGTGGAAGAACAACAGTTCCCTGCTGAGATCATCTGTCATGTCTTCTGCCTTCTCCTTGCTTGCTTCAGGTGGCAGCTTGGGGGTGAGCTGCTGTCTGGCAGACTCTTTTTTTTTTCAGGAAAACCATTTTCAGTTTGCCTGTTGGGCTGCAGCTTCTGTATCTCGTGCTAGAGTAAACGGCTTGTGGAGGAAGCTGCTTGAAGCCGAGTTGGAGAAGATGCACGGATATACACACGTGAGGAGGAACACGTGCAATTAGGGCATGGCGGGAGGCAGGAAATGCAGCATTTCTGGGATTTAGTTCACCTATAGCCCCAGGTGGGTGCCTTTTCTTGCAGCCAGTGCTAGGACTGGCTGGTAAATCTCTGCTTTTTAATGCAATGAAAAGTCTCTTTAGTGTGAGGAATAGAATGGGGCAGCTGGTACAAAAATTTGTAGCCTGTGCTACTGGAGGACAGCCTGATGGTAACCTTTGGATGTTCTTAGGTGGTTGTCTTCTTAAAAGGCAAACTTCACCTGGCTCTCCTTAACACCTTCTAGCCCTGAGTGCCTGTTGTTCTCCCTGCCCTGAACCTTCAGTCCACACCAAATACTACTTGTATTCTTCTTTGCTCATTGCCCTCGACGGACTGGTAAGAATAACTTCTGGTGAGCCAAGAGAAGGGGACGTTTCGGTTAAGTCTGCGCTTTCTTGTCCTTTCCTGCTGATTTTTGCACAGCTTATGCCAAAACGCAAGAGTTTTGGTGGCACTTAGGGCTTGTTTGGGCTCTCACTTGGGTGAACTTTGTCTGAAATACAGGGGTTTATAGAACCTCGATGATCCTGTTTGCTGGGCTTGTTTTATTTTCTTTCTTCTGGGAAAGCTTAGTGCACATTGAGGTTTTTCAGACTTTCACAAGTCCTGTTCCAAGCTGTAACACAGTTCAGAAATGCAGTGCATTGCTTGACTGATCTTGTTTCTTGGCCTTGTTTATCTAAGGAAAAGGATGCTAGAGAGTCTGCAGAAGGGAAAATTGGAAAATGTGCGTGCTTATTTAAAAAGAAAAAAAGAGGGGAGGGAGAAGAAAAAATAAGCCACATGCACAAAAAAAAAAAAAAAAAGCCAGTAACCATGTCTGTCGATGACCTTTGGGGTTGGAAATAGTTTGATAATAGCAGTGTTGGGACAAACAAAAGTCTATGAAGTCACTCTAGCAAGAACAAAAGGAAAAAACATGAGAATGTTTCCAGTGTTTTGCTTGCTGGCATCTGGTTGATCTTCTGTACAAATCCATATGTACGTATCTGATGTTTTCTCTAGCACACGCATCAGTAAAAGGCATCAGGCAGAGATGTATAGAGGTTGCCAGGTTTGGCCAGAAGTAAAATAGATGGTATGTGGGAAAACACCAAAAATGACTCTCAGGGAGACTTGAGGTCTTAAATTGTCAGCTTTTGCTGGGCATGAGTGCAAGGGCCTGTACAAATTTACCCGAGAAGGCAGCTTGTGCTCCAAAGGGACTTTCTTTTGGATGGTATTTAGCATGGTTATCTCGACAAATTTAGAGAGAAATTGTGCACTCTTGCTGCGTAGTTGTTATTGCTTGTTAAATAACTCTGAGCTTTTCTTTGGTGTAGCAGTGAGTACGATGGGCACGGTGATGCTGGGTTTTGCGGGGAGTAACTTGAATAAGCTAACGTGGTCTCAGAGTGAGTTTGCACTTGCTCTTTGTGCAATGATGGGTTCCGTAAATACTTTTATTACCACATCTTTAGAAACAATTGTTTGTAGAGAGGGGTTATACGTGTATAAATTTTTAATGCTCTTTATTGACACTGCAGTAATTCTATATAAAACGTACATTGAAACGTTTCTCCTAGGTTGTTCTGCGTGAACTGACTTGTGCTGTTTAAAAGCAGATGCAGATTGAGCTCTGTGCTCCCTTTCCGGCAGTCTTCACTGGAAGTTAACAACTCTTAGAGTTTGTTTCTTGCTGTGCTCTCTACTTGTCTTCAAACATATGCCTTGTCTGTGTGTGAGCTCCAGTTCTTCTGTCTTGAAAGGTAAAATGTGCCTATGTTTCCTAATTCATTCAGGAAACCTTCCTCTCGACCTTGGCTCTTTCAATGCCCTTCCAGTCTGGTTCTCAGCTTAATGCAAGAGGTTAATGAATTGTGTTTTTTAAATTGACTTCTAGATGTGAAATTTATGTAGTTTTTTAAACTGTTGGACCTAAAGCTTCTGACTACTGCCAAATGTAGAAGTATACCTTTGCGCAGATTGACTAAGTATCGAAGGAGGTGTTGGAAACGTCAGCAGCGGTTGAGGTCTGCTATTGAGAAAGCTGTGACTAAATTCATTTGAAATACTCCTCTGACTATTGCAGTTCATTTAAGGTTGGATTTTTACAAAATCTGTCTTTTTTTTTGAAAGAATATGGGATTTCTTTGCAATTGCACTTGGAAGTAGGTCAATGTACTATCTGGCATGCCTTTGTAATTTGAAAAATAGTTTAAAAAAGAAGCAAATTGAGATATAACAATAATGGATTAAGAGAAACACTTATCTCACTTCCTTTCGTTCAGTTGGATGGTGCATGTGGTTTGGGACCTAAACACGAGGGATTATTTGACCACTGAAGCAATAAACATTTTGGATTTAAACACAATTCATACTGCTTCTGAGGCCAAATTTGACGTTTGATTTCCTATAGTTGCTGCTTATTTATCCACACTTTGTTTGCCGACAGGTACTGCTGTCAGTAACGTAAGGTATGTTCATGCTCTGACCAAAGGATTGTATTAACAATAACAAACTCGCTTGTGTGCCTGAGAATGAAGCGTAGCTGCAAAAGGCTCCAATCTGGCCAAAAGAACTCAAAAATGCATTTTTTTCATATGTGCAATACAGTGGACTGAGGAGTTAATGTGTATAAACAAAGCCTTATATGTTTGACTCAGATAATCAGGTTCTTCAGGTTAACCTAGCATTGCATGAATAACTCCAAAGGTGGAATAACTTCCTTTTTTCTTTCATCTTACACAGTAATGACCTAGGTTTTTCTTTCTTCCAAATAAGGAAT
This sequence comes from Apteryx mantelli, assembly GCF_036417845.1. Classification (NCBI taxonomy): domain Eukaryota; kingdom Metazoa; phylum Chordata; class Aves; order Apterygiformes; family Apterygidae; genus Apteryx; species Apteryx mantelli. Next base: position 5,218,295 of record NC_089996.1, read on the forward strand.
TAATAATGCAACAGTTGTTGTTTCCAAAGAGCTCAGCTTTTTTTTCTTCTTTTTTCGGAAGTGTCTCTTTTTTTTCCTTTAGACCCAAGGAAACACATGGGCATTTGGAGTCTTTAATAAACCGTTCTCGGAGCCTGTTCTTGATTTTGTTTGAGAATTGCCAATGATTTTGATGTCAGAGTTGAGAGGTACAATTGTAGCCTTAAACGTCTCAAGTCACAGCAGCTGAAGCGGAAGGTCAAAAGCAATAAGGTCCAGGTTCCTTCGGGTGGACGGGGGCGTAGGATAATGTGCGACTGCAGCATTTTACATAGACGTATCGCCCAAGAAAAGGTTTGGCTGTCACAAAACTAATAAAGAACAGGCCTCGAGAGACGTGGTTTCAATGATGCAGGTGTAGGAATCGGGGAGTGTATTTACATACAGGCCAGCTTAATAGTGTGGGATTTATGCTAAAGTGGTTCTTAATGCTATACAAATTGAATGCCCTGTCTCACTTTAAAGAAGGAAAATGTTAGAAGGAAAGATTTTATGGCTTTTGGGGGAGAAAGTGTTTGGCTTTTTTTTTTTTTTAGAGAACATAAAGGACAGCAAGATGGATTTCTTCGGGTGCTTGCCATATTAAACTAGTGCTTTAGCTATGTGAACCGAATTCTGAGTCAGCCTTCCAAGCTGATTCTCTGTTGCCTTGAAAAATCAAGGTTTTGAACAGATTTGGGCAGGGTTTCTGCCATATACCTGGCAACATGGACTTAAAATTAACTTACTGAAAAAGCAGATAAAAGGGTTTTTTTTGGTGTTTTTTAAACTGCGACATTAAAAAGAAGTCCTTAAAGAAAGCAGCCGAGACGCTGCAGGCTCCCCTTGAAACTTTGCCTTTTCCCTGCTTCTCTCCTGCTTTATAAAACAACTATTATGTGTTTATAAGTTAGCGCTCCGTGTCACTTATAAAGGAAGACTTATTCATAAACTTCTGGGTAGACAGTTCTGTGGGAATATAGCTTTCTTGGCATTAAAAAAAGCAGCTTTTTCCAGATAATGTAATGCTATACCAGGCTCTTTAAAATCATAGCATGCTCTTTATTATTATTTTGTAAACTTTAAAATACACCGATCTTCTGTGCTGAGCCTTCGGCATTATCGAGAATGACGCTACACCCAAACCAGCAGAAAAGACGTGGAAAATCCCAGGCAAAACTCCTTTTCTCATAAACAGTTGCCAACAAGCAAAAGAGCGGGTCTTGAGAGATGCTCCGAAAGTCGTCTGCTGGCAGACGCATTAGCTCGCTCCACGGCGCAGAGCTGTTTGCCTGATGCTGCCCCTCTGCAGAGAGCAGGTACTGGGGGAGATCTCAAAGGGGCACGTGCCTTTTTTTTTTTAGGTGGGATTTGTCAGCTCTATATTAGACATTCTTGGATCGGACTTGGATGTTAACCTTTCAGATTTGGAAATCCGGGCGGATGAACTCCACCCAAAAACACCTTGGCATTTTTCTTTTAATTGGCTGAAATCAATACTTATTTCACCATCCCAAAGCCAGCAAGCAGCCGGTGCACAGTCACGTTCACTTTTTGTATATGCTTAATGTTCAGAAAGATCTCCCAGCCCACAAAACCCTATGGCTCACCAGAAGGGCTGCTCTTTTCCGAATCTCTGGGTTTCCAGCTGACTCAGACTCTGGGGTGACAAAGGCAGGGATCGTGTTAGTTAAGTCCATGTCCAAAAAGCTACTCCTGGACCCTGGTTAGAAGGGGAGAGGCAAAGCTATCCTGATCCCAGAGAAGCCTGATTCCAGAGCACTGCCTAGAGTTTGACTCTGAGATTAACTTTGAACTTGGAAGAGAACCAGTGGCTATGCCCCCCCCCCCCATGAAAACAAGAGATATCCTTTGACATATGCTCTTATTTACTTACCCTGTTTGTAAGGACCATCCAGTACTCTGTGCAGTAACTATAACAGCAGGTACTGGAAGAGATTTCCTTGCTCATTGAGTCCAGACCTCAGCTATCGCAGGCAAATTCACTGCGCAGTTGCTTTCATGAACTCTTTTAATATACTTTAAAAGCATTTACGATCTTTTCCATGATTATTCCGTGGGAAAAGGCTGTTCCGGAAGCTGGAAATTGGTGGACAGATGATGTACTGGTATCCATCGTGCAGCTCTGTTTTGCACTAGTTTTCAATTCTGGACAAGCCTAACTAAATCGGAGCTTCCTGCAGAGCCCAGGGTAGCAGCATGCCCTGGCAGTGAGAAAGACGGGGGGAGCAGAGAGGTGGGTGCCTCTGCCTCTCTGGGCTCGAATGAGTAAAGAAATGCTTGTGGCCAGCCAGTATCAAGAGATAGCGAGTGAACGATGCTCTCCACGTTCTGGGTCTGGGATGGGAACAGGAACAGACATGCAGCTGTTAATGTCCCTGCTGAATGTTTCCAGTAACAGCTCTCCCAGCTGATTGCACCTTGTTTTTCTGCTCGTGGTTGGATATTTACATTGGCAACCTAGGCTGAGCTGATCCTCAGAGAGCTGGAGAGGCACGTGGGTATCTCCTGCACTGTGGGTATCTTGAGCATCTCCTTGCTGCGTCCATAACTGACAGGCTTCACATGGAACAAAGAGCAGTGGAGTGGACCTGGTGTCCACCTTGAAGCCTCTGAGGCAGAAGGGCAGTCCAATATCACCACTAGAGACCTTTTAATATGACCTATCCGCCCCCTGCAAAGCCCTGGACACATCAGCACCCACCTGTGCCTTTCATAATCTATGTGTTAAATTGGTCTGGGAGGTGCTGGTGTGGGTGCTGGCCTCCCTGTTGAGTTTAGGGGTTGTGGCAGGGGCATGTTGCTAATGACCTACCCACTGCGCTAGCACAGGACACTGGACAGCCATATGAAACAACGTCAAACACTTGCTCTTTGCACTTAGTTGTATCTGGCTGTCTTCCGGTGGACTGGAAGATAAGGGGCTATAGCTGCAGTGGAGCATTTCTGATGTTTATGCCATTAAACAAAGGTGTCCTCAGTCCCTGGAATTAGCCCTGGCCGGGGTGAATTTATAGAAATGAGATGAGTATTTTCTTATCTGAACGCAATATGCCAAAGAGCAATGTTCCTAACTTCACGTTGTCTTTTAACGATAACCATCTCCTCTGCGTAGCCTACTCTGTATGAAGTTGTAACACTGAACCTCTCATGGAAACTAGTGCGCTCTAATTGATAACATATTAAATCTAAATAGCCACTATTCCATGGGTACGGAGCAATTTTTAATGGTAAATCAATAGTCTAATAGAAGCAGCCCAGAAATCTTTTGACACTTATTCAAGAGGGAGTTGTCAAAACAAGATGTATTTATGACAGGGTTCCTGCCTGCCTTTTCAAAGGCGCTTGAATCGCTGCCAGATACTAAACACACTCAGATTCCCAGGAGTTATATTCAGCACAATAAGTGGATATTTCACAGTAAATATTGCCTTGTCAGAAAGCTGGCATAAGCACTGAGTTGACAAGCAACAGTTGGCTGCTTTGTCCGAGTGCTGCGAGGGGTTGTCTTCATCATCAGGAGTGCTCATGACCAGAAACTTCTCCTGGGCTCCAGCCGTCATTAACATTAGGAATTAGAAGGGCTTTGAAGAAACTGTAGATCGTTCAGTCTCAGCAGCTTCCATGGCTTCTATATGAACAGTCAGCACAAGGCACTGGAAATTCGTGGTGATTAATCACAAACACCAAAGCCGACTGCTGGCCGACGGTAGGTATCCACTATTCTCCGAGGAAACCAATTCATCAGAGTTAGCTGTGATTCATAACAGTTGTTTAAGGCTAATGGGCTTACCTAGTAAATGGCACCCTGTGCACGTCCGTTAAGCTACAAATGTGAAAACAGAATTGTTCGTCTTGTCTACCGTCTAGCAGCCCTTTGCGGTCCATCCGGCGTTTCCGCAGCGCTGCGCCGGGTGCTGAAGGCTGACGTACGTGCAGTGTCTGTCGCGTGGGCTCTGTATCCCACCAAAGAGCGATGCCAGTTGACTTGTTTTTTAAGCTCTTGAGGGCAGGGATGTTTTGGTCCATGTTTATACGGTGCCTAGCATGATGCAGCTCCGAGCCATGTCTAGGACTCCGTGATGGGAAAGTGGCAAAAGTTGGGAGGAAGAGAGCGAATAAAGTGACTTTCTGGACTGCCGTCAGTGTGACTGTGTTATTTGTAGCTGGCAGCGTACCAGAGAGCATGAATTTTAAGTGTGGTCTTATTTCTAACAGGGACTTGCATCCTTAAGTTATACAGTCCCAACTGTTCCAGGGCAGTTACCATCTGGCCTAATAGACACGAGGGAAGGTAGTCCTTCAGCCCTCCTGTTCCAAGAAAAGCCATCAACTGTATTTACATAGATCATTAACCCTCTGGGAAATTAGGTGCGAACTGGTGATAGGAAACCATCTTTTAGATGCCCAAACCCCTTCAAGCAGATGCAAACTGAGAATATTTGCATTTGTATATGAACCCCAACTGCAAGGTTATTCCTGGGGGAGTAAATCAGGTGCAGTGGGGAAGGGTGTCTGCGACAGTTTTATACCTGAGCACTGGAGCATTTGCTCTCAAAGCTGTAAGTTAGGGAGGGAAAGATTTGGGGCCTGGAGAAGGGCTCCCTAGGTAACCCCACTGAGATGGGGTGTTGCTGTGGACACCAGATCCTCCGATCTTACAGCTGGAAGGGGTTTAGGGGAGACAGACTAAACAGTGGGGAGGTACGGTTCCTGAGCTTAGCCTAAAGATAAATTATGCATATCATAACCTTTTCTTTCCATCTTCTGTCTGAAAAACTGATGTTACGTTTTTTGCTCGGTTTGGAGTATTAACCCCTCTGGTGTCAAGGGACAGGAGGATCAGGATGGAGCTGACAAATGTCAGTGTTCATCCTCACAGTAAGATAAAATCCGGGTAAAGCCGCTTGTGCAGTGATCCCCATGGACCCGCGCTCGTGGGAATCGGAGGCAGAACCGTGTTTCCAGCCGCTGTGCCGCGGGATGGCCGAGCGCGAGGAGCTGCCTCCACCGGGCGCCGCAGCGGCGCTCCTGCAGCGTTGGGGACCTGCAGAGCCGGGCGAGCCCCCATGTCCCTGGGTGCCCGTGGGAATCCGGGCTCCGTGCACTTCGAAGCTGTGACACATTTGGCACTGCCGAGGGTGACCAAAAAGGGGTGCAGCGGCTGAGCCGCTCAGCACGGTGCTTCTGTCCAGAACATGGAAATGCCGTGTGCTCCGAGAACATGCCTTCTGCATTCCCGCACGGCTTCTCTAAGCTTAACCAGCAGTTCCTCAAGCTCTGTAGCCATATGGAGCTTCCAGAGTGTTAGGCTTTCTCCAACCTGCCTTAATTGATCATTCTCTAATTGCATGCAGGCTTCTGCTTTTGTTTCTCACCTTTCCCTGAGAAACACAGTACAAATTTATCTCTCTGTCACCATTTCCTTTTTCTTCCTGCAGGAATCTGTTTGTTTTTGCTTCCACTCTCCGACTCCTGTTTACTTTGTTAGTGGCTTTGATTCACGAAGGAGTTCTTGATGAGGAGAATATTTCTATTTTGCAGGACTTGAGGGGAGGGGGAAGAAAAAAAAAAAGAAAAGAAAAGCAGACAGGGAATCCAGAATGCATAATTACTGTCAGATCGTATCCGGAATTTTTTGTTATGAAAGCATGTTGCAGTCTGTGAAACTCCAAGCTTAAAAGCTTCAGATCCTTGTAATCTGCTGTTGAATATTGTAAGAAAAAATACAATGTGCGTAACATCTGGTCTCTATCATGCAAGAGGTACTTTGAAATTTGTATGTTGCTGCCAATTTATGTTATTCTATTCTTTTTGTGCATATTGAGTGGATCAGATAAGCCTCGAATACTAGCTGGTTTGTGATTTATGTTGCACTGACACGTGCCATCTCTGCTTTCCTCTCTCTCATATGGGGAGTAAATACTTGACCACTGCTTTTGGAAAGAGAAAAGTGGCTTCAGGTTTTTAATACCAGTTTCTTTCCAGGAATAAAATGAAGTTTATTTCATTTTGCTGTCCTGCTGTTGTTGCACTGAATGTTCTCTTACATGTCCTATTCAGTCTGCTGTGGCACGTTAGCGATACTTTATTGGTCCCCCACCTTCCCGAGTTCCTGCTGTGTAATGATTCTGGTTTTATGTGGAGTTTTTCTTGGGAGTTGTCAAAGAATAATTATGCCCCATTAACTCTACCTTGTATCATTACTAATTCACACCTATAGAGTATTTTCCAAGAAACTGATCTCGGTTGTCTCTTAATTGCTAAAATCCATAAACTCAGTTACACTGAAACTGTGCAAAGGATTTGCACCCTCTAAAACTTTTCCCTTCAGTGCAAAACATAACAGAAAATCTGAACGTGGCAGTTTAATCAGATCTTATTTCGTCCCAACTTAAGCAGGTTGTTTGGTTCCAGCCACATTGAATACCTCCAAATAAAATATGGATCACGTTCCCAATGTATCAGCACAGCAGCTTGCGTCGATAGATGACGCTGAGATGGTTGGCGAGAGCTTGCTGTTCCTGAGAAGCAAACGATAGCGATCTCCCGTCCCTTCGGGGGCAGGAGCAGGTTGCTTGTTTAGGCTCCAAGATCCATCCGCTCCAAATGTGTTTAGGCTCACACTGGTGGACACAAACCTCGGATCAGGATCTGGAGCTAGGCTAGGCGTCGTGGGACTCTGCAAACAAGGGAATCTCCTGGCCTTGAGAAATGCGAAGCTGCTCGAGGGGAAAGTGGTGGGGAACTGTGCTGATGGAGGAAGCGGGGAGAGCTCGGTGCCAGGCACGTTGCAAACACGGGAATGGGCGTGAAGGGCACAAAAGCATCCTGAAACATTCATCTGCGAGGGAGCTGGTACCTGGCAAACACCACTGGGAAAAGTCCCATCTCTAGACAGCCCTCTGCACGAGGTCCTCGCCCTCGCCGCACCAGTGATGGCTGCGTGTGGATGGGGTCTTCATTAAGTGAGAAGTCGTCTGCTCCCGCCGCTTTCCCTCGAAAAGGGGCAGCGTGGTCAGGGGCCGCTTTTGAAATGAGTGCCAAAAATAAGTCCTCGGTAGGGGTAGGAAAGGAGCAGCAGGAGCTTGCTGCAAAATTGGTGGGGAGAGAGATGAAAAAAAAACGCGAGGGGGCAGAGAGGTGTCCGAGGCAAAAAGAGGCATTTTGTAGCATTAAAAATGCAATGGGAAGCAGATGCTGTCCATCTATTCGTGCCTTTGAATGGTCCCCTGAAGTCCCTGGGAATGGAGACTGTGGTTTTCTCCAGGTGCTTAGGTGAGCTGCTGTCTAGATACTGCTGAGTATGAAGGGCTCTCTTTGGATGGGAATCACCTTGCCTAACTGCAAAAGGTAGTTAGACAACTACCTAAGGCTAAACTAGTCATCTCCATGCTGACTATTGAGAAACCTCAATGTAAACCCCTCCCAGAGGGCGATTTACCCCTTCGATCTTGGACATCTGTCTTAGGCTGACATGTAGACCTGCCTCCCGGTCTCCACTGGCGGGGAGAGCTGAGATGACCAGCTCAGACCTGGACAACTCACTTCAACGATCTAAAAGTTCGGTGCAATCGGTTCCTCCTTTAAAAATCAGAAATGCCAGTCAAAGTCTGTGTTCACGCAGGGTGAAGCTTTTTAAGCAGTTTGCAATCTGGATCAGGTTTCGTGATTATAGCAAGAACCCCAAGGCTGGGTATATGTATTGGGTGTATATATATATATATATATATATATATTTTTTTTTTTTTTTTAACGCAATCTGGTGAAGCGCTGCTAATGCTCAATTCAGATAACAAATGTTTTCAACTGAGCATGAAAGAAAAAATACTGCTGGTGGCAACTCTCTTTCACTGGAAAAAAATCATGGACCCCTGGCATAGAAACAGTTTCTGCACAGAAAACATGACACTATTTACAAAAAGCTATGTCTAATATCCTTTTCCAGCTTGGAAAGAGGAGTTTATTTTAATACATCCTTTTTTAATTGCCATGAGCTGGACTTGTAAATATTGTAAGTGGTTGAGTAATAGTCATCTGTTAACGGACCAAATGAAGGGACATTTTTTCCGCTCTTGGAGCCCTAGCGTATTCCCACAGCTCTGACAGGGGGATGCTGCAGATCAGATACTCAACCAAAACAAAAGCCTAATAATTAAAAGTTTAATCTGAGGGGAAGCGTGCGTGCGGATGAGAGAGGCCGCTGGGTGAAGCGTGCAGGACATCGTGCAGTGGTTCAGCGACTGCGCGAGGCGTTGGGACGTTCGGGGACTCCCTACTGCTTACGGAGACCACGGTGTCCACCGCAGGGGTCCAGTCCTCTTCCAGTAACGCATTGCTTTCAGCTAACAGGGGCAGGCGATTTCCCCTCTGGCTTGGGGTTAGAGAATTAATTTCATCTAACAGGCTATGACAAAACATAGCCTGGATGGCTGCATCGCCTTCTCTCTGGCCTTTAATAATGCTGTATGTGAATCACAGAGTGTTTTTAGTCGTGGAGGGTGAGCTTGTGCAAGTCCGCTTTGCTGGTTTTCTGGATCAGTCTTCAAAACTATCCATAACTTTTTTTTTTTTTTTAACACCAACTTCCTGCATAGCAGCATGGTGTGCCTGAACTAATAAATAGTCATAAAGTTTTGTAAGATCATATTAGTCATTAATTTCTGCGTATGAACCAATCAGATTTTTGGGAAGGATGGAGCACACAGAGCTTGCGTGCTGCGTGATTTGGCAGAGCGCTAGTAGACTCTTCTTAATGTTGTTTGACATTCATTTTCCAAAGTCAGGTACATACACAAAAGCACTGTTTTTTGCTTTGCAGATGGTTTTGTCTTAAAGCAGGAGTGGTTTGTATTGGAAGCAATTTCCTGATGCAATTTGGATTTCCTTCTGAATAATCCTTTGCCCAGTGGGATGGTATAGAGGGATCCTAGAAAAGCTTAACTAGCCTTACAGTGATATTAGTAAGAGTTAAACATATCCTTTAATCTTCACAAGGCAGATGTTCAGCTTGGAAGATAACCTACAAGCACAAAATTCACAAAACTAGTTTGAAGGTCAATATTCGAAGGAATAACTGCTCTACCAATGTGACTTCTGTGTTCATGTTGCTGTACAGGTAATTAATGTGCGAGGGTCTGGTGAGAGGGGCTGTACGAAAGGGCTCTCACGCAGTGAACGTGGAAGAAAATCTGTTTCAGATGGGAGGAGGAGCAAGTCTCAGAGGAAGAATTTAATTGCAAAAGACCAATTGTAAAAGCTGAAGGCAGTGACCTTCGTGTTGTTTCATCTTTTCTAGGAATGCTGGTGGTGATTGTCTTGCTGCTGATTGCGATTGCTGTGGTTGCCGTCTGGCCAACAGAATAATGCAAATATGGGGCCCATTCGAGCTGCTGTTCAACAGCTGAGCGTGGAGGACTCCAGAGAAGAGACCAACTTTGTGCAAAGACTTTCCGTGTTTTAAATAAACTCACCAGTATTAGAATGAAGCTGTGTCCGACAGACATCCGTTCCCTCATTCAGGGCACGGCTGAAGAGTGCTGCATGACTGGAGGATGTGAACTTGAGAAGGACTCTCTTCCTACCTTGGTTTAGTATTTCGGGAGGATACACTTGCCTGTAGAATAAATATATTTCTCAGTGCATCCACATCTAAGCAAGTGATCATATTGGGGTGCTGTCTGCCTGGCCCACTCTTTCTTCTGTTGAATGGTTGGTCGTCTTGAGGGTTTTAAAATACTGTCAGCTGATAATACGGGGGTTTGGGGGTGCATAAGTGGAGTTCCTATGCTTTCTGACACCTGTCTTTGGAATGAGGATTCTTACATTTCCCAAGGAATAAATGTTTTAAGCAATGCATGTCTATAGACTCCATCAAGATGGAAAACCAGAGAGCACGTGTAGCCCTAAAGTGAAAAGCCTGATGACCAGGGTATAGGAACTCAGATGAACTGCACAAAAACAGTCACGAATGAGTCAGTCTTGGCTGTTGTGGGAGAATTATCAGTGTTGATCTCCACAGATAGAAATGTAAACAGCAGTGGGTCTTAAACGCAGCCAGGTGCGTAAGAGCGGAAAGCGTTGCCCAAAATGCGCTCATAAGGCAGGAGCGTCTCTGTGTGCTCTGCCTTGCTCTGGGGCAGGCTTTCCGCAGCCGGCTAGCTGCAGGAGATGCGCTAGTATTGATGTACTAATCTCGGTGATTGAGATCTCTTTCTTTTATAATTTTTCACGAACCGTTAACGCCGAAAAGAAAATGTAACTATTTAAAAACTAACAAAAAAAGAAGTATCGAACGCTCACTTCTGGCCAAAAAAATCATTATTTTGTTATATGCGCCAATTTGATTGTCAGGTTGATAGAGCAAGCAATAACAACATTGAATAAAAGCTGAACCGTTTATATACAATTTATCTGTATGATTTTTGTTGTTGCCTGTTGTCTCACGGTGTGTGTTAATGATCTGTAATGCTTCCATGTCCTAAGAGCTGATTTGGGGAAGAGGAAAAAATGGTTCCTATCAGACGTCCTGTGTTTCTTGACCTACCTTTCCTTATGTGCCTGTGATGATGGCCAGCCCTGGGCTGGTCCTTACCCGCGGTGATGGAGTATGTGTTTCCAGAGCTCTGAACTGGCTCCTGGCACTAGTTATTCTCTATCCCTTCCCTCCACAGCTGGTGATGGCAACACATGTCTAGTGGGTCCAATGCTGGTCTGGGAGCTGGGAAACCCGGGCTCTTTTGGCTCTTTTGAGTGGCACTAGCTAAGTCATTTTGCTCTCCTGTGCTCAGTCTCTCCATCTATCAGTTGAGACTCTCCAGTACTGACCTCCTCTTGGAGATCTGCAGATTGGAATGCAAAATTTTTCTTGTTAAGCTTCTCCTTGGAGCCTACCACAAGCATTGGGTGGAGATGAGGTTTTAACTGAGTCTCTTCAGGATCTGAGGTGGAAATGACTGTGGGTTATGATGGGAGAGGCTTGGGTTTTGCAGGATGAAGGTGCTTCTAGAGGCTGGATGCACCTGTACCCTGCCAGACAGGGTGGGGGTTCAATCATTAAGGGTAGGAGCTGTACCCCAGAGCTGAAAAGCACCATCACATTATCCTTTCCCTTCTGTGTGCTCCTGGGAGAGGCACAGGATAGGTGGAAAGGGGCTTGGTGGAGTAATCTCAGCTGACCAAATCATCAAGCAAGCTTTTAATGTGCCAAGTAAAAGAGAAAAAGCCCAGTAAGTACAGCCGTACCTCATGGCGTGGGTCGTGGGCTTCAGAGAGTGCTCTGGGCGAGGGCCCAATCCTGCCTTCTGCTGCTCAGTACCTAAGTGAGCAGTTGGAGGGGACACCAGCACCTTTAGAGGGGATTTGAAATCTGAGGGCAAGGCTGATTGCGTGCTACTGACTTCAGCATCCATATTTGGTGTTTAAAGGTGGGAAATCTGGGCCTGTGCTTTTTGGTAGCTAACTGGATATCGCATTCCTGCCTGCTAAGCAAAAGAAATGATGCTCATTGCTGGGGAGGAGCAGAGTGCTTTCCTGGGTCTCCGTTCTGCTTTGCTGGAGAAAATCTTTCTCGAAGCCTTGAAAAGTCCGGTTCAGTCCCGGTTGTTCAGGCTGTGCCTGTTTGCTTGCTTTTGCTTGGAAAGATGCTTCATATTACAACCTTCAAAGGAGGAGGGGGAAAAAAAAGAAAAAAAGACAGTTTTACTTTCTCGCGGTGGTTTTCAAAAGGACACAACAGGTTTTTGATTATTTTATTGCTTGATCTCCAAGTAGAAATGAAGCTTCAAGCAAAGCTGCTCCAGCTGGAAACAAGCAGCGTGCGGCTTTGGAGATGTGTTCAAAACTCGTGCGTTCCAGCAGGGCTTGTGCGGAGGAACCAAGCTGGAAAATCTGCCCGGAATTGTTTCTCATTAGGAGGCTTTTTGTGCGAGCCCTGCAGCGCGATTGCACTCTCCCTGCTCCAGTGCAGCCTCGTGCATCTTCAGTGACAGCAGGAGAATACCGGGCCATTTACAGAGATGGGAATACGGACTTTGGCTTCTAATTAAAGCTGTAGTTTACGGAGGGAATTAAGATCTTGTTTGAATTCCCAGGGCGTGCAGAGTGGATGCATAAATTATCCTGATCAGTGTGACACAGGGACTGTGCTCGGAGAGAGGCTTTAAAAAAGACGTTTTCTGATTTGTTGCATCCTCAAACACATTTTTGCTGTCCGTGCATGGGAAAGGTAGAAACGCAAGGAGTTGCTCTGCTGAAGTATCCAGCAAAGAGATTCTTAGATTTGCCCTTTAGGTAACATTTAATGTGTCATGTGGGTGAGGACTTTTATTAAAAAGAAGCGGATTTGGCAGCGCTCGGACGTGTGTGAAAACCTTTTTCTGTTTTGCTGCTCCGCAAAAGAAAAGGGAAGGTTAAAATGTCCGAGCGGTTCGTTATTGTTCCCGAGCAAGCGAGGGCGAAAAGCACGGCTAATTGGAGTCCGCTGCATTTGCAATTTGGTGGGGGTCGCTCTGATTTCCAGGCATGGGGCAAACGGCGCTCAAGCTGCGCGCCGAAACCGCTCGCCGGGGCTGCTAAAGACGCATACCCGTGCCGGGCTTCGCCAGCCAAGGTCTTGCTCGTCCCATTCGCGCGCCCCGGAGAGGCGTCCTGGGCTTCGCCTTCCCTTCCTTCTGCTTTATTTCTGTCGAATGAGAACGTGCTCTGGAGTTTATGCATTTCCAGTTGCTACGTCTTCTCCGGAGGAAGCCGGCCGCTTTGCCGGGTGGGCGAGCGGCAGGATCGCTGCGGCGGGGCCCGGTGGGAGCAGGCGCTCCGCGCGCAGCCCTCGGCTGGGAACAGGCCACTTTACCCCCCTCCCCGAGCGGCCGCCGCGGCGTTCGGACCGGCGGCTGTGTGCCGAGAGGAATAAAAGCCGGAGCGATGTGGGAAATCCGTTTGCTTTCTCCGCAAAGCTGCAGGCCGGAGCTCCGGAGCGGAGGCGGGGGCACTTCTGCCCCATTTGTCGCTGCAATAAAGATCTGAGATTTCTGACCTCCACGATGTTTTCGAATTAATAAATTCTCAGAGACGTTAAGAGCGTGGGTCACGCAGGCTGACCCCTCCGCCCTTTTGCAGGACCTTTTGCCTGTGTTTTTCCCTCTGGAAGCGTTTTGCCTCCTCGGTTCCTCTACCACAGGCTTTCTAGCTCGTCTTTTAACATTAATCTTTGCCTGGTCTCAAGTGCCGGCCGCTTCCAGGCATTGGGGCTAGCGATGCCCCTTGTGAGCTGGACGAGTGTCTGGAGATGGAGCCCGGGCTGGCTCTGCCCTCCCCGCTGCTCTCGCCTTTGCTGACCGTGTGGCTTAAAAATCCATCGCGCCAGAGCCTTTGGGAGGCCACGGGAGCGGAAAGGGGACCGCGCTGATAACCAGCCCAGCCAGGAGCTGCAACCAGCAGAGCTTGGCTTTGGCCATTGGGTTGGAAGATCTGCTCCCAACGGTGTCCCCTCGTTCCCTGCCTGCCCGGGGCTCCTGCAAATGGTGACTTTGCAGGCACCTTCTGGGATGTGGGGTGGGAGGCAAAGGGGAGACCTCCACCACCCTGCCGAGGACATGGAGCACCCCTGGCTTTGCCGGAGCAGGTCCCCGTCCCTTGGGCTTGGCGTGGGAGGAAGCAGAGACCGCTGGAGCTCGTTATGGTTTACAAGAGTTTATTCAACTGGTTTCTGACTTTAGTTCTACCGAGTGGGTGCTGAACAGTTACAAGCTCCTTCTGGTTCAATTACAGCCAATCTAACAAAACGAACGAACGAACAAACAAATGGGGGGAAAAAAAAAACCTCGGAAAAACGATAAGAAAATCCACAACTTTTTCACGTGTCATTAAATATATTCATATATAATAACCATAATATATTAGTATGCATTGTAAAGAAACATCGCCCAAAGCAGTATGCAATGGTCATAACTAAACAACATTTACAATTCAAGATATTAACAGAAATAAAAATTAAAAAAAAAAAAAAGAACGAACACAGGTTTGGCGACGGGGCTGCGTAACGGGAGACGAGGTGGGTGTGCGGGGAGGGGGGACGGACACGACGAAACGAACAAAAACGAGACGGAACGACTTCTGTCAGGTGCTACCGTCGAGTGATGATTGTTTTGGCATTTCAGCTGCTTTCCGAACTCGCTTCGAAGGCGCCGCAGCCCTTTTACCCTGTTACGAGCTCTGTTACGGTTCCCACCGGCACCTCGGGTTTCCGACTCTGCTGCGAGGCTGCGCGCTGGTGGCCCTCGCATCCTGGGGTTAGTTGCAGACCCCGTGTCCCATCCCATCCCCGTGCCACCGGGGAGCTGGGCCCCCTTTCGCCGGGGTTTCTCGCCTCCTCGTGCCGTGGGACAGCTGCTTTTCGTGGCGGGGGACACGTTGGCGAGGCCTGTGGCTCTCCAGGAGCACAGCAGGCGACTTTGCTGGCCGCAGCCACTGAATTGGGGGCATCTTGGGAGGACGGATGGACGCCTTGATTCCTCAGTGGTTATAACGTAGTTGCCCTAGTGCTTACCTCCAACAGAGCAGCAGCCCTGGCTGTGGAGGGTGATGTTCAAGGGTGACATCTTAATCCTGCTTGGGTGACAGGCCAGAGTTCCCCCCAAAAGGAGGTGTCCCGAGGTGGCTGCAAGGAAGACTTGCTTCCCCAGACATCCCGAAAACGGGACTGCTCTGCCTTACCCAGGAGGATTACGGTTGTGAATGGGCTACGCCAGCCGTTGGTGCAGGTTGGTGTTACCAGAGGCGCTGGTTAACCATGGACAGAGTGAAGGAGCTTCTCTAAACTGGTTGGAAAGCACAAAACTCCAACAATGATCAAAGAACGGGGTCCTGGTGGGCTGGGGCTGGGGGGGGGGGGGGGCTTTACATCTGCAATAGTCACTCTGGTTACAATAGATTCTCTGAGCTCTAATTTGTTTTACATCTCGTGCTAACTGTACAAGCACCTTGATTTTCTTCCCATGTATTGATTTCTGTTAGTGCCTGGAGGGTCCCTGGGCTCTGGCAGCTTGGCAAGGTGGACGATTGCCTGCTTGAAGTGGTTGGAGTTTCTTCTGCATCTTCCCAAAATGAGGAAATCGGTTAGAGGGCTGGGGCTTGTCTCTGTTGCTGTGGGTGTTGGTGGGTGTCGAGGCTGTGCTGGGGGGTGGTGGCAGTGCTCGGCCACATGTGCTTAGAAGAGGGAGTCGGAGAACGTTTGGTGTCCGGGTATGGGTAGATCCTGAGTCCCCCGGCTTCCACAGCCTTGCCTTCCCTGTGCAGGAGGGTGCTGAAGGCCTTGGGAGAACGGACTTTGGGTTGGGTCCGGTTGTTTTTAGGCCATTCAAAAGAAATTGCATTTTATTTGCCTAAGGACATACGCTCCATGTGTTTCCTCTGTGTTCCTCACTGCGTTTCCCCATGTTGCTCTGCTGGGTTCCTCATGGTTTGTTTGGAAGGTGGTTGTCCATCTGAACGAGCCTTGCGGGTGTCCGTGGAGCGGACCTGCGAGAGTCCATACAACCAGCGCAGGCTGAAGGGACCTTGGGCTTGTGGGGCACCTGTGGTTTGAGGGCACCTTGGCTAATTGAGGACAAGCTGTCTCCAGCTGGCACAGACTCTACCTAGCATCGGTCAGTTCTAGCTGGAGGAGAGCTGCCTAGCCAAGCTTTGTGGCTTTAAGTCTCCGTTGAGACACTTAAGGTCAGATTTCATCTTTTGGAAGCCCTTCAGTGACTTGGGCGCATGCATTCTCCTGCCTATAAAACTGTTGACTCTTCTTGGGCTCTAAACTGAGGTGAAATTAGTCTGTTCTGAGCAAGAAAGGATTAGAGAGAAAACTGTGACTTGGTGGATTGCTTGGTGTCCAGAATGGGATTTCAATCCTAGTGTCCAAACTCATCTCTGAGGGCCCTTGTGGTTTTGGGGGAGGCTCAGCAGTACTCGGTCCCCTTCGTGCCATGTCTCCCAGCAGCCCAGTGCTGGGTTGTGCTTCCCTGGGAGCCCTCCACTTTACACCTATTTACATGGCTGCCTCGCTTTATGGTAGTTTATGTCATTATATAAATATTGTCAATTGCTATAAAACAAGGCAAAAGCACTGGAAAATGTCATAAAATAGATGTTTCCAAGTTTCCTAAAAGGAAAAAATATCAGGGAGGTTTTGCTTTTCATAGCGACTAGTGTTTGCTTCTCATCCAGGTACCTGGACTGCCCTCCCTGCATTTCCGCCCCAGCTATTGCCTGCCTCCATTGATTAGGTGAACTCAGAATTCCCCTGCTTTTTATGGACCGATGTGGAAGTGGAAGGGCCTGCCACCCTGGCGAGGCAAAGCAGCACTGACCTGTCTTTTTCTGGCGACAAAAAAACCAAGAGCCAGGTCTGCCGCTAAAGTGCCCTGGGGAAAGCTGCTCCCACCCTCAGTTGCTGGTTCACAGGGGGTGAGACGGAGGCGAGGGCAGTCCCTGCCTTCCCAGTTCATTGGGATTAGAGATAAGGAATTACATTTTCTGCTGGTAGATTTGCTTTTTTCACCTCCAGTGGAAGATCCAGTTTCGGGGGGAGCTCTAGATGGGTCAAATCTCGCTCATCTGGTCCCCAGTGGGGACCAATTCCCTTGGGGCTGGTCTCTCTAACCTGTACAGGCTGTAATGCAGCCAAAGACGTGGACCTCTGTTCTGGTCCTGCTGCCCGTGGGGACAGCCCCAAGAGCCAGCAGGAGCTTGGCACCCGCTGTCCCACTCCACCATGGAAGTGAGGGCTGGCTACCTCATGCAGGGACGTGGGAAGCTGGAAGGACTGGCCAGGCTGAGGGAGCAAGGGCCAGGCTGGGCTACTTTGAGGAAAGCTGGCTGAGTTTGGAAGTGAAACTACTGCCGTCCAGGACTTCAGTATCTTCTGCATGGATTTCCATTCTGAGGGGTCCTCAGTTTGTTGATGGCTGAAGAAAGGACCAAACCCATGAAGGACAATCTCAGGGATGGCCAGAGTGGAGACTCAGAGATTGTGGTTACATTAAGGGTGAGATTTTCCAGGGCACCTATGGGAATTGGAGGCCAACTTTTCTGCAAAGTCTGAGTGCTTCCCTGGGGATCCTGATTATTAACTTGACTGTGAATTGGAGGGGGACTGGGGTGTCCCATGGGCTCAAGCTCCTTCGGTGCATGTGTTGCAACGAGTGGCCGGTGTGCAGCAGCGTGCAGCTCTCCTTGGAAAAATGGGGACTGAAGCAGGGAATTGTTCCCCGAGTTATGCCCATGTGGAAGTCGCTAACTAATGTGGTCTCTTCTTTTGCACCATTTTGTGCGTACGGTTGGCTAACCTGGTGCTACAGGATCGGCACATCAATACGGCTGGAGACCTCGTCCTGTCTCTTAGGTACTGTACAGCGGGTGATCGTTACGGCTATCATACACTGAAGAGTCTTTAAATAACCTATATTAGTTGATCCTCAGATCTGTCCTCAGTGGTGAGTCTCTGTTTAGTTTCCTCTACGATAACTGTCTCATTCAATCTAAGCTGAGAATATGTATTTTGGGGAGGGGGGTTAATTTCCAGCGTTGCCGTTGATTAGTTTCTTACAGGCTTGATCGTTCCTGTGTCTATGCTTTGGAACTAGCAGACGTTAGCGGTTTTAAGGCAGTTTGGTGTCTCTGATTTCTTCAGCGAATGGGGCAGAAAGAAGCTAGGGGGCACTGGGAACTGCTCGCGCTCCCACCGCGGTTGAGATGCTGCGTGCCCACACCCACCCTCCTCTTGCAATGGTTCGTTTTATTCTCATGTGTGTGATTTTTTTTTTTCCCTCCTGTAATATGAGGTGCAAACTTGGCAGTCCCACAGACGTGATTCCCGGCTGTCCCCCCCACCCAGCCCGCCCCGACACACACAAACTGCAACGCGACTTCCTTCCCAAAGTCCCTAATCCCAGGCCCTATCCGCTCCAGGTTCTACACAAAGCAGCATGCACAGTCAGTCTCTCACTCGCTCGCTCATGCGCTCCATTGCCTTCTTTTCCTTTAGGCTTTCTTACACTTCCCCTTCTTCTCCCGTTGCTGGAACTTCCTGAGCCGCCGAGCCCATGTATCCCGCCACTGTATCACCAGGCTGGTTTTGTCTGCAATGATGCCACTCTGGTCAGGAGAGTCCTCGTTGTTGCCCAGCAGCAAATACTTCTTCATGGGCTTGATTTTGGGGCACTTGCACGCTATGTCCTTGGAGTGGATCCACAGGGTCTGGTCTCCGCGCCGTATCCGGTTGCTCCCTTGTTTGTAGACGGAGATGATATTGACCGTGAACTTCCACCAGTCGGCATTTCTTTCCGCTTTCAGGATGTGGATCTGAACAGCTGGAAAAAGCCAAGGCAAGAGAGGAAAAGATGTTATGGTTTGGGCTAGTGAGAAGAAAATGAATGTAAAGTCCTATCTAATAGTGTGTGTGAGGAAAGGGATTTCTGTCTCCAGAGCCCAATTTGGCAGGGAGCAACCATGGGCCAGTCTAGTGGTGGTTGCACTGAAACTAGTTTTGTCTCCAGGGCTTTCGTCCAAGAACAAAGTAGCCAGTGCTGATGGCAGAAGGTCTCAGCAAAGATACTGAAACCACAGTGGGCATGGAAGGTGCTCTCCAGCTCTGCTGCCAAGGAGGAGGCCCTCTTGTTCCCAGATGAGCAGGGCCCAGTTATCCCTTGGGCTGTGCAGGCAGGAGGACCCCCAGGAGGAGAGGGGAAGCTGGGAGTGGCAATATGTTAGGGCCCAATTCATTCCTTGTGCTAGGGCCTGCGTGAATGATGCAGGGCTACCCTGAGTCATGGGGTGGAGAATTGCCTCTTTCTCCTATTGGTGTCCTCGGGAGGGCCCATCCATCTCCCAGGGACCTTCAGGACGTAACTATGAAGCAAACACAGACGGAGCAGTTCCCCGGAGCCATTTGTGTGGCTCACTCTTCAGTGATATAAAAAAATCTTTAAAAACCAGTCAGGTTCATGTATGCCATAAGGTCACTGCGGTGCTAAAATCTGCCTTTTTCCTTAAAGCAACAAGCACAGATGAAAGTGGAAAACTAATAAACCCAGGGAAAATGTGTGCCTTCAGGCTGAGTAGTGGCCAAAGTGCAGGGCAAAGGCTCTGTGCACAAGGTGTGCATTGCGGTAAGGACAGAAACCAGACGCTGGCCCTGATCTATGGTGTTAAAACCCTGGCTTGCACTGTCAGGACCTGGGAAGAGCTTTCTTCCTGACACATGTGCTAACTCCAGCCAGGGAGACTCAGATGCTAGAGCATGACCCAGAGCAATTCCTGAGTCTGGAGAGCACTGTGTGCTTCAGCAAGAGGAAAAGTTTCTGCATGGCCAGTCCCTCCCGCCTTCCTCTCTCTCTTCCTCGCCAGAGGGGCAACTGGACACATCTACACCACGACCCTAAAGCAGCCTCAAGAGGGAGAGCCAAAATCTGGAGCAGAATGCTGGGACTGGCCCTTATCTCCAAGCATTTGGCAGTTGGAGGTAGGAAAGATCTGTTAAGGCCTCCAGCACATCTTCCTGGGGCCAGCGTAAGGAATGAGCTGCGCTGAGCTCTCTGTGAGCACCCAGCATCTGAGCAGGCCCCTCCCTATGGAGGATGATTCTGCAGCCATGGTTGAGTATGGATACGCAGCTGGGTCCTGCTCATCAGGAATGATTTCTGGTTTCTTGACTGCTCTGTTCTTCTGGAATGTTTCCGGAACATGTGTTTCTTTGGGACATCCACCTTTCATCTCCAGAGCCAGCCGTGTTTGGCACTGACCACAGACAAGGTAACAGAAAAGTGGTCTTGGACACCTCCCACCAGCAGTACAAGATGGTCACGTAGTGAACTGAGGAATAGGTGTGATCCTACAGACATGTTACCACTATCCAAAATCAAAGTCATCTATATTGAGCCTATTCAAACCTACAAAAGGATTTATAAGAGGGGAAATAGAGCTATCACATGTTTCTGTACTGCTGAGCCAGTGCAAAGAGGTGACTTTGCATGGTGATCGAGGCAGGAGAGGACACTTCTCGGTATCTTCTGCAAAGAAGTTGCAGAGATGAGATGGTGACAGACACTGGTTTGCTTCCAATGTCCTCCCATGGGGTGAAGCACTCAAGGGGACAACTCAGCTCATGTATGATTTCAGAAGACCCTGGAGCTCCCATGGTTTTGTCCTGTGGGTCAGCACCAGGGCTGTGGTCCAGGTTGGTCCTGAGCAGGCTATGGAGTCACAAGGCTCCCTGTCTTTTTACAAGACTTTAGGCATCATCATGGTATGCTTGCAGATGCCTGGTTGTCTTCTCCTGGCGTCTGCTCAGGCACATCCTCCAGGGAGCTGGCTGTGCAGGGACCTCCCCGATGAAGATATGCCTCCTGCATGTCAGACTCCACATGGCTTGGTGACATCCACCAGCTGTCCTCCTCTCCCTCCTCCATGGGGCTGCTTCCTTGGGCACTGCATCATATCCATGCCTCCCAACCATCCCTCTGGCCGGTCATTGCTGTGATCTTCCTGGGTGATGTTCCAGGTATGTGCGTCTCATGAGGAGACCTCTCCATGTGTCACACCAACCTCCCTGAGGCTGAAGCACGCAAAAGCTCCAACAACCTCTGAAACTCCTGGTCCTCATCCCATCTGCCTCATGCCATTTTGGGGCAAAGGGGAGCGAGTGACGAGCTGTGGTTGGGTGCCCTGCTGCAGAGCAGAGCCTGGGCATTCAGCAGCTGCTGTGGCTGGAGGTCATGACGTGAACTGCAGTTGGAGCCCCAGTCATAAAGATGTCTGTGTTGTGGACTCAGGTTCAAAACACACAGAGAGAAGAAAACCAAGCATTTGGCCACGCGGTGTGACGAGGAACCAGAGATAAGTCTGGAGGCATCTTCTGCCACGTTTATGCACTTTTTTCTGACAGATGTCAGTCAAACAGCACAGAGAAGGAAGAAGAGGCTGGGGGCAGCTATCAGCTGAGATTACTTCTCCTTGACTTCCTTTGGAGAGGATAAACACTTTTCTCCTCCCTAAAATTGGTTTCCAGGAAAATAGATTCATTGGGAAGTGATGATACAGACCTCGTGTTTATTTGCTAATTGTGAGATGAGAGGAATCAATAAAATCAGACAGAGGGGGAGAAAAAACCCAGTGGAAGTTCCAGCACTGGACAGGAGACAAAGTAAAGAGAAATCGCTCCATGAACGCTGCGGGCTGGCGCGTGCGGAAGATGTAGTCATGCTGCATTTTCCGTTTTCTGACCTGCCTCTGTAGTTCAACCACAAAACACTTTTTGACTGAGTCTTCAAGCCTTTTCTCCTTTTTTTTTTCCCCTTACCTTCTATGCCTTGGGATCTATAACGTACCCTTTCTGCCCACCTGTCTGCCTCAAAGATTAACCTCGGCCCATGTCAGGCCCAGATGGGTGCAGTCTTAGTTACATAAATTGCCAGAAGGAGAAGAAATCTCAGCCAAACAGACAAAACCCAGAAAATTCTCAGATCTGCCTTAGTGACAACCAAATTTTACCCTGCTGAATTAACAGTGGAGTAGCATCACCATTGTTTTAAAGCCGCAATGTTCAAACTGATTTCAAGCTCTGAAAGAGCAGGGGAAACAGAGCTGCTCAGCCCAGCAATACTTTTTAACACATTGCAAAATACATGTATTTTTTTCAGAGCGTGTCATGGATGCCAGATGCTTTCATTAAAAAAAAAAGAAAGAAAAGAAAAAAACACACAACCCTAAGCTCTGACCACGTATTTCCCAGTCTGGTGTGAAGGTAACAAAATGTGCAGATTAGCCAATTTTTTTTTTTTTTTGGAAACAAATCTTTCCAAAAAAGCTTAAACCTTTGACCTGCCTTGGTCCGCACTGACAAAATGGAGAAAATGAATGAGAAGGAACTGGAGAGAGGTGGTTACAGGAAACTCTGGTCTAAAATACACAGTCTGTATTTTTTTGATGTCAAGGCCCCGTCCCTTTTTTTTTTTTCCCCTTTATTAATGAAGTGGAAGGAGTGAAAGCTTAGGTGAAGGCTTGGCTGGCACCGCCGCAGCTGCGTTCATTGACAGCAAGTTTTATGTCCTAACTCTGCATCTAGGACACGTGGTTTCCCCAGAGCCAAAGGGAAAGAAGTGGCCCTTCAGGTCCGGCTTCCTCCGGTCGCTGGTCGCGCGGGCCGAGCGTCTCTGCTGCACCTGGGCTTCTCTGCGGTCGGAGGACAGAAAAACGCAGCCCTTTTTGCCCAGGTTTGCTGCCCGAACCCCGAGCGCAGCAGGGGCAGAGGGGACTTCAAGCACCTTCAGAGAAGCTTCGGTCACCTCAGAGCTGAAGCTGACCCGTGAACGTGGCCTGAGCGTTTCTGGAGGCAAGGCTCTTCATCGTGCCCATCCTCTCCCAAGGATGCGGAGAGGTGCCGGGAGGATTTTTTTGGAAGCACCTGAGCTGTCTGGATTCCTTGCTTTTTAGGGCATTTCGGGGCTGTTTTTTTTTTCATGAAGTGCTTTTGAGAAATCCCCCAGCTGACCAGCTGCCTCCTTCAGCACCCAAACACCGCCGGGTTCCTGGCGCCGGGTGACCGTGGGCAGCGTGAACCTCGCTCGGGGCCGAGGCTGAAGCTCCCCTGGCTTCGCGGGGGTCTGGTTCCTCCGCGGGTCCGGCTGGGGCCGGCGCTGGAGGGGCAGCTGGGACCCCGCAGCCCAAACGTGGCTTTGCTGCGGGCCACGCGTGAAGCCTTCCCTCGCCCGCTGCTTCCCGGGGCGGCGGGAGGGCCCCGCGCGCGCGGTCGCCCGGCCGCGGGGGTTCGCCCGGCCGCGAGCAAAGCCGCCCCGGGCCTGGCGGGGTGGAGGGTCCCGGCGCCCGCAGGCTGCCCCGGCCCGCTCTGCTTGCGGCCCCCGGCGCTGCCGGGCTGCTCCGGGCGTTTGGCCGGGAGCCTCCAGCCGCAAGACCTGAGGACTTGAAGTTGCAGATGAAAGGCGGTGTGCGTGTGTGGGGGGAGATGATTTGATTTAAAAAGAAAACAGCCCCAAAACCCTCAAAACAACATATTTGAGGGCAGCAGCATAAAGGCTTAAATAAAAGCAGTATTCCCCCCCCCCCCGCAGCATTCGGAGACCATGAGTCAAGGTCCCAAAAAATCATGAGATTGCCATAAAAATAATGAGGCTTAAAGAAAATAATCAGTTGTGGGTGTTTTTTTGTTTTTTTTTTTTTTAATTTACTTTGGGGGGGGGGGTTGTGTCAAATTTCCTGTTTTCGAGCTTTTCCCTGCCGAAGGGGACCGTGGGCTGGGCTCGCCAAGCAAAGCCGGAGCGTCTTGCAGGATAGCCCGGGAGCTGGGGCCGCGCGGCGTCGGCAGCGACAGGGCACGTCACGGCGCCTGCCCCACTTGGGACGAGGCGGCAGCAGGACCGGAGCCGGCGGGCTTGCAGCCGGGGCGCCCGACTTCGCCGCCGAGTCGCCCAAGGACGCACGGAAACGGGGGATTGGGACCATTTTTGCACGTGCATGCGTCCCCCCCTCTAAACCCACGGTTTCCAAAAGGCCAAGACGCTTTTCACCGCACAGCCAGAGCGGAGCCCGTGGGAATTTTGCTCCAACCGTCAGTAAAAGGCAACGCCGGCGCTCGGGCTGCTTTGGGCTCGAGCCGCTCCGGCGGTAGGGAGGACTGTGCTGGAAGGGGCCAGTTCCTCCTGCCGCTGGAGCAAAGTGTTAAAATTAGATTTTTTTCTTTTTTTTTAATTTATTTTGCGCACGGCCGTGAGCTTCGCCTGCGCCTGGCTGCCAATTTCCTACCGGTTTAATATCGGAGATTTATGACCCTTAATCGCGGCTGGCCTCGGGGGCGACATGGCCCGGCGCTCTCTTTTGCCCCGTGCCGGAGGGGGCGACCCTCGCGCCACCCGTCCCGCACCCGCCGTCACACCGCGGCCGGAGCGTACGGACGCAGTTACGGCGAGGGATTTCGCCGCAGTTTACGGGCCAGGAACGGGATTTCTCCACCTGAATCTCTTCCAGGGACGCTCGCGGCAGAGGGGCTCGCAAACCCGGGGGGGGGGGGGGGAGACGGGGCCGAGGTCCTTTCCCTCCCCACGTCCCTGCCCGCGTCGTCTCCCGGGTCGGATTCCTACGTGGATCCCCCCCCCTCCGCCCCCCCCTTTCCAAGTCGCCTTTCGAAAACACGTTTTGCTTTTTCCACGAGCCCCTGCCAAGCTGCCTCTCGACAAAGGGGGTGACTAAGTGAAGGCTCCGTGAAGGAAGGATTTTTCCAAGAAAGGGCAAAGCGAGCGGATGATCTCACCTTGCAGCCGCGGATGCTCCGCGCGCTGCCTCGCCGCAGGGGAGCGCCGAGCCCGCGGCCAAGGGCGCCAGCTCGCTTTCGCCCGGCCAAACACCCTGGACGAACATCCGGCACGAATCCCTGCGGGATTGGGCCTTGCAGAAGCAAAAGGGGCGCCGGCTCCCCGGCTCCTCCGAAAGGCCTGCGCTCGGCCTGCTGTCTTTTACCGCAGCTTCCCAGCTGGCTCCGATTAACCACGCCGCGAAGACAGCGGGAAAAACCCCCACGATCGCCCCGAACGAGCCGGCGCCTCCGTGAGCGAGGGCCGTTTCGGTGCTGCCGCGCTCCGCCGCCGGCCGGGCCTGGCAGAGGCGTCCGGCAACGGAGCGCGCCGGGTGCAGCGAGCCGTTCGCCGGGCGAAAGCCTAGCCAGATTGCTCAGAATTTCCTCCTTTTTCTCGAATTTCTGAGGGCCGGTCAAGGGGGAAACGCGGAGCTCGGGCACCGTCGCTGCCGTGGGGAGGGCGAGAGCGGCGGCTGCTCCGGGGCTGCCGCGGTGGGGACGGGGCTGGAGCTGCCCGGTTTGCTGGACCGGCATCACCTGCTTTAATTAAAATAAAAAAATCCTTTTCCAAGGCAAAACCAATACTCTTTTGGGGAATCGCTGCAGGGTGAACCAGCCTCAGCAGCGGGACTCTGCCCCCCCCAGCCTGCAGGGATCCCCCCCCACTTCCCCAGTTCTTTGCCAGGCTAATTTTAATCACCCCCAAAGCCATCCCTTGCCCCCGGTTTTGTGGGAGCAGAGCCGCCCCGGAGCTCTGCCGGGCAGCCAAAATAAACCTGGAAAAGGATTTTTGTTGTCTTCCGACCACCCCCGCAATGCCCCCCCCCCCAACGCACTGTTTGACTCCAAATATTTGCACCCAATCTACCTCGCGGGAAAGAGCCTGATTTAAAAAAGAAAAAAAAAACACAACAAAAAAAGAAAAACATAAACAGATAAAAAAATAAATAAATAAGGGAAAATATCCCCTTTGAATCGCTGAATGAAAGAGGGAGCTAAAAAGCCCCATTGAGGGGCGCCGGGTGGATGATAGCTTCCCGATTGAGCTCGGAGGAGACGTAACTCCGTTCAAGCTAATTAGGGCCTTTTAGGACATTCAGAGCAGCGATCCTGGCGGAACGGTGAGGAAAAGAGCCTCCTAATTGGCTTCCCGCTGCGGTGTCAGGCGGAAAGTCTTTATCAGCCCTCCGCGCACCGGCGAAGGCGCGAGCGCGGCCGGCCAGCGACGCGGGGGCCCTGCCGCCGCCCCGCTCGCCCCCGCGCCGCTGCCGCCCGGGCCCCTCCAGCGCCGGCCCTTTGCCAGGCTGCCGCCTCGGCCACTCGCTCCGCCGCCGGAGCAAACCCGCCGCGGGAACCGCCGAGCTCTCCGGCGAGCCCCCCGGGGCCGGCGGCGTCGCGCGTGGCCGGAGCGCCCCGGCGCCGCGACGCCCGCTCGCCCCTGCCAGCCACCGCGGCTCGCTTGTCCTTTCAAACAAGCGTCGCCGCTTGATGAAAGCGATGCAGAAAAGGCTCCTTCCAGCATCTCCCCCCTTTCCTGCACATCCCTCCGGAGCTATTCATCGCTCCGTGGGTTTCCGCGGCTCCTAGACAGGCTCTTAAGCTGTCTTCCTCTCCCCAGGATCTCTCCAGGTAACAACAGGCTGCTGAAGCCCGAAAGCCCCCGTCACGGCTTCAAACAAAACGAAGCAGAAGGCTTCGCCCAAACCTACCAGCGCTAGAAAGAAGCGTCGTCGTTCCCCCCCCGCCCGGCCCCACGCGTTCAGCAAAGCAAAGCGGCGAAAGCACGACGGAGCCGGCTCCTTGCTCCTCAAACAAGCGCCGACGCTGCCCCCAAGATGCGCTCGGCGGAGCCTCTTAATGCAGCTCGGGCTGCAAGGCGCGTTTGCATTTTAGCCTTGTTTCCCGAGCAAACGCGGGCAAAAGGATCGAATTGTGCACGTGTGTCTCTCTGCTCCATCTTCCCAACCCCCTGGGCCAATTTGAAGCAGCCCGACAGACGGGCAGCAAATTCCTGCGAGTTTCCTGCAATTCAGTGGCTGCTTTCTGTCCCGCTCGGAAAGAAACAGTTCCAGCGTGAGCTCAACCCTTACGAGACACCGGAGAAGCCAGATAGGAAACCAAAATTTTGGACGTGCCGCATGTGGCGAAGGCATTTGTCAGAGCTCACAACTTATTAAACAGCGGAGAACCCAAGTGCCAGTCTGGGCCCACGGGCAACCTGCTGCCTTTAGCAGCATTTAGCACAGTCCCACTCCACTCCCGTCCTTAATAATCTCATGGCCCGGTAGAGAGATTCTCATGTGCTCTTAAACCCTTTTCTCTAAGGTAAAGGGATGTCTTGCACCTTTCCACCAGCTGATGTTGAACTTCTGGCTGCTCCTACCAGCGTGGTCAGACCTTGGCTTGGCCACTCCGGATGCGGGCTGCGAGCGCGTCCAGCCCTGGCGGCTCATCCTTGCCGAAGGGATTTTCTTTTCGCTTTGAAACCTGTTTGCCGTGCGGGTAGTGGAAGAATAAATAGGCAGTGTTCGCCTCCGAGCCCCATGCTGAGGGGCGGCTGCATGAGAAACTCCGGCTTGCTACTGTTTTCCAGCCCAAATCCCTTCCCTGCCCCCCCTGCAACTGCAAAACGCGGGCTTGCAAACGCTGAACACGTCGGGGTTTAACTCTGTAAATGCAGGCTTGTTTCCTAGGAAAAAAGCCCGTGTATTTCTTCCCTGCCTGTCTGCGAGCTCTTCCTCGCTCGGGCTCGCTGGGAGCCGTCAGAGCACAAAGCCAGAGCAAAGCATCCCTCAGCGGCCGCGTCCGTCCCTGCCGCGAACGGCCTTGTCCGAGGAAGACGTTGTGAAGGGCTGTTAAATGGAAATTCGTTCTGCTTTGGCAAACAGTTCCCGGATATGCCGTGCTGCCGTTGTGAGTGTTCGGAGCGGAGAGGAGGTATCCCCGCTCCTCTGGGAGACTTCGATACGGAGGGAGTGGGGGTAACGGTGCAATAATGCTGACTGACACCTGTCCGGGACCAAACCCGATCCGGGACCAAACCCTGTCCTCGCTCACTCCTCGCCCCCCAGCTTGGGGCGGATCCCAAAGAGGACATGCCAGGATGTGGCTTGCACCAGGGGCCGTTTGCTTCGCCCTCACGGTACCCAGTGAGTTGCACGGAGGCGACCGCATTTCCCTCTCGCCCTGAGTCCCGTGCTGGGTGGTGTAAGGTGGCCCCAGGAGCACCCAGGCTTTGCCATTGCACGCAGGAACGGGAGAGACACTCTGTCGTGATGGGCTGAGACCTGGGCAGTCCTATCCGCTCATGGCCCTTTCCCTGTCCCTGGATCAAACCCGATGGATCACGTTTTCCCAGGTGGTTTTGACCCTCCTGTAGACTCAGACATTCAGATCCCCCCGCTGCAATCTCAGGGGTGGGGAGGTGAGCTGATTTCCAACATACACGTGTTTAGCATCATTTCTAAACATCCCCTGACACAGAGCCCCTATATTTAACCAGCTCTGCCTGATCTTTCCAGGTCAGTCCCATTCCTACCACCCAGCTCATCCCAACAGCACTGACACTGCTGGGGCAGAAGAACTCACGCTGCATGAAGGCGGGACTCGGAGCAGAGCTGATCTCATCTAACCTGCTCTCAGCTTGAGGAAGGGACTCACCGAGGTGGAGATGAGCCTCGCGCAATGCTGCCTGAGGCTGCTTTACTGGTAGATGTGTGCTCAAAGCCCCAGGGGGATTTGAAAGGTTTCTTCTGGTGTGGCCTGAAGAAAGTCCCCTCTGCAGTCCTGCCCAAGCCACCCCCATGGGGTCATGGGTGACCAAACCCAGAACTGACCCATGTTAAAAATAATTACAGAAGAACTGAGGTCTGGAGGTACCTCTGGAGGTGTCTGGTCCAAGCAGCTAGAGCACGGTTGCGCCAGCAGGCAATTTTTGAATATCTCTGAGGATGGGGATCCTGCAAACTCCCTGGGCCCCGTCCCAGGGCTGCACCACCCTCTTTATGAATTTGTGCGTGGATTACAGGGCAGAGACGTACCCAGATGATGGAGAACCGCCTGCCACTCGTCCCCACTGCGCATAAGTGCGGTGAGAAGAGCCACGGGGCTCTGGGGCACAGGTAACCCAGGAGAAGCCTGGGGAGGAGAGGGACCCTGATTTGGAGGACTGTCTGAGCATGGGGGATCAGATTTTATGAGCAACACCTCACACCCCAGCTCCGCTGAGCATTACCGCCCAGAGTTTCCTTCCCAAACCAGGAGAAAATGATGCCACAAATCGCCCGGCACCCGGCGCACGCTCCCATCCTGGGTGGCTGCAGCCGGGGTGCCTGGCTCGGCTGCATACGGGACCCAGCTGGCAACCCGTGCCGGGGGCATCCCGCGCTGGGGAACGGGCCAAGCGTGCTTCAGGGGAGGGGTGATGCCCTTCTGGTGCATCTCGAAACGCTCTTCCCTCGGCAGCGCGGCCGCGAGGGTCGACTCACCGTAGTCTTTCTTGCAGTACTTCTTCATGTTGATCTTCAGTTTCCCCTTGGACGCCTTGCAGTATGAGTCACAATCTGGACAGGGCGAGAGGGGGAGGGCAAGAAAACATTAACAAAACAAATTAGCCTTAAAATGAATAAAAGCTGGGGCGGGGGGGGGGGGAGTGGGGGGTAGAGGGGGAACCGGCTCAAAGCTGCAGCCTGCCGTGAATAAGCAGCGTGCCTGTGATATCCATCTGCCAGGCCCCGATTGGGTCGTCTGAGGGGGCATTCAGAAAAACCTGCCTTTCGAAAGAAAGCCTCGCACAAAGGAACCCGTCCTCCCGCCCCGCCGCCGCCCCCGGCCCGGCTTCCCTGGGCCGCCTCTGTCTTCCCGGGAGACCCCGGGGCCTCCCTTATTGTGCCACCCAGAGCTTTTGAGAGCCGCACAAATCCCCCCCCCCGTTCTCCAGCTCCGAGCCGGAGCGGAGCCCGCAGAGGCCCCCTGTCACCCCTAACCCCGGCCGGTGTCCGCCTTTGGCATTCATGGCCGGGCGATTGGGGCTGGGGTCGCCCGCCGACAATGCGGGTCAGGGAGGAAATTAGCAGCCCGTGAAGCATTAGCAAAGCCTTTTGGTGCCCACTCCAGCGAAGTGTGCAAATAAAATAGCCCAGGAGGAACACCGCGCTCCTCGTGGGCCCCACCGCTGCGACGCCGTCGCTCCGCTCGGGCCGTGCAGCGGCCGGCGCTGCAGCCCCGGCCCGACCCCGCCGCCGAGGCTCGCCGGGCTGGAGCCGTGCCGTGGCGCTCCGGCGGCTGCAGGGATGCCGAGTGCTGCGGGAGCTGCTGCCGGTGCTGCCTGTGGCGGGGCGGCCCCGCTCCCGCGCGGGATGCAGCCGGGCAGCGTCGTGCGCTCAGTCCCGGGAACGTCCAGCGGCGCCACAGCCTCCCTCTGACGAGAAGCCCCGCGGCGTCCCCCCGCGCCTCCCCCGCAGCGCCTTTAGGCCACGCTCTGGGCATGGCAGAGCTCGGGACCCCGCTTCCTAAGTGCTGCAGGAGCATGGGTAAGGAGTTCCCTCTTAGAAAAGCTCACGCTTCAAGCAGGCTGGGAGGGGAAACTGAGGCACGGAGTGGGGAGGTGGCCGCCACAGCTGAAGGGGCTGTAGCACTTCCCAGTGACAGCTCTGTTTGCTGCTCTGCTGCATCCAAAGGGGCCAAAGGGGTAGGAAACCTGCTATCTCTGGGGCTTGCCAGCCACCTCCAAGGCAGAAAACAGGAGCTGTAAGACAGAGCTGGGGAGGGGAATAGGCTAATCTTCCTCCTCTAGCTGAACCCCAGCTCTACATGGCGATTTTGGTGGGTTGAGTTACCCCTCGTAAGAGCACCAGCTTTGGGACAGGGCCCTGTGGTGGAGGTGGTCTCCCATGGTGGATGCCACCCAGGCAAGGAGGACAGCGAAGTCCCCAGACACAATGCATGAGGTGACCTGCACCCTCTCAGCTCACCAGCTTCAGTGTGGGAGGTGTACTGGGTTGTGGGACCTGGATTCACAAGCTTCCTCAGGAGGAGAAGAGATGCTCCATGAGGTCTCCCAGTGCATCCAGATTCCCCCACCCAACCCTCTCTGTTGATGGCAGATCCAAACCTGGCCTGATCCAAGAAGGAACCTCTTTTGTAGTTCCGAGTTGGGGACTGACGAGGGAAATCCAGAGATCTAAGCATCCAAAGAGACCAAGATCATCACAAGACCTCACTCTGATCTGTGCATGCCCCAGCCCAGTCCTTCCTCACCATGGCCACCTGGACAGTCACCTCATCTCATCATCACCCTCCTGACCTGGATATCTCCATCACTGCCCTCTGTTCTCATTCCTCAGAAGAGCGTACACAGTAATAAGTGGCTTCATGCTCTTTTGATATGACTTGAGTAAAGTCAGGGCCAAAACCAAAAGCTATTATTTGAAATGGGGTGCCTTCCTGCTCTGAGAGGCCCAGCTAAGATCTATACCCAGCTTCAGCCTGCCATGAGTCCTTTGAAAGTGAGAAGCTGAGATGATGACCAAGAGGTTCCAGCAACCATTACCTCCCCTTTGTTTTCTTCATCTAATGCGACCCTGAACATCACACAAAACTTGAAACGCATTAAGACAAGAGTGAATATTCCATTAAAAAAATGCCAGAAAGCTTTCACTCATTTTTTTCTACTATCTTGCCATTTCTGTTGCTATTGCCTACAGGACTTGCACTAAGAAAATCACTCAACTGTCCCATGCACTGAGGTTTCATCTTAAGTGTTTAAACCCACTTGTCAGAGGCCAGTTGTGGTGGCAGAAAAGGGAAGGCATTGCTCATAGTTCAGAGGATGAGGATTCACTAGCAAAGCACCGACCGTGCCCACATGGTGGGATGCCACCATGCATAGGGACGCTGCTGTGTGGTGTCACTGATTGGTGCTGGCCAGACCCCAGGAACCTGCTGATGCACTGGATTTCCCATGCCAGCTGCCCCAAAGCCCACGTATGGCTCACACGTACAGCGTGGCAAACACCACCAGCTCACCCTATAGGGCGCATGCCAAGGGAACAGAAATATTGCTGATCCAACGCTCTGGTAAAACGTTCCTGGCCATGAAGATGGAAGGAAAAGACTACAAAGGAAATAAATGTGAACGCACTGATTTAACAGCCCAGGAAGGCTTTCTCTAGCCTCCTCAGCCGAGTGAGGGACTGATGAGAGACAGGCGGTTGGGCTGTTTCACCAGGCAGCCAGTATGATTCTGCTCAGCCGTGGATTGCTAATGTTTTCAGGACACTAATGGGGTTATGATAATCATGATGATGAATGCCTCGTTCTCCTCTGGCACAAAAATCCTGGAGCTCTATAAATATTCATTACTTATGATGCATCGCACCCCCTAAGCAGAAGCAGAGATTGCTGTACCTGCGCTGCAGCAGAGAGGCTGACACACGGACAATGTACTCAAGGGCAGGCGGGAAGTGAGTGACGGAGCAAGGACAAAGTCCAGGACCTCCAGCTACGGATCTCGCATCCCCAGCTAAATCCGAGTCAGGCAAAGAGGTGAAGGAGAGCAGCCAGCTCTGAGCACTAGTGGTAGGAAATGAGCTCCCATTGGGTACCCTGGCTCCCCAACCCATGTACCCCATGGCTCTGTGCAGGCTCGACCCCAGGGTCTGTCCGGAGCAAGGCAGTCGCCTGGTGGTTTGTTCTGTGCTCGCTCTGGGAGAGCTGGGAGCCAGCAGGTCCTGCTGCCTGGCCTGAGTGGGCTCACCACAAGCAGCTCCTTCTCCATCCTCGCAGTGCTCCTGCAGGGACCATGGGGATTCATCCCCAGGCAAAATAAGTAAATAAATAAAAAATCATCACTCTGGAGTTTGGTCCAAACTGCTCATAAGAGCAGCCCACATCTCTTCAGCAACCTTTTTGCATGGAAAACATCTCTAGCCATGCCTGAGCTTCCCAGGCCCCAGAGTCCTGCTGCGACACTTCAGTCTGCCTGAGGTTATTGACCTATCAGAAACCCATCTGGGTGAGCTTCCTGGCCAGAGAAGCTGTGCTGGACAACAGGCACTGCCTGGCCAAGCCACTCCATAGGCCTGGCAGGGGGGCAGCACCACTTGCTCCAGGACAGACACCAAATTTGTGTTTTGAGACACCCAATCACAGCCTAAACCTGTCCTTGGTTTTGGTAGTGAAACCCCCCCAGTCTCCCTTCTCCATCTTCTTCTCTTTCCTTTTCTCTCCCCCCCTACCCCCAGCCCCATAGGCTGTGCCAGAGCCTCAGCTGGTTTAAATTGAACTCGATGTGGCCAGAACCAGCTGGTGCAAATCAGTGTAAATCATTAGACGCCAGGGCTGATTCCCATCAGTAGGGGATTTGTCCCAGTTCATTTCCTCAGTCTCCTGCATGGACAGCTTGCCTGCCTCATGGGTGACTTTGGAGGTCTTCTGGGGCCTCTTTGGGCTGACAAATTAAATCTCTCAAAATGAAGCCCTGTGCTTATGTTTGCCAGCAAGCGGTGCTGCATACTTGAGACTGATACTGCAAGATCACTGCTTGCTTGAGCCAAGTGCACAGAGAAGATGCTGTGGAATATTATTTTAACGCTGCCTAATGACTGAAAAAGACTTTGCTCTTGTCCATCAAGTGATATTTCAGCAGTCTGGACTCTGGTGGGAAGGCTTGCTGGGCTGTAGGTCTCTTGATGGAAGATGATAACAGAGCCAAGCTCAAAGCTCGGAGGAAGGGATGGGAGGAAGGGGCAGCAGGCTGAAAGGGGTGGAGAGACATGATTTACTGGTGGCTGGAATGCTTCAAACACCATTTCAGCAACTTGTGCGTGTCTTTGCTGGGATAGGAGACTCTTGCAAATCTTCTCAAATTCTTCCTCGTTACAAACCTGCAGAGTCACAAGGCAAACATGCTTGGCCTGACCATATGAGAGGCTCCCTCTCCTGCAGGTCTCTCTGGTGCATCTTAGTGAGGTTGCAGAGGATTGGCTGTGGGGTAACCTGCCCTTGGAAAGTGGATGCCTGAGACTGACCAAAAGACCAGGGTGAGAATGAAATGAGGCTGCTTGAAGAAGAGTTGAAGGATATCTGCTTTGCAGTGGGGAGCAACCTGAGAGGTGACAGCTAAAATGTGGGCTAGTAAGCAGGAAAGATGGGTCTTATCCACCCAGGTTGCATCAGTGCAATGCTGGAGTGGAGACTCCTCAGCTCGGCCCTGCAGGACAGCTGACTTGGGCATCCTTTCTACATTTAGTTTACATTTCTAGTAGTACATTTCTACATTTAATTCTTGATTATTTCTTTTTTTATTTTCTTTTTTTTTCCTGAGGATGTGGAGGACATTTTTCTCCTCTTTCCGGCTCCCAAATTTTGCAACTGAAACTAGAAAGACTCAGAAGCTAAGCAGAAGAAGATGCAGCTCTCCAGACGCCTGGTTGTGATCTTAGCACCAAGCGATGCTGCTGCTCCTAACACACCACGACCTGGGGGGGAAGCATACTGCGTCTCCCTGCGAACCCCACCGGGCTGAGAGCGACCGGATGTTTTCCTGTGAGAAAGCACAAACTTCCTGTGTTTCCTGGGTAAACAGAACGAGAGGGAATTTGGAAACATGTTGTTGGCGCTACTTGTTCTGCGAGCACGCTGAGGGCTGGGAGCAGGTGGCGGGCGGCTGTTTCGTGTCCATCACAGCTTAGTAAAACGTGTCAGCATAGCATTCAGCAGCTTTACAGCTCAGCCCATCCCCTTGATATAACTAATTCCCTGGCTGAGCAAAGAGTTTTCACAGCTAAACACCTTTTTTGTTTTGCTTATTTTTTTTTTCAAAAGTTGCACTTTTTGAAGAATGTTTTTCTTCATTTTGGGAGATTGTTTTAGCAATGCAGGGCTGGGACTATTAGCATGAGAC
The DNA here is from genome assembly GCF_036417845.1 of Apteryx mantelli. Lineage (NCBI taxonomy): Eukaryota > Metazoa > Chordata > Aves > Apterygiformes > Apterygidae > Apteryx > Apteryx mantelli. The sequence continues at coordinate 5,252,587 of NC_089996.1, forward strand.
TCGAAAGAGCTGTGGAAAAGGCCAGGGCTGGGGACCTGGTTACCTCATGCTCTGCCAATGTGCCCGCTTCCTGACTGTTGGTGCCCATCTGATCTTTTGGGCTCAGGGCTGTATAGGACGAGATATGCTGACAGCAGCCGCTCCGGCCTTAGCAGAGGGTGCAGAGCCATGTTCACAAGGAGAAGCTACGCTGAGACTGCAACTTGCTTTGCTTGCAGTTCAGAAATGATCTTTAAGCCTCTGCGAAAGCCACATGTCGGTAACGGAAATTAAAGGCCCCTTGATTCTGACATGATAGAACGATTAAAGCCACATTTCTTGGCCTGGGTACCTAACTCAAAATGCAGATATAAGACTTAGATACCCAAAGGTATTCAGATTTCTAATCCCAATTTATGCAGCTAAATTCCTATTGATTTCCCCCAGGTAGGGCCCTAAATACCTTTGTGGGCTGAGATCCAAAGTGTAGGTGTTGTGGTCTAGAAGGGAATACTCAGCTTTGACAATTTGGCCTCAAAATTTTAGCCAGTGAAGGGTGCCTGTCCACCTTCTATCTGCAAGCTCCTATTGGACTGCATTTTCTTGCTGGGGCTCGGTGGGTGGCTGTCTTGTGGGGTGGAGGTCTGGCTTCCCCATCTCCCTTTTGCACCAGGTGGGATGTGGTACTGGGCGGTGAGTGAGCAGAGAAGGGAACTGAGCCACGAAATGAAGGTGTGGGTCCAAACATCAAATCCTACATCTGCCTTGATTTTTCCCTTCATGCAAGAAGACCATGTTGAAAAATAGAGCATGGAGGCCCTTTGTGGCTCTAGGCAAATCCATGCTTGGAAAGCCTGGATCCTGGTGCAGAATGGCTAAATTTTCCCCAAACTGCTGGTCTAGCACACAGACTGTTTCCTCTTCTGGCTTTATAACAGCCACTGAACTCGTGGGAGGGCTCTGCCCCAGCCTGAGAGATGAAGCTGTTGTCTCTGAGCACGGATGTGCAAAATCAGCATGTGAGACACTGCTGTCTTCATGGGCCTTGCCATCACAGTGATGCTGAAGATGGACCCAAGCAAACCCTCCCTTCACTGAACATCTGGGAATTTCAGCTCTCAGATGTGGTCTGTGCCCAGGCTTTGCAGCTGAGCCGATGGTGATCTGAACCAAAGCCTAGGTATGAATGCTGTCTGCATCAAGGCGTTTCTTGAACCCATTCAGCAACTACAAAATGTGCTCCACAAAGTACTGAGATGGCCTATTGTCCCATCAACAGCCATTACACCCTTGGCACAACCAACCTATCGAGGGAACGAGGCTCTGGGACATGGGGATGGCAGAAGGAGGGGTCCGCACTGGTGGGGGATGGAGGATCTGTTCGGAGAACCAGAGTTATCCATGCTCTGCACCAGGGAACAGCCTCTGGCCTACAAGGCGATGGGTTCACAGAGCTCCAGGACTTGAAATCCACCTCATCCCCACGGGGCTGTGCACTTCATCCAAACTGCTCAGACGGCAGAAATAAGTCTCCAAACCCAAGAGACAGTTTGTGAGAGAAGCCTTCAAATCCGAAAAGGGCAGCAGTGAACATCTTCAGCATGTGGTTGGGAGTGTGGAGGAAAAGCCCGAGGAACGGAGGGGGCATTCACAGGCTGGGAGTGAAAAGAGCAGAAACACTGCATCTCCAGTGTGTGGCTGAGTGTAGGCTCAGGCAGGTGCTTGGTGCTGGATGGGGAAACTGCCTGGGCTGGGAACGGACAGCGTTTCTGTAAGCCATCTTGCAACATCCTGAAGTGCTGGAAGCCATGCTTTAAGAGTCATACAGCTCTCAGCTGAACGTAATGAATAACATGCTATCTGCCACTGCAGCACCAGGACAGAAAATGATGGCCCTGTGCCAGGGTTAGCTCCGAGAAGTTACTGCAGGGATGCCTCTGGCCCCCAGACTTCCGGACATCTTCCCCAAATGACCATGAAACTCTCTCTCTTTCTCCGCCCACCCCAGCATTGAAGCTGCCCCTTGCTTCCACCCCAAAGAATATTTTAATATTTCCTCCATCAGTCTCAGTGAATGACTGTTAGAGTAATTTTGAAGAGTGCCAGCTCTGCTGGCCAAACATCCTTGCTCCAAACCAGCTTCTAGCTTATGTCCTTTGCTGACCATGTGTCCCAAGGGAGGAGATGCTCTGGAGTAGTCCTTCCTTTGCATAGGGAGTATAGATGGGATTTAAAGCTATTGTACATGAGGTACCAATGGCAGAAGAACACAGCACTGAGGACTGTCTCGCTCCCAAGCCCACACATGTTTGGCTCAGGGGCGTGCAGCCTGCTGATTGCTTTCAGGTTTCTCCCTGTGTGATGAGCGGCAGGGGCTGTGCTGGGTACAATGTCTCTGGCTTGCAGACCGCACATTGACTGCAAGGAATTGATGCTGTAATTTTGGCTGGACTCGAGTCAGATGCTTTGTCTCAGAGCTGCCTTCTTTAATGTAAAAGCAAGCTTAAGACAGAGAATCCCTCCCAGGTTATTTATTTTAGCAGTGGGATCGTTTCTTCCGTGCTCTGCCCGGCACCCCCTGCAGCCCCCTTTCCCTGGTCCGGACGTTGAACAGAGCAGTGGAGTCTGTTATGACTAAGCTGGCTCTTCCTCCCCCACCTGGCAATGACCCAGCTAATGTGCATAATGCCCTTTGCAAATCTAGCACTCAAATCGGGACTCTAGCTTTTGAGACTGGCTGCGGGACAGCCGGGGCCTCAGGCTGAGCAGCCTCAGCCACCTCCTGGAAGCGCATCCCATGCTACCAGCTCCCGGCAGAATTTGCAGGCCTTGGGCTTGGGATGAGCTGGGCCTGAGCTGCTGAAGTCAGGCATGTTATGGGATGTACAAAACTGTCCCAGACTTTCAACAATCCCCTCGTTCTCAGCCTGTGGTCAGGGATCCTGAGGGTCTGGGTCTGCTTCTGGAGGGTCTGTGCTAAGTCCTAATGCAAAGCAAGTCTCTTCTATGGGGCCACACTGAGTTGTGTGGCCTTGCAACTCTACTGGCAATGCTTTTAGAGCCTGCAATTCAGCAAGGGTTGAAAAGTACTGAATTGGATATTGGAGCCAGCTTGGCCTGAACGTGGGAACATAGGGTGAGGAATGGGCTGTCTGCAAATCCCACGCACACCCCGGGACATCCGGGCTCTTCTCGAGGGCCAGCTTGCCTGCAGACAGCCTGTGAGGTTGTGACTGAATGAATTTATGCATCACTAGACTTGTGTAAGCTTATGTCCAGAAGGGCTGAATGCAAGGAACGTTTAGGCTCGAGGCGAGGCTTAGTCCAGTATAGCCCCATGCTGGGGATGAGACTAAATCCCTCTTGGTTCCTCACTTCATTCCTACTCCAGACCTTGTTCTCCATCCCCAGGCACCTCCTGAGCTGACCCAGGGCTTTCAACCTCAGAGTTACAGTCCTGCAACCCTGGAGGGTGGCTCAATCAGCCACCATCAAGGAGCTGTGTCAGCCTTGACAGCACGGCAAGGGTTTGTCCCATCACCCGAGACCCACTACCTCCACTCTCCAGGCGTCCTTGGAGAGGGTTTGTGACCAAAGGTCTGCTCTCCATGGAAGGGCGGACTAAAAGCCCCAGAGCATCTTCTGGTCTCCAAAGCAATCTCAGGAATGCTTTACACCAGCACATGTGTACACGGGGTGTGGGGGCTGTCTCTGCTGTACAGCCTTGGAAACAAGTACAGCTGATCAGGCTGATGCACCGGCACAGCCACTGCAGGAGCAAACTGTGTCAGCCCTGTCTAGGCAGGAAAAGTGTGCTAATTTAGGTATTTTCACCATTTTTTTCCTGTTTTGTAGACCCTAGCATTTCCCCAGGACCCTTCCGGGGGGCATTGAAAACCCCTGGCAAACACTATTCTACAGCTGGCGGGCTGAGCGCCCCAGGACACCCGCTGGCAGGAGCTACCTGACCTGAGCCAGGCAAATCTGCCCGCTCCGTGCCGCATACACAGCTGGTGCCATCGGCTCGCTGCTGCATTTAAAGGATCCTTGCGAAACAGCCTGTTTCAGAGAGATCCTTACGCAGCAGCCAGTCTGCTCTGTAGCTAAACACGGGACTTGCTTTTTCCCCTTTGCTAGACAGCGCCAAGGGAAGAGATCACAAAAATATGACTCTGAAACAGGCCAGGCAGCGCCCAGTGCAAAAAGGGAGCCAGATCTGTAGCCCTGCAGGCATTTCCAGCAAGGATAACTGCCATTAACCTCTCCCTTGGAACAAGAAGGTGCAAATGAGCCCACAGTAGCGTCCTTTCTTCTGGCTGAACAAGATTGATTGAAAAACAAATTGGCGCAAATAAAGCATGTAATTAGATTAAAGCCTCTCGCCTGGAGCAGCCAGGATGGAAAGCAGAGACCGGGCAGTTTGCAGGACTGAGCCCACAGTAGTATTCCCACCTCCGTGTCTTCCGGCACGGCCAGATGCTTGGATGGCACCAGGTCCTTGGAGCGGGGCCACCAGCATCCTGCAGGATGCAAACGGGGGCTGCCACTGCCTCCCTCCCTCCCCGCTGCTGGCGTGGGGGGCTCGCACGTTCTGCCCTTGCCTGCCGGTGCCTGCCAGACCCAGGCATCCAGCACAGCCCTGCCTGACGCAGGGGTGCCACTTGGCCCCGGCACCTCCTGTCCGGAGGCACTCGAAGCCCTGAGGCTCTGGATCGGGTGGCACGTCTCCAACCCAGTCCCTGCAGGAGCAAACCCCCAAGCTTGATGATGAGGCCATCGCTCAGCCCCCGGAGATGCGAGGGACACGCTGAGCCAGCCCCGACTGTGCTTAATTGCTGCTGGGCACTTTCCCTTCGGAAATGTATCCCCCAGCCCTCTGCGGCCGACAGAGCGGCAGCCCTGGACCTGCGCTCCGACCGCTGACGAATTCCAGAATTGCCTCTCTCAGCCTCCCCAGGGGACACAGCCTTGCAGAGAGCTGCAGTCGACATGATTAAATGCATTAATAGGAAACCATCTGTCTTCAGCAGTATGGGCCACCCTATAAATCCCCGGGCTGACAGCAGCTCCCTGGCTGAGCGGGCTGTGCGCTGGACCAGCGCAGTCGAGCGTGGCACGGGTGCGTGGGCAGGATGTGACCAGAGCCAGGGGCAAATCTGACTTTCTGCTCCGAGGGAAATGCTGCAATTGAGAGCTGATGATGGGGGCAAATTTTGCTAAGGAGGAACAGGCATTTCCCAGGAAAGGGAGAGACCCAGTTCATTCCATTTCAAAATTGTTAAAATGTTTTGTGTACCAGATTTCACAGTAATGCTGGGCTTGCAAGTCCAAAGCTCCTGCCTTGACCGCAGTGCCCAGGATTTCTGGGCACCCCAGTCCCCAGCGTCAGGAGCCATCTCTGAGCCAGGAGCCCTGCTGTCCCCAATGCTGTCCCCAAGGCACAGCTGCTGTGCCCAGAGGCCAGCACAGTCCCCGTGGTGGCAGTGTCCCAGAGCTGGGCACACAGAGGGGTGGAGATGCAGGGATGTGGAAAGGCCTGAGATGGGATGTTAGGACTCAATGCAGCTGTACAGGAAGCATGTCTGCATTTTTTTTCCCCCCCCCTTCACAGAATTTGTGGAATATTTTGAAGCGGCCAGAAGCTTCTTCGCTGGAAACCTCTCACCTCGCCCCCTCATTGTGCTCAAGGCCATTCACTGTGGATCGCCGTGAAAAAAAAACTTTCTTTTCAGAAGCAAGCTGAGTACTGCGGCCAATCAATCAGTCAATCAATCACTCAGTCAATCCATCACTCGCTTACAGCCTGAGACAAGCAGGAGAATACCCATGCAGGACAGAATTAATTACTCATTCGGCCCGGTACAAAGCTAGAGACCCCCATATTGAGCCCAGATTTCCACCCGGGTGACTGAAATGGGAATTTAGCCTCCTGATTGTACCGCAGACAGCTGTGGAGACCTCTAGTCCGTCTGCAGGATGCTTTTGGCTCTCAGCAGAGCTCGCGCTCATTGTTCGGAGCATTTCGTCAGAGCGAGGAGCTGTGATTCTCCCCCTGCCAGGGCAGAGTCCCCCCCGCACCATGCCTCTTCCCAGGCTCTGGAAACGTCCTTACTGAGATAGAGCAGGCAGGGAGTGTGCTCTGAGTCCGCCGGTGAGGTGCAAGCAGCCGGAGAGCCCTTTGGCTAGGAGGCGAGCGTTTCCAAACCCCATGCGGAGCTCAGGCCGGTCCCTCGCTCTGCTGATCTGCTCCAGATGTGCAAGCACAAACACAAGTGTGCATGCACGCGCGCGCACACACACACACACACACACACACTCCTTGTCAGCTAATATAAGAGCCAGGTGATGACCAAGGCACGTCGCTACTTGAAATCCTAATAACCTAAGGCTAACCAGCACTCTGCTTGCGATTCTGCAAAGTAAAAACTCTGTGATTTCCTTTGTTGGTCTGGAGACAAATCTAGTTTGAAATCAGATATGTCTTCAGACTTTTCCTTTTCAATACATACTGGCTGGAAAAAAATAAACTCTCTTTCTGGTCTTTTGAAGGTTCTTTTCACACTAAATTTGCAAGGTGTTAGAATAGGTTTTTCTTTTTTTCCTCTCAGTTTGTCTCTGTTAAAGGAGATCTGCCCAAAGGATAGTCTCTTACAGTAATACACATTCTTGCATTTTACCTAAGTGTACCCACGAGTAGCAAAAGAGCCCTTTCAAAAAAGTGCCTGGGGATAGACAGGATAAAAGGTTCAGCTGGAAAGCCAAACCCTGGAGCATCCTTACGTGTTATCCCATTAAAGTCAGAGGGACTGTCACGTGTCTGGGGCTTGACTCCGTGGGGACAGTGTATCCTGAGGCAGCTGTGCCAAGCCTTACCCTATACCCCCAGCTTTCTTGATGCAGTAAAGGCTGTTTCAGCCTCTTGCAGAACATTTACCTCTTCCCAGCAGGCTGGAAACACAGGGCTAAGCTTGGAGAGAGCCCAGACATTCAACCCTTCTCCCCCACAGGTAAAAGCAACCCTTACCCTGCCTTGATGGGCAGCCCACATGTCCAGTGGGCAAGTTTTCCGGGTCTCTGCATCTTGGAAAACCCCATGATTAGGTCTCTTGAACAAAAAGGGCAGTCTAGGCTTTTGGGAACCTGTCTACAAACCCCAGCTGAGCCACAGACTTCAACTATAGCCCTGGCAAGTTCCCAGCCTCTCTGCCTCTGTCCACAGAGGGGACCAAGAGCTTCCCCAGACTCACACAAGGGCTCCAAGGATGCAGGGGCAGCTGCCTGTGCCGGGAAGCTCAGGATCCTGCGTCCCCACTGCTCAGTTGAGAGCATCCCTTCCTCCTCTGTGCAGCGTTCCTGTTTCCCTGCAGCACCCCCGGGTGCAAGAGCTCCCAGGTGCATGCCAGACCCCTCCAGAAGGTCAAGGATGGTGGCGGGGTGGGCTGGAGGAGGATTACATCACTGTATCTTGCTGATACCAGAAGTTAAGGCTTGTAAGTGGCAAGCAGGCTCAGCCTAGCTCTAGCTGAGACCTGGACCCGCAGCCACTGGAGCACCTGCGCCAGGGTATGCCCACCTGACATTTTGGAAGGGGTTCAGTGCACATTGGAAGAGTTGGTTTGGGGTCACCTCTAAGATAAAACCTGTGGCCTTACGATAGTTGCTGCAATTGGAAACTAAAAAATTCCAGCCCTGAAGCACAGGCCATGGAGAAATGGCTCCAGTCATTCTCAATTACTTTAGTTCTTCTGTAAAGAGAGCAAACTCAAACCTAGCTGTGTTCCTGCCCTGACAGACTGCCTCCTACCTCCTGCATCTCTCTTTCAGATCTCCCCACTAGGGCTCCCACCAGATCTAATAATTTCCTTTCTGGCAGCGGGAGAGCTGAGCTTGGCTGCACCACGGTCCCGGCAGGACAAAACCGCAGTGCAGTTCCCACGGCCAAGTGGGAGACTCCAGACTGACTTTTGCCCCTTGGGGGACCCAAGTAAAAAGAGGTGGGGAGTGGCAGGGTTTCAAGGAATGTCTCCCAAGTCCCTGGTTTCTACCAAGGTACCCCACTGCTGGAAAGCAGCTACATCCTCCTGTGAAACCAAAATGGTCTGAAAATAGGACTGGGAAGGCAAGGAAGACAATTGTTTTCCTCTTTGCTTGCCAGGAAGCCTCACAGAGGTCCTACTGCACTATGCAGTTGCTTAAGTAGGAGCTGTGTACTGAAACATGTCCCTAAAATAGGTGAGACTCCAAGAAGGGCATCAATCCACCATGTTGGATATTCAGGTCCCCCCAGGAGCCCCATCAAAAGTGTGACACAGCATTTAGGGACCTCACAGGGGAGCAAATGGCCACAGAGACTGCAGACGAGGTCTGAGTGCTACTTGCCTATAGACTGCGGGACTAGCAACACTGAGCTATTCCTCTGGCTGGCTAATTTGGGGTAAGATTATTGCATTCTGGGGATATCTGCCAGGTGCCCTCATGGGCAGATGCCCTCCGAGCAACTCCAGCGACGACTGAGCACTCAGGATGCCCTACCGCCAAGGAAGGGAGGAAGACAGGCCAGCCCAACTGCCACGCTGCAGTGCGTCAGTCAGCTTGGTGCATGCTGTTGTCTCCACAGCAAGGGAACTATACACTGGAGGGTCACCACGGCTCCACGATCAGCTGCCACGTTCAGTGCACAATAACTACGCACAGCCTTGATGCAAACTGGGCGCAGAGCTGAATCCTTCCCTCCCTGCTTGCTACCTCTGTTGAAAATGCTGGAAGATGTGAACTTGGACCAGCCTGCTGGAGTTGGTGGTGTCATAATGGATTTAATGTGTCCTGACAGAGCCCTTACTTCTGAAACATGGCTACAGCATCCTGTGGTAGCCATGACTGGTTTCTCAAAAGAAAAGTGAATCCCTGCACCGTTTTCCTTTTCACCAACTTTGTGATGGGGAGCTGGGGTGGGAATTGCTTCCTTAAGCCCTCTGAGAACAGCTGGGAGCCCTTCCAAGAGCCCAAGAGTTTGCACGCCCTTGGCCAAGCACAGGACAATGAGCTGGGTCCTTGCTGACCAGGCCAAAGCCAACCACTGCTTCTGCCCCTGTGGACTCAACATCACAGAGCCAGCAAGAGTTTGGCCACTGACTTCACGAAGGGATGGAGATGGTCCAGCGGTTTAGCTAACTGTTGAAGAAGGGACCCTGGAGCAGCAGCCTGGCTCTGCCAGGGCTGGAGTTTGGCCCCATGTCCTATCCCACCTGGAGGCACTGCACAATACCAGTGTCCCTTCTGCACACTGTCATTTTCCAAGCAAGCCTCGCACCCCTCACAGATGTTGTGGAGGTAGCTGGCTGCTCACATGGTGTTGATTCCTTGTTTCCAGCTGCTACATCTCATTGAAAGGAGCTATGGTACATTTAATCCTTTCCTAACGTCACTTTTCCCTTGAAGTTGTTGCTGCAGTGATGACCACAGTGTTTATAAGACCATGAATGGGGGGGTAAGTGGTCCACAACCTGTTTGGGAGTGGAGATGTTGAACCAAAAGGACCATGTTCTCACAGGAACAGATGGGTATAAACTGGGCAGTAGGCTGGAAGTAAGGAGGTGGCTTCCAGCTGCCAGAGGCATGAAATTCAAGCACAGCCCCCCCCATGCAATGGGAGCAAATGATTCAACTCATCTTCAAATGGTGCTTGATGAAGTTATGCCTGGGTGATGTGAGTGTCTGTGGCAACAGGCCTGAAGGACGCAGGAGGTTCCTTTCTCACTTTGTCCTGCTACAAGTACTGCTGTGAATCTGTGACCACCCTATGACAATCTTCATTTTGCCATTCTGCCGTGGGACTGAACCAGTCCCAGGGAGCATTTCTACTGCAGGCCCCAGTGACAGCCCCTGGGGTGATGGGAGTACCTGGGAGCAGTGAATTCTTTGTGAGCCAGCCTTGCATCACCCCATTTCATCTAAAATTAAGCCTTCCAATCTTCACCCAAATGGAAAAACAACTCTTTTTGAGGGTCAGACCCAGTCTGGCTACCAGAACATGATGCTGTCCATGATGGCAGCCTGTGGCATCTGGGTCCTTTGGCAGGTGCAGAGACAGGAGTATTGAGTCATTGGAGAGGCTGATATTCTCCATTCCCAGCTCCCACTGGAGGCATCCAGCTCAAACTTGGAAATTTTGCCCCAAAACCCAAGTCTCGAAGTCACAAAAAGCCAGCTACCTCCTGGGAAGGATGTACTGACTATGGCTCTCCCACAGGAGGGAGAAGGGATTTAAAGGTAGAAGTGAAGCTGAGAAGTGGGTGCAGGGTGGCAGAGGGGCCAGGGAGCACTGGAGAGATTGCAAGGGCATGGGGGGAGGTTTGCATCTTGCTGCAGGGAGTGAAACGCATATGTTTGCGTGCACATAGGGAAGTGGCATGCAGAGAAGGAGTGGGAGGCACAGGGCAGTGGCGGGGGGGAGCTGTCCCCTGACACTGGTGGGTGCCCATGTACACCCCATCCGCTGGCCTGTCCTAGATGCTCCCGTGCTCCCTGGCAATGTGTAGCACAGTAGCAGGAGCTCAGCACTGCGACAGCGCCCAGCCGGTCCTGGGTCTTGCATTTCTCTGCTCTCTGGAGGCTGCCCACAGCAGGCCAGGTTAGCGCAGGATCTGGATGGAGATCCTTTCTCCATCCAGAGAAAGGATCCATCTCCCCCTTGGAGAAAGGATGTTTTCAAGTGAATGTTTTCTACTATTTCCTACAAAGTTTTTATTTTCCCGGACTGAAGCCATAACCTTTGTGAGTGTTTTTTCCAAGTAAGACACGCAGGCAGGAACAGTCTTGAAAGGCTCAGACAGCCTGTGGGATTTGTTGTTTTTTTTTCCTTGAGTTGATTTCAGATTGTTCCAAAACAGAGACCCGGCTGCCCATCTCCCTTCTCTGAGCCACTTCCGGAAGATATTAATCATACTTGCATACCACAGCATCTAGTGCTGGGCCCTGATCCACTTCTGTGTTGGATTGCCTGTAAACTTTGGGAAAGTTGCAACTTGGAGCCAAACTTTTTACGGGTTTGTCTTCCTCCAAGGGCTGCATGGTGCTCCCCATGGCTGAGCAGTGAGGCCACGACTCAAGTATTTTTCAGAACAAGTGGCGTTCGCCAGGCTGCAGCAATCCCAGGGCCTGTTAATGCCCTGCAGCATCACTAAAAGAGTGGCTTTTTTATTCCTTGCTCTCACATCCTGCCTCTTCCTTACTAGCCATGAACAAAAGGGCTCAGACAACACCTTGAGCCCAAACGTCTTTTGGAAAGTTCAGATCTGGTCTTGAAACCTAGGAGGCCTATTTCCAGGGGAAAACCATGCAAAGCTGCGTCAATCCAATCACCTGTTTTTATTTAAACCCACTAGCTGAAACCATCCACCTAAGATAATCATTTCCAAGCCAATCTGGATTAGATTCATATAAGAGAATAACTGACTGGCAGGTTTGTAAACCTTTTTCCCCACTGTTATTTCTGCCCCTTTGCTGTGCCCCTTTCTCATCTCTGAATGGGACCAGAAAAGGACCGGATGTTCAGAAGTGCTTTCCTAGCCTGGCCACAAAAATAAGAAGCAACCCCCTCCTCATCCTCAAATCTCCTGGCATGGGAGAGCATGAATGCATTTCATCTAAACAATTCAGTTTTGGACAGTTTCCCCAAATTGATTTGGACCTCTCAGGGCTAAATGGAGCCAGGCAGGACCCCCCACACCAAAGTCAACATTGTTCCATCCACTTGTACCAAAGCCAGCTTTGGTCCATGCTCTTTTGAAATTTACCCCTTGTTGACTTAGATCATTGGTGACACTAATTCAGTTCTTGGCGAGGAAACCGCTTTCTGTCATGCTTAGCTACAAAGGAAATAAAGCAGCATCTTTCCCAGAACTGGTTGCACCCAAAGTCTCCTGCTAATTTCTTTCTGGATTTCCATCTTTATAGCCCATTGCTGTTGTATCATGGGGGCTCTGGCTGCTTCTCCAGCAGCTGCCTTCATTGGGACACCAATTTAATGGTTGCCAGGGAAATACCAGGAATTTCTACAGGATGCTGCAGAGTGATGGTGGGAGCTGGGCGATGCTGAGACCTGAGGTTGTCTGATACTTTGGCCAACACACCAAAGAGAAGGCATAAAATATGGAAGGTTCAAGCTCCCTGGACAAAACGCTGCTTAAAGAGTCCAATAAAAATCACTGCGAGAAGAATTATTATCAGGCGCTGTGAGACGTCGAGCCCATCAGATTGCTCGGTTTGGCTCAACTTCCACTGGGCTTTTAAAGAGAGACCGCCACACATTGTGAGTGGCTCCTGCAAAGATGGATTGGCCTAGGCAGGAATGGGGGAATCCTGCCTTCAAACAACGCAGGAATCCAAGAGACGCTGCTGAGTCATTTTTCATCGCTCCTAGGTTGTCAGGACTCTTGGTTTGCTCCCAGTCCACGTATAACCCTCTCTTAGCTTCTAACAAGGCATCCCTTTGCCAAAGCCTCTAGCCCTTCTAAGACTTTTCTGATTACTGGCTTTATGCAAACCCAGGAAAATAAGCAGAGGATGCAGAATTACAGCTGCAGGAACTTGGTCCTTTACAGATGGGCCTTTCACTGCAAAGACCTCCGAGGGCTGAGGAAGAGGAAGGCTGCATCTCTGCTAGCAGCACAGGGGAGAAACGGCAGCTCTGTAGCAAGGCTGGTAGGTGTTACAAATACCTAATGAAGGCCTGGGTCAAATTAAGAGGCACTGGGTTACCCCCAAACTGACTGATGCACCTCTGAATCCCTCTAACCATCCCTATTGGCATTCTCCCACATGTCTTCCAGGCAGAGGGTAGATGGATGTACTGTGGGGAGGACCATGTTACAGGACGTAGGGTGCTGCTAGAAGATCCTGAAAAGATGCACTGAACCAGTCCAGTACCTCTACCCTGCTCCACCCCTCAGACTGCCAGGGTGTTTACAAAAAGGCAGGCTGTCAGCACTTTTGGGACAATTTGTAATCCCAACCCACCCACTGCGTATGATGAATCCCTCTCTGGAGAACCTAGCTCTCGCCACCCACTGTTCAGAGACCAACTCTTCACTGAAGTGTTCATGTTTGATGCCCAAAATAGGCTGTGTACCTTCTCGTCCTGCTCAAGGGTCCTCCTAGCTCTGTGCTGTGGTTTCAGTCACCCTGAGCGCTCTGCACCATGGTGAGGTCCTGCTCACTGGCTGGCTGAGGGGCCGCAGGGACAGCTAGCCCAGTCCTGGTCCCCACCCCACCCGCAGCAGCACTTGGCACCGAGCTCGTGGCAGTGACTCCCAGCCTGGTGCTCTCGCAGGTCACACTGCCACAGCCCATCAGCTCAGGGCAGGCACTGACGACCGCTGTAGCCAATTGAGGTGGCACGTGGACTTTAGGATGGCCGAATGCAATTACCCTAGTTGGCATTTGCCCAGGACAGTGCAAGGGGTTACAGAAAGGATCTGTTTTCCCCCAGCTTTGTTGGTAACCAAAAGCAGGACACTGGCTGGGAGATGTGTGTCACCCGCAAGCCACTCCTCACCCCGTGAATTGTGGAGGGAGCAGAGCTGGGGGCTTCCGCAGCAATTTTCTTTCAAGTCAGGATGTTGGCTGATAGATGTGGATAAATACTGCTTCCTCCAAGTCCTCCACCTGCATTCAGACCCTGCTCATGGACATGCTCTGGGAAGATGCGAGAGGACATGGGGACTGGCAGGAAAAGAGACTGTGAATAAGTAACAGAGAATCTCCTCAGAAAGGCCCTTTTGGTCTCATGAATAGGAATACGACCAGAAGAAATGAGCTCCCAACAGGAGCAAAAGGACATCAGGAGCTCTCTGTGGCCAGTTCAAATGCAGGGAGACTGCTCAAGTGTCACCTCATGACACCAGCTCCAAGTGGCTGGCAGGCAGCTTAGCGTGGCAAGCTGCATGCAGAGCTAACTTGAGGGGTCCTTCAGACGATGATGACAGGACAGGGAAGCACTTGTTTACATGCTCACAAGTGCACCCCATGCCCCACAAGCCTGACCTCAGGAGAGGTGATGGCTCAAGTCAGGCACTACCTTAGTGAACGGCCTGGGCAACCACACTGGGTGGGATGTGCCCTGGTTCCTGACCCTTTGCTCCTGGAGCAGGAAGGAGTCCATGGAAAGGAGACTTCACCTTTCTAGGACTAGAGACACCCAAGGATGACTTGGAAAAGCCAGCATCTCCTCCACACCCCTAATGACCTGTCTTTCTCACCTTGCCTTTCCCCTGTGCTTGCAAGTGGAAGAATGGGACTCTTTGGATGTCTGGGACCTGTATTATACCAACCCACATCATTGTGTAATATGCATCTACATAAAATGAGATTCTGACTAAGAACTCCGTGGTCTGAATGCCTGGTCCTGTTTCTGCTCTTGGGAACCAGCCATGGAGCGAGTAGACCACAGGACTGCTCAAGGGTTACATGGTAACTCCTCACACATGGAGTTTGCTCTCAAGAGCTAAGGTCCTAGCAGAACTGGCTGTGAGAAGTCACGGCTGCATATTCTTGGCTGCCAAACATCCACATTTGTTGGCAGAAACCATGATAGGCCCACTGGTGTTCTGGTATGAGAGGTCTGCTCTGCCATCCCTGTAATATTTTGGGAACAGTTTGGGTTGGGGAGTCTGTGGGGATGTGGAACAGACAGATCCTGGCATGGAACACAAACTCTCAGTGTTCCCAGGCCAGAACATTTATTCTGCAAGTCACTGCTAGATAGCAGGATCCTCTGATCAGCAAAATCCCAGTGGGAGGCATGCTGGCTAGGAGCAGATTGTTGGTGCAAGTCTTTGAGTTCCTTCCTGTGCTTCAGGTCACTGAAGACACTTCAGGAAGCACACACAAAGCAATAGGCACAAACCCTAGGCTGCAAGATATTTCTTGCTCCTACCAACCCAAGAGACGATACCAAAATAGAGTTGTTCTTATTGTGTCTATGGGAGGCAGAACTTGACGTTTAAAGCAATCTTACAGAAAACTCTGGGCTTTATCTTCCCATGACACTGGGGACTAAAGGCCTTATCCCTTTGCTTCCCAGGTTTCCCATCCTGGGAAGAGTTCCTGAGCATAGAGCAACACACACAGCTTGTGTGAAAAGGCCTGCCATGGGGGCAAGCGCTTGACTCAGAGTCTAATTCAAGGTGACATCCATCACTTTTAGTAAAAAACCCTTAATTTATGAACCCTCCTACACTGGTGAGACAGAAGTAAACAACCTTTACTCCCTGTGTCCTTCACAGACATGGCACTGTTCAAATACCACAGGAATCTGCAAGCAGCTGGACAGGATAAGTTACTGTGCCTGGTTTCCCCAGGCCCTCTGGCTTCTACTGTCATCGCCTGCTCAGACATTCCAGACCTTGAAAGAGTTGTGTACAGGCCTATGGAAAGTCCCTCTGTGACATGGAGAAGTCAGGTATTGGCCCCTTTGGGGGTGTAAATCAGAAAGAGAGGAAGGTGGAGAACTGGTCCAACTGTGGTGGTAGAGATGGGGTGTACAGAGATGCCTTGGGCCCTGTGTCAGCATTACACAGGTAATTTCTGGTGCAAGGACAAAAGCAGGGGAAGACAGGATGACACATGCACCCTGATGTGCCGAAGCTTTCTCAGGACAATTCTCTGTACTGCAGCTTGCATAAAGTTGGTGATCCAAGTCTGTCTGGGCTGCACTGCTATCCCCAAGCTGCAGCCCCTGAAACACTACTGCAGGCCCCTGGGCCTCCTGCATCAAGCTAAGATGCTTCCCCTTGCTCTTACGGTCACTGGCCATGAGATACCACTGAGCACATTGGCCATAAGCTAGGCCACTAAGCAAAACTGTGTCCTGTCCTCTGAGGACATGCAAAACTAGCCATGAGACACATGATGCTTATAACACACAAAGGCCATATCAGCATCTAGGAGATTACTTAGCACAAGAAATCCATGGATCTAGACGAAAAAAAAAGAAAAAAGAAAGGCTCACATGCATTTCCAAGCCAGAATGGTCTTGGGAGGTAAGGAAGGGGATACCTGGGGTGAAGAATTCATTTCTCCTGCACATGGGGTGTCTCTGCCCTGTACCGCTCACCCCAATCTTTGCAGCAGTATAGTTCGGCAGGACCACAACCCTGGGAGAGTGGGCTGCTCTGAGCCCTTCTCCTCCAAGCCATGTTTGTGTCAGCACGCCCATCAGTTTGAGCTGCCCAGCCTCTGCAGGCCTGCAAGCTTGTGAACTACCCTTGGTTTTTTTTGTTCTCTGTTCAGGAATCTTTGTTTCTCCAGTCCTTGTCCCCCAAGAAAAGCTCTGCTGAACTGTTCTCTTACCCTCTTACGGCACTTTTTCCTGAGAAGAAAACCTTTTAAGTGTGATAATCAATGACTGTCCTCGATCCAGAAGGTATATGACAGGCCCTGTCAATTCACATCTGATTTTCTATACCTGAACACAGTTTATCATGCTGTGATTTCATATACCAGCCAGGACTCATGAGCTGAACAGGCTTCCCCTCTGCCATCCCCAGCCTTCCAGACCAGGCTGAAGCAAACTGTCGCTCCTGTTGCTGCACAACAACCAGCCTGGCCACCGCAATGCCAGAAACAGCAGCACGCCTGGTACCAGCGGGAATGCACTGTGAACGCAGAGGCTGGTCTTGCGTCCTTACCTCTTTCCCATCAAGTGTCACTCTCACTTTGGGTAACCTCTGAGTGCTTATGGATTTATCCACCTCTGGGAAAATCTTTCTGCATCTTCTCTACACTCCTACCTGCTCCTAGAAGCACCCTTCTCTCTGGATGCTGCATACTTGTTTTGAAGACTTGGACATTTTGGAAGAGGTATCCACTTATCCCAGTACAGGCAACAGAGTATGTGTATTAATTTAATGTATTTTTCATCTCAAAAGATGATTACTCAAAAGACATTTATCGTCAAGGCACTATGAAGAGGCTTTAAAAGAAGAGACAACATACCTGCAGGTTCTTCTGTGCTGCTGGCTGCAGTGGTGGGAGGAGCGGCAGGGATCTCTGCAGGAAAGGGCAAAGCAGGCAGGAAAGGAGAAAATATAAAAGAAGGAGGTGTTAGTCCAGATCCCAAGAGCCTGGGCCATGCATACACCACATTTGCCCTTCCTAACCACATCTACAATCAAGGTGTGATTGTAGTCTTGCAAGAACCTTAGAAGACTGCACAGACTTCCACACCAGACATACACATGCTAGAGAATTATGCCTCCCAAGTGGGTGTGGAGAATGGTATTTTACACCAAAAATTGTGTCTTGTGGCTAAAAATAACAGGAATGTGGCTAGGTGATTCCAGATTTCTCCAGCTACTATCATACAGCTAGCCAGCTAACTAATGTGGTGCCAGAGCCAGCAAATGCTGTGGTGTACGCTTACAACCCGCTGCAATTGCTAAATCAAATAGTTTAGTTTATCCACCACAGTGACGATGTGCTATTGCAGGGGCTTGGAGGGTGCACAAGCCAGGCAGTGCAGTACAACTGATGGCTGCGACGCGTCCAGCCCCAGTGGAAAAAAGGAAAAGGGCACTTTGCTGCCTTGTGCTATCCTGGGGTGTCCCTCCCTTCCAGCTGGTGTTTCCGTTCACATCTGAGGAAGTGCTATCTACATCCCACTCCTTTTCTGTGAGATAGGATGCAAGTAAAGTGTTGCATCTATTCTCTGGGACAGAAATGTTATCATCTCCCACATTTAAGGGAAATTCAAATATATCTGCTGCCAATGCAGTGGCCCCTGGTTTTGATTTTGGGCGGGCTTTGTGTACAGAGCTGAAACCGCATAATGTTCTGGATCTTCATGCCCAGTTCTGACTGTGCTTGTTGATGTCAAATGGGATGGGTTGCAGATGGAGAACGTTATATGGTCCCAACTTCAGCAAGATGATCTGTTTTTCCCCAGTACACATATGCAGCTCTCATTAATGACATCTTTTGCATATTCAGGGCTCAACGCTGCGATTTCTGTGCATCCATAGGAAACTGGGTGGGGGAACAGCCTACCAGTCAAAATCCCTTGTCTGATTTTGAAAGTGGAATTTAGCCACGAGAGAATCAGAGCAGCTGGTGGCCAGTGTCTGCCTCCATCTGTGCTCGCGTGGCTCCCTCAGGAACCCACCCAGCCGCAGAGGCACGGCGTGCCTAGGTCTGTCTGCATTGCAGTGACTGCGACTTACATGGGTGCAAGCCCAATTAGCGTTACATGACTTTTTGCATTGCTCACCCTCATGCAATCCAAGCCAGGCAGCAAGCCCATGTGAGATGCCTGGTCTGTAATTTGGTGGTAGCTGAACAGCCAGCCCAACTGTGCCGAAGCTGGTGGTTTAACGGGTGTTCATGCCTGCCAGTGTGGGCTGCAGTGGAGGCAGACCTGACATGCAGTCTTGATCATTCCCTGTGAAGTGATTTTTATGTGGCCATAAGTCTCTGGGGCAGGGAAAATATAAGCAATGGTAAATCAGAGAGTCACTGTGCTCTTGCTGAGAAGGTGGATAGACTCACGCTATGTATGTTGTATCGGCATTCTCCTAGTCCCAGATGTGACAGCAGTGTGGATAGGGGTGGAAAGCAAGTGCCCTCTGCTATGCATGTATAAAATGTGTGTGTGTGTGTGTGTGTGTGTGTGTGTGTGTGTGTGAATTACACATACACCCACATAAGATATGCTGACTGACATTTTTCAAGGATGAAAATGTGCTCTTTTTCTTTTTCTTTTTTTCTTTCTTTTTTTAAGATGAGAAAATCATGAGTGGCCCATATGTTCATTTTAACTGCATTGACCTCATATAGTCAGCATCAAACTCCCAAGAACTGTGCAGTGACTTTATAGGCAGGCTGCAGCATTAAAGTTCTTTGAAGCACATTTCTATGAAAAGCTTTGGCCTCTTGAAAAAGCTATTTTATAGTGACAAAGAATTGAACCCAATAACAGGAAAAAAATTCCTGTAGGAGCAGGGGCTGAGAGCTGTGGGGCAGCAACATCTCGCGTGGGTGCCAGGCAGGCGGTGGGACCCCGACCTCCTCCCCGTGCAGGGCAGCGCTGCCAGGCTCTCATGCCGGCGCGCAGCCTCGAGCCTGCTGATTTGGCAGCTGGCATGAGCGCAGCCCCACTCCGAATGCCTGGTTTGATCATGTTGAAATCCTGTGTCTGTCTTTATTTAGTGCAATGAATCCCAAGGGAGGTGATGCAAGGAACAATTTACCCTCTGATTTACCATGGCCCTGGGGGAACGATTAATGATAAACCTTTGCGCATACTTGCTGCAAAGCATACCGGAGCCGTGACTGTAGCATCTTGGGGAAACAGGCATCTGGTCTGAGCTCTTGCCGTCCCATTGCGACATGGGGAAGAATGAATCTCAAGTGACCAAAAACCACCGTGGAATGCATGTTTGCTTCAGTAAGAGAAGGTGGAGAAAGGCTATCTACCCCACAATTTGGCAACGGCCGCCCTGTGAGGCAGACACTGGGGGTGGACAGTGCTGGAAGAGATCGTGGGTTTCTGGCAAAGACTTGATTCTTTCAACCTTCACCTTTCTTTTCCTGCTGGGCCTTTTTTCCCCTCTTAACAGCCTGCGAGGCAGTCTTGGCGGGGAGCAGCCCTCGCTTCCCAGCCTGCCTTGTGCACTGTAATTTTGATGCATCGTTTCAGTGAGGCAGGTGGAGAAATCTAGCGTGATGCGTGTGAGCCCCTGAATGAGCCAACAACAGCAAAAGCAGCAGGCGCGGAGAGGAGCACTTGGCTAAAGCGTGTTTTGCCCAGGCATCGAATGCTCAGCAGGATGGGTTACCGTCGTAGCCTGAGTGGGTTCAAAGGGGGTCAAATGGGAACATGGAGTTTTGCAGAGGAAAATGCGGTGGTGGAGAGACTACGGGAGCCGCGCCTGCTGCTTGTTGCTGTTGTTTTAAGAGCAGATGGAAAAAGCAATCTTGAGAATGCAAACTAAAAAGCAAAACTAAGGAACCAAGCAGTAAAACAGCCCGTGCTTCTGGCTGGATTGTGTGAGTGTAACACACCAGTTAGCAGCCTAGGTGCTATCATCGGCTGCGTAATTATGACAGTGGCTCCATCAAACCAGCAGCTTCTCGGATTTGAGCTCTGTGCCATTGCAGCATAGCCTGATTTTGGAAAGAAATTTTGCTTATAGTGATTTGCCACAGGATCCAGACCTGATAAGGTACCACAAAGCAAATGCGCTCTCTGGGCACCTCTGGGGTCTACAAAGTGAAATCACAGATTTCTTGAGGGTTACCAGCAAATTCGGCTGTAGATGCACTCACACAACCTACCCAACATGACAAATGAGCTACATGGAAGCCAGGGTTGTATTTTGGATGTATATGTGCCCATTTTTGCCAGTGTGCCCGGCTGGGATTCTCCGACAGCTCCTTCCCCTGCTCACTAGCCATGGGCACATACTCAGCCCGGGGTTAGTAGTCTCACAGCCCAGCAGAGCAGCAGCTGAGCGCGTGTGCATTGCTCCTGTGGGTTGTGTTAAAGGTTAATTCCACTATGCTACAGACATGGAAAAAGCAGTCCACGTACTTATGCAGGGGGCAATGGGCGATCGGCTTTGCTGGTAGCCTTTGGCACATCGATTGCATGTGATGCCCGTCACGCCGTCTTTACAGGGACACTGGCCCGTGGTTTGGTTACAGGTTTGGCCCGCGGCGCCCACGGGGTGGCAATCGCATTCTGTGGGGGGAACACACAACAAGAGGGTCAGTGCAGGAGACGAGAGCAAAACCCAACGACGTGGTGGTAGCGGCGGCTCGCGGCAGGGAGGACAAGATGAACTGGGCTGCTGCCAAGCGCAAGGCGTCTGCTCTGGCAGCTCTGGTTCCACCTTCTCCACGAATGTGTCCTCCAGCCAGCAGTCACACTCACCTGATACAAAGGTGGCATTTGGCAGAGGGGGGTTCAACAGCTACCACTTGGGTGGAAAGGTGATGGGGGTGGCCCAGCTGCAATTAATCCCACTGAGGAGACAGTAGAGGGTGTGGGGACATATTTCTTGGTCAATACTCCTTGCTCTGGTGGCCTGTACCTGCTTATCTGACCTGGGGTTGCAACGTGGGGAGTCTGAGGCTCTGCTCTGAGGACACCCCACCATGGCTGCTGCAACAGCAGCATCCCAAAAGTGCTGGGAAAGAGGTCGCAGGACTTCAGGAGTGAGGGGACCAGACAAGGCGGCAATGTGGCAGGACTCGGCGAGCTGCAGTGCCAGCTGCCCCCGCTCCCAGCCGGCTCTGACCCCCCTGCACGCTCCCTGGACCAGTGTTGGGGCATAGGGAAGAGGTGCAGAATCAAGGAGTGTTTCAGTGCAAGAGATCTCAGGCAGGAAGCAATTGCTTTCAGGGACGTTCTGAATTCATTTCACGTCCGATATGAAAAACCTCTTTTCAGCGCTGTTGCTCGAGCCCTTTCCCTGCTGAGCAGCATCCCTGGCAGCTGGTGGTGCGGGCGCAGGAAGGAAATGCCCTTGTGGGTTGCACACAGACTGGAGGACCTGCTGTTCCTGGCCAGATGGATGGAGGCTTGACTGCGGAGCTGGGCAGATGTGAAGGGTTTGGCAGGGGATGTAAATACTGCACTTGAAATCATTCACCATCTCATTTCCCACAGTGGGACTTACCGGCGCAGCTGTTTGTTAAAAAAAAAAAAAAAAGCATTGGGGGCCTGTTATCATCACTGCTCCAAAAGGATTATGGCCTCGCACATTTGTTAACAGCCCTGATTTCTAAGAGCTGCGAGCTCTGTGCCAGACTGTGGTCTGCCCCTGCTGAGCTGTGGCAGGGAAAGGCAAGAAAGCTTTCCTTTTCTTCTGCAGCATCCTCAGGATGGAGCCAGCCAGAACCCTGCCTGGGGAGCACTGATCCCTCTCTCCCCAAATCCCTCGTGGATGCTGGTTGCCAAAAAGAGGATTTGGGGGCAAACCCTCCCCCCCTTCCTTGCTGAAGACTGAATAGGCCTGGAAGGGGGCTGGTCTGTGGGCAGGAGACCTGCCCGAGGGCCTCCAGGAGCTCCAGCTGCTGGGCATGGCTTTCAGACACCCCAAAATCCCCCCGTAGGAGCATGCTGCTCCCATGAGGGTTGGCGCTGAGGGCTTGCACACTCCTGAGATGCTTGCTCTGGGTCTGAGACACATTACACCTGTCCCATTTGGGAACAGCATCTCATATCCAGCTGTTCCTTGTGCCTGGTGCTGAAGATCAGATGTCGCTCCCCATCTTTTGTTATTTTCCTGGCCAGCTGGACCAGGACCACATACCACTGCCCATCAAAATGCCCCAGGCAGCCGGGAACACATCTCTTTGAAGCTGTGCCACTGAGCGAGGGGCCCAGGAGGCAGAGGGCTGGGTGATGGTGGGGAGAGAGGGAAGGGGAGTGGATTTCTCACTGGGACATGGATACGTCCCTCTGGGTGTCCCCATTTGCATGCGTTGGGGTGCCATGTCGGGCCTCGTGGCCCTGCTAGCTGCAGGCTCCTGCTCGCCCCTGCCAGCACCTGCTGTGCAAGGCTCTCCCTTCTCCCTGGGAAGGTGTGCGACTCAACCAAAGGCCTGCTGTTGTGTGCCAAGGACTGATGTTTCCAACTGTCCTGAAGGGCAAATAGTGGGAAAAAAATTGCAAGTGAAGAGATTTGCAGCCAGGAGAGTGTGGCCGAACTGCCCCCTGGTACCACCAGGTGCTGCTGGTGCAGATGTGCATACTGTGGATACATCCCAGCCATGCTCACTGCCACAGTGCACAGCTCATCCCGATACACGGCCAGAGCATCCTTCTCCAAGCCCTGCCCCCATCACAGCCCTTCTTTGCCCATCCTGCAACTCCAGCTCTGGGCTCTGGCTGCACCGCACAGAAAGCAGCCCCGACCTCCATGTGACAGCAATAATGTCGGAATCCAGAAGCCCTGGCAAATTCTTGCAGTTATTCCTAGTTACAGTCCTCATGTGCCAATACAAAGCCATCCCTCTATCCCACTCACTGTCACCAATTTGCTCCTGCTCACTCCCCCAGCGTCTCCCAGTTTGACCTGTTTTGCCTGCTGTGGGTTACTGGGCAGCACCTCCTAGGCTGGTCCAGCACCGCAGGTTTTGAACTGTGCAGGGAAATCCCCCTGCACTAGGATGATGCGAATACTCATTCCCTTCTCCGTGGCCGGGGTGTCATGTCCGGAGGGTAGCCCAGCGGCCAGGTGAGATGGGAGAGAGGTGAGAGCATGAGCAAATTGCCTGGCCCTCAGGTTCCAGCAGAGCTACACAGAAAGAAACGGAGTCTTGCCAAAAAATGATCATTTTTCATACAGGAGGGTGGGGAGGGAAAGCTTTTGCCGCTCTTCTCCTCCCCTAACACTTCTGATTTGGGCTTTTTGATTAAAAGTCCTATTCTCCCACCTATGCCTCAGCCACTTGAAAACCTGGATGTAGTAGAAAACGTGATTTTCCGTCAAACTTATCAGTTTGCACTGGAAACTTTTAAACAGCTCCTTTTTAACATTAAATCAGTGTGGTTTGTGATGAGCACAGAGAACAAGGCGAAGTGCTCTTTTA
The DNA here is from genome assembly GCF_036417845.1 of Apteryx mantelli. Lineage (NCBI taxonomy): Eukaryota > Metazoa > Chordata > Aves > Apterygiformes > Apterygidae > Apteryx > Apteryx mantelli. Next base: position 5,276,161 of record NC_089996.1, read on the forward strand.
GGTAGGAAATGCTGCAAACTACAGCCACAAGAGATGGCTCAAAAACTGCTGTGGGAGAGGAAATCAAAGCACAGTGAGGAAAAGCTGGAAAAAAGCTAAAAGGAACAGGAAGGAAAAGAGTTAAAGAGGAGAGACCAGGAGACAGGACAGGGAGCAGAGAGGCAGGAGTTAAAATGAATGTGAGCAAAGCAGGGAAGGGTTACACAAGAAGAGGCAAAGGGCAGGAGGAGCGGAGAGGAACATGCCTCATGTTACATGCTGTTCCCCTCTGGGGCTGCGTGTGCTGCTTTCAGGCATCGCCTGCAAACCCCCATCCTGTGAGTAATCCTCACCCAGGCGAATGGATTCCACTGATTTCAGTGGGACCATGCTGATGAAAGAGGGAAAAAAGAAAAAAAAAAAAAAAGAAAAAAAAAGCCTTTGCGATGAGTAAGATTTGCAGAATCAGGCTCTTGGAGGACAGGCGCGGGTCTGCAGAGCGCTGAGCTCTCTTTTGGACACCACATAAATAAATGGAAACGCTGCTTCCTTCCCTCATGAGGTAATGCCTCGGCACAGCTTGTCCAAAGCTGCCGTGGCTATTTTCACAGCCGTGTCTGTCTGAGGTTTTCTACTCTCTCCCCGTTGGGAGCCGGACGCCCGCGAGGGCTTTGCAGTGAGGGCGTTAACGGCGTCCCCGCAGGCACACATGACATGCCCAAGGTTGCAGAGCAATTGAGTGCCAGAGCTGCAAATCACCTGTCCTTCATCCCAGGGCTGTGCCAATGCTCCATGGGAGACACCCCCATCTGATAGTGGAGGGTTCCCTCCGAGGTGCCATAGGGCTCCGTGGGCTTTAGGATGTGCTTTTTGTAACCAGTCCCAGACTCTTGTTAGCAGCATGAGGTCACACTGCCAAAACGCTCAGGACCCTGAATGTCCAGGACGACTGCAACATCCTCAAACATGTGAACCCATTTTGGCTTTTCTATCTTCCAGAAAACCCTTTGAATCAGCAGCAACTCAACTCTTCTAGAGTGGGGAGGTAGGAACTGGCCCAAAGAGTGCCTGCAGATGTACATACATACTTGTGGTCCCTATCCCGGAGGAACTGAACCACTGCCAGCAATTAGAAGCAATTAAAGGCAATTTGCAGTTCCTTGGCCAGTGCAAACACTTGCAGCCAGCAATTACAGGCTCTTCTCGTTCCCCAGCAATGAAGTAGCTGAGCTGCTGGTGGTTAATGCTGGTTTTTCTAGCATGATTCAAATTCCTTTGGGTTGTAACCCCAAATTGAGGAAAGAATACACTATAATCACAAAGGGGATGTGATTAGTGCAAACACCTTTTTGGCATTCTTACTGACAATGTGTCATGGACCTTTTGAACATGTTTTCATGCCCATACTTTCCACAGATGCAAGTGTTTGTCCATAACTCACTGCGATGCAGAATATCTGCAGTCCCCAGCACCAAGTGAAGCAGAGACCATGAAGCAGCAGAGCTGAGAATTCATCACGAATTGCAGAAAGAGGGTGCCTGGGACATTGTTAGAGATAGCAAGGGGGATAACACCTGACTTTGCTTCTGTAACCTCATGCCTTGCACAAAAGCATCATTCCACAAAGGAAGATGCACTGCTCAGGTGAGCATGTTGGGAGAGGAGCAAACAAGAATGGTTTTGATGCAAAAAAATTGTATGTCTTTAATCTATTAGTTCACACAGCAGCAGGTAGAAGACAAGCAACTGCAATGATTTAGTAGCTCTTTCAGAAAGTTTTTAAGAAAAACTTGTGGTAAGTATTTGTGGCAGTGATGACCAGGAATTACCAGTGAAAAATAAAGTTCTTTCATGCTTAAGAAACTGGCTATGGAGCAGAAAACAAGAAACAGGTGCATATGATTAGCTTTTAATGGGGAATGAGGGTAGCAATTCAGTTGCCTCTGTCCACAAAAGCTGGTTTCTCTTATAGGACATCAGTCACCTGGAAAGCAAGGAGGTAACAGCATTTCTAGATGACCAACTTCATTTTGGCTAGCCAAGACTTGAGAAGACAGTGTAGGTCTTCTATGAGACCAGTCCAAGCTGACTTAACGGGTGATGGAGTAAGAGATAAAAGCCAACACACAGAAGGATGCATAATTGGAAGAAGTGAGCAGAATGGTTCATACACACTGAAGGGTCCCAATTAATTGTAACCACTCCAGAGAAAGATCTAGGAGTCAATGAAACATCTGGCTGATTGCAATGGAGCTCAGAAGAGCAAACAAGATAGGCTGTATTATGAAAGGGGTAGAGAGTAACACTGAATATAATATCATGACACTATAGAAATCAATAGTGCATCCTCAGCTGGGAAACCGGAGTGAAAGGCACAGAGAGGCACCCATCTGAGGGTGATGGAAAAGATTAGAAGAGCCTTGCCAAGAGACGATGGAGGGCTGCCAAGTAATGCACTGTGCAGAGAAGGTCAGACAGGTGCTCCTCTTCACTGGTCCTTAAAATACAGGAACAAAGGGACATTCAATGAATTTAAAAGGCAACCTTTTTCAATGATAAAAGGAAATGCTTCTTTGCACTGCACGTAATTAACTTGTAGAACTCAGGCTACGAGACACCATGGCAAAGACCCAACAGGATTAGATAGGCCTATGAATGAGAACATCTGTAGTTACATTAGCTGGGATTAATATATATACGGATATAAGCACTCCAAGCCAGCTACTAACTGCCTGCAGTTAGGAAGAAATTTCCCCTGGGGGCAGGCTATTGCAAAATTGTCTGCTGTAGAGTTTTATATCTTTGTCTGAAGCTTCCAAGACAAGCCACTATTATATGCATGCATCTGGAGAGACAGACCATTGTCTGCTAGAGCATAAGCAATGGTACTTTTTATGTTTCAGCTGACATTTGGATGGTTTGGGACTAAAAAGTCTGAAAGCAAAACTTGAGACTGTTCATGAAAGGATGCAAAATTCCCTGGTAAAGTGTTTTAACTTGCGGGGATCTATCTGGCTTTCTGAAGGTTGACAAACAGCATGACAAAAATGCAAATATTGTTCCACCCTTAAATTTTGGTCAGAAGTATTCCCAGCTGCTAATCTTCCTCCTGCCACATGTGTTGAAAGGTAAACAGAGGAACAAATCTCCAGGATTAGCTCTCATCAAGTGTGATGTTTTTTAGAGAAGGTATCTGAAAGGACCTGCATTTTTTGAGAATTAGCATCTTCCTGTTTTCAAGGAAACTGTTTCCTTGGAAGTTTTTCAGGATGATGAAAAATCCATTTGACCACACAACAGCAGAAGAAAAAAAGGCTTGATTTCACTGTGTGTCTAGATTTCTTCATGTCACAGTGTATCTGCAGTGATAGCATATTGCTTGGGATGTCCAGATTTAAAACCCAGTGATTGAATGATTTGCACTGTGCAGCACATTGAGCAGAAAAACAGCAATGAGTTAAACTGAAAAAAGTTTATCTTCATTTGCAATAATCGTTGATTAAGGTTCTTGTTCAGAGAAAGATCCTTCTTCAGGAAATCTTGCTCATTTTTAAGTATGAACTTAAGCCTCATGTAGCCAATGTGGCTTAGGTCCATATTATATTTAACAATATTCTTAAATGCTTTTCCAGAATCATGGCCAAAATTGCCTCCTTTTTCTTGCTTTCCTTCTTTCCTCCATAAATGCCAGCTAGAGTAAAAAAGGCAGCTACAACAGCTTTCTACTGGAAAATGCACCAAAATCAAACTTCATGTGTGAAAGCTTTGATTTGAACAATATTTTTAATAGAAAAATGTCAAAGCAGATCAATTTAAATTTGCCTGTTGCTTCAATAATGCAACATGCATCATCTTGATGCAGTAAACATATTTCACTTAGTCTTATGTTTAATATTTAGAGGTATATTTCAGATATTATTACTTAATCATGTCTCTGGGTTGTTCTTTTTTTTTTTTTTTAATGCTATTCTGTGTTTAGTTCAAAAGTTTAGTTTAAATCTTGATTCTAGGAAATGTGTCTGGCTGGCTAACGCAAGGTGTGTTGAACTCCTGGGGTGCGCACCCTTGCCCTCCTGTCGCTGTAATCCACATAAAAGGTGATCCCAACCTTGAAGCTCAGCTCGCCACTGTCCTGAAGTCCTGACTTTGGCAGGCTTTTGCAGCAAATTTCTTTTGGCTTCTGTGTTTGGAGAAACAATTTGAAACAAGCAGCGTTCCTTCCTTTGGAGGCTTCACCAAGTTAGTTTGGCCATGGGTGTTGTCTGAGCTCTTGCTGCACCTGAGCAGTTGCAGGGAGGCTTATGCCACTCCTGCAGGGATGGGTCAGATGGTGTTTAATGGCAAAGCATCTTGACCACACAAGATCCCACAGATTTATGCTGTGGTGAAGGAGTAGGGGAAAACTGGCATTCAGTGTGTCCCCTGGCCTCCTCCTGGGCTGTGTTGCTGCATCCGACTGCAGCCATGGTGCATGTTGCCCCATTTATTTTTCCATTGGAAAATGTCAATTCTGATCAAAGATGCCCACGGGCAGGTATGCAGGCAGAGAGCAGCTCTGGCAGTGGGATGCAGTCTCCAGGCCCTGTGTCTACGCGTCTCTCAAATCAAGACAATGTTCAACCCGCTCATTTGGAGCGGGGGAGATGGTTGCTTCTTGTGTAGCTGTACCATGATGAAGGGTTGCTTGGAGGAGAAAGAGAAGACTGGAAAATACTTTCATTTAGATTAAAAAAAGTAAACCACTTTTTTTGTGCTGATGCATTTTTAGCCTGGTTCCTAAGGAAATGAAGTTTCTACAAGCATATTCTCCCACTAATAATATTTCAGTCAAATCTGGCAGCAGAGCAAAAGTATCAGAGATAATGAGGTTGCCACAAGCCTCATGAAACTAGGTGGCTGCATAGATGAGAGAGAAACCCTGGAAATAGCTCAAGAGGGGGAACCTTTCAGTGTGTGCACAGCCTTTATCAGACAGTAAAGAATCCACAGAGAGGAGAGATATTCTAATGCCCTAAATGTCTGAGAAAAATTGTAGTAAAAACTCCTGGGACACAAATCCAGGGGTCACTGATTTTTTTGATGTTCAGAGAACTATATGTTTAACTGGAAAATATCTTTCCCTTTTTTTTTTTTTCTAATGAGAAAAAAATCTTTTCAATTTTATTATGCTTAATATCAGAAAAAGATACGCTGAATGACCTGGACTGAAATTTGTTTTAATGTTCAATTCTTGACAGTTTGGAGGATTTGTCACTCTCTATAACTGATTTGAAACAGGAAATTATCTCAACAGTTTGAAAATATTTATGAGGAAGGCAAATTATTCCCTTCCTTTTTTCTGTCTCAGTGACATTCAAAAGTCTGGGTATGCAAATGAACTCAGCAATTCTTGTTCTGAGCCTCAGACCTATGATGGAGAACTGTTTTTTTGCAACAGTGGTGCAAATTCCCCTCTATTATGTCTCACACCAGGTACTCTGTCACTTCTGAAAGCCACAGTCCATATCTGCCCTTCAAAACTACTTTTGGATCTGTTTCTGCTGAAAAAACAAACCCAAACTTGAGAAAACCACAGTTTTGAAAGTTGTAGGCCCCAGACTTAAGATGTAATTTTCAGAAATGCAGAAAACTCACAGCTCCTGTCAGGAAATCAATATGGTCTAAACTTTCCTGAAAAATTAGATCGTTCAAATACCTAGCATGGCTTTGGGACTCAGCCTGGAGATATCTCTTGGACAGTTTTCCAAGCTGCAGTAGTGGTGGAGAAGTCAAGGCTCCTTCTGAGGTCTTCAGCCAAACCTCCTCCAGTGACATCTTGGCCTCTCTGAAGTAAGCAGAGCACCTTGCACCCACCACACTGAGCCCAGGACGTCTCTGGCAGTTTCTAGTACGGCTCCTTCTCTTTCTGGAGACCTTTTGCATGCTGTTTCAGTTCAGTCCTTCCTGCTCTCCTGTCGTAAAAGAAATGAGAGCTATCTCTTTGCCACCAAGATGCATCTCAGGTTAAACCAGCTCTCTTTGCACTTTCCTTTTCCTGGGAGCTCCTGCTTTGGGTCCCGGTTTGGCTCTGTTGAACAGGAGAAAGTGCTGGCGGGAGTCCAGCGTGGTGCTTTCCACAGGAGGGTGTCTGGGAGAGCTCAGCCCTTGGCACCTTGGAAGGCACACATGTGCTTTGCTGCTGTGCCAAGACCCGATCGGGGAGCTGGGGACATTTCCGATGCGAGGGGGCGCATGCCGGTGCCGGATGCTGGCCTGGAGAAGCCGAGCGGACGTATCAGAGTGACGCATGGAGATTTGCGCTGGAGGTCAGGCCCTGTCCCAGCGCGATGCTGTCTTGTTTATGTCCAGATGTCTTCCCAGTCTGTTTGAAGATATGTCAAAGGCCCCTTCCGCACCTCCCCTTCCCTAAACTAGGTCTGTTTTAAATTTTACTTTAAATGTGAGTTAGTCTCTACCAATACCAGGAAGTCCAAAAGAAGATGTTCCTAGAAGGGAGGGAAGCTTTGCTGAAAAGAGCTTGGGAAGTGTCGACGTGGCTTTCTAGAGGAGACCGGGGGGCCCAGGCATAGAAACAGCTCCCGCTTTCCTGACGAAGGCAGGGAATGCTGACATTCCTTTGGAACTGCCCGGCTTGGTGGATGAAAGGACCTGTCCCTGTTGAAGAGTAAGGGCTTGCAGAGGGGTCGAATCATGCAGAGAAAGCGCCTGGGTGGGAGCAATATGTGAAATTATTGACTTCCCTGGAGCTTTAAGACAGCTGCAGCTTAAGCATATTTTTGGCATTGAGGTGAATTGTTCTGATGTTATCACCAGGCACAGACAAGCCTCTCTCTCTCTTTCTTCTTTTTTTCCTCTCTCTCTCTTTTTTTTTTCTTTTTTTGGTTAATGAATTTGTAGGCCAACTTCTGGAGACCGTAGTGCACCAGAGCACAGACATGTGTGCTCTGTCTAGGATGCGAATGGCAGAGCTTCCTCACAGAGACCGATGTCCCTTGCTATTCCCTGGAAAGGGAGGATCCCACAGGTCCTCTCCCCTGTGCTCACTCGCTCTGAGCATGCAGGTTTTGATTCAAGACTGCCTCAGATTTATTCCACTGAAATCAAATGTCTGTTTAAATGCTGCTGTATGCTGGGGGGGGCAACCTTGATTGGAAGCCAGAGAGAGAAGAAAGTCAGCAATGAATTTGCTAGGAAGATCAGACAGCGGCATTTTACCCTTGTTCCAGATAATTTGCACAGAAATGCAGAACGAGCACCAATGCTGGAGCACTTCCAGGTACTCAGAGGTGCAAATCACCCTGAGACAAGTTGAAAAGTATGAAGACTTCGATAAACAGGGGTTACAAATGTGAATTCGGGGTTGATAGTTGTGGTTCCTAAATGCTCTGGGGCACAGACCCCAACAACCACACATGGTAGTATCCTCACACGTTGGGTGGAGGTGATGGAACAGCCCTCGGCTTGGAGACGAAAGGACTGCACAGAGCTCCTAACATTTGGTTCGTTCCTTGCTGATGGCTCACGTAGATTAGATTTAATTAGACAGTCCTTGGAATTGGAACGCATGCATGAAAGGGAGAACAGGACTGAAGGTTGGCAAATAGAGTCCCATCTGTTTTGAAACAATTAGAAAGTGTCTCAATAGCTGCATTGAGCCACAGGAATATTCCACCGCTATGATGCAGCAAACTCTTCCTGCTCTGGGTCACACATCAGCGGTTGCTTAGCTTTAATTAGATGCTTAAATGTCGTTAAAATCACATATGTGTAAAAGCTGGCATGACCACATAGAGGTGTTTCATCAAGCTGGAGTATTCATTAGAAAAAAAAAAGTCACTCCTTTTCCATGCTTTTGTGCTACAAACTCAAAATATTTTAAGAGTTTCTGTAATAATTGTGTCCCTTTTCCAGGTTGGGACCCTTCCAGCCCAAGTGGGTGAATGGTGTAGCCCTGCCCAGGGACACGGAGGCCCTCCGTGTGCCTTGGAGGTGGCTGTACTTTATGGTAGACACACTCAGGCCTCCTGTGAGATGTGGTGCCTGCTCTGCATTGCTCCAGGACATTTCCAAGGACAGTGCCTGTGCACACAGGACAGATTAAAGATGCAATTCTATGAACTTTCTCAGATTGGTCTGTGTGTTCCTGGGAGTTGCTGATGGCAAGTTTTAGATGTAGAAACATAAACCAGCACTCAACACTTGTAATAATATCAATACAAAGAGTTATGTGGCCTTTGGGAACAGGGTGACTGAGGCATAGCCACTAACAAACGCAGTATAGAAACATAGCTAGAAAGTTAATACAGCAAAGGAAGAGCATGCCCTAATGAGAAAATAAAGTCTGTGTTTTACAGATCAGTGCCATGAATGTCTGGGCCTTTTCCAGTGTTTTACAGATCAATGCCATGAATGTCTGGGCCTTTTCCAGTGATGTCATTTTTCAGAGATGACCAAGTCTTGATGCAAGAACTTGATCCAAATCCTGCCAGCACTAAGGGCTGGCTCCTCTCTTATCTAAATGGTAGCTCCAGTTGGTCTTCAAAGAAGAAGAATAGATGAAAAGGAAGGGAAGGAATCTTGATAATGAAAGGCAACTCCTTCAGTGGCATTCATAGACCATATTGCCTTGGACTTCATTGTGTGAAAACACACAAGCGGGACTAGAGATGGGGATAAATACAAGGCTGCTGTGGGGACAGAAACCGTCTCTCTTAGGATGCAGTTCATCTACTTCTAAAGTGGACATCAAGGGTAGATCTAACAAACTGATGTCTAGAAGTGCCTAGTTGCCTGTGGTGATGGGATAGAGTCTGGTGACCCACGTACACAGAGATGTCTCGCTACGATGAGGAAAGGCAGGGACATGAGCCCTGCCAGGAGACATCTTCCAGTGGCCAAGCCAGTCCATGGCATGGCAGGGTAAGTAAGTCCTAATTCCTGCTCAGGAATCCCCCAGACAGTCGCTGGTTGAGGTGTTCCTTTCGGTAGTCCCTGTGCCTTTGGGATATGATAGTTGTGAGCTTATCTGATGCTCCCAGCTCTGGGTCTTGGACTTTGGGAGCAGGAGATATCTCCTCAGGCTAGAGGGACACTAACTGCCACCTAAGCCTGCAGGCAGCTGGATGCAGAGAAGCACCAACAATGCGGGTCCTCTGCCAGACCACACCATGTCTGCCAACCCACCTCTGGTAACGGTGGCTTTGCCCCGCATTGCAAGGAAAGAAAACACAGGCTGATCCTCCATGTTCTCTCCACATTCTTCATCAGGATGTTGCTTGTAGGAGCCAGAGGAGGACAACAGTGGGAGATCAGTGCGGTGCTGACTGTGGAGCCCCTCCTCAGCCTTTGCTCCTCTTCCTCTAATATGGATTTTACCCTGGCTGCCTATTGCACCCTCAGCTTCTCAGTGAAGCTCCAGGCAGTAGGAACAAGATTCATCTCCCTTAGCTTTAGCCATGTTAAAATGAACTCTGTGCTTTAAGCTGATCAAGCAGCTCCCTCTATAGTCAGTGGAGAGAGACAGGGAACACGTCCCACTGTCCCATCTCCAGGCCTCTAAGGTCATCTCTAGACAGCAGAAGGAGCCACGGGGTCCAGCTACTTTAGTCCACCCCCCTACTCCAAATGCCTGCAGCTGGGTGGGAGGAATCAGCATCCGTACCCATCAAATCCAGGAACTGGAGGTTCAACCCACAGAGACTGCAGTCACTGTCTCTCTGTTTGAACCCAAAGTGTTTCCAAAAAGTAATGTCAAAATCTTATACCTTTGGGTGTACAAGCCAGCGCGGTCAGCTAAGTTGGGAATGCTCTTTTGCATAGGCCAATAATCCTTCAAAACAAATTTAAAATTCTGCCAGGATCACCAAAGATGTGGGGCTGAAACAGCATGGTGGAGGCAGGCAATCCCTTTTTTAACCAAAACACTAAGTCTTAATGAGCGTGATCCCTCCAGGTGCCAAATTCTGCCCCTCCACAATGGGTTTACACTGGCAGCCTCAGCAAAAGTGCATTCACAATGCATATCATTTGTCATCTTTTCATCAAAAAGTGTGTAAATCCTTTCCTCAAAGTGCAGAGTTGTTTTATAGCAAGGCTATAAAACCCTGCAGAGTCTCTGTTCCAATAGAATTACATTAGTGCCAATAATCTGGCAAATATCACGAGTGAATTTAATCAAAAGAACTAACACCAGTGCCGTGATTTATAGCCGCTCATGATGGAATGGAATGGACAGAGGTTTGCAGGACCCAGATGTGAAATTTCACTTGCAACATCATTTGGAGCAGAGAGAAAGTGAAAGAAATGGGAAGCACAGTTTCAGTGTTTTGGGAGCTGTTCAGGCTCTCACAAAAAATCAGTGAGAAAGAACAATCTACCTTTGTTCCAAGTTTTAAAAGATGAGCATTCAACTTTTCACATGTCTATGTTTTTGTGGCTAAAACTTAAAAAAAATGTCAGGGTGACAGATTGCCAGGAGAGCCCCCACACCTAATGATGTACCTAGGAACCAGATTTCAGGGCAGCTGCCAGAAGGAAGGACCATCCTATTCCTGAGCCCACTGGAAGGAGGCCGCTGATCCCCCACAGCAGAGGACCAGGCCTATCATCAGACTCTCCAGCCCAAGCATACCCTCATGAGGCCGAGCAGAGATCATTTGTGTAGTCTGACCTCAAAACTCCAGGGGAACCCGAGCCCTTGCTTGAGTAACTGGTGTCTCTCGCTTCGCCTGACCACCCACCAACAGCGGTAATAGCGCTCCTTTAACTTCCAGCTCTGTCCTGGTAGGCTCTGGCACACTCCCAACATTGCCACTTCATGCAATATCCCTGCTCCATCTGTCATTAATTCCTTTGCATGTAGTTTACAGAGTTCATGACATGCTCTGCCTGTTGCATGGCTCTGGGACACGGCATCTCTGATCGCTGATGACTTTTCTTTTTCTGTTTGCAAGAAAATAACTGGAAGTGAACAAATATACAGACAAGCAACATGGCATAACTGCACCACTCTTCGATTAACTACCATCAGGTTAGAAGTCGTCTTTAAAGCCTAACTTCTTATGACCTTACAAGTGCTGCTAAGACAATTTTAGTTCATTAAAACATCCTTTAAAAAATTTGAGGTACATTTCCTTATAGGTTTGACTATTAAAAAAATCATCACCCCGGGAAGGACAGCACTGCCTAGCTTCGCTTTCTGTTCACAATTCATTTCACTGTCTGAACTTACACCACAGTCCTTCAATAGGTGCAAAATTTGTGGCATTATCTTTTTCTTCAGAGTTAAAGAAACAGTCAACGTGCAAACTTTTTTACACTCTGATAATTTGGAAAAAATAAGTCACCCAAACTAGGCATTCAAACCATTATTTAAAATAACACAACTTATTCCACTATCATTTTCTATTATGTGACGTTAGATGCATTATGAATTGAGATACATAACCTAGTCTATAGGATGGAGTAAGAGATGAGAAACACAAGTAAAAGGAAAAACAGTTTAGCTGAATGTATCTGTTAGGCTGAATTAATGAAGTTGAATTAATGCAAAACATCTTCAGCAGATCTTTCATAGAACATTTGTTATAAGTTCACCCTAGCTAACATATGCTTGCAAGGGTGGTTAAATTTGCTGCATGCTTCCTTGACAGTTCTCTATCAATTCACAAGACTATTAAATGCATTTTGTTTAAAAATGTTATGTGTAAAACATGAACGGAGCAATGCAATGGTTGAAAGAATCAAGTCTTATAGAGAAAACACAATCTGCCATGTGAGATGAAATGTAAGGCAGTTGTAAAGGAGATGGCAGATGCTACAGAACAGTTAATTTCTTAATTCTAAACACATTCGGTCAACATGAGATTCTGGGAGAGCTTTGCCCATAGACAGATGGCTTGGTGAGATGATAAATTAATATTGTTATCAATGGAGAAATGGCTGAAATTGTTAGGTGGTAGTTCTTTTTAAATGCCTGTTTTTAACAATTATGTCAGAACAGTCCCTGAATCAGTAAAGAAAACCAGGGAAAAAATAGAATCCCCTAAATCATCAACAGACCTCAGGAAAACTATTTTTCAAAGGAACATCCTTTGCTGTAGGAAACTTCATTTCATCTATGTCTGTATAGGACACTGGATTACGCCGACAATAAACCATTCCAAATGCTGTGAAATTGTCCTAATACCCTGAGAGTAGGGGAGCTGATCATTTACTAAGCATATTTATCACACACCTTTGTATGTGTTAGCTCCAATAGATGCATTTTTGTTATAAACTGTGAGGGGGTTAGAGAAGGATTTAAGTTTGTCGATCTCAAATTTCAAGAGAAGGAGCAGTTCAAGAAGGCAATGAGATAAGAAAAGAACAATTGCAAAGTGCAGTTAATAGGGTGATTCAGCAAATGGGAAAGGCAGCCTTAAAGGATTGCAACCCATTTGGCAAAGGCCAGCAAGCCTCGTTCTCAGGTGCTCACTTGGGGAAACCGAGGCATGAGCCATGTGCATGGGGAAGGCAATGACCAGACAGTGTCTGTGGCTGATACTGTTGCAATCGCCGCTGCAGCGTGAGAAACACCTGGGCCAAGAGATGGTATAAACCCTGTGCGCTGGCAAGGCGGAGGCACATGGTGCTTAGGTGCTCTTGCAGGAAAATTACTTTTCAGAGCAATTGCCTTAGCTGTGGGAAACATTTCATCCGTGTTTGCATAGGAGAAAGGCCCTGGCCCTGTGCGCTGGGTCCCGTCACAGGGAAAGAAAAGCAGAGCAATGGGCTGCCCTCGCCCCGGGCACAGCGGCATGTTCAGGGGCCGGGTTTTGCCACCCACCCTCTCGCAGGCTGGGCCCAGAGCTTTCCCACCCGTTGCCCCCGCTCCAAGGCTCTGCCTTTCAGATTAGACGGCCGTGTCATCAGCCTCCTCCAGCCGCGAAGAGGTTAGCAGGTGCGAGGGGCCAGGGAGACGGGAAGGATAAATGGAGAGGACAGGATGGCTGGCCGGGAAGGACAGCGGGGAAGGGCAAGAGTGAAGAAAGTCCTTGAAACCTCCTCGAGGCAGTGAGCGAGATAGGGAGCATCAAGCATGGAAAACAGTGGGAACTGTCCCTTTTCCTGGGACAAGCCACCATGGAGGGATGAAAAGGGCAAGGGAGCATCAGACCTGCCCTGCAGCCGAGCGTCTCCTCCCCTCTATGGGCTAGTGTGTGCACCGGTCATACAAACTAGGCAGCAGGGTTAGGGCATATACGTATATATATATATATATATATATATATATATATACACACAGATACATGTATCTCTGTGACCCTGTGGCTAGAAGGGAGCACTCCTCTCCCCTGAGATCCCTCCCTGGACGTGCAAGCCCCTGCCCCAGGAAAGCAGCTGGGACAACCGGGGCTGAGCCACAGGAACAAGCCAGAGCCCTGGGAAGGAGTTAACTGTGCTTTGGGAGGAGTGGGAAGTCCCCATGCTGCCCCAGCCTTGCTTTAGGAAGCTCTGTGGTTTTGCATGTGTGATTTCTATTCCCTTCTGCCGTGCTGGTCCACTTGGAGCAGACCAAGTGTGGCGGTGCGCAGGGGACCCGGCCCTGGCATGGAGCGGCCGAGCTATGGTGGGGCAGGATGCACCGGAGCCTGGCTCTCGAATGAACCCAGCTGCCCCAAAATCTGGGTGGAGAGAGCAAAAAATTGGTTTTATTGTGCCGATGAACGTGGGGGCAGGACGGCGATGGTCTGCACCCAAAGGTAGTTTCAGGGCCCTCGGCGGATGTGGAGAGGGCTGCAGGGCGAGAGCGCAGGGCGCCCGTGTGAAGTGACCACGTGGCCCTGTGCAGAGCCGGCACGGCGTAAAGGGACGGGAAGGGACATGAGCATCAGGCCCTGCATGCGCGACCCGGCGTGAACCAGCAAACGCCGCTCCATGAAAGCCCGCAGCTTCCCGGCAGGCGGATGAAGGGCTCCGATTATCTCCATCTCTCCCCTCCGGCTCTATTAGAGGAAAGACCATGTGTTCAGAATTTCCCTTTGTTTGCTTCAACCTAATGCTTTGTTACTCAGGCTGCGACCCGGCCTTGAAATGAGAAATATGAATTTTATTGCAACACATATCCGCTCGGGATTTGCCAGGCAAGGCGCGGCTGTGCTCAGCGACTTGCGCGCCCAGCGCCGGGTCCCACGCTGGGACTGCCTGCAGCGCAGGAAGCCTTTAGCGTTCGCGTGGAAGCGGCTCGGCTCCCCTCTCTGCTGGGTTTTCGCAGGGCTCTCTGCTCTCCAGGCTCTCGCTGAGGCCCCAAAATGGCAATTTTCTATCCCCCTCAGAGCCACCATTCAGCTCTGGGCTTTGTTCACATCCCACCAACGTGCTCTTCAGCTGAAGCTGTAGCTTATTAGCAATCGTAATGCAGGGCGGTTTGAAAATGTCTTATTGAAATCATTTTTACAAGGTGAAAAAAGGGGGAGTAGGACTGTCTAAATAAGTGATTTCTTTTTCTGTTTTGGCAAAGAGGGTCTGTTTTCAGTGGAAAAAATATGAAGAAGCGTTTTCATTAAAAAATTGAAAACGCTGAAGACCCAAAGCTTTCCAGCCAAAAATATCCGGCTCGGGCCAAAAAGCTTTCCTTTTCTTGTTGAAACTAGCGTTTAAAAAGAAAAGAGCTGAAGCTTTCTGTGGGAACCCCCAACATCTTCTAATGTGATTCCTGAACTTTTGTTTGATTTATTTAGCTGTGTCTCAGGTTCAGGATTTATATCTTCCAGCAGACATCTGAGACTTAAAAAAAAAGGTTAATTTTAAGGAGTTGCTCTTATTTAAAACAACAGAGCATGAGGAAAACGTGCGGAGAGGCGGGATGGTGTCCACGCTGTGAGCTACCCAGGCCGTCCCAAGGGGTGCAAAGCTGGAAGGGAACAGTGCTGGGCCTGGGGAGCAGCGCAAGCGCCCGCTTCTGCCCAAGGGCCATTTCCAGCCAGTGCCAGTGCCCATCTGCGGGTTTCGAGAGAGTCAGCATCAAGGAGAAAACCCAGCGACCTCCTGCAATGCCAGCAAACCCTGTGAACCCATGGCACCCACAGCTGCTTCCCTTCCATTGAAGAGAACAGGGAAACCTCAGAAAACCCAGCTCGTTGAATGAAGAATAAAATCACTTCCCTTTTTGCTTTTAACACTGTGTCCAGAGGAGCAAATGGGTTTGTGTGTGGATTAACTGCTGTCTTTTCCTCCCGCCAGCAGTGCGGGGGGTGGAGGACGGAGCGAGACACCCATGGGGGTTTGGAGGAGGCAAGCATTGCTTTTGTAGGTGCCCAGCTTTGCCGGTGTGCAACCTGGGAAAAGCAGGACATGCAGCCGGTGGCGGGTTTTAAGCAAGCAGCTCATTTGCCGCCCAGAATAATCCCACTGGCCTGTTTGCACCTTTGTCTTTCTTCTCCTTTGTCTGAGCTTTCTTCACCGCCTCTTCATTTCTCTTTGCCTGCTCACGCGTGCTCTGAATGCCTGCCCGACACCGTGGGATGTTTGCAAGTGGTGCGCGTGTTTGTGTGAGGTGTTGTTAAGCTGCGACAGGTCAAATGATTTTGGGGTGAAATTTGAAGGTTGATTATTTTGAGATGCAGCCGCTAACCCTATACCTGGGATTTTGTCCAAGCCTGCTTTTACATACTTGCTAACCAAGTTAGATGTGTCTATCAGAGCAGAGGGGAGCATAACATATAAATTATATAATAATATAAATTGTATATAATATATAAATACATATATATAAGTTAAAAGTGAGAAAATAAATCTTTAAAGCCTGAAAATATTTTGAAATTCATCCTTGGCAGTGAGGATTTTTTTTAATCTTGATGGTCTTCTCCTCATGAGGGTACTGGGGAGATCGGGGTAAGGCAAGGGTAAGTAATGATGGGGTAAGAAAAGCCATTCTGATGGTCTGGTTTTGGGAGAAGGAGTAGGGAGAGTTTGGCAATAGAAATAGCTGTGGAAACAGAAGAGGGAGGAAGGAGTTGGAGAAGAAGGAGCCGCTCATGGTCCCGACCTTCCTGCAGCCCCCCAGTCCAGGTACCTTTGCAGGCTTTCCTGTGGGAGATGGGCTTGGTCAGGTCCCGGTAGAAGCCCTCCTTGCAGTAGTGGCAGTGCCGACCCGCAGTGTTGTGCCGGCAGTTCAGGCAGACGCCCCCACTCTTGCGTCCCGACAGCTTGTAGAGCTCCATGTTAAAGCGGCATCTCCGGGCGTGAAGGTTGCAGTTGCAGGCTGTTGAGAAAAGAGCAGAAATGGTCACCAGTGGCATCCGGGGGGGATCATGGATGTACCTACCCCAGCTCGGTCATGGGTCTACACGCTAAACAGCAACACATTGAAGGAGAGGCTGGTCACGCTTGAGTCCTGCTTTGGGACCACACGCCTGTGATGGAAACATGCGGGTGTCAGAGGAGGGGATGCTGTGATGGCATTGCCAGCTCTGGGAAGCCCTCTGCGAACCCAAACCTCTCCGGGGAGATCCGCGCTGTGATGTCAACCCTGGCTTTTTGGAGGGGGAGCTCAGGGTCTGAGAGCACTGAGACCTTGCAGGGTTTCACCATTGTGGCTTACAGCAGGGTTATAAAGCAGGAAAAACATCTTTTGCCTCTCCCCACTCTTAATGTGAATCAAAAGCTGGGTCCCGATGGAGAACTGGCCTTGAAGGCGGTGACCCCCTCTGTGGTTAGGAAATGGCCATGCAAACCCCTTGGCCCCACCAATTTTGTCGCAAGCACTTTGCACTGTTAGAGAAACAAAAGTTTCTCCCCTGCACCGTTAGAGAAACAAGTTTTCACCACCACCTGCCCATCTTTCCCAATATTTGCACTTGCACACAATCCCAGCACACAAGGGTGTTTGAACTCTATATATCGTTTCAAAATCTTCTGAGCTAGTTTCTTCCCTTGTATTTCTTCCCATGTTTGGTACCTGCAGCATGAGGCTCTGTTACATTTCTGTGGCCCAGAACATGCCAATAAAACCTTGTCTGTCTGTGTCAGCACCTCTCATCCTGCTGCTGGGACGGGGCCGGCCTGACGCCCAGTTAGTCAAATACCAAAAAGTCCCTCTCTGCTTTGATTGAATCTGCTGTCATTGAACCTGCCGGGAGATGTCCAATTTCTCCACCATATGCAGCCTAATGTCAACACAGGGACTATTTTAACAAGGGGCTTTTGCAAAAGAAAACTTAAGAACTTCAAAAGCTCGACCCCAGAGCTGTCAAGGGAACATCAAGAGGCAGTTGCTGGGGCTGTGTGCTTTGCCGAGAATTTTATAGCTTGTTTTCTTTTCCCTTTGCTTTTATTTGCTCTTCACCCCTGAACAATGCATCTGTGCAATGCCAACCCACAGCTGGGCCTCTCAGCTCTGCATGAAGGTGTCACGGCTCTGGGCTTGTCACCTTCCTTTAGAGTAGAAACATCTTAATCCCTCATTCCTTCCTGTTTACCTTACGGTGCTTGCCCAAGACAAAGATGTGCTATATTTGCTTAATTATCAAATTTCAGCCCAGAAAATTAAAGTGCAGTTCCGGATTATTTATTGGGAACAATCCCCAGATAACTCTTGACATGCAACCAGAGTGTAGCTGGAGAGCAAAATCCTCTGGATGCCTCCAAGCAGGGGGGTGAAGAATGACCTCTCTGCTTTTCCCCTTGGAATTTGATTTCTTCTGGCTAACTCAGTGAGGCATGACCTCACATCCCGACCAGACCCAAATGTTTCCAGAGCAGGAGATGCAATGACCAACTCGCTGATAGTGAGAACAGCAACCCCAGAGTGGTTTGTCAACCGTGAGAAAGTGAGATTCCTGACACCAGCCAGGGACACAACTTTCATCTAAAGACACCTGAACAGGAGAACACGATCAAGGAGACTAGAGACCCAACTCCTGCCTGCAGAGGGAATTGCTGCTTTTTATGTCTGGCCTGTCCCAGAGACACATTTGCTGATGCTGCAAGTGCAGTTAAACAGCCTGTTTGCATCTAAAAGAAATGCGGGGGCATGCACCGAGTGCTTTCTGCATTCCCCCTTGTAGATTTTTCCCCTCCCATCTTAATCTCAGGAAGAGCTTTCTGTGCCTTTGCTAGGAGCGCTCTAGCAGCCGCTCAACTATGGTATTCTCCTTTTCTTGTGGCGTGCTGAGCAACCCCTGCCAGCACGATGGTTCTGTGGCACTAAGTGCTGTACAAATAGAGGATTAGAGACGACTCTTGCCCTGCAGAACTTATGATCTAAACTTTCAGGAAGGAGGTAGTGGTGTTTTTAAAGTACCAAGCTTAGTCTGACAGAAGAGAAACCGAGATGCTCAGATTAAACCATTTTTTCAGGTCATGCAGGGAACATATGGCAGTAATGAGAACTGAGGACTTAGTTCAGGCTAGTGCCTTCACTGCAAGCATGGTCCTGCTGAGAGGAAGACGGTGGCTGTGACATGGAGGCAGCAGCCCAGAAGTCCTCTCAGCTGTAGCTAGCTACCAAGGCAACAGCCTTCATCATCAGCGGCACCAGCCTCAAGACTTGGCTTGAGCAAAGGAAGCAAAAGAGTTCCCCAATTTGAGGGTCTGTCATCCCAGCTATAGATTATAAACTGCAGGCACATCTCCATTGTTCAAAGCCTTGCAACTCACTGGAAACTATGTCTTCAGTGCTGCAAGCCACAGGAACTAGTCCCAGTTGACCAACATGAGGAGATATTTCTCCAGGGAGCTTCATGAACTCATGGTAAACCTGATTCTTCCTTGAAGCTGCCAGATATGCATGTTTTTCAATGAGCATGAAAACTCACCTCATTCTAGAATGTATAATTTAGTGAGAGCTGGAGTTCATACTGAAGTATTTTGCAAGATTGTATCGGAAAGTCCCCTTTTAAAATTCAAAGCTTGGCCCACGCTAAGTGAAAATTTTTGCATTTCCTTAGGTTACTTGATAAACAGAAAGATTTTTTTGCAAAATCAGAAGGCAGAAGTCCCCCATTTTTCTCAAGAACTTTGCAAATACTTTAGCTGGTGCCTCAGGGTCAATGCTGCCACAGGAACTCAAAGGAATAAGCAGGGTGTGCAGAGCTGCTTGCAGCCCATCTCCCCAGCACAATGTCATTTTAAGCTGCCCTTCCAGGGATGAGAAAGTCCAGTGTCTGGAGGAGGTAAAGAGCTGACCTGTACAAGAAGCTCAGGAAACTCCCCAAAACAGTCATCTCGATCTTCATTCAGAGCAAATGTCCTAAAGATCCCGTACGCCACTGGTGTACAAATAGGAGGAAATGACGGGGCAGGGAGGATGCGAAGGTTGTATGAGCCCCCCTCCATGCCCAGCATGGCACATGTGCTCCAGGTCACAGGTGCTCATGGAGCAGCGTACAGCTCTCACCCACACTGGGGCTGCCTCCCAGCCTGCTTCCACCATGAGCAGCTGGGGAAAAGGCACCAGTCGGGCCCCCAGAACGATGCTGGGCTCCGCTTCCCCTCCATTTCTCTGCAAGTCTCACACCTCACTATACCTGGCCTCTGCTCGAGCTCCCCGCCAGCACTGTGAGCAGCCAGGTAGCAATGGCCACCTCTCTGCTGTGATTTTTCAGACTATTTTTGGCTCCGTCAGCTTGGGCTTGGCTGTGTCCTCTCCTTCCCCCTGCATTCCCAGGGTACCTACAAGCTTGCACTGGTTGTCCTCCCTCACGACCACATGCTGCAGTGGCACCTTTGCTGGCTCCTGCCAGCACCAGGGCGTTTGCTGGCCACCAGACAGATGGAGATCCCCTCCTAACCCCAGGCACATGGATGCTTTTCCATCTTCCTCCCCTTTTGAATGCACTCATTCGTGCAGACAGCATGGGCCAAACTGACACAAGGAGACTGGATTCAATCAAAATTATTATCTCCCATCCTATCTCTGAGTGCCTGAGCCCTGAAGACCCTGGCACTATGCGCTGGCCATCGACCAGAGCTAACTGGCAGTTAAGTCTCTAGCCTGATGTGCTTACAGGTGCCCAATGGGAAAGGCTTGGTCTGACTGAAGCAAAATAACCATGCTATTTTTTTCTGACAGTAGTGCACAGAGAAGGAAGAATTAAGGCAATGCAATAAATGGCTCATCCAGTCTGTGACACAAACAGTCATCATGATGGGATCCATCATGCTGGTGCTACAGCTCAGAGAAGACAGGCAGTCGGAGCTCAGAGATACTCGGTGCAGGCGATGTCTGGGGTACACTGAAGTTGGTAGTCAGGATTTCAGAGATCCAGCAGTGTGTTGTGATGCCTGCCATTGCCCCTAGATCCCACCTCTAAATCTGTAAGAAGTCCTCATGCACCGAGGACTCTCCTTGTGCTCTGCCCGAGCATGTTTTGCGGAGTGGCACAGAGCCTGGGCGTGAGGCGCTCAGGAAACGAAGCTCCCGTCCGCCCTTTCCCTCGGCCCAATAGTTAATCACCCACTGTGCTAAAGCATTTTGCCTTGTTTCTAACATGAACTGGCCTGGCTTTAATTTCCAGCCACTGCTTCATGTTTTGAATTTCCCCGCTACCCTAAGTGGCTCTTCAGTAACCCATCTTTTCTTTCTATGAACGTCTTTGGTGGCTGTAATAAAATCACGTCCCAGTATCAACATCTACGCTCCTCATGCTGTCCTTTTCAGCCAGTGCAGAAGATGCATCTGCACAGTCTGCAGACACACAGCAGACCTGGCCGGGAGCAAAACATCTGCCAGGTGCTGAGAACTCTCTGATGAAAGGTTTTGGCTCCAGTTGCTTTGCACTAAGCTGGGTGCTGCTGTCTCCTGCTCCTTTCTTTCTCTTATTTTGCCAAGGACCTCGCTCAGCCTTTTGTTCACTGATTTTATTGTGCACAGATGTACATACCTTCATCAAACAGTCTCTACCTGGGCTGCCAAGCTCTGACATGAACAACTAGATATCAGTTAAATGCAGATGTTTAGAAGCATAGAGAAGGCTGGACTGGAAAAGAGGAGGGATACGGTTTGGAGCCAGTCAAAGAAACTTCAGCAGCAACATCTCCTCATTAAAAAATTGACTTTGGTCTTGGTCAAATGAATTCATAGAAGAAGGTCAACACGGGTAGAATTTTCCATGAGAGAGAATGAAAGGAGATATCTGAATCCGAGGAGCAGGCTGGAGTTGCATGATGGACGCTGTGGTTGCAGTCTTTTGTGCTGCCACGCTGTCCTCCAGGCCCCGTGTCCCAAGGCCCTGCATCTCCCAGGACGCATTCCTCTCCGCGGTTTTCATTCAGCAATGACAATGCTTCGAGCCTGCCCTTTCAAAAGACCCCACCCTTCCAAAACTTATATTTTGGCAATTTTTGAAATGAAAATTGTTTTTTTTTAAACAAACAAAAACCCCAAAACATTTTGTTTTAATTTTTATGAACAATAATTCGGGGAGGGGGGAAGGAAAGGGAAGGGAGAGGATAGAGGAAGCCAGGGGCTGAAAGTAATCTCTAAATTTGACTTGAATTTATGAATAGCCTCAGTCTCCTTAAAAATGTTCTTTTCCCAAATAACTTTTTTGCAAAGAAAATTACTAGCTCAGCCTCAGGCTTTATTTCTGTTTTACAGGAGCAAGCCTCACATGTCTTGTCCCAGCCTTTGAGAGGTGTACCCTGCCTGAGTTGCTTTTCTGGAGGGGCTTTTCGCTCAGGGGACCCTTGGGTCCTCGACAGCCTGGTGCAGATAGGAGACTTACCACCCAGCTGGCTGCTGAAACCCCGTTCTGCCAGGAACCAGTTTCCTAACTCAGAGCTACACAGGAAGAAGGTCCACAGGCTCCCCTAGACCTGAAAATATCCCTGGGATTTTTTTTTCCTTTTAAGAGCCATATTGGCTGTGGAAATGGCCACCCTTGAAGCAAAGAGAGGGGTAAAATGGAGATGGAGCAGCCAGACCCTGCAGAGACCTGTCTGGTTGCTAAGACTGGGAGATAAAGAGAAAGCCCCTGCAGACAAGGTGTGAGGGTTTCCTTGGTTCCCTAAAGCACCGTGTCCTTTCAGGCCTGGTGTCGTTTGGCAGTTTGGTATGAGGCATGAAACTGGAGCTGAGCTGTGGTGCCCCTGTACGTCAGAGCCCAGCAGACACAGCAAGCCCCTGTCCACCTCTGGGCCAGCACGGGCCACTGGTGCCAGGCAGCACGCTTTGGGCCTGCCGGGAGAAGAGCGAAGGAGCAGCTTGCCCCCCCCGCTGCTGTGCGGCCATTTCCAAGGATGGAGGCTGTCCCCTCGGAGCTGAAGTTGCACCTGGGGTGACAACCACAGGGTTGCCAGGAGCCAGCCCTGGCAGCCTGGCCGTGCAAGGACCTCCCTTGGGGACATGGACATTGTCCAAGCTAGGGAGGGGGATTTATATTCATGCCTATTGCAACAAAACAGCAAGGCGTGGATGAATACGTGCCATAGTAGGAGTGAAGTACTCCATGATACAGCCAGCACATGGCCGCCAGGGCCATCAGAGTCATCGAGGCTGGGATCGCAAGTTGCTCTTGCGGCTGAGTGACGGAAACCATCTCTGCTTGTAGGGCAGGCTGCGCCTCAGCTGCTGGGGCTGCAGGGCCAAGGCAGAGCTCTCCCACCGTGGCTTGGTGCCATCAGCCGCAGACCAGTTGGCCAGCACCAAACAAAACTGTTTGCTCGGGAAAATTTATTTGCATGTGCTGTTAAGTCTGAGTAAGCAGGAGGATCGGAAATAAGTTTGGTTTGCTTGAGCTAGCCCACCAAAGGGGAAATCCACCAGCGTGTTGCGGCTGCGAGAGGGAGACGCAGGGTCTGCGCCAGGCCCTAGGTTTTCCTGACAGTCAGAGGGAAGAGACGGAGGAAAGTGTGCGGACACACCACATTATATGCAGCTATGTTTTGGCATCGCCTGCAAAACCTTAGCCGCAAATCCAGCCTGCAGCAAAAAGAAGCTGATGAAGGAAAGCCCCGTCCTTGCTGATTCACTGCAGAGCTCCCCTGAGTTCGGCTGGAGCTGAAGCCCTGCTGGGGAATGTGCCAGCCTTCTGACCCCTTGTGCCTGCAACACGAGGAAGGGTCTGTGCTGCAAACCCAGGAGAAGCAAGAGAGAAGGGTCCTGTGGAGAAACGTGACGAGAAACTCTTCCCGACAGCACAAGAAAGGGGTAGGGGAACAGAGGAGTTCTGCAGGTATGAAAAACCTGAGGAACAGCAATTCCAGGGAGAAAATATGTCAGCAGAGAGACTCTGGACCTGTCCACCTCCTCCAGACATGTCCTTGAGGGTGCTGTGTTGCCCAAAG
The DNA here is from genome assembly GCF_036417845.1 of Apteryx mantelli. Lineage (NCBI taxonomy): Eukaryota > Metazoa > Chordata > Aves > Apterygiformes > Apterygidae > Apteryx > Apteryx mantelli. The sequence continues at coordinate 5,299,408 of NC_089996.1, forward strand.
TGCCTGCTACTTCCCAAACACTGCATCATGACATGGGGAGCAAGGTCCCAGGAGGTCCTGGAAATATTCCCCCAGTTGACTTTGGTTCTGCAGGATATGAAAACACTCTGCAATATTGGAGCCCAGGTTGGTAACAGCAACACTTACTCCTGCCCGAGATTTCCAATGATAAGACCCTTGTTTGCTTTTACGTAAAAAATGCCAAACTCACTGTTTGGGCTAAAACATTCGAGACCGAATGTCTGACTCAGACTGAATATTTTTGGAAAAGTTCCTGCTAAAATGATTCAGCTGCTAATGAGGAACAAGGCTAGTGAAAAATACGATGTTGTGCCAATGCTAACAAATTTGGGGATTTCTTTCCTTAAAGAAAATCTATCACCCTTGTATTTGAAGCCATGGCTTAAAAAGAAAAACATTGCTCCTTGGTAGGGATGTGTCTTTCACAGAAGAAACTGATAAATTTGACTGAGTTTATAAGTCACTGAAAAATGGGGGACGTTTCAGTCAAAATTGATAGAGTTTTGCGGCTAAATTCCCTGAAGATCTTATTTTCACTGGCAAAGCTAAGCTGAAAACAGAACCTGTAGGGACAGGATGGGGTGGAGAGGAAAAGATCAGCCAAAGTTTTTGGTGGCAGGAAAGGGTGGCCGGCCGAGGGGAGGTGCCTTGGATGGATTTGGAGATCTGGAGACAGCTGGGATTAGGGATGGGGAGACCCTGGGTGTCTGGATGAGAGGAAGTTGAGGGTGGACTGAAGAGACAAACTCAGTGGGAGGGGGTGAGGTGGAAAGACACAGGAGCGATGTGGCAGGAGGAGGGACAGGGCCCTCCTCCAGCGAGAAGAATGTCTGTGTGTCCTCATCCCTCCTGCTTGCCCCCAGGCCTCTGGAGAGGACAAACAGCCAGTGATAAAGATTAGTCCTGCTGGCGGGTGCTTGGATAGCCCAGTAATGAGCACAGGGGCAGGCTGCCTGCACTGAGCATTTACAGCTGCTGCACTGTGCTAATCCAGCAGTACTCCTTCCTGCCTTATATAAAAAATTTGCCTTTGTACACCAGACTTTCCAAACAATCTGGTTTATGAGCAGGAACATTAGCAGGAATAGTGAACTTTCAGTAGTTACTAGGGACCAGATAGGAAAAGCAAATGCTGAATGTCGGCACCTGAGAGATTCAGCCTATGAATGTGATTTTGGGATTTGCCCTCACCCAAGCAGAGGATATGACTAAGCTAGGCGCATCCAGTTGACCGTCAGCACCTGGAGCCAACTCAAATATGGGCTGTAAAACTGGGCAGCAGACAGGTTGGCAAAGCCTAGAACTAGCATCTGAAATGACTGTAGCCTCTGGCATGTGGTTTTGAGAACAGATACTTTGAAAATGTCCAGGGCTGCTTGTAGATCATACCCAAGAAGAGGAAAGAACGAGTCCCTTCAAATCAGCTACTGAGGGTTATTTTGTTGGTATTCACAGTTACCAACTTCTCTCCAGTGTTGTGAGACCAAAGCTCTTTCTGATAGTATGATATTCCTTTGGAAAGTGCCCAATAGTCTCTGTAATCACTGCAAACCAGGCACGGTGGCTCCCTATCCACCCCTCCAGCATCTGACAGCATGGAAGCTGGCTCCAATAGTGAGAGACACGACTTGCGACTTAACTCATAATGTGAACCTGTCTGAGTGTGGTCTGATATATGTTTTTACTAATTTCAGGGAAGGGAGATATTTTCATAACTGCTTCCACATTTATTAGTTTCAGACTGGACTGAAGAACCAAAATTTCACTAGGTATTTCCAGGCTGTCCACATGGTATTTCTGGCCTGGCAGGAAGCATCAGGAGGAAGAGCAAGACTTATTCCTGGGAGATTTACAGCTCTGAGATGTTCAGATTAAGAGCCAGATTTTAACAATCTCTGATCAGTTCAGATCTTGCCATTGCTAGCTGACACACGTGGCAAACAGCTGTTTTCAGCCAGTGAGGCCCCCAGGCTGCCCTGAATCCTCTGGGACATTTACAGTGACCTTCAATGGCTCCTTCAAAGCCTCCAGGCAGTTGACTATCTATCAACAGTGAATGAGGATGGATGAGAAACCTGTTGGCCTGATGGGTTGTACTGAAATATTAAGCAATTAGTGGCAACCTCACACTAAAGGCATTTTTTCCTAAGACAAAAGCAGTCTTACTCAATACAAGATGCAAATCACAGAGCAAGCCTAGCCTTGGTACAGCTCACACGGTTGTACTCAAACTGCCTGTTCAGGAGCTGATGTGCGTGCAATTGGTGCAACACCTAAGGTAGCACTGCAAGTGGGCTGCATATAGCACTTTATTCCTCCACTGAGTGTGCCAGGAGCTGGGACCAGCCTCTATTGAATGGAGACACTGAAGTGGAGCCTTTGTCCATCTAAAGCACCACTGGAAGCTGTCTAGAGGTGAAGGCTTGAGCCTCATAGTCAGGTCATGAGTCTGCCTTGACAAGGATCGTGAGGAACCATCTCCAAGGGGTGGAACAAGAGCTCCAGGCGGACCTCGCATCTGTGCTGACCAATAGACGGCAAGGGACCCAGTCAGAGGTGAGTGCATGCCAGGGTCTCCTGCCATTTTGCACTGGAACTGCCAACACGTCGCACCCGTGTTCGGGTCCCATTGCGATCAGGCTGAGAATAATGTGAGTGGGCACATTCTCAATGATCTAATAAGAGCCTCCCTTTCTTCAGTAGCTGTGGAACTTGACCAAAAGACTTTTTACTCAAATCAGATATCATGCAGGAGATTTGCAGATAGGCTTAAGCCTGCAAAGAACTTAATTAATTTATTTTTTTAAGAAAGGAAATGTCAAGAAGCAAACTTTTCATTTCAATCTGGGAGCCCTAGGCTGTCATAAGCTTTCTTATTTAATTGCATCATCCAAATCCAGCTTCTGAGGTTGTAAATACTTTGAAAGAAACTGTTTGCATCCCGTAATTCACCCAGATGCCATCCTAAGGCCAGAGCTGATGGGAGAACTCACCCTCCAACCTACGGGTTATCAGAGAAAGTACACAGCAGTCAGCCTCCAAACCACCCACTGAGCTGAGTGCGGAGGTGCTTGTTAAGTGTTGATGTTTATTTAGAGTCCGAGGGGAATCCACTTGGGAACAATTTATCCACTTAGACTGCTAGCCTTTGTGGTTTCTCTCTTATCGGGTACAGATCTCAGCAGCAGCTTTCCTACGACTGCTGCAGGGCTTGCGGTGCTTTTCAAGAAGAGCATCCTCAGCTCCTTACCCCACGCCACAGTGCTTTCCTCTTAGGAGTCCAGTGTGGTCATCTCTCCTGGCGGCTATGAACTGCTGCAGGTTAGATGATGCTTTTCAGGGTACCAAATCAGCACCTCAGTCCCAAAGTGCTTGTCCTCAGCTCTTTCTCTCCAAACACCTTTGTGCTTCTGTCTTAAAATCACAGCCCAACAGCTAAAAAGGAGGCTATGTACTGACCTGGTTCTGAGCGCTGCCAATGCCAAAGTGAATGCTGACCTGGGGCCCTGACCCAGACCAAGATGTAAACTCAAAGCGGCAGGAGCCAGCACACCCAGCGCACAGAGCATCACTGTCCCCAGGTGACTCCCTGCCCAAGACATTTTCTTGTAAGTTTTCCCACACTTCCAGTGCAGGAGTATATCAGCCACTTGAGGGTTAAAGTCACAGCAGAAACAGATATTGAAAGAACTAGCACATTCAGAGCAAAGGTTATTTGAAATGCAAAAGGCCTGATAATGCAACCGACGCAGCAAAGAGTGAAAAGATTCAAAAGTCGATATTAAAACTGTTCAGCCTAAAAGGACCAGGAATACAAACAACCTTAGCTCTGCTTCTATCATTGCCCCAAGGAAATGGCACACTTGGCCACGGCTACCCTGCAACCAAGGGGTGAAAGCAATGCAAAGCAGTTTGAAACTAGCCAGCTCAGGCTGTGATTCCTCCAGGGCAGACCCAGTTTCAAATGATGCTGCTCATGCGCCCAGTCACTGTTGCTCCGGTTGTGCTAATTCGACTGCCTGTGAGGTCGGGCTGTGCCAAGCTCTTGTTTAAAAACAAACAAAGCATGCTTGAGAATGTGTTGTGTTTTTTTAACCCTCGATTATTTCCCAATCTTGTTTGGAGCATGGCTAGGGGAACTGTTAAACCGGCACCAGCCAGATCTGCTACCGAAGGGAACTGAGGGCTGCCGCAAGAGCAGTTTGAGAAGCCCTGTAAAATACATGGCTGGTCACCTCCCAGCGAGTTTAGTTCTGCCCTGGTTACATGGCTGTTGTGCAGCTCATTGGGACGGGCTGTGGGAGCTGCGGTTAGACCTCTGGCTTGCGCCCAACCCCAAAGGAGGAGTTTCACCTTAATGAGCCCAGAAGAAGTAGAAATCATGGACTTCCTGCAGTCAACCGTCTGCCTGCGATAGTGACCCAGAGTCCTGAGTACTGCTCAGATCACCTGTGCCACCATCCCGCTGGCGGTTCCCCTTGTCACAGCCCAGACCCTGCAGCCCGATGGAGCAGCCGTGGCGTTTGAGGCTGTAGATAGCAGCATGGGGATGTCTCTGGCTGATGGCATGACAGCAACATGCCATCTCGTGCTTTTGCACCCACCTCCTTTCCCAGAGGTCAATCCATATCCCAGTCCTCACTTTACAGACAGGGAAGTGGCAGCACAGAGAGGCCAAGCGTCCCAACTCAGGCTGTGCCGCAGGACAAGGCCAGGGAGAGAAGGCAGGTCTCCTGCCCGCCTGCTGCTCCAGCCACCACGTTGCTTTGCTGTGCATTAGCAGGATGCTGTCCGGGTCTGCCAAGGGCTTCTCCGGGATGCTGATGTGAATCAGGAGACTCAGCAAGTTTCAGAGGAGTTTCACGGGGAGGCCCTGGGTCTGCACTGCCTGGATCAAGAAACACCTTTCTGAAGACTGGGTCTTGCAGGATTTTGCTTTGGAGGCTAAGTTGACAGCTTTCTGCTTTGAATGATCCTTTCCTCCTTTCTCAGCCATCAGCTTTGACACTGGCTTCACTCCTCTATGCCAGGATCAGAAGCACAGCACTGCATCGCCTCGTCCCCTGAGACAGCAGGGAACGGCTACTCTGTGCAGGTGACTGCAGTTTTGCATTTACGCCCTCCCAGACTCCCATAGCCCTGTGCCAGCAGGCACAAGAGGACCTCCTGCCCAGGAGACAACATCCTTCCTGGAGGCAGGAAAGCCCTGCAGACAGCACCCATCCGCGTGTGATCCGTGAAGCTGATGCATTACAGCATGGACAAAAGCCCCAAGGAGAGGGATTCACAAAGGACCAACACTGCCTCAATTTATCTCTTGTCCCCAAATAGAAAAACCCTTGGCCTGTTTGGGAAAAGCTCCTGCCTGTGCCCACAGGAGTCCCCAGCCAATGCTTCCTGCAGTGGCTCTGCAGATGTGCGTCCTGCCCCTCGCCTCGTGTGAGGAGACAGAGCGCAGCGCGGCTTTGGGAGCCTTCACCACGGCCTCCTCCCCTTCCCCATGAATTACAAACCTCAGCTTGGCCACTTGACGTGCCAGACAGTAACACAAGCTTGACAGATGACAGCTCTCGGGAAGGGCTTTGGTTTCGCTCTGAGGCCGAGCTGGCTCAGGGGAGCAGTTGGCAGATCAGCGCGTTTGTTTCCACCCAGCAAAGCGGGGCTGAGCGTCTGTGCCGCCGCGGCGGAGGCTGGTTGCTGCGGCTCTGCCTCCCCTTTGCAGCACAGCTTGCGAGGCAACAGGCGCTGGGCTCAGCCACAGCCCACACTTCTGCTCAGCGGCTCTTTCTCTGGCAAGAAGTTTCCCAGGAGCCCAGGAGAGCCCTGCACGCTGCTCTTTCCCCAAGCATCCAGCCTTGATGCCAGTCCCGGGAGGGGACAGGCTGCCTGGGCTGGGGCAGCTATCCCGGACATCCCAGCAGTGATGTTCCAGCTGCCAGACAAGGCGGCCAAAAGCAGAGAAACTCATGCCTATGCCATCCCCAGCCTGCAAAGCCCCTGACTGTGCCAAAAGAGGACATGCCAGTCCAGATCAAGACCAAATCCTTTAGACACCCTAAGCTGTCTGGGCTGAGATCAGCAGTGCCCTTTTCTGGAAAATGTTTTCTAACCCTGTTATATGAATTAATGCATTTCAAAATAGATGAGTGTTCCAAAGGAACACTCCTTTGCAGCAGTTGCCGTGCAGTAAAGAACCAGTGCCTTCAAAAGCAGAGATCAAGTGCCACTATTCTAAAATAAGTCTTGCTCTTCCCTGTACATCGAATCCCTCTTGTGTGTTTTTCTGGCAATGGGGTTCTCTATACCCTTCTGCCTGGTTTGGTTCACCAGCAACAGCCCTGAAAAGGGGGGCCTGAACCCCTTGAAGTCCAGGGAGTTATACCACTTGCTATTGAAGAAAAGCCACTTCAGTGGGAGAGAGGAGGACATGGCAAGCCTGCCTCGAACACAAGAAACAGACTGGGCATTTGACTGCCTTCAGGGCTCTCTGGATGTTGGTCTTTCCTAAAGAAACACCACCTGATGCTGCCCACTGCAAAAGCCTTTTGCCACCGTCACAGGTCTCCCCACACTGCCCCCAGGATGAACGGTCACACTTTGAGCGGCGGCTTGTCGGCAAGGTGCAGTGCGGCTCTGCGGCGGCAGAGCACGGAGCTGGTTCGTGTTGTATTAGCCAGCTTTGGGGGCTTGCCTGCAAAATGCTAGGTGAGGCAGATGTATACATGCAAAACATCATTCCAGCAGCCCAGGGCTAAGTACCAACACGTTGCCTGCTTATTATGCTAATAAAATGCATCAGGCAGCTGCAAATTAATCCCTGTTTAATCACTCCCGGGTCAGGCAGTGCTTGCCACAGTGTGGGCCATCCGTTCCCTGGTGGCGGGGCTGTAGGAAGCTGGGAAGACGATCTCTGACATATGTTGTATCTGCTCCCTCTGCTCTGCCCTTCTTGCTGCTCTACTGACCCCGAGAAGTTCAGCAGCTGTCTCGATACCGAGCAAACCCGCAGTGCTCAGATCGTCCCTCTGCTGAGCCCGTTCCTGACCACTGCGCGCCACTGCCTCTCCCGAGGCACAGGCTTGCCGATGGATGGGCACACACAGCTGCGTCCCTGTGTCATCATGCCTGGCGATAAATACAGCTGCTGCCCAGGTGCTCTGGGGCCCCAAATCCTGAATCCTAATCCCTCCAAACGGGCACAAGTGTGTGCCATGCCTTTGCTGCAGAGCTGTGAATCCTGCCAGTCTCCAGTTATTTGCTGCCCTTTTTCCTCCTTGGCATGGTGCTGGGAGTTATTAACCATTTCTCCCATCGCTACCGCACTCGCTCTTGGCTGCAGGTTAGGTCATGTCGGCTGGGGTCGGCTCTGCACCGAGGGTGAGGCTGGGCGAAGCCCTGCACACACAAGCTCTGGGTGGTGGAGCCGGCTCTGCCCTCACTGCTCGGGAGCTGCACTGAGCTCCTTGTTCTCAGCTCGCTGCCTTGAGCACTTCAGGGTGTTTTCTTGGGTACCTACCTACAGCCTTCAATGGAGCCACACGCTCCTCTTTGCTCTTGCTACTTTCGTTTGTCTTAATAAAATTAAACTGCTCCTATGGCAGCACCAGCCCCTCAGCACACACACGGCCCTCCCCATGCTCCGGCAGTCAGAAATGCTGCTAGATGCAAAGAAGATTCTAGCAAAGCTCAGCTACTGATCCCAGTGTGATCCTGGCCAAGCCATCTAACACTGCTGTGCCTCAGTTTCCCATTCTGGAAGCAAACACGAGCGCTTCCCAACCAGCCCTGTGGCTCCAAAACCGCCCCTTGTGCTATGTCCCCGCCAGAGATGGGGTCCCACGCTGCACATTGCTGAGACGAGGGGCCAGCCCCGATGCCCTGCTCATGCCATGGGATGGAGCGGTGCCTCTTAACCCTGCTAGACACGTACAGGGAGGAAGCATCCCAGGCCATCTCCCACCCATGAATGCTGCTGCCAGTAACATGCACAAGAGAGAACGGCAAAGCCTAACTGCACTGCCTGGTGGCAGGGCTAAGGCGAAGGGTTCCGGGATCGCCTTTTTTCCTCTCTTTCTTGTCTGCCTTCATTTGGTGCCCTGCGCAGGGCCATAACCTGGATGCCCATATCAGCCCAGGGCTGGCTTTCGAAACACTGTGCAGGTGTGAAGAGCTCGATGCGCCTGCATTTGCTCAGCGATATTAGCACCTTAAAGGCTGTGGACAAAACTCTCCTTTGTGGCCACAGCTAAGCCCTGAGTAAATAGAGCTATCTTATCACCGGCGACGTTATCAGGGGATCTAAGAAAGAAGGAAAACTCCAGCTTATGTGCCTGACCTCATGATCAGCGTTATCATTGCCGTGGACATGAAAGTATTTCGAGAAGGTGTTGGGACAAGCTTGTCTGCTTTCCTACTCCCCACAGCTGCTGGCTGTTTTGTTTCTGCCCGGTGCACACATAACCCAGGCAAAGGCAGGCAGTCCACACGGCCCTGGGATTCCCCAGCCAGGCACTGGTGTGTTTTGTTTTCCTGAAGATGGATTTTTTATCAAAAGCAGACAGGCTTATCCCATCTTATCAGGGGAGCACTGCTACTGTTAATGGTTTTCTGTAACAGGCTCTGGGCAAAAATGTTGATTGCTGCCTCGGCTCAAGCGGGTCACAGGGGGCTGGTTGCCGACATGGTCGAGGAGCGAGTGCAGGGTCGTCTCCCTGTTAAGGAGTTTCTGAGTGCTGCGGTCCCACTGGTGTGAACAGGACCAAGGTGAGCTGTCCTGTGACATTTAATATCAAGGCCTTGGTACTTGTGAACATTAAAAAGCCATATCATACCTTCCACAAGAGTAAGGCTGTCAGATCAGATGTCCAGCACACACTTACACCTGGAAAATGGTATTTTACCTTCTCACCTTCCCCATGATTGCCATGAGATACGTTACTTTTCCTTTCATCTGCATAGCAGCTGACTAGTGATAGTTTGCACTGGCTGAAAGCTCACCCCAGAGACAGGTCTGTGCTGTTGTTAAGTGATATGCTCTCTTACATTATAGTTCATCAGTCCTGATGCTCCTTAGGTGCCAAAATGCTGGGGGACCTCATAGTCCTGCATGTTCTGATCCTAACAAATCCTGCTGTCGTCTCCCAAAATCAGGATACAGTTATTATCCACTTTTATAGATGAGGAAAACAAGGCACAGAAAGACTGTTGTCTCTAATCACAGAGGCGCTAGGCTCCTAATAGAGAAAAACAAGGAACTGGAAATTTAAGTATCTTTGGGACCATGGGACCTTTGGACTGCACAATGTTGAGCAATACAGGGTAGGAACTTCAAGCCAACTGTCCTATAACTTAAGCTAGTGCTTTAGCCACTGAAACTCCTTCCTCCCAGGATCTCTGTCCATGGAACAAAGTCTTGTGAGCTCAGAAGGCGTAAATGTAGTTCGTGCTTGGTTGCACAGGCCAAGGGGAATGGGTGGGTATGGACAGACACACAGTGAGAGAACGAAGCCACAAGAAGACAATATTGGTCCCCAGCAGAAGTAGGGCTGTCTGCATGAATGCAGTGCAGCTGGCTGCTCTCAGCTGGTGCCAAAAGCAGATATGCTGCTGCTGAGGTGGTGTTTTCATGCAGAAGGCATTGTGGGAGCAGCCTGCCCTGCTCCTGTCTCTTTTGGGTCCCACGCTATCAACTCCAATGCAAGGCATGGGTGCTCAGCTTCTCAGACAACCAAAACCCCCAGTATTTCCAGGATCTAACCCCTGTGGACACAGTGGACTGGTATCCTCATAGCCATCACTCCAGCAGGACCAGCCAGCACCAGAGGACACCCTGTGAAGGATGCTCACATTCCTGCTCTGCAAGTCTCAGCATCTCTCCAAAGGCCCTGAGGTGGTGCAGGGCAGGGAACAGAGTGAACCAGAAATGCTCTCACGCTGACCCAGCCACTCTTTTATCTCAACGGGTCCTTCTACTGTGATCAGGGATGAAGTAGGCAGAAATCTAGGCAATTCTGAAGCAAAACCAGCAATTCTGGACCTACAGCCCCCCTCGGGCAATGACTGATGCACCTGGAAATGCAGCAGCCCTGCACTGCCCACCTGCGGACCAGTATTACCAAGGATATGTGCATGCTTTTAAGGGGTGTTTAAGGCAGACTTTGTTGTCTTTGATGACTAAAAGACTTTCTGGGGCTGTTTCTCTGTTTTTTTGTTTTTTTTTTTTGGAGGGATTGAATCTGGATAAAACCTAATCAAACACAGGGATTTCCAAACTCTCCTGCTTGAGAGAACCTGCTGCGCACACCACAGCCCTCGGACTCTTCCTTGGCCAACTAGCCTTCATTGCTCTTTTATCCATGCCATTGCTCTGTCCCCAGCACTCTTCCAACCTCTCTGATCTGCAGAGGAGATAACATGCTGGGATGTCCCCCATTATGCCTTATCCAGCTGCAGAGGAGATGGCCTGGGCAAAGCCTGTCGACAGTTCACTGAGGCAGGAGGGGGGCAAGAAGGACTTGAACTGTTTGATCAGGACGGTTAATCCTTGGATGTGACAGCATTCATGGTGACCAGGCAGGGCTTTAGAGAAGAGCTTGACATGAAAGCCCAAACACACAAAGCTGCACATGCATCAGGGTAGTAAAGGTTGTTTACTGCTGTGGAAACTCTTTGCTTTTCATTTTAGCTAAGTCTTGGGGACTCTTAGCCCAGTGTAGATATCCTAGGAGTGGGAGGAGGATGCTGGAGTCCCCTCTGTCTTAACCTCATATCACGAACAATTTCCAGGCTCTCTGGTATCCACTGATTAAAGCAGCGTGCAGCTACAAAAGCCCATGCCAGCATCTTGCACTCGCACATGTAACCCCAGGGTCACTGTCAAAAGCCACACTGGGCAAGGAAAGGATGGAGAGATGATGATGAAACAGCCCAGGCCCAAGCAAAGGTGTTGACAAGTTCTTGATGGCAGGAGAGGAGGAGGAGGAGGGTCAGTGGCACAGGGGGTCTAACCAAGCCCCTGTCTCCGGGGAGGCCGTTACTGCTGCACGCTCCTGTGCCTGAGAGGCAGATTTTATCAGACCCCTTTAATTAGCTTATCATGGGCAATTAGCTCCACAGCTTAGACTGCCCCTGGCACAATTTGCAGATCTGGAACATTTCAAACCTGTTCACTAGGGCTGCAGCTAGACATGGCAACATCCCTGGTAAATTCGCCGGGTTAAATGGGGACAGCTTCCCAGCTAGGACAGGCAACCTGCACAGCCAGCTGAGCTCCACAGCTCCTGCCTGCCCCCCACAGTGCTGGGAATGGCCAAGAGGATGCTCTGACATGGGTTTATGCCACTCAGGCCAAGGGATGGGCCACTTTGTCCCTGAAATCACCCAGCCCTACACCTGGAGAGAAGGACTTTGGTCCTGGATCTGAACCTGATTCAAGGTCCGTGACCATCACTGTGGCAATGGGTGAGGGATGTTGACCTAGAAGGCGTTATTTATCCCAGAAGTCAACCTGCAACAAACAGCAAGCTCAGTGCAAGGAGGGAGTGTAACAAGGTGCTTGCATGGTCATGGGGTGGCCTGAGCATGGGTGGAAACTGAGGATTTATGTTCTCATAAACCCTGAAGGCAGTCACAAACACATTCCCCTCCAAAAATACCCTAAAGTTATGTGTATAACTTAAATTTAACCTATCAGGAACGCTTCTCAGCACAGGTTCATTCTGTTGGACTCCCCTTACCCCCTTCCCTTCTCCATCCAAACTGTCTGGTGGGCATGGTCTCTGGATGCTTGACCCCCAGTCATGGATGGAGACTGTCTGGGAGAGCTGGTCCAGGCCAACAGCATGCCGGGGACCAGGTAACACTGAAGGTGTGGACAGCCAGATTTGCCACTTACAGCAAGAGGATGGTCATAGCATGTTGGTGCCACGTGATACAGCTGCTTTTAGCTGGTCACATCTGGGGTAAGATGCAACTGCTCAGGGACGTGATTGGAAAAGCCGCTTGCCTGGGGCTAGAAGATTAATGATGTGCAGGGCAGGGTGACAGGCTTAATCCATTCATTTTGGGTGTCTTTTCTTTTTTTGAAGTGATCCCCACTTTCCTGCAGTCCCAGCTGCTTTGTGAGGCTAACAGCAAGTCCGTCTCAGTGGGAGACCTCCTCCAGGCTTCAGCTGAAGTTTATGAATTTTGCCCAAGTGTTGCGGAGAGGAGATTGCATTTCTTCTAAGGAAGCTGCATTTCCTCTAGCTACAGCAACTGGCTGGGAGGAAGGACTCCTGTATTTTAATTTAGCCTCTGCTTTTGAGTCTTGGATTCTGCTCTGAGCCAAACCTCTGATCCTGCTGTGGTTCATTTTCAGACGCGTGTGCCCCAGAAACTTTTTTTAAAATTCATTTTTCATACAGAATTCCTTCGCTTGATGGGTGCAGTGAGAAAATATTTCCCAAACAAGAAAGAGGACCTCCCATCCCCCCCTCTCTCTTGTGGATGTTTTTAATAAGAACATCAATTGTCTGCAGAAGGCTTGTTCCTTTCTGACCTCAAAGCAACTCCTGGTTAGTGCATTCCAGCATAGCCACAGAGCAAGTCTGAATTACTTCACAGGGCCGTCAAGAAGTTTTCCATAACAATGCATAGTTAGTGAAGGACCTGATCCTGTGAGATGTGGAGCTGCCCTTGGCCTCTCAGGGGCTGAGGATGCTGAGCACCTTTGGACCGAACCCAGAGTGCCGGGGCCGTGTAGCTGCTGGACTACTGATAGCAGCAGGGTTGGCTTGCATTTCTAACTTCAGGTCCCCCTACCCTCCTTCTTCCTCCCTTTGTGAAGGAAATGTCTACTTGCAGAACATCCTCGCTTGTCCTTCCTGCTCCAGCCTGAAGCCCCTTTGAACTGTTTGAGCTGAAGAGAGTTTCTGATCTGTGTGGCAGCGCTTGGCGGCTCAAGTCAGCTGCACGTAACATGAGCAGGATGAAAGGCCTCTCACACGTCTTGCTGCCAAACCGGGCAGGCCAAGGTGGGTTTATGGTGGGGAGACAAGGGGAAGGAAGGGCCTGAAATCCTCACATTGCCATGACCTGGGGTGGATGTGTTCCCTGCTGTTCAGTAGTCTACACCACCCCCAGCCTGAGGCTCCACAGTGCTGATGGTTTAATATACTAATATAGACATAGATTACATAGACATAGTCTAAGCAGAGGCTTAACTTAGGAGTTTTGGGGTTTTCTTCCATTTCCATAACTGACTTGAATAGTAACGTGGCGATCACAATGTTGGCTGCATGGGGATGGGTGAGATGTGTCCCAACACCGTCTCCCATGGTGGCACACCTTGTCTTGCTCTTAGATAGGTAAAAGATCTGACATGCACCCGAGACCATCGGATCTGCTCAGCCCCAGGAACAGTTAGACTGCCTGTGGATCCTCCCAAAGGCTCTTCCTTAACAGAGCTCTTCACTTGGCTTCAAGTATCTGCAGCAGTTAAGGCACAATTTGCAAATTCACAGTCCTGCATCACTTGACCACAGAGATTGTCATGGGACCCAGACCAACCGGCCTCAAGGCCACAGGCTCCCAACTCAGCCAGGGGACATTTTCCAGCCAAACCAACTTCTGACTGATAAATGCAGCTTGGGACTAGCTGAAGCTGTTCGCAAAATCATGGTGAATGCTTTCAGATATAAAGAAAAGCTAATTTCCCTGTTAGGCCATTGGAAATACCTATTTGGACATTTTCAAAATGCAGCATTTCAGTTTTTCTTTGAGAAAGGGCACTGCAAGTCCAAGGCCACCTCAAGATGACTAGAGAAGTGAAATCAAGCCACAAACAATCACACTAAGCAGAGTTTTGGGGGGGATCAGATAAAATATTTCTATAGTCTGAAATCCTGGTGGGAAGTGGGGGGAAGGGCAGTGTGCAGGACAGCAGATGCTTTGGCAAGGAAAGGGAAACAAGCTTGAGCTGAAGTCCACCTCCAGACAGAAAAGCTTTTGCAGTTTCCCAGCTTGGCCTGAGCCACAGACACTCGCCCACTCTCGGCTCCGCTCCCCGGGAGTGCGGGGCCGGGGAGCTACACCCTGGGATCGGGGATCCCTCAAGCAGCGAGAGAAACGTGCAGACCAGCCTGATCTGCCAAAACTCACCCAGCGAGAAAGATTTAAAATGAGCCATGTGGCCTGGGAGGCTCTCAGAGCAGCCTAAAACAAAACCCTACCTCTGCCTTTGCTCAAGCTAAAGCCAGCCCGAGGTTCTTGGGGAGACCCAGAAATGTTTGCTTAGCTCCAAAAAGCCTGGCTGCCATGGAGGCTGAAGTGTAAAATCCCTCCTGCAGTATTTTTTTGGCTGTGTTTCTGGGCCAGCTGGTATTGCGGTCCACCGGCCACCTCTCTGGGGAGGCCCAGACGCATCCCCGGTGTGTGATGGGAGCAGCTGTCCCACCTGGGCAAGGTGTCACCCTGCTGCCAGTGGCCTTGGAGCCGAGCACGTTGCCTGCCCCACACCCTGCTTCACAGCGCCTCTGAGCGCTCCAGTGTACATTGGTTTCGTTTGCCTTCCTCTGGGCAACCGTTTTCCCAGGCCAAACCTCTGAAGTGTCTGTGGTTTGCCCATTGCTGAACACAAGGCTTTTAAGTGCTTGTTTGCCACGGTTTGCATCTCTGGCACAAAGCTCACCGCAGCCCTGGAAATAACCCTGAGCTGAAGCCTGATCCTCACGGCAGGAAATAAACATAATTTTATAAGCGTTAACAGACAGCCGAGTACAGGCAGGAATACGCGGCATTTCCTAGGATCCCAGATGTTTGTAAACTGAAGGGCTGCTCCAGTGCGCTGCATTTGCACTGATGTCAGGGAACGCTTAGGGCCTAAAGGAATGTTCCTACATTAGGAAACAATGTCTTCAGAAACCACAAAAATAGGGACTGCAGCATTTAGAGGAGGAAAATGAACCCTTGACAGCCACCAAAATATCACCTTGTCATGACATCAGGATGAGCAGGAGAGATCAGGAGCAACAGTCATTCTAACAAGGGCTTTAAAGCAAGAGAAGGCTGCCTTCAGGACCCCTCTGAGATGCAAAGAGGGTTCTCAGCCCTGCATGAAGCTGAAGCTCTTTTAAGTTCTTATGGGCTTAAATTTGGCCCTCAATGTTTTCTGGCTGTCATGTAGGGTTTTGGACTCACGTCCTGGCAGTCAACAGCAGGATGCTTGCTGACTCCACTGGGAAAATGGCTGTTTTCACCTGAAAGACCTGTGAACCTTCAGTCGCAAGCAAAGAAGCAAACTTATCTTCACCAGGAGAGCAAGCCTGGCTTCTCCTTGCAAAAGTAAGCAAGGAAAATCAGCCTAAAACTCTCTCTGATGACCCCTCCTGGAGCTAAAATCTTCTTCACCTACGGCCAAGCATGTCCCCCAGTGGGAGAAAACACTTTTCTCCCTTAGAAAGCAGTGAAGCAGATTCTTTCCAGCTGCATCATTTAGGGAACGGGATTTATTTATTGCTTTTGTTGACAAGCTAAACTAAACTGACACTTGTAATCTGAAATCGGAGTATCTACTGCAGCCTCGCACTGAACAATCTGTGGGTGTGAGCTGAGCTGGTGCCATTAACCGGGATCCAGCCTCGGTATGGCTGAGTCCTGCTGCATGTCCAGCCTGTCCTAGGATGCCTCTCCTCCCTCCCACCGCCTGGCATGCAGGGAGAACAGCACCGGAGCCAGCAGCATGTGCAAGGTCGTTTGAGCTGTATTTGCCAGTGAAGGGAAGACACAAAGACAGAGGGCACCAAGGACAGGACATTTCTGCACAGAGACCAGCGGTGGGACTGCTGTAGCACTGCTACTTGCTGCTGACTGCTGCTTGGGTGCTTTCCCAAACTGCTGGTCCCGGGGGCACTTTTTTTCCTGGATTAAAATTGGTGGCACGCAGCAGATCTCCCCTGCTGCACAGTGCACCACAGCCTGGTGTTGCTGAGCCAGCTCCTGCAGCCCAGCTCTGGGGCCAGGCAGCCGCAGGCAGAGCGTGGTCCTAGTTCTGGGGGGTCGGAGGGACCTAGAGTTGACACAGAGCAGGGCACCTCACAGACACGTGGCAGGTGGCCTAACAGCAGGGCATCCTCGTGGCACTCCAGAGATCGGAGCTCAGGCCGTGCCCTAGTAATGCTTCTGCTGCCTTCCTGGACCATGGAGGGGGATTTGCGTCCCTCTGTGCCAGCGGCTGTCAGTGGAGGGTATTCCTACAGCAGCAGCACAGACAGGCATGGACCTTTCCATCTGTTTGGACAGCTGCACAGCGCGCTGGGTTAGGAGTGTCCCAGCTGAGAAACAAGTTGTTGGTTTTCTATTTTTTTACTTTTGCTGGGTCATTTTTCATTGGATCTGTTCCTTGACCCATTGGCTGGGTGGCCGTGTCCAAAAGCAGGGACAGTGTGTGGCAGGATAAATGCCTGGGGGATCAGCACAGTGGCACTGCCAGGCAGTGTGAAACCGTAGCCTGCATGTCCCTGGCTAACAGCGAGGGCACGATTCTAGCTGCCGCTGTGGGGCCAAGGTGAGCTCGGCCTGCAGCTGGGCAGCCAACCTCTGTCATCACCCACTCAACATGAGACCTGACAAATGAACACTGCCCAAAATGGTCCGTTTTCTCGACAAGCCCTTTGAAAGGATTCAGGACTCGACAGTATCAGCCCCAGGTGGTGCCTAGCGTTGCTTGCCCTGCTTCCCATCTCACCTGCCCTTGGCAGCAGAGCTGCAAGGAGACTGCAAGCTTATCACCCGAAGGATGCACATTCCTAATGAGGCTTCATTAACAATAAGCCCTTTAAAACAACCTTTGTGTTCGCTGCTACTGAGCTCACATTTGTAATAAACTGAAAAAGTTAATCCTTCAGGAAAAGCAGCCCCAACTAAACATTAATCAAACTGAAGCCCAGGGATCCTACTTGGGTGGAAAAGCCCTTGCATCCAGAGCAGCCAGAGGCGAGGAGGATGGTCATGGGTCTGGGATGTTGAGTTGGTCTTTGAGAGAAGGGGGTTCAATTTTCTGCCTTGCAATGGCTGTTTGGGGTGCTTTCCATCAGCTCCAGCAACACAGGCCTATCCTGTGAACAGGAGACGGCACCTGCCTGCTCCTTCCACCCCAAGGTGTGTGGGGCGACTCCATGCCCCTTTGTAGGGCGCTCAGACGCTGCACCGGGGCTGTGCCTGTGCCGAGAAGAGGCACCGCCCTTAATGCCTGGCCCACATGCCCTGATGCTTTCTGGTGCTCCCTAGGTGACTCCAGCTTCTGGAGTTCATCTATGGTGAACACATCTGCCGTTATCCCCTCAGCAATGATAATACCCACAGCAGCAAATGTGGATGGATGGTTTCTTTCCTTTGACTGTACCTATCCTTAACCCAGCCCTGTTAGTCTTGAACTTCCCCCCATGTTTACTCCTTATGGGATTCTCCTCTTTTCTGTCAAAAAAAAGATCAAGAGATGGTTTACTTAAGAGAGGTCTTATTCAAGCTCAATTTCACAGCTGTATCGCACAAAGGGCCTCAGCACAGCTAACTGCCCCCCTGGACTTTCTTCAGTGGATGACTCCAAACCCTTTTGCTCTGCTCTGCTGGCCATGCATGCCCGCCATGTCCCCCTGCCTGTGCAATTACCCCCACCCTGGATCCTGGCCATATCATTTTTAACCTTCTGCAAGTTTGTCTCTAGCGGATCTATGGCTGCTCTGCGGGTAGCCTATTCTGACCAGCGCTCCCTTGTATTTGTCTCTCCAGGTGGTAACAGGCTGAAAAGCGCCTGTAATCCTCCTGAATAAACCACGGAGCACAAAAACAAAGTTGAACTCCATTATATTATGTTCACCTCCTTTTGACATAGGCTGGTGCAGCCACCCAAGATAATGCAGGCAAGGATCTCACAGCTCGCTTTGCTGGGACCCAGATATAAGAACTAGAAAAGCGCCCCCCGCCCCCCAGTCCTGCTGGAATTATCTTCAAATTTGCCAGTGCTCCTTCCATCTTATTTCAAACACATCAAGTAAAAAAATCCCCTGTCCTATCCCCTCCCACAACCGGTGCCTTTCACCACTTTCTTCCCAAAGTTGATTTGCCTTTTTTTTTCTCCAGTCTTAGTTACATTCCCCATTCTAGAACTATAATAGCTCCCATTAGAATGGTGTTGCATCTCCTGTGGCCATAAATGGGAGAGACCATGTACGCTTCGTCTGAAAGACATCCCTCCCAGGGCAGTGTGCCTAACTTCTTATTGGCGCACTGCTCTGAACTCAATCGACCTGCAAGACAATGTGTCTCTCTGCAATTTAAAGATAAATGGAGAGATCTTTGAAACAGTTCAAATGGTCAGCAGTGAGTGCAATATATTCCTTATGCCAAACATTGCATTTATGACTTGTTTCTTCAGTCCTATCCTGCACAGGTTTTATGCAGCCAACTCTTAATTATCCCTGGTTGTTGGATCCCGCTTGTGGATCTGCCGCTCCGCACCCTGCCAAGACACTCAACACAACTGAAAGCTTCTCAGCACCGCAGGCAAGACTGGACAGGTGAGAAGCTGCATTGCTTCTGCCTCAGGCAGAGGATGCAGAAGCAGAAAGGCAGAGCAGCCCCAAGAGCTGCATACTGGCTGCCTTGTGGGAAGGACATGCTGAGCGTGGAGGTGGCTGCAACTCCCACCAAATCCAGCTCTGCTTCCTGAAACTTTAAGCTGCCCGCCTCTTACAGAAACTCCTTGGTGTGGTTTCTGAAAGAGAGCTATATGCACCCTTCTTGCCTGTACACGTGTCTTTGTGTTACAGGCTCCCAGCGCCCCTTCCTATCTGCTGCAGACCTTGTGCGTGCTTCCACAGCTGTGTGTATGAGGACTCACAGAGCTGAGCAGCCAAGGCACCTCCACCAAGCCCTGCAGGCACATGGCGGTGCTCAGGAGGTTTCAGACATGCTCTTGACCTCTGTGTCCAAATTCTGTTCATTATCAACACCTGCAACTTGTGGAAGCCCTGAGGGAGTAAAATTGGCTCAGAGCACCAGTTCTGTGTTGGAGCCTGAATTCAGCTCAAACCCACACCAGGGTGGTGCTGGACCCACAACCAGGTTTGGCTTGTCTGCAAGGGATTCTTTGAGCTACCAAGCTGGAAGTGATCAGGACAGAGAGCATCAGGGCAGCCCCTGAACTCAGCACAGGCTGGGACTGCCCCCCATCGACCCCAGCTGGACCAGAGAAGGCAGAGCCTTGCGTTAGCAGCTTGGGAGATGGCACCAGCAGGGGAACCGGAGCAGGGCTGTGCCCACTAACATTGGGAAGAGTCCCTGGCTCTGAAAGGACTATTCTGCTCCTTCCTTCCCTCCCCTTCCCCTGACTCCCCCACAGGCTGACTGCAGCTTTACCTCCCTGACCTAGGGCTGCTCGGGCCAAAATGAACAAGACCTCACCAAAGAAGAAGCTATGAGCTATGCTCTGTGCATAGCTCTGTTTAAGTGAAAACAACTACCCTGTGCCAGTTTAAATACAATTCGCCTTTTCTTACTTATATAACATGGTAACCTTCTTTCAACAAATTCACTTTATTTCTGGCCCAACAAACCATTACAGAACCCTTATGTTTCTTGGCCACAATGGCCAAGACCCTCAGAGGACAGCAAAGCTGTTCAGAGTCAGCGTCAGGTACATCTTGCTAGTACATGTCAAGGCTTAGGTGACGCACTCTTTGCGTTAAGGACTGGATGTTTGATGAGGGCAGGGGAAGCTGGCAGGATGCAAGTGCTTTCTTCTGCCTGTTTTCTGTCTTGTTTCACTGTGTAGCTGAGTACAGGCGGACAAATGTCAGTACAGCCCAGGCTGCTTAGCATCTCCTGAGAAGGGTTTTCCTTCTATCCAACACGCCCTGGGTGGTCCCAGGCAGGTCCTTGATCCAATTTGGGAACATCCCTGGTACTTCCTTTCTCCAGCTGGATAGGGGTCTTGGTTTCCAGCAGGAAAGAGCAAAATAAGGTTTCAGCTTTGGGTCTCCACAACAACGATAAAACTGGACCTGTTTCCCAGGACCTTCACAAGCAGTCTGGCATGGCTTGTGAGGAAAGCAGTGGAGAAGGGTTTAGAATAGAGGTTGATCTCCCCATAGCCAAACCCAGGAGATGATGGTGAGAGGTGATTGCATGAAATCTAAGGAGATCTGCCTCGCTCCTGTTTGCTGGGGTTAGGTGACCGCTCAGCCAATGGAGACCAGTTTGTGAAGTTAGTTGTTTCGGAAAGGTGCCTTGTTAGCCTTCTGTTTTCCAAGAACATCAGAGCTTTGGCAGGGGCCAAGCAGCAGTCTGAGGTTAACAAAACAGCCTCATGTAGACAGGCGCTCCGATGCTTCAGAGAAGTCCTTGGTCAGCAGCT
Organism: Apteryx mantelli; assembly: GCF_036417845.1. Lineage (NCBI taxonomy): Eukaryota > Metazoa > Chordata > Aves > Apterygiformes > Apterygidae > Apteryx > Apteryx mantelli. Next base: position 5,319,821 of record NC_089996.1, read on the forward strand.
TGGTACGTGCTGCAGGGATCTATGCAGGTGCCAGGGATGTCCCTTCCTCCTCCTCCACAAGCCCTTCCAGAGACTGGGAACATGGTACATCCACAGGAGGAGAGTCCGTGAGATGCAACTGGAGAGCAAGGTCTCCTAGGCCTGCCTGAGAGACAGCAATTGCCTGGCTCCTGCAGGCATTTCTCCACTACAAATGAATGCTGCAGCCAAGAGCAACCTTTCAGACGTCCAACACGCTGTCTCCTTCAGCAGTACTCGGCCTGCAATAGCAGCAGGAGTCTCAGGGGACAAGCCCGGCTGGAAATGTCATTAGCATGTGTCACCTCTGCCTGCTTGGAGGGATTAATCAGGATGAAGAGCTTGCTTTTTAATGAGCTCTTTCATGGTATGTTATTGGGGGAGAATAAAAATAAAAGTCCCCAAGCGAAACAGATTTTCCAATAAAATTTATAGAGCATGAAAATGACTTCTGGCGCTAGGGTTCAGAGGTGGCTGGCCTTGTACGTGTGGAGGCACCACCCTCCTTCTCCTCCTCAGATGAAAACAAAATAAACAAGCAGAAAAATCCACGGAGCAGATAAGTGAAGTCACGTCCTTCCCCAGAACAAGTGAGTCGGCTTTGCTGGCACGTGACCCTTAGATGGATGAACTGCATCCTCTGAAGCATCTCTGCTCTGTGGGGTGGGCATGAGCCCTCCACCATACTCGCAAGGGCTGAGCTCTTCTAGAAACCCCTTAAGACATCCTTGCACACCGGAGCAGATCCACAGGCTTTACTTGCATTGAAGTAACACTTAGAAACCTCAGTCCAGTGGGGCATACTGTGCTAGGTGCTGTACATACATTTAGAAGATGATGCTGGCCACAGAGAGCTCACAGACAAAATGCATTAAAGCGGACAAGACAAACTGTGAACAGTGCTGAAAGCCTGCATGCTTTACAGGCTATCGTCTGGTAACCATGTGGCGAGGTAGTGTGGGTCTACGTCTGAGCTAGGCACACCAAATTCCCTTTTAAAGTCAAGGGGGAGAAGAAGCTGCCTCTGGGGGGACTTAGTCCACCCTCAGATGAGTGTCCAAGGAAGGTGGAATAAGCCACTCTCTGCAGTGGCCATTCTCAATTGCTCAGAAAGGACTCCAGGTGAGAAGCTCGGGCTGGATATCTCCCTTCCAGACCTGCTTGAGGAGCAGGAGTGACACCCAGGGTGCTCCATTTCCCAGGACATCATCTGCTCAGATGTAGCAGTGCGAGAGCAAGGGGGAAATGTCTGTGTCAGACATTTCCTGAACCCCTCTCACTGGCGGAGAGCAGAGCTGGCTCTGCCTGGCCTCGGTGCAAAGCTCTGGCTGACTCCAGCATGTGTAATGACCTCCCACCTTGGGAACCAGCGTCCTCCTTTGGGTGAGGGACGGGGGGGCAGAGAGAAGAAGAACAGGGAAGGGGGTGCAGGATTTCCGTGCCCAGTCAAGAGAACAAACTATTCTTGCATAGTCCACCCTTCCCTCCAGTAGCAAGTAATCCTTGCAACCATGACAGCCACTTCTCTTTGCCCTGGAGAACTGTATAAATCAGAGCAGAACAAAAGTCCTTTGCTAGGAGCTGGGCATGTGCACTGCGTTTCAAAGGGTAGGCACATTTCTTTATAGATCTGCATTCTCCAGGGACTGTAACTTTGACAGCAGAGAGATTAAGCAAAGCAACCCACTCAACCTATCCTTCTTCAAGATCTCTCCATGGGTGGAACAAACCCATCACAGTCAAACCACAGGGCAGAGCCATAATTCACACTTGTTACTTTGCTTCTTAGTTGTTTAATGGCCTATTTTTTCCTATTTAATGTTTTCAAAGTTTTGAGTAATAATTACATAGAATGCAGGCTCCTTTGGCGTTAGAGCTGGAAAACTTAGAAATAATGAAGAAAAGCAAACCAAATGTACCAATTATTAGAGTCCTCGGGGAACCTGCAGAGCTCTAGTGAGCTGTATCCAAACCTTAAGAGAAGCCATTCAAACTATGTTCCTAGCTGGACTGGTAAACATGCACACATGAACCCTCGCCCACACACCCCCGAGTGAAAAGCTTTAAATTAACCCAAAGATATCGGGCAAACTTTTAAAGTTAAAGTAACTACAGCTTCTTTTGTTATTAGCAATACCTCATGTTACAGATCTTCTGCGGGATAGTGCTGCTGATGGTATCTGTCATTCACACAATAGTAAGAGCCAGCCAGATAACTTGGGAGTGTGAGAGATCACTGATTTCCTCCTGTGCTCTTACAGAGCAAGATCCATTTTCTTGTAACTTTTCTAAGCAGTCAGGGCAGTGAACTCATTTTTTTTTCCAGTTGTGTTTGTACCAGCAGAGACCGGGGTGTAGGCCAGCTGAATGAAGTACTGAAAATGAGAGTCATGGGGAGTTTAAGACCTTCTGCTCCTCGGGGGTTGCTTGGGAATGGGCTATTTTTTGTGAGCTCCTAATTGTACAGCTATTTGCATGGACAAATTGCTGGCTTCTGGGTTGTCCCCAGTCTGCCTGCTTCAAGGATTGGTTATTGGTGATGTGTGTGATCATAACCTCAGTAAGCTGTAGCATCTCTCTGCCTGCCCTGATGCTGGTGGGAGAGGCTCTCAATGCTGTCTGTGCCTGCTACTCCTTCCCCAGCCTCCCCCACATCTCCTGCAGCGGATAGTCCTGGTGCTGGGGACCAGTCCCTGTCTCACTGACATTGCTGGAGCAGAGCTGAACATCTCATATGTAGCAGTTGTCTGCAGAGGAAATGTTGTCATGGGTGAGGGACTGTCCAAAGGTCCCTTGAGGCACCTTGGAGAAGATGCTGAGAACACCCAGCACCTCTGTTACCCTCCAACCACAACAGGGAACTGGGGGACAATAACTGCTGTCCAGAAAGACTCTTCCTCTGCATTAGATGAACATAACTGAAAACCTGGCCTGGAAAAGTTTTTAAAGGGAAAGGAAGTATCAAAGAATAATCAATGAATAACAACCGCATGTGAATATCATTATTCACATGAAGAAGTGCCATCCCCAAAATCTGTGCCAAGAAACCTACTGCCATGGAGTTCTCTCTGGATAGGAAATAACAAGGAATTGTGCAACTGCAGTTATTGTCAGATCCTGAAAGCAGAACTAGGAAGTTAAATTCTGTCTCTTGCCAACCTGCCTGGGTGTCAAATCTAGAACTGACTATGAAGTATATGTGTTTCACAAAAAAAAATCACAAGAGTAACACTTTTGTTAGAGATTTTTGTATGAAGCATTTTCATTTTCCAATGAAAAACATCTAAATGGAATAGAAACATTTCTGGTTTTATTTCAGATTGAAATGGTTTCATTTGGGGTTTTGAAAGCCAAGCCAAGCCAAAAGTTTGGATTTAAAACAAAAAAAGGGAAATATTTCTGTCTTGTTTTCAATTTCCTTGCATCAGATAGTCAAAAATCTTCATGGAAAGGGAAGAGTTTCCTCCAAGCATTCACATCCAATTTAAAACAGTACATTAAAAAAGTTTAATATTTTTAAACAGCTCCCTTATTAGTAGCAGTATAACTTCCTCTGCACCAGGACTGGGGCACAACTCACACAGTTTTGATCTTCTGTCATTCCATTAAGGCACATTTTGGTTCTAAAGTGGCCACTTTGAGGCTGAGTTGTCTCCAGCTGGTTTCCAGAGAGGCTGAGCCCCCCCTTTTCACTGCCCATCAGCAGTGACGCTGGTCCCTCAGCATCTTTGGGTCAGATGCACCTAGACAGGTAGCTGTCTTGCAGAGCTTTGCTCTCTGTCTCATGGTTGCATCCGATGACCACTTCATCCTGTTACAGGCACAGGAGCCTGGCTTGGGGTCCAGATCCCACCAAAGCTTCCTTGCATGCACAAAGAGAATAAGAGACTCTGTTCCAAAGAGCTTCCAGCCTATAAATTGAAGCTAAATATATTTACACTTTCCAAACTCTGGGCAAAAAAATGATAAAATGAGGTTAAATCTCTGCTTTCTATTTCTTTCCTCCTCTTTAATTTAGGGTAGGTAAGACTCCTGAGCCCTGGGGATATCCTTTATTTTCTCCTTTATGATATTTACTAAAGACTTAAAGATGGGAAGAGGCAGAAGCCTATGGAGTGTATGGGCTGAGATGAAAAGGTCCCGGATCCCCAGCGGGATAGGAAGGCTTCCAACAGGAGGCACAAGCTGCTTGGCTTTGTTTCTCAATTCAAACATGGTACCATGCACAAAAGGAGGTGAATAATATCGCTCTCCCAGGCGGCAAGCCCACGCCTCACTGCTGGCCATAATAATAATAATAATAATTCAAAACAAAAAAAAAAGGATGCCAGCAAGAAAAATGATTTGGGATTAAGGGCTCCCATGTCCCACCTGCTGACTTGGGGTATTCTTCCGTTGAATAGACCCTCAACTTCCTCAGACCTTGGGCACCCCGGGACAGGGCCCATCCCTTTCCGGGCCACCACTGACATGCTGTGGGATCAAAAAGCCTACAGAAAAATTCCTGGGGATTTGATCATGTGAATAAAAGGTCAACCTGTCAATGACTCCACACCAGCACAAATGCAGGGTTTATGGGGAAAGGGCAGCTCAGGTTTCCTGCGATGCAGAGGTTGTGAGGGGGACAGGCAGCACAAAGAGTACTAATGCCTGAGCTGACCAAGTCTGGACAACTCAATGACACCCCAGGGACTCCCTGTAATCTGCCATTATATCACCCCTTTGAGATGGCTTTCCTCTGCTCAGGGGTCCTCTTTGGGCTTTGCTTGCAAGGAACAAGGCCAAGCTGGCCAGCCGGCCCCTTCCCCAATCCCAAGGTTTGTGGACAATGGTCAATTTTCTCCTAACTGGACAAATACAAAGAGGCAGTCAAGCTAGACCCAGATGTCAATACAGAAGTTCTCTGATTCGCATTCGACCTTGTACTAAAACCTGCTCCTTTTTCTCCACAGCCTCCCCTTGAGTCCACGTAAACTTTTAGCATCCAACTACATCTGAGGGCAAGAAGCTCCACAGTTTGCCCACAGTACTCGAGGAATGGTCTCCTTTTGTTTGGCTTGGACCAAGATCCCACTGGCTTCATTTGTTGTCTCTTGCAGAAAGCCACACACATCCCCACAGGTGAAGAGCATCCTGGCCCACACCAGGGGTCTATCCATCCCTGTGTCCTGCTCCAAGTGATGGAGGGGAGAGGCAGCTCAAAAGAAGCATGGAGGAATGATGCCTCGGGGACACAGTTCTCACCCTTCTCTGCTCCTTCTTGTGAGGATGGGATTGAGGTAGGGACTATATCTTTTATTTGTGGCTTTATACCAGCAGTACTCTACAGATCTTCTATGCCAGGGCCCTTGTTGCACAGCCAGCCTGTTGCTAAGTCTTTCATGGTTAATGGAAGCTGTCTCTGTCTGCAAGGTAAAATATCACGGTGTCATGGGAGCACAAAAGAAGATGTCTAAGAGATGTTAGTGAAAAAACCTAGGAGCCCAGCTCTGTCCCGGTCCCTTTTATTCTGAGCTGTGATGGGGAGGACCTGTGCCAGAAGGGAATAGGGAAGCAGGCAGCCTTCTCCTCTGACCAGCTCAGGACCATCATCTTCCTCCCCACTCTGGTAGATGGAAGGAGCAAAGGGCCGTACTGGGACTGTGCGTGAGCCTCACAAAGGTGTGAGCATCATTGTTTGTTTCGCTGCAATGAAGGGGCGTGGGGAGCCATGATGCTGAGTTTTCCTCAAAATCTGTAGTGTTCACATCCAAAAGAAAAAGGATCAAGTAGGAGACTCTACCACGTTCGTCTGGGATAAGATGAGAACCGCTTCCCTCCCTGCCAGCCCAATGTCCTCTGTCTGAACTCCAAGCCTTCAGGAAGCTTGGAAATGAGATTCCCTTGCTCCCCAGCCCCACTGCCTCTCCCTGCCCTGTCTGCTGCATGGGTTCGGCTTGGCTGCACAGGCTCAGGTGCTGCAAAGCTCTGCTACCCTCAACCAGGTTCAAATCCTGCTGCACATGCCGAACAAGTGGCCGAGAGCACTCCTCAGCCACAGGCACAGCACCAGCGGTCGGATGCAGCCGGAGAGCCAGAGAGCATCCCTGCGCCCCGCAGCATGCCTGCTTTGGCTGGCTCTGGAGCACCTTGGCAGGCTCTGAATGAAGGCCTTGCCGGCCTCGCTGAGCCAGAAGGTCAGCAGTGCTGACAAGGCGCCACAGCAGTACGGCAAGTAAAGGCTAAAATCTGATGTTGGAGGGAACTGAGCTCTGACTAAGGCTTCCTCGGAAAATAAAACCACTCTGTTGAGTCTCTCAGCCGGCTTGGAAACCTCCACAGGCCACCTGGAGAGCTGTGCCCTTTGCAGTTTATACAGCAGGCACTGTTCAGACACGTCACTCTATTTATCCTTGGCATGGTGGGAGTTAAGACGCATTCTCCGGAGCACAGGTAACTGAGTGCTGGCATTTTCCGTCTTGGGGCTCTGCCCTGCTCCCACTGTGATCAATGGGAATGATTCAATTAACTCAGCTGAAGAGACTGCCATCAGCACTCCCATCAGCTTTATCCAGCACGGAACAAGCCGTTAGACGCCCATAAATAAATAACAGTATTTTTATATTATTTTTGAATTAAAGCTGGTGGGATTTTTAACTCATTAATAACCTAGTCTACATGTCCTTCATTTGCCCAGCATATTGCATGGGTATTGGGTGTTTAATGGAAAATAGTGCTCCAGCCTCCCTCACAACTACACTGATCATCCCACAGCTCTATACTGTGAGATGCTCTTTATGGGTCTGAGACAACACAAAGGGGAGCCCAGCTTTGTCATACCAAGGGAAGCAGAGAAGTCACAGTTTGGAGGGAAAGTTCAGCTCTATAGAGAGCATGGTGTTAAGAGTCATGTGCACCTACAGAAGATATTCACTCTGAGAAGATCCCACACCCAGCTTGGCCTCTATTCCTTGTTTGACCTGGGACTCAGGTACTTAGGATGCACAACTCCAGGCAGCTCTTGTATTCAAAGGCTGGCAAGGCTAGGGACTGATGTAGGAAGGAGTCAAGAAGGTCAAGGCATAGGGGTAAGCCTCTGCCTATAGGGAGCTGTGGGGTCCTGCTAGGTCAAGGCCACACAAAGAGATCTGGAGCAGTAAAGAGTAGGGCTGAGAAAAACACTCGGTGAAAAGAGTGGTGCTGGGAATCAGAAAGCCTCAAAGTGAAGGGATGGAGGGAACTGACAAATGCGAGAGTCGTTCCTGGGCCTCTGCCCGGTGTCTGCAGGAGTGGCTGGAGCTGCAGACTCACTGACAGGCTTTGCACTGAGAGGTGCTTTCAGCTGGGCTTGCTGCTTGGCTGGACTTTTGTTTCCCTTGGAAGAGATGCAGCCAAAGGCTCACCTGTCCGGGCAAGGATGGGAAACCACCACAGCCATGTCACCAGAGGAAAAAGTCCCTGTTTTGGACTGACACACAATGATGCCGGTGAGAGATTGCCTTCTCCTGCCCTTATCATAAACTCCTGAGACAACAGAAGTTACTTTCCTCTGACGCTAGTGGAGTCTTTTACTGTTTCTCTTCCTAAGAATAGATAAACTATGTCAACCAAAACAACCTCAAGAAATACAAATCAAGAAAGAATACAGCTAACAGAATGGATAACAAGAACACTAAATAGGGGTTTTGAGGAAGCAAAGACCCCCGACAGTCACTGAGATCTGTTTAAACACCATTGCCAGCTTTCTGATCACACCACCATGCTTGACTATCTGAGTGCCCCTGCTTCAGTTGTAGATAATTTAGTGGGATCCTTTCATCTTTCTTTTGGGAACACAACATATTCTGTGCTTTGTGAAGGCATTCAGTATAAAGAATTTTCCTGTTGCAGTTTCCATGCTAACGTATTTGATTCCTTTGTAGCTATTTCAGGGTAAATGTTTGAGCTCTAGAGTTGTTTCTAATGGTAGCACCAAGACTGCTCTTCAGCAGAAATTTCTGAAGCAGCCACTGGAATACAGAATCAGAAGGTGTGCTGCACTGGCCTAACACCATTAAGTTGTATCCTTTCCATCCACCTGGGCCTTTTCCATAGATTCAGAGATGGTTTAAAGCCAAAGTGAACTCTAAAACTAAATCAAAAGGCAAAACAATATCTACACAACCATGTCCATATCAACCCCACAAGGTGTAACAGAGCCACAGCAAAATTATCAGTCAAAAAAATATCACTTGTCTCAGCCTAAAGACTTTGGACAATGGAGAATCAGTCTTAACACTAAGGACATCATTTTGATAGTTATTTAATGTCCCCATTAAACATTTGAACCTTATTTCCAGTGTTCTAACTAGCTTCAACTTCACCCTGCCTTATTTTGACAGATCAATCAACAACCCTCTTTCTTTTGTATCACTTCTGCTATTAGCAATGACTTTTCTTGTCCTCTGTACATATGGGTGAGGACAGGAATTGATCCATGTCCTTGAAGGGGTACATCAAAAGGCATTGCCAAAGAAGACAGTTTGGGGGTCATTACAGTCACAATACACCATTGCATCATTAGTCAATTATGTGTCAAAGCCCAGCTGAAACACAGCTTTGAGTATAAGACCAGGATGAAGTGATAATTTTCCTCACATCTACAAAAAAGATCTGCGCTATATTTATCTCAGTGAGAACTGGGAGTCTCCTGTAATTTTGCTTAATCTTTTATACAAGGATTTGAATTTGCGAGAGATTCCACCTGCATATCTGGCCAGAAAGGGAAACTCTGGGTCTTTATGTTCTGTACTGTTGTTGACAAACTCTACAACATCTCCTCAGATTGGCAATTTCAATGCCTAACAGGGTGTTGAATCTGGAGATGTCTAGGAGGTTTCTGTTCTCCATCTAGCATTACTCCCTCCTGCAGAGTTGGGAATTGCTGTGGATTTTATTTTGTTTTGAAAGGGGGCAGTTCTTGACTCCTGTTTGGTTCAGCCTCCTACTGCTTTGCTCATGGCTTATGAACCATGGGCTTCTACAGGCTTATGGCATCAAATCCTGGGCCTGCTGCAAACTGGTCATACTTGGTTGTTGCAACGTGCCTGAATTCAGCCTGGAAAGGAGAGACCCAGGCTGGAGCAGGGAAAAGGGCGGGATGGCCTCTTGCAATGCACTCCCTGTTCCTGCTCTCCCAGTGTTTCTCCTCTAATAGGATGCATGCACTTGAGGTTCTGCACTTCATCTTGTTCATAAAACTGATGCTAGGCAGAATACTTGGCTCAGCTCGAGCGTGACCCACAGCTATAAATCTGCACTGCTTCCCCTACTTACGCCCCCACGGAGCTGCTGTCACTGCCCATTTTAAGTTGAAAAACCAAACATGACATTTCCCAGGTGCAGATGTGTTTGCCTCCACTCCCTTACAGACTTCCTTGGCTTTTCTCTCTTTTTGAAGAGAGAGAGATTTAGCAGGCTCTCCTCCTGAATGGAAACGGTGAGGCAACGGCCGGACTAGGGCTGGAGGGGCTGCTCTGACACACAGGAGGAAACGGCTGCCTGTGGCACTCTAGCCACCCATTAAACGGCTGTGCTGAGGAACAGGGCTGGAAGTCTCACCTTGCCTCGGGAGAACTGGAGAGGAAACAAGTTTTCCCTGTTCTATGGCTGAGGGAGGTGAAGAGGTTGGGGAAGGCTTTCTGGTGCTTTCTGGCTGCAAGAAGAGCTCCATGAAGCAGATAATATGGGTTGTGAGAGGAAGACAGTAGAGGAAAGCGGGAGAAGACCAGACTAGGCAGAAAGCAAATCTTGTGGCAAGGCACTAAGCTGGACTCCAGTGCTTCTGCCCTTAACGTGTGATCCCCATATAACCACTATGGCAGAGTCTCCTGCACAGTGCTATGGACGGTGGTTAACAGCGCTCTTAAGGGAGGTAACATTCTGGGCCCACAGCATGAATAGGGTCTGGGAAACTTTATGTGCTTCTTACTTTTATGAAAGGATAGACAAGACGCAGCATGACTAAGAATCAAACCTTTGGAACTCAAATGGTCCCAATCTCTTGTCAGCACCTTTCCAGTCCCAGTTAATTCATATTAACAAATTGAAAATGTCCCAGAGGTGTGATCCATGAAAGAAGAAAATCCAACAAAATGCTATTACTACCAATATGCTACTAATACTAATTGCAAGGATACCTGTGATAAATTGTAGAGAATACACCAGAAAGCTATTGCCACATGTTTGCCCAGCACTTAAAGACCTCCCAAGGAGTCTGGTCCTGTTCGTGTTGGAGGCAGGATCCTGCACTGCCAAGTCCTTTGTTTTCAACAGTGTGGCCAGGCTAAGGTCCAGACACCGTTCCAGAGTCTGAGGCTAGGATTCATCCCCACTTATTGCAGGCATTTTAATTGATGCCCATCTTAGGTGCCCAGCTGTTTCAGGCTCCCCTTACAGCCATGAAGGGATGAAGGATTTCCAAGAAGGGGATTCAGAGCAGGAGGGGAAATAAGGTGCTCTTGAGTCACCTCTGCAAGAACCTGTTTCTCCCAGAGGCCACATTGCCAAGAAGTGAATGATAACATACAACCCCGCTCTAGTGTTGGCTGTATTTCTACTTCAGTCAAGTTAGACTAGAGACCTCAGTGATCCTTCCCAAACATTTCCGTGATTCTGTGACCCTGAAAGCACATCAACATGAACAAAGGGCAAAGATGGCAGCAGTCATTTTAGCAAGTGTTACCTGGACATGGTAAGCCCTGAGAACACACCACAGGTTTTTTAAAAGAATACAAGATAAGAGAGCCCCAAACTACAACTTGGGGACTGCAGGTTCTCAAGTGGAGGCAACAGTACTAAGCAGCCACCTCCTGGATTGCTGTCCATACAACATACTCCGGCTGACTGTGGGCCCTACTGATCAACTCACAGGGACAGAAGAGTTCCTTGCTCCTGTGGCGGCCCCGTGTGATTTTTATAGCTTATCATCTGCTTGAGTGCCAGATGCTCTAATGTCTCTCAGAGCTATATGGAAGTGGGTCTTATTTATGCAGCTGGTGCCAAAAGACTCCTCTTCAGATTGCACAGTGATAGGAGGTGACTGGGGCTCTTTATGACAGCGCTTAACGAGCTGATGACATTTTTACGAACAAAGAAAGTCCCAAAATGATTAGACTTGTTGATTCATCAGAGATGCCAAGACTCTTCCCTGGCTAGCAAACTTCGTTCACATACTTCTCAGTAGGTGAAATATTCGAAGTACACTTTCTCTTCCTCCCTCTCCCTCAAAGTTGTCCTCTCCTTCTCCTGACTAGCCTGAAGTCAGATCTGAGGATAACCTCCTTTTCCTTTGCCTGGGACCTTTTTGCCTCTCTCAGTAGGACAGGAGGCTCCCAAAACAGGAGTGTCCATGACTCCGCAGACTGGAGCTCTCAGGCTGGAATGAGAAAGCAGGTCTGGATATCAGTCTGATCTTTTAAGGTCAGGAGAGGGATGTGGGCTGAGGTATGCACAAAGGCACTACTGTGTATGGCTTTGCAAGAGCCAATCCTGCCTCCTTAATGGATAAGAACGGCTTTGAAAGAATGAGTTAAGTGTCCCAGGGTATATGAAGACTTTCTGAGGAGTTTTTTTTTTTTTTTAAATCATGCACAAGAGGCTGTTAAGGAAACCTGGTAACCAAAGCATAAGAGGCAAACTCCCATCTTAAAACCTGCCTCGAAGAGCAGAGACAAAGAGTTTGAATCCCTGCAAGACTTGGCATGCTGGGAGGTGAATAGTGCCTGGGGCACAGTCATAATTAAAAATAATAACACTGAGCACTTTCAAAGCACTTGGTAAACATGATTAACTAATTAGTCAACTCTTTACTAATTAACCAGTCACAGGACTGGTGTCGCTCAATATGTTTAATGATCCGGAGAAGCAGTTGAATAGCTAGGGGCAAAGTTTGCAGAGGATGCAGTAGCTGCACACGGGCTCGACTGGGGAGGCTGAGATGAGCTCATAGGGAGAAAGGGTTTGGACAGGAGGAGACGCTCACCATGGGTATGGACAGGGGCTGAGACCCTCTTATCCTACCAAAGACAGAGGTGTCCTCTTCTACTCTTCCCGTGGCAGTCATCTCCCCGTGTCTTGCCCTCTTCTCTTGGGATAGGGAACTCACTATGCATTTCCCTTAGATGCCTGTGGCTCAACATTTATACCTATTTAGGCACATAAGATATGGATAGGATTTCTCAGAGATACCTGAAATCAATGAATCTGGGCTCCTACACAACTTTGCAAATGTTTCTTAGCCATCCAGCCCCCATGAAAAGCCCATGTGCCCTAAGGGAGTCAGTGGGCATCAGTTGCCTTCTTGCATCTGTTAGCATTGGTAGTTTTTAGCTACAGCCTTTAAAACACAAATACCCTTTAAAAATATGGTCCCTGGGCTCTTCAGAACTTTTTATCCTGCAGGTCTGAGAGGTAACAGGATATTAGTAGTGGGCCAGTAGCCCTGAGGATGAGGTTTAGGGGCAGGCTTTGGCTCCTGGAAGGTTGTATTGCCCTCCCTGCCACATATTCTGGCCTCCTTCAGAGCCATCCAGTCTGAGATCCTATTGAGTTAAATGTGAATCCCCCAAAATACCGTGCACCTGAACCTCCATGGAAATGTCACCCAGCAGAGAAGCAGGGAGGGTGAGTCTGCTCTCTCTTTCATTCCTGTAAATCAGGCGTTGGAGTCATATCAGTGCAGGATCAGGGACAGGAGGAGAGAATTAGGACCAGGGTGCCTCTCAGGTTGCCATTGCCCTGTTAACTCCTTAGACACCACCCTGTCTCACCAGAATGTCTCTATTTCTAGTGATGGGGATCATACCTGAGGAAGAACTGTTCTTGGCTGCCAACTCCAGCATGTCCCAGAGACCTGCTGGGCACTCTCACACCCCTGCAATGTTCCTGCCAGCAAAGACCACCTGTCAGGGCTGGGTTTAAGTGTCTTCTAGCCACAAGTTGGCCGTTTACTTTCTTGGAGTCTCAGAATCCAAGCTGTTGTGTAATTAAACATTGCATTTTACAGTGTCACAGATGCATCTAATGCGGATAAATATACAGCTGTGCACACAAATGTTAATATAACATCTAAACGCACAGATCCTTCTTCCCCAGCATCAGGATGAACTTATTCACTGCATGGGAAGTCTGCAAGGACTGAGGGAGTTTTGTGTTGTCTCCGAGGGTGCTGCGTGTGGCCAAACTGCCTGGCTCCCCCTGCCATTTTCTCCTGGAGCAAATGGGATGTGCTAAACTTTCCATGGTGTTTGAAAACTTTCGTATGGAGCCCAAGCACTCTTCACCCCAGCTCTTGTGGTACCTGTGCACTTTACACGGAACTGATGTGATCACACAGCGGGATAATGTTTTAACCAGTGCTACAGGCTCTTACAGGATGGCTGTGAAAAGCACAGCTCATAGAGAAGGTCTGATCTCAGGGTTGTTCATGTAGAGCTCCATTGGCTGGACAGGCATTTTCCTTCAGAGACATCCCCAGCCAGCCAGGAAAGGGCACCCTGTTATTTGCGGCCCGCCACTTCCCTGCAGGACCAGGGCTGGACCTTGATCCAAACACCGTGATGATGCAGGGTGCTCTGCTCGTGGTGACAAGGCATCCAGCCTTCTTGGAGCCACCATGAAGCACCTGAAAAAAGCATCCTCTCCATTTTCTCTTAGCTGGCCCTCGAGCCTTGAGAATTAAGGCTTGCCACTGGGCAAGAGGCTCCTGGCTGAATTACCGGCTTGCCTTTGGGGCAGTGAAAGTTTCCAACTGCAAACACTTGATTCTGCAGTTACCAAGAGAGAAAGAAAGAAAATTCTCCCATGCAGAACACTGTTTCGAGGTCAATAGAGAAAACCCTGTGGCCTGAATACCCAATCTGGGGAGACTCGGGAGCCTGGCAGAAACTCTCGAGGTCTGGGTGTCTGCGTTGTCACACTTGTAGCCAGGTTACCATGGCTCATCCATAGTGCATCCACACCCCGGGGGTCTGCTGCTCACCGCATTCAATGGGCTCCGCTCTTCCAGCATTGAGAAGGACAGTTGATTTGCAGAAGAAAAGCGAGTTCTTAGTGGTCCTGTCATGTCATCACCCCGGGGTTCACAAAGGACTGGGGGCGCAGCCCAAATGGGGCTGGCTGCTTGGCCCCGCTGCGCCCGGCCTCTCTCCATGCCCGGCTTTCCCGTCAGCCCGGCGCCTGCTCCTGAGCCCCACGGAGGGCCAAAAGGGTGCTGTGTGGAGGCCACGGCCAAGCGTCCACCTTGCCTGGTTCAGCTCAGCCATCTCACTCCTCGGGGTGGCTAATAGCCTCTCAGCATGTTCAAGGAGACTTGAAACACCACTTGTCCATGGCATGGACACAGAAAGGGCCATGCTGCCTTAAATACACTAGTTCAGCTAGCATTACCCCATGCACAAGAGCACTTGGGTGCATGATACCCAGGCAAAGCAGCACTGGGACCTGAATGCCTCTGGATCCACTGATTTGGCCAGGAGAAACAGGGGGATCCTGCATTTTGGGGTTTTCTTCCTCAATGCTTGGTCTGAGACCTGAAGGAAGATCCAGAGCAGAGTGTCCAGTGGGAAAGCATTGGCCCGGGGGACCCTGTGGGTGCTGCTTGGTCTCCATGGGATGCCTGAGCTGCCCTGGCCAGCCACCCTGCAGCTGCGGGGCCGCCAGGGCTCCCCTCCGCCGAGCCTGGCTGGCGTTTGCTAATTCCAAGGCTGTTGCTACTGGGGGAGGGGAGTTGGGTGCCGTGGCCACTTCTCCCCATCCCCCTCTCCTCCTCCCAGGGGAAGAAAACTGAAATAAAAGCTCCATTTCTTTAGAAAGCAAGGCCTGACTATGGGAAGGGTCCCTGTATCCATGCAGCTCTCCCAGCCTCCCGGTCCCCTTTTAGTAATCTCACTTCTGGGCCTGAATTCATTCAGACATTGTAAAGGATTAGCTGACCTTTCTTTCAGCACTTAGTAAGCTTGTGATGTTAAAGCTTCCCAAAAATTAAACTCTCAGGAGAACGTCTCGGGCTGGGAAGCCTGGAAGCCTGTTTGGTTTGCAGCGATGTCGGATTGTCCCGTTGTCCCCAAAAGCGGACAGACTCACCTACAGCTTCATCACCCGGCCGCACAGCCACGGCCCCGGGGCCACCCCCAAGCTCCTGCCACCTGCAAAGCCACAGGCTCGGGGTAAAATCAGCTGGTTTTCCTTGGTAAGAGATCGCTATGCCCTTATTCCTATTTGCCATGTGTGCTGTTCTATGCCTGCTTTTCCAGGCTTCTCTCTGCCACCAAGAGATGTGGGAACTAAGAAGAAAAGGGATGTGAGCCCCTGACTCTGGGAGCTGGGCAGGGATGTCACGGAAATCTGTATGGGAAGGGGTGATGCTGTCACCACCAGCAGTGAGAGACACTAACAGCGGCACCAGGCTGGTCCTGCTCCTCTCTGGAGGTGACTGAGAAGCAGAGTGCTTGGGACAACCTGCCCCCAGCCTGTGTCTGGGTCTGGGAAAATGAAGTTCTCATTAATTCTTAAAAGAACCTGCAAGGAATATCTCTATCACCCATCAAATCATGCCCTAGAAGCAGATGTAAGATTTGCCCCATCATGTGGCCACTAGACAGTGTAAAACAATTGCACTTGGTGAGTGGTTTACACCTACTTCGCTGTGGGCTGCAGGACTGCACTTGGTGCAGAGCATGAGCTGTGTCCTTGTAGACAGGAAAAAGGCTGAGAGGAAAAGTGAATCAGACACAAGAGTTAGCAGGGACAAGCTGCTCCCACTGGCACAAAAGAGTGCTCACTCTGAAACCTAACAATGACTGGTGGCTTGGTTAGCACTTTGCTTCAGAAACCTCTCAATCTGGGACTGAGTGTGAGCATTTATGTTAAGCTCTCAGGCTGAGATGTGGCATAGCGACATATAAAATACTTCCTGCAGAGCTGGAAATGTGCACACAACAAGGCTGCAACCTCCTGTCCAAGGGAATCTAATCCTCAGACCTGCTGTTTGCTGAATGCACCGAAGACATGGGAAAATGCCCCTCTCTTCTTCCACATTTCTGTTATCTGTTCCCCCATTGACAGCGAATATCAGCGCTGGGGGGCTGCACCTGAGCACAAACGCAAAGGGAACCATTATTAAAGTGCGTTTGTCTCCTTCTCCTGGGAAGCAAAGTTGGCCCTAGGCACCGGCCTCAGAGGTGAATCGTGTCAGAGGATCAGGCCCCTGAGACCAGCGGCCACAGGTGATGCCGTGGGCTCCCTTTGGAGGAGTCATCCCCCTGCAAGGGGGGTTGCAGTGCTGGCCCTGCACTCTGGCAGTCAGCGAGCCCGAGCAGCCAAGCTCCTGAAGGCATCACCTTCCTGACCCCGTTTGGCCTGCGGTGACTTTCATAGACTTTGCCATTCGGGTTCATGTTATTTTTACCCTGCAGAACGGGAGCAAATTCCTCCATATGTGCAAAGCCCTTGTGCAGCCAAGCCCAACTTTCTGCCGAAACCCAGACAAGGAAAACAAATTGCACAGAGGGAGAGCGGGGCTTAATCCAAAGCCCACGGAAATCAGTGGTGAAACCAGAAATCATTTCTTCCCTCCCGCTTGCTTTCTCTCTCCATCCCATTTGAACTGAAACATTTTGCATGCAGAAATAAAGAAACAGATGCAAGCTGCAGAGCAAACATCTGAGCCGTGGGTAATGGTGATTAAAGCAAATTCATTGCTGTCACTGTATTCTATCTGTCCAGTTAAATCAAGCTATTTCATAGAGGTTGTGATGGGGGGAAATGCCACCATTATCTGTTTAAATTGTTTTTTAAATGGGCGGCTACCTTCTAACAAGGCTAATTTTACAGACATCATAACCTGACATGAGAAGTTTCTTTTACTGCTCTTAAATCCCCCTTTCTCAAGCATGAGCAGAAGTGGGGGTTGTATTTGAAGCACTTGGGGAGTTTGCACACACCTGCCAGTTTACCAATAGAAAAATACATCGGTAATGCAGAAAAACGAAGCTGTGACCCAAGATACAGATCGGATTATTGCGCACTGGAGATGAGCTGGTCCGTGCACCCACAAGGCTGCAGTCATCGGAGAGCATCTGTTGCAATCACAGGTTCTTCCAGCCCGCACGACAGAAATGACCTCCCAAATATTTTAGCAGCAGCTGGAGCTCACACAAACGCTTGATATTCTTTATAGGGCTGAACAGCATGTGCCTGCTGTGCACTAAATTACTGGTTGGTGGGCCCCATTTGATCTGTGAACTCGGGGGGTAAATGCAGAGCCTCCCTTGCTGAAGGTAACATGGTCAGGACTGTCACCTGTGCAGAAGGGGTTGCAGGCTGACCCGGTCTCTCTTTGTAGGTTTGTACAGTGCAAAATGCCCCCTTGGCACTAGATCAGCAATATTAATTGCCCGTGAGAGGAAGCATATAATCAGCCTTCAATGCTGTATAATTACTCAGAAATAACCAGAAGAAATTAATTCCAAAAGGTGAACATATGGGCTGCAATGTTGAAGCTGAAGCTGGATTTTGCCTCTGGTTACCGCCAATCATAACTGAGGGCACAATCTAGGCCAAAAGTGTGTTTTCTAGTTCATGATTTATTGTCCCAAAATGTAACTGGTAATGAAAACCGTGCTCCACTTAATACACATTTGACTTCCAACAAAAATGTCAGCAGGAACTCTTTCTTCTCATTTTTGCGCTACGACTGCCCATCGGCAGAGACTCTACGGTCTTGGCTTTCCTACCTGCAGAGGCCAAAGCGATGGGGAGAACTGCACAAAGATACGAAGCCCAAGAGCTTGCTGCCACCAGGCACTGCAGACCCATGCCCCAGAGAGCCTCCTTCCATCCCCCAGCTCGTCCACGGACCTTCCTCCGCATCTCACTCTAATCCTGCACTAATTCCCCCACTTGAGCAGGGCAGAGCCCTCGCAACTCATCATGTCTGGATTATTTTTGTGAGCAGATATGAATTTTGGGATGATGTTCTTTTCTGCCATTTGGGCACTGTGCAGGGGTCTCTCAGCAGTCACGGCCACTGGGTTGTTCTGCTCCTTGGAGCTGAGCGAGGTGCAGATCTGAGCAACACGTGCGGCCTCCGCACGCTTGGAGGTAGCCTGTACGAAGGCTTATTGGGCCCAGGCAGCATTTTCTGTTGTTAATGGCTTTGCAAACCTGTTTCCAACCCGGGGCGTGCTGTCCAGCCTTTGGGACCCGCTGGCTAGCAGCAGTTAAGCACTATCCCCGTGGCACGGAAACACATTTCAGCACTTAGCCCAGGCCCCGTGGCTTTGTATTTCGGCATGCTGGTCTCCGACCCCCCCACCCCAAAACAGCACCCGCAGGCCGGCTCCATCATGTTGAACTATCCCTGCTCTGCTGCACGATCAGCTCAGCCTCTTCTCCAGGGGTGCGGAGCACCCAAAGCTGATGGGAGCAGGTAGAGAAACCTCAGAAGAAGCCGAATGGTGGCAAAGAGACCCTCCAGCCCTCCCGAACCCCCCTCGCGAACACGGGGCAACCTGTGGGAAACCATTCGGAGATGGCTGAATGCCATGTCTGAGCCCCTTCGCTGCAAACAGGAATTCATTTGCATGCCAAAGCTGTAGTTGGGCGCTTTACAACACGGTGCGAGCATGTAAATGTATCTGAACCTTTGATATTGCCTGGCCATCACCCGGCAGGGCGCTCCCCTTGGAGAAAACCCCTTGGGGGGTGGAAGGGGACCCCAAATAACGTGTGTCTGACGGAAACCTTGGGTCCAAAGGCCAGCAAAACGATGGAGATCCGATATGCATCGAATTCAGGCACACGGTATATCTGCTACCGAGTTTTCCCAGCCAAAGCCGTGTGTGCCAGCGACGGCAGGAAACTCGCGGGCTGCGTGACAAGTGTTGCGGCCTCTCCATAGCTCTCTTCACCGACTCAATGGGTCCCAAATGACTCTGCAATCAAGGCCTCATTCAAGACAGGAAGAGTCAAATCCTGGGTATATGTATGAGGCCAGCACTTCCCGCTTCTTTTTCAGTTTATGGACACCTACAGATTTCTCAGGGACAGTGCAGACACTTTCTCATACACACAGGCTGTGGTACAGTACATGCCCCCTTCATGGCCACATCCATAGACTCCTTACAAGTAGCCCAGGACTCTGCGAAATTCATTATATTAAGCAATGAACAGCGGTGCATACGAATTTGTGGACCTTCTTACTGCCAAGGACCAGAGTACAAACTATATCACCCACGATCAATGCAAGCTAGTCAGATTCTTGGACGTGAATATATTTATTCTGAATGTATACCCACTTTACATCCCTTTATATTGTGCAGCCACTGTAAAGGGTGCTGGAATAAAGGAAAATTAAGGTCTGTGAGTCTTCATGCCTCCCTGGTTCTCTGAGCAGAGCTGGCTACATTCTGCTGTTACTATTATTAGTATTGTTGTTGTTGTTGTTGTTGTTATTGTTATAATTATATGCATTTCATTCCCTTTTGGGTAATGAATAATTTATGACTCTGTCTCGATCCCCTTTCAATGGATTCACTATCCAGGGAGACTTGCTGAATAATTTGGATCATTCGTTTTCAAGTGCATGGGCTGCCGACAAATTGTCCGCTTTTCATTACTTGGGACATTCATTGGTCACCCAAATCAGGGGATTTCTTTGGTCACCCCAAACACGTGGTATGCTGTCTGGGGTTTTGTCAGGATTTTTTTTTTTGATTGGTGAAACTTTGTGAAGTGGAGAGTAACAAATAGCTCATTTGGGGGGCTGGATTTCTGGATAAATTAGTTTGCCAAATTTTCTAGTCACATTCTTGTAAATGTGATTTCTCAAGGTGATTTCTCAAAGGCTTGTGAAAAGTAAATACTATGCAGTATATTAAATGCTGTTTAATATTTTAAAGACATTCTTATTCTTGCTGTTTGATTTAATCAAAAATGTATAGATGATTATTAAGCATGTTGTTTCCTCAGTACTAGCTAGAGAGACCTGGAAGCATTAGACCTGGCTTCCCCTTGGGCTAAAAGCTCGGGGCAAACGAATTTTAAAAAGACTTGCATTTGGGGATATTTTCGCCTTAAAATCAAATGAACTTTGAGTGTCTGTATTCACCCAGCTCTGCCCAGCAGGATTGGTTTCGGGGCCAAGCAATGTCCCGATCCTGAAGGCACAGTTCGTCCCTGAGAGCAGCATCCCACCTAGCTCAGGACCATCTCTGAAGCCCGTTGGAGATATGTCTGTCAGCAGAGGCCCCGGCACGCTTTGGTCCCAGGCATCAGCACATTACTGCGTTTTGCGATCCGATGCGCTGGAGCATGGGACGGAGACGGTCGACCTGTCACTGCTGGGTACCTGCAGCTTGGCCCTGAGGTCCCCATGTGGGCATCTTGGCAGGTTTGCCGAGACCCCCAGCCCCATTAAAATCATTAGGAAGTGCCAGCACTCAGCAGCAGAACGAATCAATGGCAAAGCCGGGTTGCTCCACAGACCCCCTTTACCTCCCCCCCCTGCTAGCCTAGATATGTGCCTTTCCCCCAAAACGCCACGGGCTAACTCCAGGCACGGGCTTGCCTGAGAATTAGCAGGTCTGCGCATCCCTGCTGTGGTTCAGACCTTCTCTGCATGCCGCGGTGAGACCACGACCCTGTGGGCGCAGCGCGCAGCGCCAACCTCCCCAGCACCACGAAGGCTACGTTCGCCCAACGAGGAAGAAGCCAACGTCGCAGTCCCTGGGGCCCCGAGCCGAAGGGGCTCATCCGCTCCCAGCTCGGCACCGCCTGCCGCCTGGTTAGCTCCAATTTACGAGCAGCGTGTGAAGGACAGACACTGGGCTGCTGGGCTGAACAATGTGGGAATATTAGCCGAGTTACAAAAACAAACAAACCAAACCCCGCCGGGAGCCCGTTTCATTTATTTTCTTTTGTCCAGTTTTGCTTCAGCGTGAAAGTCGCCCTTTCAAGTCCAGCAGTTGTGTTCCAGCCCCGGCGGGTAGCTGATCCAAAGCGTTACACTGAGAGCTTCCCAATGGCATGTTTGCACAGTTCAATTCATTTCTAAATATTCAGTGGAGTTTCCCTCCCTCCTACCCTCCCAGGACTTTCTGCCCAAGAGCTGAGGGTGTAAAGTACAGGGCTGGGGATACTGGTGCACAGAGCCTTTGTGTGCAAACACAAGCTGCTGTTTGTATTTGCCTTCACACTGTCAGAGCTCAATTGTGTGCAATGCAATACTGGCTACCAGTCTGCTTTCAATATCCGCTCGGCCATCCCCGCTGCCAGAGAGACGCTCCCCCTCCCTGTTCACTTTGAAGCAAAGTGATTTAATTTCATGAGACTTTTGGTAATCACATTACAATCTCGAACATTAACCAGAACTGACTCCTTATTGCAAAAGGGCGGGCGAAAGACGGGGTAAACAGCTCAGCTTGGGACAGCCTGCAACACGAGAGCAACACGAGAGCAAGGCAAAATTCACAACGGCTGCCTGGCTGGTTCTGTGCCGCTTATCAGATCATGCTGGAAAACTATAGCCTCTTGCCAGTGATGTCAGAGAGAGAAGTCGGGTTTGGCCAGCTCCAGGGAGGATGCTCCATGGGCTAATTGCTCACTTCAGCTCAGTTCTTGTGCACCACGATGGTTGATTTTTAGAACCAACCCTTTTTCTCCCATCTGTAACTCTTCCCTTCTTTTACCTTCATTCCTTCCTGTTCCTCTCACTGTCCACTCCATTTACAGTGTCCTCATGCCTCTGTCAAATCCACCAGGACTGAATTTGCTTCTAAGACAGGCTCCGTCTGACTGTGCACTTATACATGCTGCTGTGGCCAGCAGCCCAAGCAGAGATGGGGCTTCCCTAGATGGGATAGCAAAGGTCTAGGGAAGGAGGAGGATTGTGGTGGGAGCCTTGTGGGATCCTGGCTGCTTTTGCTTGCCTTAAGAGATTCAAGGCAACGTGTGAGAGTAATAAGTCCTCTGAACCCCTCATGCATTCCCTTCCCAGGCATGCTGCCACTGGCTAGTCCCATCTTTGCCAGGGAGGACTGCAAAATGTGTCCACGTTGCCTGAACAAGAGCAGACCCAACTCAAAGGTATATGTGAGCTCTCCTGGGGAGATGCCCAAGGTGACCTTAGAAAGGTCTGAGCATGGGAGAGTCTCGGCTGGGACATGGGCTTGGGCATAGCTGACTGAATCCTGAAAATCTGAAATGGGATTGTAGCAAGAAGAGGAGGCCAAGACCCGGGGGTGGGATTCAGATGTTAAATGTGGATGTCTAACGCCAGGTGGGATGTGCTGGGCTGCAAGGTACCTGTTCAAGGCTAGCAGGAGAAACACAAGGCCATGAGGACCCTGGGTCCTTCAAAGCTGGAGGCTGGATGGGTTACTCAGAGGAAGTGGACACCCTTGGATCTGCCCTGCAAATCAACACCAAGGTTCATGTCTCACCTGCCTGCCCTGCCTCTTCCTACCTGTTCCCACCTCGCTGTACACAGGGCTCAGCCCATCTCAAAGCATCTCCTGAACAGCTGCAAATCACATGCTGGGTCCTGAAGGAAAGGCTACCTGGCACTTCTGAACCTGTGAGAGCAAATCCAGGTACTGCACTGGGCTGCTGGGCCCCCCAACAATTCTAGGTGGGTGTAAAAAAAAAAAAATCTCTTTTTCCAACCAGACGCATTGTCACTGTGTCTGATCCTCACCGACTGCCTTAGACTGGACACTAAATATCCAGATGGATAACATTAGGGGGCGTTAATAGGGGGCATTAATTCAGCCCATGGAGTTGCCATGAAAAAATAGACATATTCAGTGAAAATGAAGAACAGATCGCAATGATTCATGCAGTGCTGAAGAATGCGGACTAGTAGGGATCAGGGTGATGGATGGTTTAGAAATACAATGGGGAAGATGACATAGATTCCTCATCCATCTTTCCATCCAAATATGTGAACTTGGAGTACAAAGGCGTGTGTAAAGACGGTGATCAGGGACAGAACAGCTGGCTTCTCCTCGCAAAAGCTGGGAGCTCCCAGACCCAGTGCAGATATGGCACGCATCCCGGCCAGCGAGCTGTGCAAAGGGGGAAGTGCTGAGCCAGCAAATCACCTCATGTGCTTCTTCTGTCTCTTTAATTCCCACCTGGGACAGTGGGAATGAAATCCCTGTGCTCCCCAATGCCATGAGAAACTGTGGAATGCTCTTCCCTCTCCACCAAACACCACTGGCGAATCAGTGCACACACTTGCCTGCAGGGTTTCCCATCCCAGCGTTCCCCTGCTTCAGCGCCTGGCCACTCCTGCCCCTAGATCGTCTTTACCCTTTTTGGGGTGAAATTGTGGGCTGGAGAGTGAGTGGGCCAAGAAGCGCTGAGCATGGGCACCCAGGTCCCCTCTCCCCAAACAGGGGAGATACGGCAGCTTTGGCCCTTGAAGAGGGTGTACAAGGGCACAGGGCACATCCCTCTCCAGGGACATCGCTCTCCAGGTGATACCATGACCTGGGTGAAGAAGGCAGGCAGATACAGAGGTCCCTTCCAACCCATACCCTCCATTAAGTACTTTAGAAAGACTCTGCTTCAAAAAAAGAGTGAAATACAGTTTTCTGGGCTTTTTTTATTTGTTTGTTTGTTTGTTTTTGTTTTTTTCCCCAGCCTCCAACCCTGTATCAAGGAGGGAGAAATAGATACAATTTTCAACCCTCCCTTCATTTGCAAGATACTTTGAAAATGTTTGAAAGTAAAAAGCCTGCCTGCACCCTCCCTGGTTTCAAAGCTTTGTGCCGGACATAAGCTTGAGCTGTTTTGCATCTGTTGCTTTCTTTGCTTGCTGTGCTCCCCGGCGACGTGGCTCCCACGGAAAAGGGAAGGTTACTTTGTGCAGATAAGGGGTGTTGTGAAGGGCAACGATTTTATGCTTTCTCAGACGGTGCCTCCGATGCACTTGCACTTCTTTCCCTAACTAAGATCCTCTGGGTGCTCAGCACCCTCTCTGCTGAGGCCCTGGGCCAAAGCAGGCTCTCTATATCACTCCAGTGCTGTTCAAAATAAATGCAACCATTAATTAGGGTCCCAGCCGAGCTGCATGTCTGCTCCGTCCCTGGATCCTGGCGTGCGTGGGTGCCCACTTTGTCACGGCTCAGATCCAATATTTCTTTAGATCTACTCCCATGAAGGCAAAATTTTTTCCTCCTCCCTCTTCATCCTCCACCTTCTGCCAAGCCTAACTCAAATTCCCAGCTCCACACAGCCTGTACTCCCGGGAAATGTTGGAGCCCTATCCGACATGCGGTTCAGCCTCTTTGTATCATTAATTGCTGCTGACGAATGCACAGCTCTCAGCTAGGATGGACCGAAATGTGTCGAGCCTACAGGCTCTGTTCGCTTCAGCTCTAGCTGTCGTTTCCCAAAGCCTCCCGGCTGCACTGACTCAGAGTAGGAAAAGCCTCCCTGTCTTGTTATCAGTCCCCTGGGCATCCTAATCCGCCTATAAATGAAAGCTATTACACAGCTATCTTTTTAAAAGCCTGCCTGTCACTTCAACTGGGCAGCAACGTCACAGCCACGAGGGGATTTTTGCGGCGTGTGGTCAGCCAGGGTAAAACACGGCCACCGAACCAAGCCCAAACTGCATCAGATGGCAATCCGACCCTGTTTCTTTACAAGATGCACTGATGGCACTTAGATTCACGTTCGGGCTGAGACCTGTTAAACTTGTGATGCTGAGCTCCAGCAGCCAAGCTGAGAATTGCAGCCCATGCAAATGGCAAAGCTGCACCTCGCAGCTGCCTCCCCCAGCTTCTGCCACGCTGCCTGGTGAGCACCGATGCTCGGGGAGGGGAGGTCAGGTCACAGAGAGGAAATGTCACCCTCTGATTGCAGGAGCAAAGGCCAAACGGCAGCCGCTGCTCCGGACACCCTGGGGACGAAGCAAATGTGACTGCTGGGATCCCTGGGTGGCCCCGGCTGCTCCTCGCACCTCACGTGTGATGCGAAGCCAGCCCTAAGGCATTTCATCCTCCCTCAGCCGTGTCCGTGCAATCCCCGGGGAGGCAGGTGGCACTGCAACATCCCCAGGAGCAGGAGCAGGATCTGCTTCGGGGTGTCTCGGTGGCATTGCTCCCTGCAAACACGAGCCAGACCTGCAGGACCCTGTGAGCAGCAGACTGACTGCTGGGGAGGGGGGGTGTTTTGCTGCTTTTGTCCCAGACTCTGGAGGCACTGCATCCAAAGCCAGACAGCGATCCATCACTGGTGAGCCCTTTCCCCGGGAATAAGCTGTGTGTGCGGGCTGATTGCGGGAGCAAATCCGCTCCCACCCCAGCTGCCGCCTGAGAAAGAAAGGAGATCCTGCTTGGTACAATCATGAACATGCTTCAAATAAATGATTCGGGTTTAGTCAGATCTGGGGAGTTGTGAAATCCCGCTGCATGTTGAGGGCTTGGCTCTGTAGCAGCAAGGGCTTGTGACAGCAGGGCTCCTTTGCCACAGGCCAGGGGCAGCTGTGGCAGTGCTTTCTAGGAAAGCTTGTGTGTTGTATTTGGTGGGTTCTGGGGCTGTTTGGGGGTTATTTCTGCTGTTTACCTGCAGCACAGGGCTAAATGATCTGTGCGATCTCTGCCGTGCTCTGAAGGTAACCAGCTAGGCTTTAGTGCTTCTGACCCAAGAGTTCCTTCATGCTGCATGCTACCCAAGGGAAAACTGGCTGGGGAAGAAATGCCTCAGAGCAGCCACTAAATAGACCTATCCTCCAAAAGATCCCCAGGAAAACCACTCCACTTGCACTGCTCAACCCAGGCACATGTCCTGATAGCTCCATAATAACCGTAAGAACCTCCAAAAAACTTTACCAAACTTCAGAGTATCTCAGAAAGGAGAGGACCAAAGAGGGAAGCAACCTCCCACAGCCAGAAAATCTGTTCCCCAGTCCTGAGGGCAAAAGAGGAGATATGTTCAGAGTATACAGAAGAGCTCACACTTCTGACGTGCCTCCACTTAACAGGCCAGGTAGGAAAGCCTAAACCCCAGGAATGTTTTTAGAAGCATGATCCTTGCAGGCAGTGGAGATTCAAGAGCCCTCACATGCTTTTCACTCCCTCCTTGGAGAGGCAGAACGTCCCCCTCGTCAATCACAGGGGGGTTGCTGAAGCAAGGACAGCATAGGCTGAATAAGGATGACATGCTTTGGCCCAGAAAGTGGAGGGCAGAGATTAGCCGTGGACAAGCTCAAGGGAAGGCAAGTGTCCAACCCAGAGTGCCAAGCCTGGTTTTGTTTTAGCCTTAACTGCGCTTTTTTGTTTGTTTGTTTGTTGGTGTAAAAACCTTTCTGTTGGAAATCAGTTTAACTTTAAGCTTCCTGAGAATAAAAGCCTGTGAGAAAGCTCTGCCCATGCAAGGCCCACTTGGGAGGCTACAATGGGAGTCTCAGCAGCTTACGGGCCCATATTTCTATGGCTACAGCACCCATCTGCTCAGCAATACAATGTTACCCATATCTAGTGCAATTCTTGATGCAGAACCACCAGCTGGGAGCTGAACCAGAAGCCGGGGCCTGATTATGGAAGGTGCAAAGGCCCTGCGGCTCCACAGATGGCAGCTGGCATACGAGAGGTCCAATCAGCAAAGGGTTCAACTCTACTGTTGGCTCGTGCCACTTTGGTGGTGAAGCTGCCCCAATCGTGGTGTCTCCCAAGACGCAGGGATGCTATGATATAGCTTCGCACCTTTCTTCCACAAACTCCAAGGCATTTTGCACAGCCCCTTTAGTCTCAATAAGTGGGGAAACTGAGGCATGGGTGGCAAGAAGAGTCTGGATTTCAGGCAGGATGAATGCAAGGGCCACGCAGGTGCCTTCCTCCTCACAGAGGGTTTTACAAGGCCACTTAAGTGCTCTGTCCAACTCTTGTGTCTCCATGGTGCCAAGAACCAAAGGAGAAATGGGCACACAAGATGTGCCCCTGCCCAAATAGGTGCCTGCCAGCTCTGGTGGCCCTACTTTC
This sequence comes from Apteryx mantelli, assembly GCF_036417845.1. Lineage (NCBI taxonomy): Eukaryota > Metazoa > Chordata > Aves > Apterygiformes > Apterygidae > Apteryx > Apteryx mantelli. The sequence goes on from NC_089996.1 coordinate 5,346,847, forward strand.
TTCCACTTTCTGCTCTGTTAGAGGCAGATCCCCTCTCTCCCTCTGTCCCTCTCAGAGACAGACCATTCACAAAGCCCTGAACTGCCACAGGAGAGGAGAAGACAACACAAAGGAAAGGGAACTGCCACCTTTCAGTCTCTGCCTGCTGCAATTTATGGATAGCTGCCCATGTCTGTACCCTTTCATGCTCTGATATCCCTCAGTGAAGGAGAAGCCCTTCCTGGATCCTCTCTGGATCTCTCCAGTTCTGTTTTCTCAGCCTGAGACCCAGAAAGGACATCTCCAACCCACCCAGTCTTTCCTGATGGACCTCAGCTCCTGTGAACTGTTGTCACCCTTGGGAGGCCCCAGAAATTGCACTGAGTCACCCAGGCTTACCAGTGTTCACCAAACCAGTGCCTGTCAGATGTTTTGCAGTCACTTGAGAGAACTTTACCCTGGGCGTATTGTTCCATGGCTGAGCTGCTCTCTGAAGTGGGAAGCTATTTTAGTGCTTGACTGTCCATTCCCCTGTCTCAGGTACATCTTTCTGTGCTCTCCCATAAGGGTATCTGAAACACCTCAGATTTTCCATGTGATCACAAGAACCATGTGCTTAGATGAGCAAGTGGATGAATGCTCATGTTTGTGAGACTTGCAAAGTTGGGAGGCAAGAAAGTGCAGGGATCTCTCTGCCATCCAGCCACAGATGGACCAAGGGGGTCCGAGGCCCCACTGCTCTCACTGTCTCCATCGCCACGGGGAGCTGTGTGGTCCTGTCATACGGTACAGAAGGAGCTGTAAGCCCGCACACCTTTCTATCCCTCACCCTGGGGTGCCTCGACTCCCGTCATGCAGGTGATTGTGGTTTCTCTCACAGCCAAGAAATAGCTGCAGACACGCTCTGATGGGATGGAGGCGATCAGTACCACCAGTGGGACTCCTCCTCTCATTTGGAAGCAAAAAGGAATAGGAAGAAACTCTCTCATGACTATCCAGCACCCCACTGGGCTGACCTGAGGAAGAAAGCTTACAGACAGGAGGAGAACCATGAAGATGCTTCAAGTGAGATTAAAGCGGGCTAAAGAAGCAGGATTACCAAGGTTTAAGAAGAGACACCAGGAATTCCTGGAGAGAAAATCCTACAGTCCCTAGATCCCTCTGCAGGACCAGAGCGAAAAGAGCACTCTGCTGCAATGCAGACCAGGCTAGCGTGCTGAGTTCATGGAAGGATTTGATTTCCTTGATTGTGATGAAGATGGAGGGGAGCCCAACAGCTGTTTTATTTAGCATTGCCCTGCAAATATCTCCCTGAACTGCCACTGAGACGATAAAGGTCCGGCCCCAGGTTTGTCTGGGAGGAAGTTTTTCATTGGAAATGTTTGGCAGTCTATTCTGTAGTAGTTACTGGTCCCTTCAGCCTCTGAGATGAAGTTTCTTTTTAGCTGGAGGAGAGAATTGCTAGCAAATTGCTCTGACATCAGACTTATCCAAGCCTGGGAACCCTACTGCAGCACACAGTGCAGAGTGGAGTCTGTCTAACACCAGGCTTCACGCGTCTCTTGTGCCAAATCCCGTATCTGAAAACACAATATGTTTCCTTTTTCTCACTGCAATTGCACTTGTTATTGTTAAACACTCTCTAGGCATAACATAAGGCCAAAATCCGAGAGGCGCCCAGCACCTGCAAGCACCATTGACGTCAGAGAAATGTGCAGGTGCCGGGTACATCTCCTGTCCCTGCGGGGGAAAGCAATGCAAAAGCCCCAGAGATAGCAATGGGAACAGAGTCTGGAGGTCATTCTCAAAGCGCCTGTCAGCATACAGCAGCACGTGTTTATCTAGTAGCACTTTCTCTGGCCAAGGAAAATGCAAAGGTATTTTATGCAACCTAAAGGGACTTTTCAAAAGTGTTTCACAGCAGTTCATGTCCGTGTTCATTTCCAGCACTCAAAATAACACTAAGGCTCACAAAAAGTTGTGGAACAGCATTGATCGCAGTTTACTGATGTTGCTAAATCTGGTCAAAGCCCAGGTCATGTGTCCGCACAAGCTCACTGGGCTCCAAAGACTTTCTAGCTGGGGCCTTTTTCCACAGCAGCCTCCTCTCAAAGGATAATCTGGAAGCTTCATCAGGACAAGCGGGGTTGGAAACATGGAGCTTGGGTTGGGCTGACACTGATCTGAACGGAACAGACCCAAGGGTGCAGCACATCAGTGTTGGAGAGAGGGAGGCTGGAGAAAAGACCTCCCAGCCCAGCTGACTAAACTGAGTGATTGCAACAGCTTGTCTCCAAGCTGTGTCCTCTCTGGAGCATGTTAGCTCCCAGGCACTCTGCCAAAGCCAGACTGTAAGCCCAAACCCTACGTGGATAAATTATTTGCCAGGTAAAGTTGATGGGAACCTGTATCAGTGAAAAGCTCTGCTGGCCAGGATCCTTTTACAGGATCTGGTCCCTGGAGAACATCTTCTTGGGCCAGGCCCTGTCCTTTCCATGTACAGTGCCCAGGCTTTTGCAGGCAGCAAGAAGTGATAAAGAAAAATTAGATCTGGCTGGAGAAAAATGTTCCCGTGGGAAATTTTGACTTTTTTGTCAAAAACTTTGGTGCGTTTCTTATTTTAGCCCCCAATAAGCATGAATAGGAACAAAGATTCAGTTTTGGCAGTGGGAATGGGCTTACCAAAGGAAACACCCAAATTTTCAAGCAAAGCAGACACATTCTGTCATTTTTCTCTCTGTTTGAAAACCCAATTTTCCGGGAAAAAAAAAAAAGAGCAATTCAGTGAAAAAAATTTTGTCCAGTTCTCACACCACTGGCTGGGGCAAATTCAGCTAATTTGGCTAATTCACCTGCACCTTCACCGCTGCTGCTAAGAAGGGTCTCACCTTCTTTGGCTTCACTTTCTCAACTATTTGAAGATCATTTCATAGTGTGGCTGACAACATCACCATCAACAGCCATGGATTTTTTCACTGCTTGTGCCCAGCCTCTGCCTGTCGAAGGCTGAATCCATGGCCTTTGGGTGACCGCAAAGCCTGACTTCTCTCTGGATTTGGGAGAGAAACCAGGGTGGGCTGATGGTCACGAGCAAGTGGGTGGGAGCTGAATGGCATTATTGTGATCTTTATCTGGGGGGATTGTTCCGGGCAGCGTAGGCCTGGCAGGGCAATGGAGTCGCTTAGTTGTGGTTCGTGTTGCAGAATGATAGGTATGGACCTAGGGGATTCTGCAGTAAAAATGGACTCAGGAATAGTGTTTTATAGCAACTTTATCCCTGCAAAGCATTCACTTCCCAATAAATTGTGATGAAAGGAGAAAAAGCTCTCAGTGATTTCTATTGCAAACATTTGACATAGCTAGAACAACTGTGCATGATCTGAAATGAAAAGCCTGGTATAAAGTCGCATGCTTTACTGGAAACTGGGAACATGTTTCCTTTTCATTGGAAGTAAATTGGAAGTGAGAAAGGTATTAAGTGCCACAAGGCCAGTGGAGCAACTGAACAGAAGCATTTTCAGGAGCATTTAAGAGCTCTGCAACCCTCAGTAAGACCAAGGGTCCAACAGTGAACCTGGGCATCCTGACATCACACTGAGATGATATATATATATATGTTTTATACATATATATATATATTCATTTATTTATGATTGCACAGCATTGCTGACAGCGATAACTCTCTTAGTGGGAACCTGTCCCCACCCGTGAAACGGGACTGCTGAACCTAACTGCTGGTGACGGTGTAGCGCCGGGCACGCACCGGAGGGCCGCGGGGGGAGTTTGGCTGTGGGGGGAAATATCCCGCTTCGCTGGCCCAGCTGTGGAGTCCCTTCGCCAGGAGCCAGGCTGTGCTGCGCAGAGGGACCCCGCAGCTGACGGAAGAAAAGCAAAGCCGGCGACTTTCGACGCGCCAGCACGCTTAAAGATCCGGAATCCCCGGGCCAAAAAAAAAAAAAAGCACTTGCTGGGCGGCGGCTCCCGGGAGGGCGGAGGGGCAGGGAGAAGGGCCCGGGGCAGGGGCCGGGGCTCCCGCCGGGGCCGGCGGCGCAGGGACCCGGCTCGCCCCGCCGGGGCGGGCGGCTCGGCCCCGCGGCGTTAGTGAGAAGCTCGGCGGTGGCTCCGCTCCAGCCGCTGCCGGGCAGCGGAGATAAATCACGACTCGGCGCTGTTTACACATCCGAGCGGCACTTACCGCCTTCACCCCGGGCTCTGGGAAATGGCATTTCCCCGCCGCTTAACCCCCCGCTGCCCGCCGCCCCGGAGCCGCTCCCGCTCCGCCCCGACGTGAGCGCGGCGCAAGCGGGACCGAGCCGCAGCCCGGCGGGCAGCGGAGGCTCCCGGGCCGTCCTGCCGTGCCCTCCGGCCCCGCCGCGGGGTAGAGCATCTCCCCGGCGGGGCCAGGCACCGGCACCCTCCCCCGGCAGGCCAGGAGACCGCGGTCCCGCCGGGGCTCCCACCGCCGCCGCCCGCGTGTGCCCCGGTGCTACCGGGCTGCAGGGCCGGGCCCCGGGGAGCCCCGAGCCAGATAGTCCCTGGCCGCTGCCAGGCTTGGCTTTGCCTCGGTGTTAAGGCGCAGGCGAAGAAATTGAACTCTCTACAAGGGACACATCTGATTGTGATTTGGGGGAAAAAATGGAAAAGCAAGAAAAAAAAAAAAAAAAGCCCAACCCCAAACCCGACTGCTCGGCGAGGTTTTTCCTACCGGCGGAGCTGAAAATGTTTTGGAAGACGGGGCCGTGTTTTCCGTGTAAACAAGGCGGCTGCGGGTGCGAGGGGGATGCAGGGGGAGGCGCTCCGGCCGCGGCCGCCGGGGCTGGGGGTGTCCCGGCGCTGCGAAGAGCTCCGGACCGAGCCCGGGGGAGGCAGCCGAATACCCGGGACCAGCGACGAGGCGGTGGCGAGAACGGATCAAACATAAACCGTGGCGAAGAGAGGACCGGGGTCCGGGACGCTAAGGGAGCCCGGGGGAGTAGGGGACGGAGGGGGCGAAAGCTCGGGGGATCCGTCGGCGGTATTTGCAGGGGTGCGGGGGACAGCTGCACCCAAACTCCTCTGCCACCCCGGTCAGAGGCGAGGGCTGCCCAGTCTCCGCCGGGGGAACAGATTGGGGCTCATTTACCGCCAGGACGGCGCGGCTTTCTCGCCCGAGACGGAGCGAACCGGCTCGTTCCCGGAGCGCGCTGCTGTTTCTCATTTGGCCTTGGGGCTCGTTCAAGTGCCGCCACCCTGCAGCCCGCCTGGCTCGGCCGTGCTGCCGCAGGAGCGCAACCGCCCCCGCGCCCGGCGCTGCGCAGCCCCGGGACGCGCGGAGCTGCTGCCCGGCGCCCGCGGCTCCAAAGGCGCTGCACGTCCAGCGACACGAGCTGCAGGCTTTGCTGAACCGCCCTCCCCAGCGCTCGCCCTCTTTCTCCCTCCAAGAAGGATCAGATCCTGCCCGCCCGTCTAGCTACACCAGCCCCGGAGCCTCCAAAGCGAGCTGCAGGGCTTTGCCGCCGTGCCCCGAGCCGGTGTCCCGGGGAAAAGAGCAGCGCTCCTGCGAGCTGCGGGCTCTCCGGACCTCAGTCCCCTTCGGTGCGCTCCCGGGACCCTTCCACCCTCCCAGCCGGCAGTGTGTGTCCCGGGCAGGGATACCCTTCCTAGCGAGCCACGGTCCTCAGCGCTTCTCTAGGCTTCTTCGCGCTAAAACTGCCTTCCCTGGCCCCTTGCTGTCCCCTCTCCCCCGTCCTGAGCTCCCAAGTCTCTTGGTGTCCCCTGCCCTGCGCTTCCGAGTTGCTCGGTGTTCCCTGCTCCGCACTCCAGAGACCCTTGATGTCGTCGACCCTGCGCCCCCCTGTCCCTCGGTGTCCCCTGCTCTGCACTCTGATGTCCCTTGGTGTCGTCGACTCTGCGCTCCCGAGTGCCTCAGTGTCTCCTGCCCTGCGCTCCCGAGTCCCTCGGTGTCCCCTGCTGCCCCTCAGGATCCCTTGGTGTCCTCGTCAGTACACTCCTGGGTGCCTCGATGTCCCTTACCCTGCGCTCCCGAGTCCCTCGGTGTCCCTTGTCCTGCGCTTACGAGTCCCTTGATATCCCCTGCTCAGCGCTTCTGGGTCCCTTGATGTCCCCTCCCTTGCCCTACACTTCTGGATACCTCAGTGTCCTCGACCTGTCCTGCTTTCCGTGTCCCTGGATGTTCCTGCGCTTCTCTTCGTGTCCCCGAATGCCCTCCTGCCCTGAGCTCCGTGTCCCTTAACGTCCCCTGCCGTGCGCTTCTGGGTCCTTTGGGGTCCGCTGCCTTGCCCCGCACTTCCGAGCACCTCAGTGCCCTCGCCCTGTCCTGCACCCCCGTGTGCCTGGGTGCCCTGCCCCGCGCCCGGGTCCCCGGCGGTGCCTGCACCGAGCGCTGCCCCGGAGCGGGGACTCACCCACGCACTCGTTGGCCTCCCGGGCCGTCGCCCTCTGCCAGGGCCGGTCGTAGTGGAAGGGCTTGCAGCGGTCGCACTCGGGGCCGGCCGTGTTGTGCTTGCAGTCGCACACCAGGTTGTCGTCGCGGTCGCGGACGCAGCGCGACGCGTGGCCGTTGCACTTGCAGCGGCCGCCGACCTGCAGGTCGGACACGGCGTAGAAGTAGGAGTCGCGGGCGAGCTCGGAGTCGTCCTCGTTCTCGTCGCCGAAGGTGTGGAGGCGGCTGAAGGTCACCTTGATGTCGGTGGCCGTGACCCAGTCCTGCAGCACGGGCGAGTTGTCGAAGTCGTGGGCCGTGGGGCGGCCGTCCAGGGTGCTGAAGGCGATGAGGCCGCCGGAGAGGGGCCGCATGTCGGTGTGCGAGTCGGTGCAGATGGCCTCCTGCTCGTTCTGCTTGGTGATGGTGGCGCGGCTGGGCTTGTTGTACATCTTGCGGCACTGCGTGGAGTAGAACTGGAAGGGCACCCAGGTCTTCCCGTAGTCCATGGACTTGTAGATGGCCATGGACTCGGGGCGCGGCGAGCAGAACTGCAGGCTCACGTAGGTCACCTCGAACTTCTTGCCGAGGGACAGGGTGAGGGTGACATTGTGCGGGTACTGCACGTAGCTGTCGGACTGCCAGCACGTCAGGTTGTGCGGGTTGTTGAGGTCGGTGAGGAAGGAGGGCGGGTGGGCGCGCTTGGGGTCGGAGGCGTTGCAGAGGTGGCAGGAGCGGACCTGCTCCTCGCCCTTCTCCGTGACCACGCAGTACCGCGACGGCGGCTTCCCGCAGGTGCTCGACACCTTCACCTCCTTGCCGAAGGCCGAGTTGACGAAGTCGGGGATGCAGCGGCGGGGCAGCCCGTGCTCGTCGTAGCAGGGGTCGGGCTGCGCCGTCTGCACGGCGAACATGCTCATGCCGTGGTAGCCGCCGCGCAGCGGCTGCGCCAGCCACGCCGCCGCCAGCAGCAGGGCGAGCGGCGCCTCCGCGCCCCTCCGCGGCATCCTGCGGCCGCCGACCTGCGCGACAACACAGAGAGGGGCGGGCGGTGAGCGGGGCGGAAAGTGCCCGCCGAGCGCTCCGCGGCGGGAGGGCAGCGCGGAGCCCCGGGGCGCTGCCGCGGCGCGGGGGCCCGCGGGGGCCGCGCCGGGCTCTACCGCGCCGCTCCGCGGGGCAACTTGGCGGACGGCGCCGGGGCGGCGGCGGCAGGACGCGGCGCGCGGCTCACGGAGCCCGGAGCATTCCCCGCCCCGGAGCCAGCCCCGCGGAGAAAGGGAGATCGCGGCGGCGACAGCACCACAAAAGTGCCGCTGGCGGCGGGGCTGGGTCCCGCCTGCCTCCCGCCCCGGCTCTCGCACGGAGAATGACTGGCGGTCCCAGCCCCCGCCGCGTTTGAGGTCATGCTAAAGGAGTGACATTGCGCTCAAGGAACAGAACAACGACATCCACTGGCGGCTCAGCCAGAGACACGCACAGGCGTCGGGGGGGGGGGGGATGGGAGCGGACACGGAGCCTAGCCGAGGGGGGGGCGGCGCCCCAACACCGCGGTGATGGGCGCCAGCGCCATCGCGGGGCTCCCGAGCTACGAGTCGAGCCGCCCCAACGAAGCGGGGAAGGGGGCACCTTTCCCCCCGCCCCCCTCAGTCCCCTCTCCCCCCAGACCTCACGGTGAGTCTCCCCGCCCCGGGGGTTTGTCCTGGCTGCTCTGCCCCGACGGCAGGCTGGGGCAGGCCAGGGCTGTCAGCGCTCCAACACCGGAAAGGCTCCGTGGGCATGAGAAGGGGAGAGGGGAACCTGTGGCTCGGAGCCCCTCAGGGTTCCCAGATACCTGTCGGGACGCCGAGGGGACAGGATCGGGCCCCCTCCCAGATCGTCCTGGACTGGGCTCTGCTGACCTCCCCTTCTCTGCCTGTGCCCGTGTCAGATCTGCCCTGACCCCGCAGCACGGCGGCATCTGCTCGCCAGCGCTGCGCCAGGTCGCAGGGAGAGATTCCGGCCGAGACCCGGCGCGGCAATCGGGGACAGAGCCCCCGCCAAGGGCAATGTCCGGAGCCGGGGACCCCGCTCCGTGCACGGCTCGGGTCCGAGGGGGCGCCCGGCCCGTCGGTCTCAGCCCAGCGCCTTCTCATCTGGGAAGGAAACCCCACTGCTGGGACACTTTCACGCGGGGAAGTTTCGCGTGTTTAGGTATGACACGGGAACAAAAACGCCCGGCGACCCCCCGGCAGATTTCAGAGCCGGGGAGGGAGGTTATGTCCGCCGAGGGGCGTTTTCCCGGTGCAACGAGTCGGTCACCGGGTCGCCCTGGGCGGGGGGGCACAGCCCCCGGCACACGGGCTGCGCGGCTCCTCTTTCCGCTCTCCCTCGGTTTGCACCTAGTCAGCGCTGCCGTCTGCGACGGGGAGGAAGGGGTTAACAGGCGGCACTTGTCCCGCACCCCGGGGCCGAGCCTCAAGCGCCTCCCAGCCCCCGGCTGCCCTTCCCGGCCGCACCACGGCTGCCCCCGGTGCAGAAGGGACCCCCGGAGAGGGCAGGCCGCTCCCCGACGGCCACCTCCCTTCGGCTCAGCTCCGCTTTCGACCCGGACGGCTTTGGCTTTGCTCTGGCTCCCTCCGGGGATCCCCCCCGAACCGCCAGCGACACCCGACCACCCGCTGCCCCGGCGGGTCCCGGAGCGGGGCCGGGATCCCGGGAGCGGCGGAGCATCCCGGTGAGACGGAGCGGGAGGGAGCAGCGGGGGTTTCTCTTCTCCCGGGCTCCCTGCTCGCCCGCTCCCTTGCCCGCTCGCCCTTGATTAAAAGGGCACTTTTATTTTTCCAACGGAGGTGCCCTTTCTCGGAGGGCTGCCCATACGCTGTCACTCAAGCTGCCGGGCCCTGGCACGGCGGCGCGGCCCCCTCCTCGGCGAGCCCCGGCGGGGCTGCCGGCCGGCCCGAGGGGACGGGGCTGCCTGGGCAGTGGCGAGCTCCGCGCCGGCCTCCTGCCCCCTCCCCTCCGCCCGCCCCTCTCCCCCTCTTTGAATTCCTTGCCACCGAGCTGAATAAAAGTGGTTGTTGTAAATTGAATTAGTGCCTGATTAATCTGCTCCCGGGCCTGCTAGCCCAGCGGGGCGTCTTTGGCAATGCAACCGCCTTCCCTGCAGGGCAGCGGGGCTCCGCAGCCTCCCTGCCCCCATCTCTCCCCCCAGCCCCCCACCGGCAGCCCCGCGGCTGCCGGGATTTGTTAACTCTTCCCCGGGAAAAAGCCCCTCCGTCCTGCTCCCGACGCCCTCGCAGCTCCGGCTCCTCGGCCTTCGCCAGAGGGAGAGGTGTGTGTTGAGGGGGGATGCGATCGGCCCGGCACTGGGGGGGATCGCAGTCCTCGCTGCTCTCACTGAGCCATCCAGGGACACAAATGCACCCGCGCACACTCGGGCATAGACAGGCGGCACCCCCCCCCCCCCAACACACACACACACCGGTCCCGGTGTAACCCAACTCCGCTGCATGCTCCGCACAGCCTCTGCTCCGTGCGGAGGTTTCCTCTCCGCTCTTTAATTGCAGCCCTATTTGCAGCAGAGAGAGGTTGCGAGACAGCCCCGGTGCTCCCCGTCCCGTTATGGGGGGCTCCCACGGCGGGGGGGGGGTTCAGACCAGACCCTCCCGGAGCCGCCCGGGCCAGGCCGGGGAGGGCAGCCGGGCGCGGGGAGCCCTCGGGGTCGGCGCCGCCCGATGCGGGCTCCCCCAGCGCCGGCTTCGCCGCTCCGAGCGGCGCTCGGGCCCGGCTGCGCGGGCACCGCGGCTTGTGGGCAGGTGCGGGCTGTTCCTCCGCGGCCTGCCGACGCCTTGCAGGTGACAGAGCCGTGGGGGCACCTGCGGGATGCTGCCACCGTGGCCGGTGCGTCCCGTCGTGCCGCTGGTGCACGGTCCCCCGGGAGAGCGCACACCGTGGAGCTCCAGCACCGCAGGTGCCGCGCTGCAGCCGAGGATCGCGTTGCCCAGACGGACGCGTTGGAGCGGTGTATCGGGGTCGCGCCGGCGGCTCCAGGGGCTCTGGGCGTGCTCCGCGCCCCCGTCCCCGTCCCGCGGGGCTCCGCGCCTCCGCCGAGCCGGACTGTGTCCTCCTCGGGGGCTTTGCACGTCCCTCTGCCCGGGGGAAACAGGGGACTGAAGGCGGCACGGGCAGAGCCGGGCGGGGGAGCAGAGCTGGCCGTGGGGGCTGCAGGGGTTCCCTAGGGTTGAGCCGCCTCTGCACCCCCCGGCTCCACGGGAGGCAGGCGCAGCACTGGGCACCCCAAAGCCGAGCTAAGGGACTCCCCTTCGAGGTGCCTGCGCTGGGCATTCACGCAGCCCCGCTCGCCGTCGCCTCTGCCGCGCCATGGACTCCCGCAGCCGCCTCGGAGCCGAGCATCGCAGCGTCGTTTCTGAGCCACCCGCACTGTCCGCCCGGCGCTTCTCCTCCAGCCCGGGCTTCCCACGCGTGTCCGAGGCCAGATCTCCCCCGCGGGGGGCACCGTCCGCCCGCGACCCGGGGGAAAAGCTCCCTGCGGTTCTGCCCCGGCGAGCGGCCGTGCGGGGTGGCGGAAAGTCGGCATGAACGCGCTCCTCAGCCGGGTGCCGTTAGAGCCGGGGGGGTGCGGACGGGCCGCCCTGGAGGTTTGCTTCAGGTCGGAACGATGTGCAAAACCGTCAAATTAAATTCCCCTCGGTGGGCCGGGGCACAGCCAGGAACCGCCCGAGTGGTTCGCTGGCAGGGCGCAGGCAGCCGCGGGGAACCGCGGAGCCGTGCGGCGGAGGGACGGGGCGGCCCGGCGGCCCCGCTCCGACAGAAGCAGGTGTCGCTCCCCAAGGGCAGCCGACAACTGGCTGGTTTGTCCCGGGGGAAGCGGGTTTTTGCCAGTCGATCGCAGGCACCGGCTGCCTCCCGTCCGCCGTGGCCGAGGCTGAGCCCGGTCGGAGCCCCCGACCACCGGCTGCCCCCTTCGCCGGGGACGGCCCGGTCCGGCCCCGGGAGGGCCGCCGGGGCCCCGCTGCCCTACCCCGACGGGCCCAGGCGCGGAAGGGGGCTGAAATCTCGGCATTTCTTTAACCTCCGTGACAGATCCCAAAGGCGGCTCCTAAAAGCCGGCAGCGAGGGTTGTGGTCCCGCAAGGGACGGAGCCCGCCGCTGTCCCTCAGGGGGTGTCGGACACATGTCCCCGGGCCCCTCCAACCTGCACGGTTCTGAACCAACATTTTATCGACTCGCAGAAAAGAGGGGGGAAAGAACCCTTTTTTGTTGTTTGTTTTTAATCGGCCGAACGCTAAACTCCCTGGCAAACTCGAAGTGCTGTTTAATCCCATTACCAGGGTGTTAATTTAACAAACATCCGGCGCTACCGACGAGCAAGGAGGGATCGTGCTCCCCGACTGCGGGGGCGCAAGCCGCGGCTCTCGACTCCGTCCTGCCCTTGTTTCTTCGTTTCTTCGGTATTTCACAACCCCCGGAGTTTGTAATGGCTCTTGCGGTCATTAACGTGATTTACTGAGGCTTTCCTCTAATTACCTCTCCCTCGAGCTATTAAATGCATGTAAGCTGCTCCGCAGGGACCGAGAGCGCAGCTCTCGGGACTCCGGTTCTCGAGGCTGCCCGCCCGCCCGGGCCTGCGGGGTCGCGGCAGGGCTCCGGCGGCGGCCGGGCCCGAGGGGTCGGTGGGGGCCGGAGGATGCTCGGGAGACGTGGCGGTTCCCTCCACCCCGGTTCGCCCTGCTGCTCTGTTTTTCGTTTCCGACCATTAAACACAAGTCAGGCCGGGCCCGGGGCGGGAGAGGTGGCAGCAGGTTAGCGCTGTCGGCTGACACCGGGGCTAGGAACAGGGTCCGGCCCGGGGGACCGTGTGTCCCGGGGTGCCCGGTCTGGCTGCGGGTGGGGACACGCAGCCCCTCGCGGCTCCAGCCCCTTCCCCGGCGCCATCCCGCCGCGCTCTCGCTCCCACCGGGGCCAGAACCGGGGTCGGCACCGGGGCCGGCCGAGTGGCCCTGTGGGCCCGACGTGCGGGCCCACGGACTGAGCGGTCGCGGGGCCCCGACGGGCTGGGCCGGGGCGAATCGCAGCGGCCCTTTCCCCCGCATTTGGCCGGGAAGAAGCCCGATAAAGGAGAGAGCTGAAGGCTTTATTTTAACCCCACCAAGGGCAGCCGGGAAACGCGGCCCCGACACTCGGAGCCTGTTTTAAAAGTCAAATCGCTCCGGGTCCCGGAGCTCGTCCACCTCCTCGGGAACAATGCGCAGTCCCGGGCCCACCTCCCCCTGCAATCGCCCGGCCTTGAATTTTGGAGAAGGGAGGGGGGAAATCCAACCAGATCTTCCCCTCCTCAAATATCTGGGGGCCGTCCCCCCGGCGGGGTCCGGGAGCGGCTGGAAAAGCAGAGAAGACCCGGGTTGAAATAATCAGGAGCGATTTATTCCCCTGGAGTGACAGTTCTTTTGAGCAGTTGCCGAATGGCAGTTTCTGTCTTTCTGAAAGCTTTTCTTCCAGATTCTGTTCAGATTAGGCTGGGGAGATGAATGAGGCCATTATCCAGCCCAGTAGCTATTCTGAAATGCCAAATTAATTACCAAGGGCTAAATCAAGGCGATGGGGGCTGGAGGGGCTTGGGGGGGGGGGCGGGGGAGGTGGGCAGCAGTTTGAGGTGTGAAAATATCTCCGCGATCTTTTAAACTCAGGCACCGGGGCTGGGATGGGGGTGCGCCCTCCCGCCCCCCCCCCCCCGACTTCCGAGCGGGCCCCGCGGCCGCCCCGGGCGGAGCCCGACGGCATCGGCCGGCATCGGCCCCGGGAGCTGCGCGGCCGCAGCGGGCCGAGGCGAGTCCCCGGCCCCAGCCCCTCCCGGGACGGGCCCCTCTTACCTCCCGCGGACCGAGCAGCGCCGGGGCCGGCGGCCGCTGCGCCCCTCTGCCGAGGTCTCCGGGCCGGGAGTGATCCGCAGCTGGGGCAGCGCGTCCTCCTTCAGATGCTTTCCCAAAAGTGCGCACGGCGCGGTGCGTGGCTGAATCCCCTCCCGGCGAAACTCGCCTCTACCTGCCCACCGGCCCCCGGGGCTGGAGAAGGGAGCGGGCCGGCTGCCCCGGGGCAGGCTCGCCCCATGCCTGCTGCGGCGCTTTGCCTTCAGCCGGGCCACTGCGGAGGCAGCCGGAGGGATTTCATGCTTCCGTGAGCTCCAAAAGGGCTAAATGGGGGATCCAAAAAGTGATCAACCAGTCGCTTCTTGCGGGCCGGTGTTGTTTGCAATGAAAAGAGAAAGGAGGAGGGAGAGGGAGTGTGTGTGTGCGTGCAGGGGTGTTGTTCCAAAACTTCCCAGTGCACAAACATACCTGGCATGGTTTGCATTGCCTCACTCGGAGGGTTACAAAAACACCGCAGAGAAAGGGAGGAGGAAAAGACTGGCCGATTGCAACCCCCCTCCCGTGCAGGGACCTGGGAAGCTGAACGCCTGCAATTTAGCAAGTGGAGGCAGCGCCTGGGGAGCAGGCTGGGTGGAGGGCTGCACACCGCTGCTTTGGGGCGCCTGGGGAGAGCTATTGCTCCTGGGAGGTTACACAAGTTGCACATTTGCAGGAACGTGTGGAAATTTGGCTGCACCGCTAGCAAACGGAGCAGGGCTTGGTGCAAAAGGCGTGTGCAGATAGGATAATCTAGGAATTTGGAGAGATGTATCAAGGGAATTAGGCAAGAAGACATTGCTGGCTCTTCCCGGACTGATGTCTCTGCCAAGGCAGATCACAACATTTGCACATGACATTTAATCCCCCGCAAAGCTCTTTGGCTCTCGGCAGGCAGTTATTGTTATTATTATTGCTCTAATATTTATGTTTCACTCCCAAGTAAATGTAATTTGCACAGAAGGCCTGATTGCTTTGTAGATCCCCAGCCCATAATCCAACTTTCTTCTGAGTTCCCAGGAAACCACACCTCCGGCTCTACCATTTATGCAAAAATTGCCCTGTTTAGGGAATGTTAGTTCGAGCTGCACTATCAGTTTTGGCGGGGGCAGAGCTGGGCTGTGTTAACCTGATGCTTTCTATGTGGTGTGTTTCACCAGCGGAGGTGGGTACCCGCAGCGTAGGCTTAGCTTGCAAGAAGCTGCATTTCTCTCTCCTGGGACTCAGGGCTTCTGGCTTCTAACTGATGCAGAAATATTTATGGCACTTGCCCTGCTGATGACCAGAGTCACTGTGGCTGCTGCTGCACAAACACAGCATACTGCGTGAGGAATTCAGACCTGAATAAAATGCAGCAGAATTAGCTCCAAGACTTAAACAAAGTATCCAAGAGTCATCGCTCTGGTTTTAATGAAGTAAGCAAGAGTGATGGGGATGGGGAACAGCCCTCCAGCATGAGACACTTATAAATCCCTGCCTTTCTCTGTGGTTACACTGCATGTGTGGCTGATGCTAAATCTTCTGCAGCGGGTGAACGTTGTCAGTGACATGGTTCAGCCTGCTGAAACCCATGGCAGAACTGCTGGCAACAGTGGGAACAGGTCTAGGCCCAGCAAGACTTCTCCTTAAACTAGACGGTCCTTGAAAATGAGAAACAAGCAAAAAGGAGATTTTCCATGGACGGAGAAGTGGGCTGTAGAAGGAATCAAGCCTCTAGTGCAAATGCTGGCAGAGAGAACTGAACACCGGGCTATTCAGCATCTCTGTGAACGTCTAATGATCAATTTGGTTTTCAATTATACACCCAAAGGTGCAGCCAACTGAGATAAGCCCTTGGAATACTATATTTTCTCTTGCAAAGTGTTTGCTTTAGGGCAGGCAGACTAGAAAGCTCTGTGTATAATATTTGATTTATTTAGAGCAGACCAGTCAGACATGCACCAGCCTGCAGAACTCCTGGCCTTATCAAAAGGGTTCCCAAATGACCCATGGGCTCTTGGGGACTTGCAGGTGGATTCAGTCACTGTAGAGACCCAAACAGCACTGCAGGCACCAAATATACCCAAGAAAATAGAGGCACTCTGTGATGGTAAAATTGTTAAACCCCCTGATTTATTTGTGTGCTTCTCTGCAGTAACAATGGTTTAATTTGGATGAGCACAGATAGAACAAAAAGTAATGCAGTTTAGCCTGGAAAATGCTACCATATTCTGTACACTGGGTTGAAAGCATGGATGTTACATAGCAGATGTAACATCCACAGCATTGTTCAGAAATATGCATGTATCCTCCAGACTTCAGTTGCTCCTATATCCCAAAGAAAGCTACCCTAGATTTTCAAGCTATTTCCAAGGTGAAATTACTTTCTGAGCAATATATTACAGGGAGTGGGACAAGAAGAACACAATGACCTTACAACAATGTTCTGAGCTCAATGTAAAAAAAATACCAGAAGCGAATTTGGAGTTCAATCCACTGGGAACGTCCCAGCACAGCTGAAGAAACCTCGCTGTGACCTGATTGATGGAGGCCTAGTGCGAACACCTGCCCCGATGGACCGGATAAACCCTGTGCATTTCTGGGCATTGGCGGTATTATCCCGATTTCATGGAACGCTCTGCACAGGCTCTGGAGGACTATGCTGACAAGCTGAGATATGGAAGACATGGGGTGAAGAAAACAGGCTTTGGCTTGAGAGAGGCAGATTCTTGAACAAACTTTGCTGGGGAGCTGGGGGTTAGAAGGGGCATCTGATTAATTTAAAATGTTTTTGTCCAGATAGACTTCTGCTGAATTTGTTGGACTTAGGGACAGCACGGTGTTACTGGCTGGTTAACTGTAGGACAAAAATCACAAATGTTTGTCTTGCAAATCTTAAAGAAGTTGTTCTGCAAATCTTATTTTTAGATCAAAGCATCCACCTGGGACCCTGGGAGCAAGTCCACACTTTGCAAAGGGCTTGCTACTGATTTTAGCACTATTCTCTTCTTATGAAGCATTTATAAGCACTTGTGGCCCTGATCCACAGAGGGACATGTCAGAGCCATTCACAATGCTTCTTCCAGCTTAGAGGGCTGTCATCAGCTTGTTCCCCCAAGTACCTCCAGGCAAGCCTGGCATAGGCCTTGCTCCAGACCCATCGCTTTGAGCAAGGCAGCTATGTGCAAAGGAATTTCTGATTCACTGGACCAGAGCAAGAATAAGCAGGACTTCCACCTGATATTGACCCAGAAACGTGAATTGCCCAGCAGGATGAGGTGTCTCAGATCCTGCTGTCTGCACACATAGCTACCAAATAAGCCTTCTTCAAGAAGCACTGCCACTCCCTGCCAATGCTTGGCTCCTCTTGGGAACCAATGGCTTAGGAGCTTAAACTCCATTTGCTAAACACTTAGGCATCTCAGTTGGAGGGCAGTGAAACAAGGTCACCCTTTTAAAAGCACGTAGGTGCTTGCAGATGCAAATAAGCACATGGGGGACTTTGCAAGGTACTCAGGAAGTGGTGAGTCCAGGGCTGTGATGAGGATGGAAGGAAGCCACGCTGCTGTGCCAGGTGTTGCTGGGACACAAACCTGGCAGTCACAGGCCCAGCTGTCTCCAGAGGCAAAGGCAGCAATGCAGGAAGCAAGGGGTACATATCTGGAGGAGGATGGGGCTGCTGGGGCAATGAACAGCCAAACTCAGGTGTTTTCCCATCCTGGGGACAGATAGGTACAGCTGTTTTTGAGGTTATATTTTGAGGTGGGTTGGTGCCCTCTCCAGGTCCTGAACTGTTCTGCTGAGGTAGAAAGAGGCTGAGGATATTCATGAGTCATCTGGGAGCAAAGATCTGTCCTACAGCATCTTCGTTCCAGCTGCCCTTCTGCTCTGCACTGAAGGAGGCTTTGGGTCCAGCTGACTTTCCCATCTGTGCTGAACAGGGTTGTTTGGAGACAATCCAGGTTTCATGGACTTGAGCACTTTTGCAGTGGCTGTTGGGCCAAGCTGTCCCTCAAGCGTTCATCAGGAGGTTCAGAGGGACACTGCCACCATGCCCACCAGCTGTTCAGCGACGGGCGCACCTCTGCAATGCACTTTGCCTTCCTGCACTGATGAAGAGGCTGGAAGGGTTCCCCTTCCCGGCTTTCCCCTCTCTCATTTACGGATGATTTGCAGCAAACGGAGCAGAAGGGAAGACACCTGGGGTGGAATCTTGGGGTGGAATCTGACTGCCATGGCCATCATTCGTCCCCGACATCTTTTTTTTATTTTTTATTTTTTTTCTGTTAAAGTGCTGTGGCTCTGCAGGGAGCAAAGAAAAGTTTCTCTGCTTCCTGCAGTGAACCAGGAAAGTCCCAGCCAGCTAGGCTGGGTCGAGCAGTGCTAGCCTGACTGATCTGTGCTGTCTAACGCAGTAGCTCACACGAGTCCCAGGCACCGTGAGCTGTCTGCTGTTACTTCAGGAGGAAAACGGAGTTGATTCAGAGGGAAGTGTATGCCCTGTCTGGGGAGAACAACAGCTAGGTCCCTTCCTCCTGAGTTTAGGCCAGCATTACTCAAAGAAAGTTGATCCTTTTACTCACTGCTTTTACTGGTTTTAGCAAAATCTGAGCAGCAACTCAAACACAAGCTTTCTGGTATTGGGGGAACCCAGATGGAGAGGGAAACCCATCAATGTTATGGCAATGGCTGACCGCTTCCCAGAGCAAAGAGACTGCAGCTAGTATGAGCAGCCAGGACATCAAAATCACAGCCTTGCTCTGACTTTACATCTTGTGTAAGCAAAATTCCTTTAAAATAACTAATTGAAGTGATGACGGCCTCCTCACCTGCATGACAGAACTGTTTGCTGGGCATAATAAATGCTATTGACATCAGCCCAATGTGGGAGTTTCTTTTTCTGGCTCTCGCATAAGAAAACATCCTACATGGAGACTTTCTACCTCGTCAGAGATCATTTAGGAGAATTCGAGATCATAATTTTATATCGGACCTATGAAAGGCTGGGGAGCTGAAATGCTGATCTTCTTGTTGAGAATTTTCCTCCCCGCTGATTCAGAATAGACTCATGAAAAGGAATTTGATCTTCTTAAGCCGATGTAACGTAAAGATCCAACCTGGGCAGAGCTTCAGGGGGAAAGGGAGGGAGCATGGCTGAGGCTGGGGCCAGGGCAGACAGGACCAGGCATATTTCAGCTACCTCAAAAGCAGGATTATTGAAATGTGGGTCTCCAGAGCTCCTGAATTCCGACCATCTCTAAACTCCCTTTGCCAAACAATTAACTCTTCTCTAGCATTTGCTTTACAGTGATGAGTAGTATCTCATGGGCTCAGCTTCATTTGCAACCGTGGCAGTTCTGTGGCAGGCTCTATTTCCGCATTGTAGCCGAAGGGGGTATTTTGCTTCTTTCTTTGTGCAAAAATTTGAGAAAAGATTCCAAAAGCATCCTGTTCCCTTATGCACATTCACAAGGCAGGGAATCTGTGCTGACTGACCCAGCAGGACTGGGCCTGTCTATGAGTCTGGGCAAAGACAACCATGTGAATGACCACCAGTACTTTGGTTTAATACCTTCCTGAAGCAGGGTGTTCTTTAGATGCGAGGCCAAGCACGACCTACACTGAGACTGTCTCAGAGCATCCCCGGGGCACCAGCCCAGCTCCCTGCAGTTTCCATGGGCAAAACCAGGCTGAGTCCAGCTCCCCTTTTATTTGCTACTGATGTCCAGACAGGATAAATCCAGGAGGTACAATGGCTACTGATATCTACTTTCTGCTTCAAACAGAACAAGCCACATCAAACGCAAATTGGCCAGAATATCGTTATAGCAAATGTCTGCTAACAGCATGCTAAGAGCCTGAAGACCTTTTCCCATGCAGGATGGTTAGACCTTCCTGACCTTCCCCAAGATATATCCAGCCACTAGAGCCAGGCCAGCCCATCCTGAGCATCCTCAGGACCTGCTGAATGGCAATGATGGACCCACTTGAGCCCAAAAAGCTAGTCATGCAGCAGGTTGTTTGTGTTTGATCTCCCTCACTCTTCCTTTGACCTTTAGAAGGCAATGTGCTTGCCCCATCTCCTTGGCTTCATCACATCTTGTGGCCCAGCACCGCACAAGGGAGGGGGTTGTGATCCCTTCCTGCTTGTGCATTGGCTTCTTGCCATGCTGACCCCTCTCTCTGGAAGCTGTAGTAGAGGCTGAACTTTATTCCCCAGCCAGTGAGTGCTGATGGGGCTTCCTAGCACCCCCAAGAATGCCTGTGGGAAGGGAGGCTGCCAAGACTTGCAGAAGTGACCAGCAAGGCTCCAGCGGCTGTGCTGAGAGCGAGCTCTGGGTCTGGCCCCCATGCAAGGGGTTATGTCTCAGTGAAGGCTTGTCACTGGGGCAGGACAGCAGGAAACATGTTTTTCATGAGCTTTACCCAGAGTGCTTTGCCTCATTCATTCTATTTTTGGCAGCTGTCCTAACCTAATTATAATTAAGTATGTATTAAGCTGGGATGAAGTGGCCTTGAAGTGGCTATAACCTTTTAATAGAGGAACTTGCAGTAAGGTAGCTAGAGCATAACCCAGGCCAGGCAGCAAGGCTTCTTATGCGCTCTGGACTCAGGGCCTTGGGGAAGAGGGTAGCTGCTTCCTTTGGAGGAACCTGCTTGTGTTTCCCTCTGGAAGAGGCAGAGCCATGGCGCTGCCTCATCCCAAGGCTGTGGTGTGGAGAAGCTCCAGCTACACAGAACTGCTTGCCCCGCTGCCTGGAAATTGCTCCCGAGTGACACAGCCTTATCTAGGGGCTGTCTCCACACTTCCAGTCTTTATCAGTTTCATTAATTCTTAGTGTTGTCCCTGCCCGGCTAATCAGTGCCCAGCTGAGGGTCAGTGACAGGGGGCAGATGCATCTACTCTGAGCAAGCAGAGCCAACAAAGCACTGTATTTGCCCTGGCGCTGCGCTCTGTGCATGCCGGCCCTGGTCTCTATGGGGTCTGCATGGTCCAGTAATGCAGCCGGAGCTCCCCCTGCCCAAACACAGCGGGTGTCAGTGCCCAGCGGCGGGTACCACCCTGTCCCATCCATCTTCTTTGCAAGAGCAAAGGCAGCTGGGGAGCGCTTGTTTGCAGAGCTGAATTCCAAGCAGTTGACGGCGGGTCAGCAGCACCATCACCCTGTCTGTTGGCTGATCCCCCTGGAGCACTCCTCGGTTTGCTGGAGCCCCAGGTACTTCCGGGGGGAAAATACGAAGGTATGTTATTGATGCAACAGTGAGAGAAGGCACAGCAGGTTGGTGGCTGCAGGTTACTTCACCGTTGGACTCTGTTTCCCCGATTGTTCAGCCAGGGAATGGTGCTTGCTCCCTTTATAAAGGTTTTTGCTGTCAATGGCAGGAAAGCCTGCGAATACATATGCCAGGTGATGGTCACAGTCATCATTCCCGCTCCAAGGTGCCTTAATAACTTGGGAAGAATAGAGGTAAAGGCCTGCTTTTCTGTCCTGGCCAGTGAATGCCCCATCCCTACCCTCTGTAGCTTCATTAATCCTTTATTATTTTTTAATGTTCATCATGTGCTAGAGAAAAGCAAAACCATTTTCATAGCACCCCTCCTAACTTTTGATTCTGATGGAAAGCAGTCTTATCTCCAGGGTCCTGCCTGTGCCCCCATTCCCCAGCCCAAAGGTTGCCCATGATCCATGCATGCAGACACAGCCCACCAGTGGACAAATCCCCCCCTGCCGACCATCTCACAGCCTCCAAATGCAGCACCAGGATGTCAGCGCAGGTATCTGCTCCTGCCTTGCTGTCTCTCAACACAGGTTTACTGGACACTTGGAGGCATCAATAGAAGCGCGGCAGCAGACCCAATAAAATGTTACTGCTGCAAGATTTAACATAGGGCCAAGGACCGCGTGAGTGATCACAGACTGTTTCAGAGCAAAGGGCTTGTTTAAACCACTGCCAAAGGTGCTCGAAACAAACTTGTTTTATTTTGTGCTGGAAAGGACTAGGAGCACCCTTCCCGTCAATCGGCGTGTCAAAGGACTCACTTGGGCAGCCTCTTCCTGCTCCAGCTGGAGCGATTCAGATGTTGCTGCTTCCCCACCATTAATCTCCCACCTCCCATCTTTGCCAGAGCAGACAGACTGTGCAAGTTGTTCCTGTTTTACCCCAAATTGTACAGATGAAAGTACATGTCTCTACGCTGCCTGAGACCAGGAGAGCACGGAGACATCTGGAACACCTTCTCTTCCCCTATTTATGGTGGGACCTGGCTTCCTATAGACCAGTGGGTTTAATTTTATAATCATCCTGTTTAAACATATAAGTCTGTAAAGGTGTCTGAGTCTAGAAATGTCGATGGGACCTAGGAGGATTTTCCAAGCATTGAGTGCTTTTATTATAAATGAGAGTTAGAGTACCGGGGTGAAACGAGCCCCTGGGGGGGATGCTAGCTTGCTTGAAATTTAAGGATTTAAGCAGGGCAGAGTGTCTGTATGGGTCTCTTCCCCAGGGAGATTCTGCACTCGTAGCGTGTGTCGTCCTGGCTGCCTGCTCCCTCACCCTGAGGCGGTCAGAACAGTGCTGAGATCTCCCAGGAAAAGCCTTGCCGTGGCCACCATGACCTTGCAGATGGCACCCCGTTTTGGTGGCTGGTCTGCCAAGCCTGAACAGGCTCTGGTGACTCTCAGGCCTCCTCCACCATCAGCTTACAAACAGGCTTTTTGTTCCTGCCTGTCCGGGGGGGACAAAAGGCTGCTCATGTTCCACCTTCCCCGCCCTCCTGTCGTGCTTTGCACCTGCTCCTGGAACCTGAAAGGGAAAGGTTTCAATATCCCAGCAAGCTTCCCCCAAGAGGAGGGCTCCCAGCAAGTGCTTTCCCAGCTGGGCACATTTCCTTTCCCCATAATGGGGCCCTGGGCATCACCATCCACTGGGGACGTGCGGGATGCCTGCTCCTCTCACCCCTTTTCTGCACCTCACTGCTTCCTGTCCAGGCAGTTATCCCAGGTCTGTGGTCTTGGGGAAGGATGGGTAAGCAGGCTTGTCTCAGTTAACATGGATCAGCTTGGTTAATACTGGTTAACTTGGTTAACAGTGACCAGAAGACTGGGCCTGGGGCAGGCAACGCAGCATTTGCTTTTGCTCCAGTGGAAGTGCTCCCATCTCTGCCCAGCGGGTCCCAGTCTGAGTTTGACAGCACTACTGTGGGCTGATCAGGATGAGATGGGTCAGCTAACTGAGATAAATCTGTGCCAGCACACAGCCGGAGTGGCAGTGGAGATCATCGAAAGCTTTGTGAGGTGCTGTTACCATCACGGTTTGCATTCTTCAAAGCTCTGAGTGTCCTTTCGTCTGCACTCCTTCAGCAAAGCCCTTAAAGCACACGCTTAACATTAAATACATGGCTAAGATGTGTCAAAGTCAGGGAGACTTCAGCAGCTGCCGAAGCACTTTGTCACATAGAGCAGACAGCTGAATCAGGGCCAGGGTGGGAAAGGCCCCATGTCTGCAACAGTTTTCCCCTGCGGATTTTGTATGTGGAGGGCACATGCTGGGGACTGTTCCAGGAGATAGACACTGGCATTTTCCTGCCTACTTCAACCCCTGCATACTCCTGATGGCTATAAGATCAAGTCCCTTCAAACCTTTGCTGAAAGTGTCTTTGGCTGATGCTGACTTTGTCTTTCCAGAAGTGGGATGGTCCCAAACCCTTCCCATCCCTTGACTGGGATTGCTGATACCTTGATGTCTCTTTTGACAATTTTTTACTTGTCTCTGTACAACTGATTTATTCTTTAAAGACATTGAGATTCCCCTCTCGTGGTGGAAATCTGAGAGCTATCCCCATGCTGCAGAGACCTCCCCTGGCTGGCAAAGGCTGTCTCTGTCTTGCTTTGAGCTTCTTTAGGTGGAGCTAGGAGTCCTCAAGCCCCTGGCTGCGTGTCCAGAGGAGGAGATCTCTGTCCTCTTTTTGACACCAACCTGAGGGTGAGATAAATCTTGTCTAGAAATAGTAGTTTCTATTCATCACAAATCTAGGCAAATAATTCAGACACAGATGCCTGCAGGTGACATTGAATCTGTCATCTGGATTGGTGACTCCTACACAGCTGACCAGAACAAATGTACGTCTCACCAGCCAGCTTATCCCACAACAGGCACAAGACCCATCAGCAGAAGAAATGAAGAAACTCACTGAAAAACTTACTGAAACTCACTGAAATAATCAAGCTAGGACATAGCTACAGGACAGAGCATTGCAACGAAGGGTGGTAACGATCTCAGCTACTCTGAGACCCAGCTGCAGACTCACCAGCACAGAGTGCTGCTCTGGTATCCCCATTTCGAGATGCTGGGAATGAGGACATTCCCCAAGCTTGGCCGGGAGCTGCGGATCTCAGCTTCTGGGGGAACCCCCCCCAACACACTGTTCCCATGCCCCCTCCCGCGGCGTGCCTGCCTCCCTCTCGGGGGGTTATCACTTGGGGGCCTCGGGGGCTGGGAAAAGGCAGCTCCCCATCACCTCTGCAAGGGCTCTGGGCCAAAGCAGGCTGCTTCTGGGCCAGACTGGGGAAACCTGCATGATCCCTGGGGGAGCTGGGAGGGTGTCTGGGGCCACCGGCTGGCCTGGCCTCTGGTCCCACTGCTGTCACCCTTAGGCCGTACTGCCATCTACTGGGGACCTGAGCGCTGAGCCCCCAGGGCCAGGGACAGGCCGAGGGATCAGGAGACGGGGCCCAGGCCTAGCCTGGACCACAGATGGAGGCAAAGGTGCTCCCCCAGGACCACGGGGGACAGGGGAGGGAACACAGCCTCTGCCAGATGCCACCAGCTCTGCTGTCCTCAGCCTGTCCCTCTCCAGCCACAGAGTTGCAGAAACAGCTGGAATAGCCCCCAACAAGCTCTAAGCATCCCAGCCCAGTGGGGCTTTAGGGGACAGAGCCATGGCTGTCCTCAACCCAGCCTCTTCCCCGCTCCTCTGGGCATGGACTTGCAGCCTATCTTTGGTGGAAAGTAGACCCCCATTTCCGAGGGATGCAGGCACCTGTGGTTTCTACTGGCTGATGTGATTTTCACATTTACTCCTGATGTTCTGCTTGTCCATCACAAAATGCATATCCAAAATATGCCTCTCCCTTTGTGCAACGGAAATGACAGCAGCGTCCAGAAATCTGACCCAGAGCAGAGCCCCAGTGGGCAGCAACATGTGCATGGCAAGGAGCAGGCACTGCCTGAAGGACTGTGCAGCTCCCCTGGGTTGCAGGGCTGAGAGCAGGGAGAAGAGGCTGAGACTGCAGGTGACCTGCTTGTGGCCACAGAGTGGGCTGGTGGCATGCTGGTTCCACAGACGTCTTCTTTGCATGTAATGCTCAGGGGAGCACAGCATCCTTTGAGTGCTGGCACCACCATGTCTGGCCATATGGGCCACCCTGGTGTTCAGATGGTTTGTGCCGGGCCTGGGAGTGGCACAGTATGCTGCTGATGCAGCTGGTCACTTGCAGAGTCAGCTCTGGGGGTTTTAGAGAAGGCTGGTTAAGCCCAATCACAGCATGGAGCAGGGCCAATTGGTTATAATCTTCTCTTCAAGCCTCAGCACCTAGAGCAAGCTCCTGAGTCCAGGGTTTAGCACCTGAAGGCATTTGTAGCTCCTGGAAAGTTCATCGTGAGCTAAGATAGTCTAGTGCTGTGGGAAGCTCGTGGTAGCTTTAGAGGCTTAGAGGAGACTGGGAGGTGATGCAGGGGCAGAGGCTGCTGGTCTGAGGGGTTCGCGGTCACAGCTGCTCTGGTTGCCCACTAGTTCTCACTGGTCTCACATCAGTGCTCCTCTGGGCTGACCCCACGAAAGTTGCAGGGGGCAAAGCCCACCCTGGGGAGGTGCTTAGCAGCAGAGCAGGTTTGGGTGCAGATGGGGGGGGCTGAATGGCACCTGCTCCAGCAGTGCTGAGCCGAGCTCAGACCCATCCATCCCTGTGCAGTTCTCCCGCAGGACACATGGTGGAAACCTCAGCCCATGCAAAAGCCAGTCCAGTCCCAGGCCCAGCTCCTGCCTAAGGCATCATCCCCTTCCCATGTTTCCTCGGCTGGGCTATTCAGGGTGCTGGAGACACAGGTCGTAGGGGTGATGCACTGAGCTTTAGCTAAGGAATTACTCTGCTGCAAAGCCGTGAGGAGAGGGGAACACGAGATAAAGCTCTGAAATGTGAAGAATGGGCTATCCCAGTACTGGGGGAGAGTTTTCTGGTTCATGCAAGGCTGGGGCAAGCCCAGCTCTCTGCATGCAAGGGAGCTTTCTGCAGCAGCATCTCTGAGCTAGCTCCTGCTTCAAGGGATCACTGAGTACAGCCTGGATGCAGCTCCTGCAGCAGATGACCAGGCAGCAGCTTAGCAGGCGCAGCCCGATGTCAGAGCACTTGAGCATCTGCTTGCTGAGATGTGCTCTTGTGCAAAAGAGCAAGTGTCATCTGAGCTGAACAGCCAGGAGTGAAAGGCAGAGATCATGTAAACCAACATCCTGCTCAGTTGTGATGGGGAGGCCTTCCCTGTGGTGCTGCATCCTATTTTGGGGGGACATGGATCAAGAAGGGCTATCAAGCAGGGTGAGCAAAAGGCTGGATAACCTGGCAGCACCGGGGCTGTGTGATCGCAAGCCAAGGCAGATGTTTTCAAACAAGGAACATGTCACAGAAAGGGATGAAGTGGTCTCTTCCATTAAGCTACTGGCAATAGGAGAAGTAATAGGGCTAAGGCCATGGTCCAGCTGTCTCCGACATATTTCTTTGCCAGCCCTGATTACTGCACACTTCCTTGTCCTTCTCTGTTTCTTGCAGAAGAAAAGAGCACCCCGTCTGCTTCCACACTCCTCAGTCTCACCCAGCACCAGCTGCAAGCTGGGCCCACCTGCATCAACCCCTGCAAAAAGCACAAGCTGCTCAAAGAGCAATGCATGGCTCCCTTGGAAATCCAAATGCATCTCTCCATTTCCTCCAGGCCTGCTTGGAGTTCAGACATGAACATCCCTTTGGTGCATCGCCCTCCCTGAGTATCTCAGAGGTCTCAAGAGCACTTTAGCCTCTCTCAGAGCATGCCCAGAACAATTCCTTCCCTGGGAGGCCGAGGAGCAGCCCCACTGGGCAGGTCTGTCAGTGCCACCACATGGCTGGTAGACCAGCACGGGAATATTTCTTCCCCTGGCTGATCTTGCCTGTCTGGACGGAAAAATGAGAGGTGGTGGCCAGTGGCATGAGCTCTCCTGTCTTCACTTAGGTATCCAGTGATTCTGGTTGGGATGCTCTTTGCCCTTCACCCAGCCCATAGGATGGAGAGAAATGCCAAAGCTTGAGTAGAGAGAGCATGGTCCTCTGCCCAGGTCAGAGCTGTTGAGCTGGGACAGGACAGGAGTCCAGGAAAGAGTGGTGCTTCTTGGCTGGTGATGTGCAAAATGCTTGAGACATGGGTCAGACCTGCATTAGGAAGGCTGCCTGACCCTGGACTTGGGGCACAGCATTATGGGAGCCCTCTTCCTCTCCAAAGTCACCTGCCATTGCTCTTCCTAACTCTGTTCTTTGGCTCTGGAGGTATGTGAAGCCCCACAGTTTACCTTCATAACAGAATCACAGAATCACAGAATGGTTGAGGTTGGAAGGGACCTCTGGAGATCATCTAGTCCAAATCCTCTGTTCCAGCAGGGTCACTAGGTGACCAGGGCCTAGGTTGCCCAGGGCCCTGTCCAGACAGCTTTTGAATATCTCCAAGGAGATAGTTTCCATGACCTTCATAATCATCAGAGTGAAGCTGGTTGGCAGCAGGGAGGTGGCTATGGGAATAGGAAGATGTGTGTGTGCTCCTTCTCTTACTGTTACTACTACAGTTATTAATATTAGAGAGGGGAAAATGTTTATTTTGACTGCATCAGCGTTCTACCCAAACTTCAAGTCCTTGTCTTCTTCCTCCCTGCGATTGGATGCATGCAGGATTTCCAGCATGGACCCATGACTTTGTGTGTGCAAAGTCAAGGACTAAAATAGAAATGGTTCTGCAGGCTGCAGGATGGATCAGCTGCTGCGAGACCTGCTGTGTCCCCCTCTTGCAGAAGGGAAACAGAGGTATGGAGGGCTGACTGACCTGCTCATATCCCCCAGGGCACCAGGAGCAGTGTGGGGAGGTGAACTGTGGTCTCCCAAGAGAAGATCAAGATCAGACTCTCTTCATGGAAGGAAGCACTGGAGTAAGGAGATGGAAGAGAGCCAAGATTTAGCAAGAGTTTGCTTCAGGCACCCTAAACCCTTGCTTCACAGGCTCAATAGATATGTCTGCATAGGGCAGGAGAGCAGAAAAGTGCAAATCAGTCAGCTGTTTGCCTACGGGAAGCACAAACTGTGCAGGGTTAATCCAGGGCCCTTCCACTGTGGCCCAGGCATGCAGAGCCAGCCAGGAAACCTTCAGCACTTTGCTGGATCAGGCCCTTAGCAAGTCAGATTACTTCAAGTTGTATTTTCACCTTTTGCATAGAAGGAGAAAGGGGAAGATTCAGGTCAAATCTGCCAACTTTGAAGGTTATGGCCCATTTTCGTTTCTCAAGGGTCAAATTCAGGTGGTGTTGAGCAATCCTTCAATATTCTTTAAATTGAACCCCAGAAACGAAAGACACAAGTTGGGGGGGAACCAGCACCAAAAAGTAGGTTCCCTTTTTGGTGAATCCTGCTTCCCCTTCCCCTGAAGCTATGCAGGCAGCTACCCCTGGTGGAGAGGACGCAGGGTACAGAGCTCCCTGCCAGAACCCTAAAGCTCGGTCATTATGCGAATGCACAGAAAAGGAAGTAACGAGCATACCTGAGAGTGCCGTGTTAACTGAGCCATTGAAACCATGGAAGGAGCAGTAAACAGACAGCAACCTTGGTGTTCGTGTAAGGACAAAGTTAGGCATCCCTGATCCAGGGGCAATGGCAGTCTGGACAGTAGCAAGAGGAGACATGCAGCTGGTGTCTGCAGCAGGACATGGTATGGCCCACACCTGGTGCTGATGACTTTTCTGGAGCTGAATTATAACACTGAGGACAACCCAGACCTATCTGTCTGAGATGGTAGCACCTAGTTGGCCTATTTTACTCCTTATTGCTGCCTGTTCATCAGATAATACTTGGCTGGCTCCTGTGTCCTGTTGCCTGCTGCATCCCAGCAAATGCCCCTGGACTCCAGTGTGGTCTCTGCACTGGTGTGACACATGTGCTGGCGATGTAGTAATGCATCCTGCCAACATCTCTGGACAGCAGCGCACCCAAGGGTGTGCAGTGGGTCACAGTGGCTCTGTGTCACCGGGCTTTGGAGCATCGTAAAGCCAGCTCAGACTAATCCCCTCCCAAGCAGGGGTGGGCTGCCTGGCTCCAACTCCTTCTCTCTGCTCTTTTGGGTCTGTCATGGAGCAGGGGAGGTTATATGAGCTCTGCCTGCATTAACTGAAGAGCATTTGGGTTTTCTAAGCCTGCTTGTGCTAAGGAGGGCAAGGGGTTATGAAGATGCAGGGGTGGATTTGGGGCGGGGAAGAGGTTTCGAGCCAGTGTGGTCCTGCATGGGGGAATTTTTGCTGGCAAAGGGAGACCACAGGCTGCAAGAGGGAGAGTTTTAGGCATGGCTGCCTCCACGGAGATGCTGCCTGGGGACATGGGAACTTCTGCTGGGCTTCCTGAGAAGGTCAGCCAGGCTGGAGAGATACAGTGCTTGTGTTCAAAAGGTCCCTGTGCATGGTCTCGCCTCTGCGCCAGCCCACTCTCTTGGTGCCTCTCAGCTCCCAGCCTGCTCGGCCCAATGTGGAGAGAAGGGCTGCCATGACGTGCACTCGGAAGGCTCTTGCAGCAGGCAAAGGGCTCTGGCCATTGGTCCTGTGCTTGCAGGACATGAATGCAGAGCACCAGCAGCAGCATTTCTGCACCAACAGCATCATCTCCATTCCTCTTCCAGGCTTGGCACTGCTCTGCAGGGGGTTGGCAGAGCCTCAGAGCTGGGGATGGCTCTCCCCAAGGCCTCCCTCACACCCAGCATGTGAAAAGCACCCAGAAAGGAGAGAGTGGCTCTTATGCAAATCCCTGGGGAGCTGGGAGGTTGCAAAAAGAGCTTTCTCTTGAGGGGCTGTAATATCGACTCAAGCTACCCATGCAGAGACAGGGCTGTCGTTGCATCCGCAGCTCTCCTTTGCACCGCTGCAGAGGCCCTCCCAGCTCTCCTGGATCAAGCTGGGACTGCCCAGCTGGGACGTGTGCATCCATGCGGGTTGCTCTGGGACAGGGTCCCTGTCCCTGTGCACCTCTGTCAAGCAGCCTGTCCCCAGGTCCCAGGGACGGCAGGGCCTGGCAGAGCTATCACTGCAGCTCTGTGTGATACCCCCCACCCAAGGGGGTTGCTCCCTGCCAGCACAGCCTGGGAACAGCTGCTTGGGGGGTAAGAAAACTGCATTTCCTAAAAAGGACATATATAGAAAGTTCTAACAACTTGCTTTTTACCTTCACAACATTACAGCCTTTCCTGGTTTTGCTGTGGAAGACATGGAGATGGAGAGCAAGAGTTTCTTAGCCCTCCAATGATGAGCTGGAGCAATGAGTCTTTACCCAGAAGCTTTCCTTTCTGCCTGAATTTTAAGCATTTCTGTCAATAGAATGATGTCAAGTGAGTGGCCATCACAGGCAGAACAGTATTTTTATATTCGGCCTCAAAATACAGTGTTCTAAGCAGAAATCTTGCAAGATTTGGGATCAACAGTTTCCCAGGTATTTATTACACAAATTTGGAAATAATCCACTCATCTAAGCCTGATTCAGCAACATTTTCCTGAATCGGGAAAGCATGTGTGTGTGTGTGGTATTAATACAGGCTTTAGCAATGTGTTGAGTGGAAATGAATCAAAGTGTGACAGAGAGGAGTTTCCACACACCTCTGTCCCATTTTCAGCAGCCATCCAAGCAGTACCCTTGTGCTGATTTGGAGGATGAGGAATCAAAATAGAAGCTGGAAAAAGGGGAGCTGGGTTGGTGAGTTCACGTTCCTGGAAATGAAGAAGTGTTCGATTAAAGTAGGGTGACTGTCTTCATGGGAAATGTTTACAGCCTGCTGTCCTTCATGCCCCTCAGTCCCTTTGCATACATTGGAAACATGTTTTGCTTAGAAATGTCCTTTATGGAAATCACTTTCTATCACCAATGGGGCTTGTTGTGGTATTTACTTTGCTGAAGGAAATGGCCTGTCCCAGCCACGGGTTACCACAAGTCACTTAGGAGCTTGTGAAAAATTTACACTTATACCTAAATACGTTCTGTCTACTCTTATATCTGCTCTTCAGCATCCTTCAGAGGAGAGGTGTTGTCACCCACTGCAATAGGGACATCTGGAAATAAAGACCACATGGCCCTGAGCAAATGTCTGCTTGGAAACACAGTTAGCAACACCAAGTTTCTGCACTCTGAATCACCCCTGCTCTGAATTTGCATTGGCGTGGGCTTTTCTGTTGAATTGGCTGGGACTCAGTTTGGTATTTAGGTCTTTTATCTTGTCCCACCGTCTGTGGAAGGACAAACAATACTAGATGAGCATGAAGTTAGGACAGGGCTGATAGCTCATGTGTCTCTGGCATAAAGCTTGCCCGTTGGGTCTCACATTTCCCCTGGCGAACGGAGTTTACTCTCGGTCAATGTTTTGCATCACGAGGCTCGGGCATGTTTGCTCCAGTCCTGAGAACCCAATGGTCTAAATAACTGTGTCATCAGTGCCCAGCTTCAGCTTCCTCCTCTTGAGACCGGGGTTTACCCCTTGCAGAGCGTGTCCAGAAAGTTGCAGCGCAGCTTGTGAGGAAGCAGCTGAGCTCAGGAGACGGGTCCAAGCAGCTGAGATGCACCCACAGACTGTTTCTCAGCTTGCTTGACAGGCACTAGGACGCTGGAGGCACCAACAGAGCTCATTTAGCTGATGAGCTTTGGCCTCGATAGTGGTGTAACCCTGAGCAGAGCTGCGCTGCAGCCCCCCTTAGAAAGCTAGGCAGAGGCTTGGGCTGCGACTTGGTGCTGTCCCTTGATTGGGGACCTTTTGGAGCACGCTGGTGTTGGCAGCCTGCCGAGGAGGCTCCTCTCTGGAGCCCCTTCCCCGAGGTCTCTGCTGCAGAGACCTGCCAGCAGCTGCTGCTCTGCTTGTTTATCATTCTCGTCACTGCAAACTGCAGCAAACTCCTTGGCAGTGCACGTAGCATGGTACGCTACCTCCCTGCGCTTCCCCACTTCCTTCCTCCAGACACGAGCCCCCCTAAACTGATCACCATTTTTGGTAACTTCCTCAGGTTGCTGTATGCCCAGAGGAGCAAAACAGGCAATTGCTGTATGCACGATGCAGCAGGTGGAATAGCCATGGGGGACACTTTGTAGCGCTAACATCTAGTGAATTTTTGCCTTCACAGAGTTTGCTCTCCAACACATTGAGATACCTCTGGTTTAGGGCTAAGGCTGAGTTTGGGGACTGAAGGGCTGGGTCTTTAATCAAGAGGTGGAAATGGGGCAGAAAGGAGGGGAGAGATTGGATTTGCATCCCTAAAATGCAACCTGCTCCTTAAAGCTTGCGTGGTGTGAAGATCCCAAGCTGGAAGGAGGCTGTGGTGTAATGCCACTGTAAAAGAGTGGGAATATTCAGATAGCAGCAGATCCCAGCATGTTTCTCCACCAGGGCTGCTACAAGCCATCCTTTCCGTGCTCCCCTGCTGCCGCTCCCGGCCTTGTCCTTGTAAAAGCAGCAAACCAGGTCCACGTGTCTTTTACACAGTGTGGGCTTGAGTTGCTCTGCCTGGATATTTTGCTATTTTGCAAGGTGTGGGGGTAGTCTGAGAGCTCCAGGGGCAGGTGGCACCATCATATAGACACGAGACTTTCCCCTTCCTGTTATTTTTGCCGCCGGAGCATTTCTTCTGAATTGCCGGGGTCTGCTCAGCTGCTGAAGATCGAGCCCACATCCACCTTCTGCTCGGGTTCAGATGAGGTGCTGTTTCACCTGGCGTGAGCGGCAGAGCGATATTTGGGCTTTGCAGCGCGGCGGCGGCTGCCTGAGCGGGAGGCAGGAGGGGCTCTGAGCACTGGCATCCCACATGATTTGCACACGGGGTGGTTATCTCAATGGGTCATCGATAAGGGGGATTTTTGTCTCTCACTGTTTTTGCTTTTTTTAAAATTCACTGGAATCTCACTGCGAAACCCACATCTATTTCAGCTCCCAAGTGACTTTCGAGTCTCAGAGCATCGGTAGCAGCGGTCACTCTCTTTTGAAAAACTGAAACCCGCAAGGAAACCCAAAGTCGGATTGTTTTTCCTACACGTGCTATCAGCTGGGCCAAATCCGGTCGCAAGCATCGTGTGGCGGATGGGCCAGGGGAAAGCGTGGGGTGCAGAATATTGCTAGCAGTGTGAGGCCTTTCGCAGGAGCTCCCCTCGAAGGCGGCGAGGGACGGGCTGTTCCCAAATGCCATCAGAGCAGAAATTAGTGCAGAGTGCCCAAGGCCTGGGGAGGGATGGCATGACCCGGCCTGGGCTGTGGGTGACTTTCTGTTGTCATGAAGGGCTTTTGTAGTGGGTCTGGCTGACACAGGGTGCTTCCTGGACCTGAGAGCGCAGCACGAGGATGCACGCGGGGTGCTGCTGGTCGCTGACGCCACGGGATTGGTGCCAGCTGGCTCTGAGCTCGCCAGCTGGGGCATACTGATGCTCGGCTCATCCATGCAGGGATCCCATCCCAGCACAAGCCGCCGACCCCGTTCACTCCGAGAGGACAAACTCCAACCCTCCCCTGAACTCCACAGCCTTGAGATCCCTCCCGCTCCCTTCCCAGTCCTCCCCAGGGTGCTACCCCAGTTTTGTCCATAAAGGCCTCAGCTACTCCAGGGGGGTTTACCCCGCTGCTGGGGGGTATTAACTCTTTGAGAGCCCTTGCCTGGCTAACACTGTGCTGTGTGCAAGGGAAGGAGAAGCAGCATAGGCCTGGAGCACTGGATAAAGGGAATTCAGCTATAGTCTGAGGAAACAGCAGGCAGACGGACAGATGTCAGCACTGGGCTGGAGGCGTGAGGGAGACAGGGAAAAGGAGTGTGTGGGGAGTGAAAGAAGACAAGACAAGAGAAGATCAAAGATCATATAGTAAATAGGATGGGGGAGATGGATTGATGGATGCATGGAGAGATGGAGAAGTGGAGGTATGGAGGGAAGGATGGAGTGATGGATTGAGGAATGGAGAAGTGGAGGAAAGGAGGAAAGGATGGGCGGAAGATCAGAGAAATGGATGGAGGGAAGCATGGTGAGATTATTGGAGGGAGGGATAGATGGATGAACGGCAGGGTGGTGGGAAGGAAGGGTGGATGGATGGAGGTGCGGCTGGCCAGGGACGGGCCAACAGACGACGGAGGGAGGGGTGGGTGGCGGGGGGAAGGGATGGAGGGAGGGGTGGGTGGCGGGGGGCGGACAGCCGGTGAACGGCAGGACGGCGGGGGACGAGGGGCGGCCGGGGACGGATGGCGGCCGGGTACCGGCGGCGCCGCCGCGCTGCTGCCGGGCCCGGGCCGCGCACACGTGCGGGGGCGTGTCCCGGAGGGGGGTGTGTCCCGGAGGGGGCGTGTCCCCTCGGAGCCCCGCCCCCGCGCCCGGGGCCGCCGGGGCCGCCGCCGGGGAGCGGCGCGGAGCGGAGCCCGGCGCGGAGCGGAGCCCGGCGCGGAGCCCGGCGGGACGCGCCGAGGATGGGCAGGGAGCCCCGGCGGGAGCCGCCCTCCAGGTGGGGAGCCCGGGCCGGGCCGGGCACGACGAGCCGGACACGGGGCGCCGCTTCCCCGGGCGCTGCCGCCGCGGCGGTGCCGGCAGCCCGGGGCCGCCCGCGAACCGGGGAGCGGACGTCCGTGCGCGCCGTGTGCGGGGGAGGGGAGGGGGTCTGTGTAAGCGGGGGGCACCGTATAGCCGGGCTGTCGGGGTAACCGGGCACGCGGTGTGCCTGGGGGGTCTCTGTAACCGGGGGGCTCCATGCACCGGTGTGCCGGGAGGTCTGTGCAGCTGGGAGGATCTTTATAACCGGGGTGTCCGGGTGCCCGGGGGAGGGGGCGGTTCCGTGCACCCGGTGTGCCTGGGGCGGGGGCTGTGTAACCGGGAGCACCAGGCACTCGGCATAACCGGGGGGCTCCCCTGGAAGCTGCAGGGGCCCGTGTAACCCGGGGGAGCCTCTGCGGCTGATCCCTCCGGGGGGTTCCCGCAGCCCCGGGGGTCCTGACAACCCCGGTAGCGGGGACCCTGCGCCCTGTGTCCCTGCCGGTGGTGGCAGCCGTGGCAGGGGCCTGCACCCCGTCTCCCTCGGGGTCCCCGTGCAGCCCCGGGGCTCCGCAGCCGGCCGTGCGCCCGGCCGGGAGGAGCCGGCGGGGCCGCTGGTGGGGACGAGGCCCCGCTGCTGTGACTCATTTCTGGACTGCGTGCGCTTGTTTTCCTCCCTGCCAGCCCGCAGGGTTGCTGCTCAGGGCCCAGGTGCGGGGCCCTGCCCTGCCCCAGGGGGCCGCCCCGCTGCGCCTGCCTCCCCGGGAAATCCCGGGGGCTCTCCAGCACCCGCCTGGAGTTTTGGCAGAGCTGCGGGGGTGGCAGCAAGTCACTCCGTGTCATTGCCGCGGGAGCTCTGCCCGCCGGGCTGGAGGGACCCAGGGGCTCTCCCGGGTGCTGTGCATCCCCGATGTCACTTGGAGGCCACAGGCTACCCTTGGCCAGGTCTCCGGGGCCCACCAGGGCAGAACGTGACCTCTGCAAGGGCTTTACCTCAGCAGCAGGATGTGGTTTGGGATGTGACAAACCCAGCAACATGTTGTCCCTCCAGCATCAGAGTCGGGACGTTGCACCAGCCCCGAGATGTCCCCGTGTTGCTTCATGCACCAGCCTGTGCTCGTGAAAGAGTCTTGCATCAGGTGCTTTCTGGGGTAACACCAGCACCTCTCGTTTAGTTGCCAGCTCTAACTACCTGTGAGGGGAGCCCTTCTGCGCCCCAGGAGCGGAGGGCATGCGGACCCAGCCTGACCTCTTGCTGCGCCTGCTTGCAACACCCTCGCCCAAACGATGTTTGGCTGCTTTGGATGGCGTAAGCCCTATGGGAGGAAAGGGCCAGGCTGATTCAAATCACTAATGAAAAAGGGAGAAAAGAGATTTCAGACCTCTGTTTTCATGTTTATTAAAATCTCAGTTACCGCAGCACCCGTTAACTTTGCTACTAGCTTATTTTTGGTAGCACTGCTGCTACTGTCAATGCAGCGACAGTGTGCTCAGGCAGCTGGCGCTGCTTACCCTGCTGTTGAAAGGGCTTCTGAGGCTGAACAGTTGCCATCTATTTAGTTTTTCCATTTAAATTAATTTTCTAAATCTTGGTTAGATGCGCATTCTGCAAAGTCTGGGGATACGCAGAATGCCAGCACTTCACTTTTCATGTGTGTATTGGCAGGGGGTCTTTTTTCTTGTTTGGAGCAAAATTTAGATGGAGCTGCAAATTGTTTCCGAAACGTGACTGCAAAGTGTTTTGGAACTCTGGGTGCCATTCAGATTAGAGCTTAAACCTGGAAAGATAAGGAGATAAGGAGCAAGAGAATAGCATTTGTGGTCTGTAGTAGTTATATCCCTCCGTTACAGTGACTATATAAGGTTGGAGGGCTCAGACAACGGGTGACGGGCCCAGGCGCATCCTTTGGAGCTGGGCCAGGCGATCGCCAGCTGGTTTCTGCTCTGGATCTGCAGTGTGTCTGCTGAGGAGAGAGGATCCCAGCCTGTGCTGCACAGCACTGTGATGCAGACGTGCGTGCCATCCGGGGCCGCGTTTTAACCTTCTTGCATTATCCTGCTGAATCGAAGCAAGGGGGCTGAGCAGTTTGCCTGCTCAGTGCTCCACTTGCCCATGGCACTGCGCAGCCCTCAAGCTCCAGGTCGCTGCAGCTCAGCAGCCTGGTCAGGGCTGTCCTGGCAGAAGGGCAGTGGACAGCAAAAGTGTCCAAGGTGCTTTTACAGAGGGAGAAACTCTAATGCTAGCCTGGATTTATTTGGGGTAGGGGGTAAGAGCTCTTACCAGCAGTGCCTCGGGCTCTGGCAGTGTAGGATGGTGCAGCTGGCCAGTCCCTCCCACAGATCAGGCCACCCCAATTTGGAGAAAAGCAAATGAAAGCTGTTATCTTGTGCCTTTTGCTGAACTCAAAACTGAAGACGTGAGTGTGGCACTGTGAAAGAAGAACTGAATCTAGATGGAAGCATTTGGGGAAAATCACCCTGCGCGCTCCCTGCAGGGCCTGTTCCATGCACTGCAGATGCCCTCGAGGTGGAGGGACCAGCAAATGTGGAGGGTGGCTTTGCTGTTAATGCAGCTCCGCTGCCGGTGCCCTGGCCTTGGCGGGAACAGGGCTCTGGCTGCCCGCTTTGGTGCGTGGGGACTGCTGCAGCCTCACCAGGCTGCAGCTCACCTGGGGTAGTTTCAGCTTCTCTTTTTTGGGTGAGATCCTAGTGTGCAGGGACTGCCTGTTTTTGCATTCTCCCCTCTTGGGGCAATGCAAGAGGAAAATGTGCATGGGCTTGCTGGAGCAGAGTCGCTCAGGTGAGTCCCCCGAGGATGTTTTTGAGTGACAGGAGGTTCCTGCCGCTCCCATCAGAGCTTTGAACTTGTGCTCGGGAATAGGCGCGAGGACTGGACGAGGTTCCTATGGAAACTGGGCCCCCTGCGGGCATCGCGTTGCAGCCCGGCATCTCTGCCCTCACTGTGCAGCACGGCTCTGTGCTTCGCAGAGATGCTCAGCCAGGGAGGTGTTTCGGGCTAGAAACGTGACTTCTGACTGTAGTGGAGGAAAATGTGACCTGTGCATGCAATCCAGGCTCTGTAATTGAAGCTTGTGCTCTTTCTTTTCTCCCTAAAAGACCTCCCTTCCACCTCCCTAAGAGATTCTGCGTTGTGGGATTCCCATCATCACCTTGTCTGATGTGGTCTGAGGCGGTGGGAGGATGTTTGTGTCACCAGTCCGCTGTCAGCACTTTCTTTGCGAGGGTCCCACCCATCCAAAGCCATGGCCTTGTACAGGGGTCTCCAGGTGAGCTCTGCAAACCACCCAAAGTTGTGTCCGCCTTGCGCTGCGTGTACTGGGTCAGGGAAGCTTTCCCAAAGGGCAGCTGGTCACCAGGCACATCATGGAGCCATGCTCTGCCAGCATGATGTGGTCATGGTACGCATGAAGGCTCCTGCGTGTGTTGTCTTGTGCCGCAGCCCTGAGAAGCAGACAGGAGCTTTCATCAGCGGTTGCTACTGGCACTGGTCCCTTTTCATCAGCCTCCTGGGTGGGAGTCTGGAGAGCTGCTGCAGTTCCCTAGCGCCTTTCCCAGCACAGAGACCAAAACCCCTGAAAACCAACATTCCCATTTTTACGATCTTGTCTTTGACCGCCAATTAACACAACGTGAGAACTTGTCTCCCCAATGACACGTCCGTGTGACTCCTCAGCTGCTTTAATTGCAGGGTTTTCAGCAGCCGGAGTGCGATGAAATGGCAATTGTTGTGATTGTATGCTGTGCGGTAACTAAAAGACGCGGCTCTTTGGCGAGGCTTAATTAGGAAATAGGGACACTGTTGGGAATGGTTCTGAGATGCGATTTTCCTAATGAAAGCTACTGAATAGGCAGCCTTGTAATGAAGAACAGACTCGTGAGGGGCACTGCCAATTGCTCTTCTCTAGTGTTAATTTTGTATTTCCTCTCCATTGTTTCTAATACCCTCTTGGAAAAGCTTGAAGATAAATGCTTTATTTTCTTACGACTCGTATCCTGTTTGGCAAGCCGTGATTATAGTATGTGCAGCTGTAATACATGAATGGCCAGGCATGAACTCCTTCAGACTTGTTAATCTCCGATTTCAAGCTCTGCCATTGAAAAAAGCAAGCTAGGCTTGCGGTCAGATGATCCGGTCCCTCTCTGCCTCCGTGCAGTGAAGGCCATCCATATAGCGGGAGATGCTTGGCTAACTTCTGAGATGTGCATTTGGATAAGAGATGGACCTGTCAAGTGTGAAGGCAGCATAACGCTACGGGAAATGCAGTTTGTTTGGAAACACCATGATGGGGTTTCATGTTCGAGTTTTGGCTGTTTTTGTATCAGATGTGCTGTATTTAACCATAGCCTTCGGTATCTGAGAGTTCACCTAGGTTTGAGTCTCCTGCTGGTAAAAAAGAGCCTGGAGGCCAGATTCTGCCCCGGGCCAGCTGCGTGGCTCCGTTCAATGCCTCCCCACCTGCGAGGCATCCTTCCCGTAACGAGGCCAAAAGAACTGTTCAGTGTGTGCACGGAGAAGAGCGGGCTCTGGCGCTCCTTCCCCCAGCTGTGCCAGGCAGTGAAAAGCCGTGCAGATGTTCTCAGCCGCCAGTGCGACCAGATGTGAGCGTGGCCCTATTGTTAAGTTAAAAGGGGAATTAGAAAGCACTACCTGGCCAGTTGACAGAATCTGGTTTGTGCTGTGACAGTTATTAATGACTCGCCGCGCTCCTGGGGACTGTCTCCTTGCTTGTAGAGGGATGGGGATAGAGCCTGGCTTTCCCTTCAATGCTTCATGCCTGAGGTTCCTGTGGTGCTTGGGGCTGGCAAGAGCAGCTCGGGCACTTCTGAAATGCTGCTTGTCCTTGTTTTAGGGTGGGTTTAAGCAGAAGTGAGCAGGGGAATGAACAGTGGCATGTGCTGTCTCATGTGACAGGAGAGAGCACCCGAGGGCATCTGGGAACGGCAGGGCATGCTGAAGGGTGGTCCCTCGCGGTCACGCCGCTCGCGGCTGCCTGAAGCTGCTCCCACCAAGCTCATGCAGAAAGAGCTCAGCTCTGAGCTCAGTCTTGTGACTGTCCGTAACAGCCACTGCAGAAGGGAATTCGTCTGCTTTTTTTTATCCTGTGTTGGAGTTCTCTGTGCTGTAACATCAAGGCATTTTTGCTCTGTATCTAGCAGCTCAGTTAATGGCTGCTTACTCGCAGCGATGTGTGGCTGGAGGTACTCCTGGTGTGTCCATGGTTTAGGAAAGACGGTGTTGTCTTGAACTTGCATAAGTGTATTTGATCCTTTCCACAAAGGCCCATTCTTTGTCTCAAATTAGCATGAAATGTTTCTCTTTTCAGCTGCTTCCCCCATTGCTGCACGTCTCAGCTCAGAGGCTTCTCTACAAACAAGCTCTCATCCTTTCAGGTGGCATTTCCCTTTTCTTATTGTTTCTGGCAATCTGTACATGTGAAACTTCACAAACATTTCTTCGTTCTCAGTGTCTTTGTGTTGATAAGCTTTGCAAATTGGTACCTACCCTGTGTGCAGCCTTGTACTGGTCATGGCTGTGTAATAAAGTTATTGTGGCTCTTAGGTTTGGAGACATTGGAGTCTGGCTGAGTGACCTCCAGCCTTGAGTCCAGGTGACATCCCTGCTGCTCCTCATTACTGTGTGTTAATCCTGCCCCTCTGAGAGGGCTTCTGCTTGAGCTTCGCCTCCCTCGATCAATTAGCTGGATTGCAATCAAAGCCAACAAGCTCAAAGTCCAAAAAGGACTGCTCTTTAAATGCAAATTATTCTCAGATTGATCTGCTCTCAATGCTGGTGGGTGTCTGACCCTTCAGGCAACTCTGACAGGGTCAAGAAATGGCTACATGTGTCTAAATCAATGTTTTCTGGGTACGCAGCACATCGAGAGCCTAGGGATCTCGTTCACGGTAGCCCACGAGCTGCTGGCTTACTGCTCTAGGTTTAGAAACTCTGTCAGCCTAATGGATACTTAACATCATCCTACCTATTTGCTGTGGTCTGCAACCAGAACACCACCATGCGCATGCCTTTTTAGGATGACGCGAGTAGCCTATTGGCTCTGCTTGTTGAAATAGGGCACTTAAGAGCCATCATCGTATCAGTTCCCCAAAACCGTGTTCCTAGCAGAGTGCTGAGCTGAGGGGCTGGTCTGGGCTCCCCCTCAGGAGCTGCTGTTCTGCTCTGCTCCCCACATGTGGGAGGAACTGAGGCCTGGAAAGGATTCGGGCTGTGTTCACTCCATGAGGTCCTAAGTCCCTTGCTCCTGTGACGTGCTAGTGTGGGGCTCCTGGGGCTTGCCCGGCACATGGGAGACCAGGTGGTTGGGGCCATGCCAACCTGGGTGGGGGCAGTTCTGGGATGGGGTGCTCTGTGCATCCCGCGTGGCCGGCACATCACTTACAAATGGGAATAACTGAGCCAGGGAGAAAGGAAGTAGCATGGTGAATAGGGCCTTCATGAGGAGAAGAGGACCTTTTCTCCCCCTTGGTTCACAGGAGGACACTGCAGTGGCCGGAGGAGGGTCCTGCCTGGTATAGGAGCTTCCTGCAGCACAGAGCTAGGGTATCATCATGTGTCTGCCCAGCTCATCTTCTCGATGCCTTCTTGGGCTGCTGAGGATGTAGCTCTGGTGGCTGTGGCTGTGCCAGGCCAAAGGGTGGTCCAGCTCAGGCTCCTCTCCTTGGTAAGGGAGAGCCTAGGTACTTGGGCCTCACAGTTTGAGATACCCTGCGCTTGTCATTTCCCTCTTGAATAGCAAGTGTGGACACTGATGCATATTTCAGTGCTGTGGGGTGTTTCATGATCTGGGCTGAATAACCTGGCGGTGCTGGCCACTGCCGGCCGTCGCATTGTTAGCGGTGGCTAGGACACCCATCTCTCCTTGGCCTGTCTCCTGGAGGTCTGAAGGCTTCATCTCTTCTTTTATGATGGTAGTGCAGAGGTTGTGCTGAGTCTTCTAGCCAAAGTGGAGTATGAATCCCTCTGTGAGCTTTGGAAGACAATGTGAATCAGTTTTGCTTGTTTTTGGCCTGAGGGTCATCGGGAACAGCCAAAAACATCCTTGCCATCATCTTTGTTTTGTTGAGTTGCAGCCAGCGGTGTGGGGAGTGAATCTAAGTCTTTGGGCAACCAAGCCAGGGACTGAAAAGGCTCCTGGGTTCCCAGCAGGGCCTCCACAATGGCAGGAAGTAACTTCTAAAGCTTCCTTTGGATACACAGGGCCTTGGGGGACAGATTTACTTGCTTGTTTATGCTGTAAGTTAATCTATTTAGTGGGTTTGGCATTAAAGCTCACAAAAAGCCTTCTGAAATGGTCACACTGCTTGTTTGTAGTGCTTTGTCGCTCACTTGCTTTGTTTCACAGCTGGAGTAGTTAGGCAGAGACGGATCCAATTGAAATCTCACGTGTT
This sequence comes from Apteryx mantelli, assembly GCF_036417845.1. Taxonomy (NCBI): domain Eukaryota; kingdom Metazoa; phylum Chordata; class Aves; order Apterygiformes; family Apterygidae; genus Apteryx; species Apteryx mantelli. The sequence continues at coordinate 5,388,354 of NC_089996.1, forward strand.
AATTTATTTTTCCAAATAGGCTGAAGGAATTAGCATCAGCTTTTGCCATCCTTCGTCCTGAGGGAGCTACAGGGCGGGAGGCAGCATGGGGCAGTGGTTGGAGACTTCTCTCCATGAGTGACTCTTGGTGCAGGACTCTCTGCTGCCCTGCGACAGCGTCTCTCTCTGCCTTCTCTGTTCAGCTCACAGGTGCTCTGTGCTGCTCTGCACAATTGCAGGATGTGGATGGTCCCTGGCCCAGTTGGGGTCAATAGATGCTTCTGCAATAGGAAAAATATATATATAATAGTGAACCCATGCAGCAGAGCAGAGAGTGATATGGCATGAGCTTTTCTGGGTGAGAAGTCTTGAGAACAGTTTGGAGAGACAAAGAAAAGTGCTGGACCAGTGGAACGAGGAATAGGGGAATTTTTTTGTGATCTCGCAGCATTGTTGTTTCCCCTGGTCTTTGATGCTATCCTAAATATGACAGTGCCACCCACGTGTAACCTTACACGGTAAAAATGGGTTTTCCCTGAAGGCCATGTTCAACAAAGCCACTGCCATAGGAAGCACATGACATTCAGGACACCTGGGGTTGAGGTCCGTGCCTGGTACAGAGTGGGGCTCTGGGCTTTCTGCAAAGCTGAGGACGTCACTGTGGCATGTTTTTGGGAGGGTCTGTCCTGCTGAGCATGAAAATAACTGCATGTGAGGACTGGAATCCTGTCTCCTCCATGCCATGTGAGCAGCCATTGGCCTCCACTGAAAGAAACTTCTCCTCGTGGGTCTGTCCTACCAGATGAGCAGCCGCATTAGAGAAGTGTCAGGAGGAACCGTCTGATGCTCCCAATTATGTCCTTCACTTTTTGCTTGGCAGTGGCATCTTGGGTCACTGCTTTTGTTTTGGGAAACACCTTTTTTCTGTAAATTATGTGTTTGCTCAATTTTTTTTCTCCACTCCTCTTCTGTGGCACCTGGCCACTTCTCTATTGAACTTCCACCTTCTCTGCAAAGCCACCTTGGAGTTTCCATTGCATACTGATGACGGCGCTCAGCAGCCTACCAGGCTGTGTCAGACACCATCACTATCTCAAGCCTAAATCTTCTTGGGGCTTAACTTGATACTGAAGTTGTAATTGACTGTGGTGTTGGGTGAAACTTTAACCTTCACTGTTATGATAAAGACTGATATAAACTAAAATTAACTCTTGCATCATGTGGCCAGGGTTTTCATAATTGGTGCCAGGAACATATGCATTTCCTCTCTGAAAAGTGAATATGTATAACTAGTCTTTTCTTATTCAGATCAGATATATGTCTCTTCTGCTGATTTCTGATGAGAAAAAGAGAAGACATTTCTTACCCTGGCTGAGTTTTGCCAAACCCACACGCAGCCGTGAGAGCGGTCGTGGATGGGGCTAGGATTGCTGATGTCAGCAAACCAAGAGGTCAGCTCTCTGTGCCCATCACAGGCTGACTGAGAGCAGCGTTTGAATCCAAGGGAGGTGCAGAGATGTCGCTGGCTGTGCGGCTTTGGCTGCAGAGCTGCTATTGCTGGGGCGTGTGTGAGAGGAGAGGCTTGGCTCTGTGGTCCTGACCAGAAAGCGAAGCACAGGCTGCTGAAACCTGCCAGGCTTGGTCTGGTGTTTTGGGAGATGAGCAAGGCATTGATAGAGAAGAGAGAAAAGGAAGCACAGGGTAGGGCAGGAATTTCTTTTTTTTTTATGATTTATTTATTTATTTATTTTTAAGAAGTTACCATTCAGAGTCAAGATGTACTTTACAACTTTACAATCCAAAAAATTCCCACAGGCCTCTGTAGCTGCTCATCTGCCTAGCAGCAAGAGGATTGAAGAGGCTATGGGAACCAGGGCATTGCAGGACTGGAGGAGCCATCAGGGGTCTCTCCCCTGCCTCAGGGCAACTCAAGTCTGTGGCTGCTTGTTCTGCTGTCGGGGACATTGGGACAGATAATTCACTTCCTCTTACAGTAGCCTTTTTGTGATCACCTGCGTCCCGTTTCCTGCTCCCAGCAGAGCTGGCCACATTTTCTCCCTCTCCCTCACCTTGAAGCTAGTTTTTCAGCATCTCCAGGAATGGGGCTTTTGCAGTTTCTTGCAGAAACCATTGCAAAAATTAGTAGACCTTATTCTAACAACATCAGGGTGACACATTCCTCCCTATGCCTTTCACTTCCCAAAAGCTTGATACAGTCAGTTGCATTAGAGAAGCTAAAAATAATAGAATGGAGATGGAGGGTGTGCAGCCCTCGTGTTTAGCTGAAGCTGGGGATGAAGGCAGCATCTTGCAAATGGTAAAAACATCTCTGGTTGAAAAGACCCTCTGTGAGTCACTGGGGTTATACACAGAGAAGTACTTTTTGGAGAAAGAGGGAGGGCACCATTGCAACTGTTCTTCTCAGTGATGGCTTGGTGGAACTAATTTAGAGATTCTGATTTCTCGGCATCAAAATGCATCATAGCTTTAAAGGGGTAGCGAGTGGAATTCCCCGTTATCTGTTTGTCAAGAATACACTAGATCATGTCCTGAAAAATGGTAATTGCAAAAAAGAACATTTTAAAAATAAGTCAAGAGGAAGTCTCAGTTTGCAGAATGGGTGATAAGTAGGTTTTCAGCCAATTCTGTGCTGGACACTACCACACTCTTGTGGTTTCAGTTTCCTTTAAGTTTTGCTGCTATGGTCTAATGCTGGCCCTGGTCTCCATGCAGCAGCCCAGTTCGCATCGCTAACCTCATGGCAAGGGAAGGCTCACTTACAGAAAGAATAGAGTTTGCAAGTGTCTTCAGCTTGTATGAGTCTGTGATGCGTTACAAGCTGTTTCTATTACACAAGGAAATGTATAGTTACACTAAAATTCAGGCCTTAACATGGAAGCAACAAACCTCCAAATGACAGGTTTGAGCCCAGGTCAGTCGAAACACAAAGTCAATGCAAAGTGCTGTGATTGGTATCCCTCTCTGAGAGGTCCCTTGGCTTCCTAAAAGCTCCTGCTGGTCTTCTCAGTGTCCAGTGTTATAGCGGATGGCTACTGTACCCCCACTGCAAACTGGATACACTAAGGGCCTGAAACTGGGCACCCACAATTCCTGAGTAGCTGCTTTTGCTGTTCTCTCCCATCAGTTCCTGTCAGACCCTGGTTTGGAGAAGAAATCTCCTTTATTTTCATCTTGCACCTTTACTTGCTAAAAGCACAGCTGATGGGGAAGGTGGTGGTGAAGCTGTGAAACCAGCACATGGTTGTCTTTAATCTGACATTCATTGAATTCAGCTGGATTGCAGTTCCCAGACTGCTCTTCTTATTAGACATTGGTGAGACTCCTTTTCTGTTATTTTATCTAATTGCAGCTACTGCTGCACAGAGCAAGACTCTGGAAGGATAGGAGGGGTTTTGTGTGAACACTAAGCATCTCATGACCAGCACCTGGTCCCCATGAAGTTGCTCCCAAGGTATCCTTTGCAAATGAGGGAGCTAGCAATTCACAGAAATCATGCCAGACACACAGGTGGCCATCATGGTGGGGTGTCATTCCTGTGTCTGTTGGAGACTAGCTAACAATATACCTTGTCATTGTGAAGGCTGTGGTCATTTAAATCCTCCTGAGAGAAGGAGCTACAGCTAGTGGCCTTCTCCTGTAAACCAACTAGCTGTGGTCACCTTGTTTCTCTCAGATAGCTGGGAATTGTCTAAGGTTGCTGGTGCTGCCCCCAGTGCTGCCACCTCTGAGGGTGCTGGTCTGTGCTCAGCTTCTGGCTGCCTGCTGCGACTTCCTTGCTAATAGTAAAACCACTGTTGCTCTGGACTTGTCCTAGCATGACCAGAAGTTGAGCCTAGCTGCAAATTCATCCTTAGGTGCTATGTGTTTCCTTCCAGCTTTTGCACTCTGTTTTGCAGTGGACTTTATCTTGGGATCTCTAGTTGGGCTTGGAAGGAGACTGTCTTTTCTGCTTCATGGTTGAAATGAATTTCTAAAGCAGCTCCCTGGAGCTGGAGTCTAATCAGTAATATTGTGACAAGAAGTTCATTACTTAAGACACGGTAGTTTCACTCTGAAATCACAAAAATCTTGCTCTGGTTGCGTTTTGCACCCTTTAGGGGTAGCCCCACCTGCTTGTCTAAAATTTTCTCATCAAAAATGACTGAACCTCTCTTTTGAGTGAAAAGAGGAGTGGTGAGCTTTGTGCAGTGCAAAACTGTAAACAGCAGCATTCAATGATGATCCTCGTATGGATGGTTGGGTGCTGGAGCTTTCCTTACTCCGCTACCATTAGTTCAAATCCTGCTTGTGCTGGTCAGTCTTAGCAGGGTGAGTGAGAGACTTCCCTGAAGGAGTGACAGATGAGCACTTGGTTATAGGCACAGTTCAGTTGATTTCCGTTAATATCTTTGGATGAGGATCAATGATCAATGATGATGGTTCTGTTATGCTTAATGGAGATTTTCCTACTGACCTCAATAGTTCCTCAGGTCTCTGGTTGAAGGCTAACACATCCTTGGTGTGGAAATAAAACCCTTGCTGCCTTGTGCCCTACGTGTTGGACTGTTGGTGTCCATGACTGTCTGTTGCTAGTCTTCATCTGCTCCAAATTTGTAAGTAATGTGTTTATTTGCTCTTACTGGTTTGTGTTTTGTGGATTATCAGCACTCTGGTGTAGTCTATCTGTCAAATAGTTCCATAAAATTGACCTTAGGTGGTTTTAAAGCACACACTCCATCTTCAAAGGTGGGAATAACTTACTCTTTTTACAGCAGAGACTTTTAAGTGGCATGTTTGTAAAACTTTCTTGGGCTGGTGATTTATTAAAGACTATTCTTTATAACCTCTGGCACTCTTCCTCAGAGCTTACATCTAACTGTCCAGAAGCAGAAGTCTAGTGAGGAGTCCTGGGGATCTCGAGCAGACAAAGTCACTTGCAGAAATGTTGGCTTCTGCTTTTGTTTGTTATGAATCAAATTTTTGGATGAAAGAAGTGAAAGCTAAACTAAGTGAGTCTATTGTAATTTCCATGTTCCCAATATTGCACTGTCAGAGCTTCTTGCAGACTTTGAAACTTTTGGTCATGCAACTGCTGGGTGAGGAAGGAAGTGTGATTATTCCTGCTTTGCATGTGGAAAGTGCCTTAAGAGAACAAGGATGGGAGTTGTCTTGCTTAAGGATGGTTGCCTAGAAGTTGAGGCATCTAAGCTAACTCTAGTCTGCTGGTTCCCCCTGAAGAGGGGTTCGGCCTGGCTGGGATAAGCCAATCTCGACATCAAGTGCTCTCTGTTTCTGAGCTGTCAGTAGATGTTGATGTGCTTAGATATGCACCTCATTTTTGCATAGCTAAAGTTGGAGGAGATAAATCCTACCTCAGGGTTGGACCCAGGGTCATCTAGGAGCTTTATGGTAGAGCAAATAGTTGATTTGGGCTCTCCAAAGTCACTGGATGATTTTTGTTTCAGTTATTTTCATGCCTTGGACTCCATTGACTTTTGACTCTGGATGATAATCCTGAAGTCACCAGCCCTGAACACCTTGGTGTGAGAAACAGATACCAAGAGCTTTGGCTGGTTTTACTTGCCCTGATGGGATGTTGGCGGTGTGGCTGGTTTCCAAGGTACTCAGCGTGTTAGAGGCTTGCTTCACTTCATTGTGCACTTTGGTGTGCTGTTGAGAGCCTTTGCAGGGATGTCATCAGGGTTGCTGGTTGTCCAAGGTGTTCAGAGAAGAAGGTGGAAACCGCTTTGGCAGAGAGAGATTCTAAATGAACAGTCATTGTGCATGTGAGCAAGCCCTTTCTGGACGTAAGTGCATCATATCTGACCTAGCCATCAACCAGCTCTGGATGGCTTATTTTCATCTGAATCCTTGTTATGGTCAAGCTTTTTGTGAGCAAGTAACGGCACAGTTCTCTGGTTTAGATGATGGTTAGTATTGACATGTTGTCAGTCTTGCAGCCCACAGTGTTTCTCCATCTCTCTTTTAGTTTTTAGCAGCCGCACTTTTGGGACTTTTCAGAGGGGAACTGAGTTATCCTGGTCAATCCACTCATCTAGCAAGGTCGTCCCGCTCAGCAGCAGTGAAACCTGAGTGATACCATCCCTTGGTCCATTGCTCTGAGATTGCAGCTGGTTATTGCTACTGATGCTCTCTATGCACGCACTGGGGAAGTGCAGGAAGTCCTGTGATAGTTTGAGTTACTCTCACACTTCCTTGCCAATAACTCTTACCCAGTGGAGGAAGCTTTGAGAGAAGAAATCCTGGGTAGGGTGGAGTCAGGTTATGAACTTCTTGAGGAAGGGTCTAGATGGCTCAGGAAACTGAATCTGCCTATGCTTATACCAAGGAACTTAAAACTTTCTCTAGTCTTAACACGCCTTAAAGAAGGCGGCTCCATCTCTCAGGTTTAAGATACTCCAGTCATCCGAAAGGCTAAAGCTGCGTGCCTCTGTTGAGGGGCATGAGTGGCCACTGACACCAATGCAGAAACATTTTCATAGCAGTTATCCTAGAAGGGCAAATATTTACATCCCTTTAGTTTTCTCTCTGAGCCATCAGACTGCTGAGTAACAGCCCTGCAAGCCCATGAGTTTCCTTCTAAGGAAACTCTAAGGACTCAACATGTTCTTAGAGCCCCTGTTGATTTTTTTGCTGTCTGTGAGGATTTTGGCTGCCCCAGAAAGTAAAGCTCCCCTGTTATTTGTTTTGGGGAGATGTGACCCCTTAAAGATGGCAGATCTTGTGATGGCTCTCACATGTCCCATTTTTCAATAATTCCCAACAAGGTGTGAATTATGGAAGCTGCTTTTTGATCTTGTAACTGTAAATATGTGGCTGTGTGCTAATTAATGCACTGTAATTCCTGTGCTAGCTGATATTACCTCTAAAAATATCTAGAGGTGCATCTCTGGTGATAAGGCTATGGCAATAAGTTTTAAGTAGGAAATATGCTGAGACCTGATCTCTGCTCTGGCTGTGTTGTAGAAGGCTTCTGGTGATGGGGCTTAGCAAACTCCATTGGGCAAGGGAGGCAGGAGATTTTTGCCCCATAAATAAGGATGACATTTCCATTGGTGTCAGCAGAAACCCAAGCTATTGTGGCTATGACGAAAGCCCTTTGTATGTGACTGTTGGAGTGGTGCTTGAATCTGTTGTCCAGACTGAAAGAAAGACCCAAGCTCTGCGAGGGAGTGTAAATCATGGCCTCAGTGCCTATGCTGAGCAAATGGGGGGAATTCCCAAAGGATAAGTAATGAGAAAAGTCTTCCCTTCAGATACTAGTCAGTAGTCAGTCGTTTGATAGCTGTTCCTCTAACATCAAGGGGGGAAGTTTTCTGCTCTGTGAATGTGCAAGGAGGAGTGGATCTCTTGGCCACTCTAGGTCCATTCCTACCTCATCACAAAACGGTGCTGCGTGGCCATGGCAAGGGGGTCAAGGGAACTCAGATCCCCTTCAAACAACAGAAGAGGACCCCATGTTGATTCGAGCCTAACCTAGACATGTCTGTTGTGCTTCAGGAGGAGCATGAAAGTCATTGTTTGGGCCTGGACTGCTGCTTTCATGTAGTTTTCCTTCCCTCAGCCTCTCCGTGTCTGAACCATGCACCCTGCTTTGCTATCCTGTAGGCTGCTTGCCTAGCAAGAGCCAAGTGACAGCATGGTTATTTCTGACTGAATCATTTGTGTGTGGTCTTTATTTTTGTATCTTCTTGAACATGACTGTTAAGTTTCCTGGAACTGTTTGGCCTAAACCAGAGCCCTTTGCATGTTAATAGCCGCATGGCTCACTTGCGCAGCATGGCGGGTGCCACGTGTGGCTCTCGGATGTGGCAGGAGAGTGAAATCATAGTCCAGAATAGGAAATGGTGGCACAACTTCCTCCTGACTCCAGAGCACTTCTTCTTTTGGCACCATTGCACGGGAAGGTGAAGTAAGAAGATCTCTGTAGAAAATGCAGAAGTGCAGGTTGCTCTTGGAAACCATCTTTATGGGTGAGCCAGTGTCAGAGCCCTGGGTGTTTAGGCTGTGGGGAGGAGTATGTTTTTGTGCGAGTGGATTCAGCCACACAGCTTGTGGCTTCCTTTTCAGACAGGAAGTCTACTCAGTGCATAATGAGAGAGGTAGAGGATGGGTGGGCTGCAGGCTTTGCAGTGAGTCTTCTCCCTGAAGAGTTGCTTTCTCCTTTTCTTTTGCTCATTCCCTTTGGAAATTAGTAGTCCATATCCTTGTTTGCCCATATGTTGTGTCTTAGATATCAGCCCTGCTTATGGCACATTGCTTAATCCCACAAGATTATTCCCATTTTCTGTAGCGGTTCATGCCGTGCTGCCGGAGGAGGGGGAGTGATCCTCCAACCATGGCTTGCACTAGTTTGGATGTTGTTGGTTTGTTTGTAGTGGCTGCTGCCAGGGTGGGACTGAAGCTGCTGGGGTTTTGGCTGGCATTGTCTTTGACCTAATTTGATTACTGAGTTGTACGTGCTCAGCGGTACGGCAAAAACACCACAGGAAAAGTAGTTTATGCAAAAATACCTTAAGCCAATACATATCCAGATACACAAATGACTTTCCAAAGTCACGTGGCGGATCCTGCAATAGACTCTGAGCCTCATCCACAAAGTCCTTGAGAACAACTCACCCATGGCAGCTGATGAGGTGGTTGTGGGAGAGTAGATGTTTTCAAGGGCACACAATGGATGAAGATGACTGAGGGTAAGTCACTTTGCCTCTCTGGGTTTCTGGGACCCATGTATAGGAGCAGAGGATCTTTCATCCTCCTTGCTGTGCTGAGTGCAAGTGTTGCCGTTGTTGCACCTCCAGGGGTTTTGGGAGGATTTTGCTCCATCAGGTGGAAGGAAAAGCATGCATCCCAGCCAAGGAGAGAACAGCCTTCACATCTTTTACCCCAGCTCTGCTGCCCGCTAGGGCATGATGTTCTCGGGCTATTTAAAGAGACGGTGAGGTTGGGAGGAGCTGGAAAAAAGACTCTGTGTTGGGAGCGTGTTCTAGAGAGAGGAGGTGCCATCACAAGGGAAGTGCCTGAGTATTGTCAGTAAGAAAAACAGGCAGTGTGGAGCAGTTGTGAGTCTGGTGCTACAGCTGGTACAGGACCTCTGTGGTCTCTTCCCAGTTCTACCACGGGCTTACCCTGAGACCTTGGGTGAGTTACTTTTCTTTCTTCTCTCAGCTCTTCTCAACCCTTATTTCCACCAAAGGCATGTTATAGCAGTGAGTCCATGTGTTTGGGGACGTAGCGCAGGCTGCCAGCACCATTTCTGCCGATAATGGATGTGAAGGGGTGCAGTCCACAACTGACAGTGCTGGGCTGCAAGATATCATTGTGTGGATGTGGTTATACCTGTAAACTGTGCTTCCTCTACCTGAGCTTTTCTGCAAGTGAAGGACTGTAATAAGCTTGCAGCCCTGGGGAGAAATTTCCGGCCAGTGCTGTGTGTATCATTGACATCTTCCAACACACAAGAGGCCCTGATCTAGATCAGAGCTTCTTGGCTGCTGCTGGAGGACTGTCTCCTGTAAGTAGGCTATTCTGGGGATGAGCTTGCTCAAAGACGAAATGGCTGAGCTGAGGCTATGGGCTAAAACACTTTAGGCTTCCACAGATCATAGAATATTTTCAATTTTTCCATCTCTGAGGGTTGATTAATATAAGAAGCTGTTACTATCACTTGCTTGGTTGTGTTGTGAATCTCAAGCCAAGACTAATGGCTGTTGCTTTCTGACTGAAAGGATATGGGTCAGCTGCATCATGTGGAGCATCTCCCCAGTTACATTTCAACTTGAACTGGAGTGTTTGTCTTTAAAAATCAAAGCAAAACCAGAAGAGCCATCTCCATCCCATTGTGACCATAAAGTCCATCAGAGCATTGCAGTAGGCAGGTCTGCAGGGCCAAACTTTCCAGCTCTTGTCATAGCTGTGGCAGTGTTTGTGTTGGACTGAGCTGTTGTGGTGGATGTTAGGCTGCAAACACGGACCAGCTCTGCCATGGTGCAAAAACACCTAGGTGTTGGGACTGTTTAGCCACTGTTTCTTAGTATGCAGATTATTGCTAAAACTGTGCTGAACTTCTAAGAGGGTGTCTTCATCTGTGACAGTATGAAGGATCATAGTCTGTAGCCGTAAGTGACAATCTTTGGTTCACTTCGACAGTGACAGTTTTAAGGCCAAATCTCTTGTATCCCAGCAGGCAGCATAGTCTGCAAAGCTATTCTGTCCTTGCCTGGGATGCTATGATGGTTAGGAGAGGTCCTTGGAGCTGAGAACGTCAAATAACAACAACAACAAAAAGGCTTTGTTGGAAACCAAACTTTTTGGCAGGGAAAGGCTTCTGGAGTGCAGGATTGAGCTTTCTTCCCCAGACTAAAGGCAGAAGGTAAATACGTGCACACTGTGTGTACACCTAGCTCCTGCTAGCCTCTGAGTGCCCATAGTGGAGGTGCCCGCTTGGGAGGCAGCAGCCTCAAGTGGGTCCCGCTTTGTTCTTCTTTTTGCCTTTGAGGTGAGCTCCCTGATCACTGGGTGGTGAGTTATTCCAGGAGTGAAAAGCATTTCCAACCTTGGGGATATTTGAAAGCTCAGTCTTGAAGATGGTTTCTTACCCAGTTCTTACCCAGCCATGCTTAGGAACAGTAGTTTGAGCCTTAATTGCAATTATGAATCTTCTGCAGTTCTCAAGTTTCCCTTAATTGGCTTCCTGTGAGAATTTGCAAACTTGGTAAAAACAAAACTGCTGTTTTTGTGAGGGAGTTGGTGGCGTGAGATTCCTGAGCTCAAATAAAATGCCGCTCAGCTGCGACTTCTTGTGTACTGCTAAGGGGGTGCTGCTCTCAGACCCACGGCCAGACACTTCACAACAGTGGCATTATATAAAACGTAAGCTGATTTACATGCTTGCACTTTAAAAGTGCTAATCTATTTTAATTTTTTTCAGCCCTCTCTAATCTTCTGCAATCTCTGCCAGGTTCCCAGCTCCTCTCCCTGGAATAGGCCCCAGCTGAATCTTTTATCTTTCTATTTGGCAACCCTGGGTGAAGCCGTTAGCAAACGAATGACACTTTTCCTGGCTCATTAATTAGATTTACTGAGTTGAGTGGCTGCTGTTGCTACAGTATTCTGATAAGGTAGTTCTGTATTTTGTTTCTTAGGAATCTGGGTTTTTAAAAAAAATAGAGCTCCAAAGAAGTCCTGGTACTAGTGGTCAAATCCACAGCTCCCCTGCATGAACTGGTGTTGCTCTGATGAGAGCACACCTCCTTATCTCACACATAGCTTTATTTCTGAAATTTGATATTGCCCGAGCTGTTCTGATCGCATGTTGTCATTTTTACTGCTCGACAAGTTCAAGGATGGGTATCTTGATGCTTTGTTCCTGAGGTACCCGTGGCAGGATATCTTGGTTAAGGCAAGTGGTTCTTGTGGGTTAGAAATAACCTCTGCGAAATATTAGTATGTTATGTTTTTTAAAAAATAAGTTTTTTGACATGTGCTGCTCTCACAGCCTTGCCTGTCAAGGTTATAAGTGGGGTTGTGAAGACTTCATTAGGAATTAAAAATAACAGGATACAAGAAAAATAATGCTTTCACCTTTTCGGCTCTGGCTTTGCAAACTGGGTCTAACAGGGCGACCTGCAACAGGAGCCCTTGCCTCTGATTTTGGAGGAGGAAACTGAGGCACAGAGAGGTCACTCAACATACCATGGGACCTCAGAGTTCTTGGTTTCTATTGCGGATTTTCGCTTCCTCCTGTAACCACTAGACAACACTGTCTTTTTTCCTCATCTTGAGGTCTGAGTAGTCTGATAAGGAGGCAAGTGTTGGGGGTCTTGCTTTTTGGTACAGACCCGGGGTCCTGATGCCAGGGCACTTGAGCACCCTACAAATGCTGTGGCACTGATCTATGCTTGTGATGCTGATGTGCTGCTCTTACTCATCTCATTTGCATATGGGCAATTTGGATATGGAGAGACCAAAGTGGGGTCACTCAAGCTGTGTTGGGAGCCCCATCTAGTCAGGGGAGAAGGGAGTCTCCAGAGAATGAAGCACTAAAGTGGGCAGTATTTAAAATCCTTGTGTATAGAGTACCTCTTCTCTTGGTGTATTCATCTAAAGTTAATGAGTTGCCTGTGGTCGGACAGAAGTGTTGCAAAACATTAATAAATGTGTCTTTCTGAATTGCCTTTCTACAATCCTGCAGATCTACAGGGGGGTGGCTCTACCTAGTTCTCATATTTGTCTAGATTGACAAGGGTTTTCCTGGAATGGTGACATCCAGGAGATGGACTCCAAGTCCCCTCGTTTGCATTCAGTTGAGCATTTGACCCAGGTATATTTGCAGTGTGCTGGTGTGAAGAAAGTGCTGCGTGCTGCATGCTGTGAAATGGCATTTTCTCCTCATTGCCCCCACAACCAATGTGACAGATTTTGCCATTGCTTGCCATGTTCCTTCCTCACCTCAGAAGGGGACCTCCTGACCACCTTCAGATGGTGCTTAGTGTGGAGTCTGCCCCCTCAGGGGGTGTTGTGGGACTCAAGGGGTCTGGTCTGGTTCTCCTCTCCAGGACATTGCCTCTTCCATCCCTGGCTGGGAGCAGTGGAGTAAAGCGCTGCTTGTAGGAGATATCCGTTCTGTGCTCACGGAAAGAAGGTCAATGCTTCTAGCAAAGACTTCCTAAAGCAACTATTCACATTAACTTTTATTATTTATTGTCTAACTGGGCACCACAACTATTTAAAGCCTTTGAAGGAAGCAGCATGCTCAACATTTTCTGAAAGTTGGGGTCAGTGACCAGCTTCAGTCAATGAAGCCCAAAACAGGCTGCTTTTGCTGTTTGGCTGGCTGATAAGACTGCTTTGAGGAAAGGGTTGGTTTTGATGTTGCATCCCTCAGGCTCCTGGAGCCTCTTTGATGCTGTGGCTCACGGAGGATCGGAGGATGGTGACAGGTGAAACCAGCTATCGGCCATCAACATGACGCATGCTCTCTGATCTCCTTATCCTGCCTGCCAGTCCTTTCCAAGTGGGCTGAATTTTGCCTTGGCTGATACAAAGAGCAAATCTCTATGGTGATTTGGGGCTAGTACCGCTTGGGCTTGTAAGAACAATGGCAGTGTTTTGAGATGAACTGGTGCTGCAGTTACTGGAAGAAGTTTTGTAGATGAAGAACTGAGAGGAAGAGGGCAGAAATAGCTGCAAAATGTCAGAAAGCTGTGACCAAAAGCAATTCACACTTAACCCACTTGAGAGGTACCCTCCCAGAAACAGTGATTATTTCTCTACCAAAAGGACCCACCACTGCTAGAGGCAAATTCCCTGCTAACTAGTTTTTCTGCAAAAGGCAGGGGGGTTGGGCTAGCTAATTAGACAGGTCTTTACACCTTTCCTGTTGATTTGCAGAGTGGAACATGCTCCCAAAGGGATGTGGACTTCCCAAGGAGGTCAAGCCCTTCAGTTTGGGTTTTGTGATCCCTGCTAGGCTCCTGGGGACTCTGTGGTTCAAGGCAGCTGAGCCAGGAGGACCTGGCAAACATGAGAGAGAAGTTCAGACTCCATCAGTCAAAACAGGAGACCTAGCAGTCATTTTAAGTTAATATTTTGAAATTAAAAGCAAAGAAACACCTTGAAGTTTTTCTAGAGGTAAAGGGAAGGGAAATAGGTTGGACCCCATCCCAGAAGTCCTGGGATGGGAAGCCTACAGGTTTGCTCTGAGCCTCCTAAAAGCTGTGTGCCAGCAGACCAGAATGACCTTGCTTTGCTGAACCCCTGCTGTTTCTTTTTTTATTACTATTTGTAATACCCAAATGAATATCTAGGCTCTTCTCAGAAACAGGAAACCATCCCTGAGTGATCAGCTAAATTCAGGTATGTTCTGAGCAGTGAGTAGATAGCAGTGAATAGATAGATAAAATGGAAGGGATGGAAAACCGGAGAAAGGCACAGAATTAATATAGTGGGCAGATTTTATACTGGCTCTCAAAGGGTGAAATGGTTGTATGTTTGAAATGCTGTCCGGATACTAGTGTGGTTCCTTGTCTAGCCACAATCATCCTGTGTGACCTGGGCAAAGTCTCCTTGCCTTTATGTGCCTCGGTTCCCCAACTCTGTAAGGGTAATACCACTTTTTTTTTCCTCGAAAGAGTGATTTGAGAATAAGGGCATTAAAGATTGTCCACATCTGTTGTTGAGGGAATAGGGCGTAAATAATTACTTTAGGTTGTGGTTCTGGGGCAGCTGGGTGCTAATCTGGGCTTTGGGAATGGACTGATTACTCTTTAGGACAGTGACACGTGGCTTCTTGAGCACAGCCTGGGACCTGTTAATTTTTTAATTTGGTGTAGAAGCCATGCAAGAACTGGGACTGTTTGTTCTTTCTGCAGCTCTCTAATAAAACAGGATGTCCTGTCAGAGGGACTCTGCGCAGACCCGCGCACAGCATAGTGTGGGTTGGGGTCTGGCATAGTGCCCCCACGTGAGGGTGCTCCCAGAGTCGGCTTTGCTGAGCAGGCTTACAGAGATGCTGCATGCGGAGGTCGGAATGGGGGAAGAAGTGATGGGAAGGGAAATGTTTGAGGCTGGCCCTGATACCATGAGGCAGCTGAAGGGATCGCTCACGTTGCAGGATGGAAGTGGGGGATATGCAAGGTTGAAACCAAGGTCAAAGTCTTTCGAGCCCAACAGCCAGGCAGGGACCATGTGGAGGGGATGCATGGAGAATTTACTGCGATGGGGCCACCAAGAGTTTTCGGGGCCTGGGCCCTGGTTTGCTTAAAATACAGCTTCTCGTAGGCTGGCCCCTCCTCAGCAAGCTGCAGGACGTGTATTTGCGAGCTGCAGCTGGAGCGTAACTCGGTCCCATCTGCGCTTGTGGCTTGGGGCTGGCAAGGCTTGTTCTTTCAGTAACAGAGAGTTATCGCTCTTGCAGGGTGCGGTCAGTTTTGTCCCTGTGCTAGGCCTGCCTAAAAAGGGCTCTAAGCTCTGCTCTGGGCTCAGAGCCCTCCTGGTGAGGGTCCTGCAGCTGGTCCTGCTCAGCTGGTCCTGCTCAGGGACACCAGCACTGTGATGGGAAGCCAAGGGAAGCAAGGGTGAGCCTGCTGCATCAGCACCCTTGCATCTTTGCAGTCTTTGCTGGTGGCATCTTTGTGATAAAGCCATCGTTTCTAGCATTCTCATGCTTGAGATGTGGGGAAGACTCTGGCAAATGGGACCGCAGGAGGGTTTGGATGTCCCATCAGCAGCATGCCCTGCGTCAGCTCCAGTGGCAGCCTCAGAGTTAGCTTTTGAAATATGGGTGCACTGGGATGGCAGTCTGTAAGTTGAATTCGTCTGACTAGGTGCTGATGTCAAATCCCCAGAACATTTGAACTGACCTTGCAGTATGGAGAGAGCTGGTGGCCAGCACTGCTTCATGCGGGGAAACGTGTCCCTGCTGAAAGCCCTGACTTCCGTGAATCACTCGTGCCCAAGGGTGTGCCTTTATAACAGGGGCTCTGGAGCAGAGCAGCCGTTGAGCTGTTAATCTGTGCTCCAATTCATCTTAAAAACAAATGGTGTGGGGGTAGTTTAATCTGATCATGGTTTGCTTTGGGGCTGAAGCCTCTGTTCTTCAGTTAGATAAGAAAATCGACAGCATGACATGCTTGTCTGGTTCTTATTTCAAAGCAATCCCGTGTCATTCAGGCCAGGTATTGCCATTACAATACAATTTTTAGAACAAAGAAAGAAAACAGAGACCAAACTAAAAACAGGAACTATTAGATAAACAATACTATGGTGCCTCTGGTGCTTAGCCAAGTTTCTTCCTGCTCTGAAACATCTGGTGAGTTAGCGGCAAGGCTCTGGGGATTTGCTGGGCTTGCAGAGCCCGTCTCTCCTGGTCTGCCCTTCCCGGCAGGGAAGCCAGCTGGTAAATGATTGAAAAGCTTTTCTACTCATTAAAAAAAGAAATCACCAGGGTGTGAGCTGAGTGCCCGGCTCTCCCTCCCGCACCCTGGAGAGGGAGGATTGGTCCAGCCGGGACACCCAGCTTTGCACCACTCTGGCACGGGCAAGACATTTCCATGCTAATGCCTCGCCCTGGCTCCGAGGGAGGCCATGAGCCGCTGGGAGCGTCCGTAGGGAGCGAAGGAAAGGGGGAGGAATCGAGCCACAAGCCTCTGCGAGCTCTCTAGGAACGGCAGCACGCTCATCGCTCGGGGTTTGCCCCGTGCTGGAGTGGCAGCGGTTTAACAGCTGCTTCGGGGACGGCTGGTGCACCGGAGGTGGGTGAAGCCGCAGGGAAGCATTCTTGGTGGTGGGGCCGTACCTGCCCAGGCACCAGATCCTCCACCCGGTGTCATCTGAACACCGGTATGAGGCTGGTCCTCGGGAGAGCTGGCTGGGGCTTACTCATTGCAACGTGAACCCAAACACTGGTGTGCAGAGGAAAAAGGTCTCATTTGATCAGAAATGAGAGGTTTCATTTTTCTGGCTTAGTTTTACTTTTTGAATTGCAGTCAGATGAATGCAAAGGCTGTTTCGAAATGACTGGTTGAATGGTTTCATTCTGAGTCCTCAAGACCCTCCTGTTCACCATGTCTACTCCTCATGCTCCCTCGGAGCAGAAACATTTTGCTGAAATCCAGTCAAATTCACTGAGGAATTTGCTCACTGCGAATCAGTTTCTCTATTTTTTTTTCTTTTTTGCTAAATTTCTTGCTGCCCTAGTGCTGCTCCTAATGTGGTCTAACTTTTTGCTTTTGTTAAACCCAGGTGCTTCTGAAAGCTTGATCCTAAAGCAGCATCTCCAGGGATCATCAAGGCTGGTCCTAGGGTCACCCCAAGCACTGGCCTGCAGGCGGGACACCACGACACTGCATCCCTGGCAGCCGGTACCCATCAGCAGGAGTCCAGAATGGACTCCGGGCTCTGAGCCAGCCTGCGCTTGCTGCATGCTCAGAAATCACCTTGCTGGTGCTGGCCCTGGGCATGAGAAGCTTAGCTCAGCCACAGGAGGCAGGCCTTGAATTTGACCCTAAACATCCATGCCCCTGTGCTCTGTGGGGCTCAACTGCTGCCGAAGGCAAACACTGTCCCGGCTGCCAGTGTGGGAGTGAGGTTTGCAGCTGGAAGGAGTAGGAATTCGCCTGGGCTGCATTTTGACACCTCCGGCTCGGTGGGAAAGAGTCATCCAGGCTCCCTTTGTAGTGGAGGGGAGAGAGAGGTGCTTGGGGTATGATTCATCTTGATTTAAGGTACGTGCTTAAAGTAGGTCACCTGAATTGCTCTTTCTCTCGGCTGCCTGGCTGGGCTGGCACGTATGGGCTTGCTTTCAGCTGGCTGATGGCAAGCGGTGAAAATCCCGCTCTGGATGCTGAGAAATGAGTCCAACCCTTTATCAGCTCAAGGGTAGCAGATCCCAGGGCAAAAGACAGCAAACAGGCATGAGAACGTGCAGTATTAAGCCCCTGTTGCACGTGGAGCTTCCATCTCTGAGTCTCTGAAAAAACAAATGGTGATGATTTGAGGTTGCTATTTGGTTGCGCCTCTTGATTTTGTTGTTTTGGAGCTCACAGCCTCTTCATCCCATAAGCCTCAGCCTTAAGCTCCAGCTGCTAATACAAGTGATCTTGGGGATGGAATTTGGGAAATCATGCTAAATAATTCCCATTTGTAGCAATGTGAAAGCCTTGGATGGAGGCATTTATGCAGAGTTGACGCATCTTAGGCATTTCTCAACTTCCTGTTGGCTTTTGCTCCTGATCCCCTTAGCTGTGGCTACTTAGTGATGGCTAAACAGAGCAAAGCTGTACTAGAGGGAGCTGGGGGAATAAGCAACTTGTGATTAGCACACTGAAAATGGCCAATAATGTGGGATCTAGAGCCCATAAACCAGTCACCTGGCTTCACAGGAGGCTCAAAATTTTTGTCCCCAGCCACTCTGGGAGTGTCTCCTCCATCTCCTCTTGATGCTGAGAAGCATCACTTGCACAGTGGTGTTGTGGCATTCTTTTAGGCCAGCATGCTTGGGTAACCTGCTTTCCACAACCACGGCAGTCGTGCTTTCTATGCGCGGGGAGTGGCTAGGCGTTGTATTTATTTTTTGGTGTTGCAGTTCTGGGCTACGTGATGTTGAGGTCTGCTGGCTCTGATGTCACGTGTGCGTGTGAAGCTTCGTCGTGGTTATGCATCCCCTTCTCCTTTTCTCCCCCTCCCCCAGGTCTTGCTTTTGTGTTGTGGTAATCCACACGGCTTCATAGCTTGCTGCATTTACGTCTCCAGTGTGTTTGCTCTTCCCTGAGAGCAAAGCACTGGTGTGGTGTGCAGTACAGGCCTGGGAAAGCCATGCTGAGCAATAAAAAGTCAGTCTTGTCCTATGCTGTGGCGAGGTTCCTGTCTGGACCCGTAATTCCTCCCCATCCTTGGCTCCCTTGCCTGCAGCTTAGCCTAGCAGCATGGCCCTGGGGCCCAGGGGTGCTTCATGGTTCCAGGTTTTAGTTGTTGCATTTCAGCTTAGATGCTTTCTTGGTGGGTCTGATACTGCTTACTACAGGAAGATGGCAGGGGCAGTTTTCCTTCTTTCCATTTCCCCTAGAAATATTTTTCTTACCCCCAATGGTGCTGATGCTCTGTGCCTTTGTTGCACTACCATTTCTGAGCTCCGTTCTAGGCTTGGGAACCTTTTGCCTCTGACCAGAGATGTTTCCTTTTGATGTGTATTGGTGTGTGGTGTTCATCATCCTCATCAGCAGCCCAACAGGAAGAGAAGCAGCAGAAATAACTGTACAGACATGCAATTGTTAGGTGAGACTTAGCTTCCAAAGCATCTTAATAGTCTGCTGCTTATGGATACCTCTGTGTGCCCTGGGCGTGGACTACATTATGGCCACCACTCTGCCTTCTCACTTTCCATGTGTGAACGTGTATTGTGAATTCATTTTGACTTCTTTCTGCAAAGGAGCATTCTCTGATCTGAGTTCACGGCTAAGGCTCATCCAGTCCAGCTCTGCATAGCTACAAGTTGGATGTCTGCACTGGAGCTAATCACCTTGTGTTTAGTGGAGAGGAACAGGCACAGCCCAGCAGGACACAACTGAACATCTTAGATGCCTCTTGACATGAGCTGAACTTTCTCAGGACAACCAGGTAACTAGTTCACAAAGAGGTGTCTGAATTTAGCTGTCTGCAGTTTGGTGAGATGAATCATACCTCACGTTTCGGCTTTCTTGGGCTGTGTTGAGCCCCTCTTCCTCCACTGTTGCAAAGAGCTGTACCTGCTGCCTGTCTTCTACGGATGTGCTTTGTCCAGCGTGGGGCTGCCCAGCCACCTGCCAGGGAACTGGCAGCCTTACCTGGGCATAAAACCTGGGTGCTGCTTTGCCCCATTTGCGCGAACTTCTGTAGATGCAGTTCAATTAAAAGGACTCCGAAACCGCTTTTGTACGTTAGGTGCTTTCCCTGCTCTGTGGTGGGAGTCTCTCATTCAGCCAGGTTCTCAGACATGGTGAGAACAAGGGGTGAGCTCTAAGTCTTAGTAAGCTTTCCAGTTCTCACCATTTCTGGTATAAACGAGTCTTTGCAGTTCAGCAGCATAACAAAATTGCCCTCCTGCTCAAGGAGGACTCAACTCCCACAGTGCTCTGTGCTGCTGTACCCTGAAGATCTTTATATCAAGGGAGCTGCGAGGCTGGCACCTCTCTCCTTCACAAAGAGGATTTTACCAGTAATAAGTCATATCTTCCTTACTTACTGTTAGCATGGTAGGGATTACCTGCTCCATTTCTGTGGTGGAGTAACACCCCTTAGCATGGTTATTCCAGAAGCATGTTTTCTCCTTGTATTACAGGTTTTACTTTCCTCTTTGAGATGAATTCACTGTCTAAACCCCTGTCTTCCATTTCACTTCCAAATGCTGCAGTTTGCTCAGAATCTCGTTTTATGTGAAAATCCCACACCAATTTTAAAGCTGTCAGTTCACATAATGGTTTGTTGCTTATCTATTACGTTCAATCTTTATCCAGCTATCCCAGAGTTGCGGACTAATTGCTGTGAAAAACTTCCTTCCAGAGCTGCTGGAGAAATTTGTTGCTTCAGATGCTGTTGGGATCTCCCAGCAGGCAGTCCCATCCTTCCCAGCAGAGACGTATCTCTGTAGCAGTTCTTGGACACCTTGAATGTGGAGTTGCCAGTGATAGGTGGGACCGCTCATTCCTGGCTGTAGTTTCAGGCATAAATGTGATCACTGGACCACCCAGGTGCCCCATGTGTCCAGGAGGTGTTTCCTGTGCTACCTTTTCAGCCCAATGCCCCACTGACCGTTCAGCAGTTTTGGTCTTATGAAAAACTAGCTTGGTCCCGATGTCTTTATCCCCAGTGTACCACTTGATGCCTTTCTGTCTGAACCCTCTGCCCTCCCTCCTTGGCATGCATTGCTTCCTGCAGATTTGTATTGTGGATTCTCACCACTGAATCCCTGAATCTGCGTTGCTTCTTGGAGCTGTTTCTGCTCCAGTTTCTTCACTGGTGGTTCCTTCGCCCTGATGGCAGCAAGCATTCACAGCTTTGACTCCAGGTGCATTTGGTCACCCCTTAGCCTGCCTTTTCTGCCTCTTGCTGGGTGGTCCTGTCCTGCTGCCCTTTCCTGACAGTCTGTGTGCTTTGCTTACCCCTAAATTCTGCTCTGAGTGTGCCTTGCTCAGAGACCTGTCCCTAAGATGTTTATGTTCCTCCTTGGAGTAGAGTGTGAAGGAGGTGGCTGCATGCCCTAACGCTTCTTCTGTGTCCCTTGACAAACTAGATGGTAAGAGTTGGTGGAGCTGGGTTTGGCAAGACAGCATTATAGTTTAGTTTCTGCTTCAGCCTTCTTTCGTGTCCTGAGAAAAGTTGCTTAATTTTTTGCCTCCTCTTCCTTTCCTCTCTCCCCACCCCAAGAAAAGGAGGGGGATAATGGTACTACTTTTCCCGATGGTTTTATTTTGCCTGTTGGTAGGCTTTTGCTATGTGTAAATACAGCAGGCAGCATTGTGAGGACCTTGCTGTGATTCATGCCTGTAATCTGCCCTGTTCCAAGTAATTTGGCTCCTTGTTTTATAAAGGAGGACAGGGAGCAGTCCTTGGGGTGCTCCAGCCCAGCTACCATTTGCTACTTAAGAAATGAAAATTAATGACAGGCTTTTCAGTCCTAAACCACACAAGCCTGTACCACTATCCTGCTGTGGTGGCTGTGATGATCTCAGCAAGCCAAAGTGGCATGGGTGGGTGAGGACATGTACAGGTGGATTTGTGGAGCTATGGGTACTGATGCCTAAGCAGATTCCTCTTGCATTTGCTCTCCGCAGCCTCTTTGGTGGTTAGTTTCCATTGGTTCTTCTGTGCCCAGGATTCAGTAATGGCTTGATCTGGGACTTGCCAGTCAGTTTTTGAAAAGACCTGTGTCACTTCTCTGCTGCCTGATTCTTTGTTGATTTGGAGAGTGAAGGCTCGCTGGAGCTCGGGTTTTGTGGTCTGAGGAGTGAAGGTCACTCATGGTCCCCCCATGGCCTGGTGTGTTCCATCTCCTCAGGCTGCTTGGAGGCCTTGGGGCAAGAGCAGCTTTCGTCCTTGCTCAGCAGGACAGGAACCTATGGCCCTATAAGGAAATATCACGGTGCTTGGGTGTTTGGATGGTATGCTTTCCTTTGCGAGCACCCTGAAAGGATGTTTGTCAAACCAGTTGCCTCCTGGATCTTTTGATACGCTGCCTTTGTGTGGTTTGAACGATCATCTTATCACCTTCATCTCGCTGTTCTTTGATGCGCAGCACTTACTTGAGAGGTAAACAGACAGTGACTGAAGTTTGAATCTTAAAAATTGCAGGTTCCTCCCCTCTCTGCCCCGATTTCTACAAAGGCTTCCTCCAGCTGCTCCCTCTCTTGGCTCCGAGTTTCTATCTTTGGCTCCCATGCAGGGTGTAGAGGAGGCAGTAAAATCTTGCAAGACAGGGAGGGTTAAAACCAAGATTTCTTCTGTAATCTAAGAATAACAGATACTTTCATTGGAGCAGCAGCATGCAGGTGTCATGCGTGTGCTCTGCTCTACTGTGCTGCACAACCACATATCCAGTTCCCTTGCTGCAGTGGGGACGTGTCTCCGATAGCACTAGTGCTGCCTTGTTCCCCACTCCCCCATTTGGGCGGAAATGCAGAAGGCAGAAAGTTGAAATGTTGTTTGAAGGAGATGATGACCTTGCTGGGGTCCCTGCTGATGTGCTTGTATGAGAATCTTCCCTGGGGAAAAAACAACAACAACAACAAAAAACCCAAGACAACAACAACAACAACCCCACTAGCTAGAATCAGATTGCTATAATTTCAAATTAAGTGGTTCTCCTTCCATTCTAGCATCAGCCCAGGCTCCTTTTTATTTAGTCACATCTAGCTTCTTGCCGTCTTGTCCCTGGTGCCCTAAGCTCTACTACGACTGTGAGCCAAGCACTGAGCCAGATCCTCCTGCTGTCCTGCGAGTGAGCATCTCTGCAAGGCAGCCCGTGTTTCTCACTGACTGCATCTGCCAGCAAACTTGGGCAGCATGTTTCCGAACCAATCCCCTGGGCTAGGGGGCTTGTTTTTCCTCTCCTGTTTCCTGCCTCGGATGCTCAGCCAGCAGCCTAAGAACAATTGGGGCAGGAAAGGGCGTTATCCTGCCGCAAAGGTACCCAGGGGCTTTCTCCAGCCCAGGCGAAGCGATGCTGTGCCTCCCTGCTGCAGGGTACCCCTCTGGGGGAGGCAGAGGACTATCAGCCAAGTCCCTTCCATCCCATGAATGTCTCGAGGAGGTGCTGCTGGAATTTACTACTGTGGAAGGGGAAATCTCAGTTTATGACATGGCCGCCTGGTTTTCCTCCCGTGAGGGAGGTGGATTTGAGCAGAGCAGGATGCCAGGGGCAGTGCCATCCTGGGACATCATGCTAGAGCCAGCTGGAGTGGGTGGGCAGGGAATTGCCCTGCCTCTCAGACCGGAGGCAGCTGGCTTCCCTGCAGAGGGTGGTCTAATTCCCTTCATGGCTTCGCTTGGGAACACCAGCATCATGTTTGATCTTGGAGCTCTCTTTCTCTGTTCCCATCCAATGGTGGTGTCTTGGGCTCCACCACAATAGGAGGAGATTGGAGAGGTCCTTTGGATGTTGGTGTTAGGACTCTTGTGGGCCTCAATACAAGAAAAGTGCCTCTCCTTGCAGTAAAGCCCTTGTGTGACCCTGGATTCATGATCCCCATGTGCCCTGGCCTGACCACGTGATAACTGCTAATGGCCGAAGTCATCTCCCCAACTTGACTGCTGTGTGCACAGGGGGACCCTCTTGTTGTAGGGCAGCTTCATCCTGGAGGTATGAAGGACTTGTGGGGTTCTTCTTTCCTCTGACACTGAGCAGGAGAAAAGTCATGAAAGGAAAAGGTCCCAGAGCAATGAAGGTGAGTGGGGGAACTGCGGTCTGCCCTAGCTGAGCAGAAAACCCCTGCCATGGAGCTGTGGCACCCTGAGAGTGCACCACAGGCTCAGGTTTCACAGGCCAGCAGAAAAATACAGTCATCTTGTTTGGTTTTCTTTTTTTTTCTTTTTTTTCATATTCTTTGTAAACTTTGAGCTTTTGGCAAACCTTCTGCGTCAAAGTGGGACAAATGAAAATCTAAAAATGATGATCATCAGATTTTCCCTTTTCACCAATGGATAGATACATGTTTTCATATTTGATGTTTTTTAGTAGGAAAAATGTAACTTTTCTGTCCACCTTTTTAACTGTGACAAATAGTGATGAATGAAGAAAAACTAAGTGATCTCGATTGGAAACCCTCCAAAGATTTTTGCACCCATTGAAGGTGCCCTGAAAACTTCACAAATATTCTAAGAACCTTTCTAAACTACATTTTGGTGCACTCTGCCCTTTCTCGCTGATTTTATTTTGAATTAATCAAACTTGTCTCTTTTTAGTAAATTCTCAAGCAACTTTGGGGTATCCGGGCCTTGTGGGGGTCAGCTTCAACTCTGCTGCATGCCTCTGACATTGCTAAGTGTCAGTCATGTGCCAAAAACAAGGCAAAACAGGGGAAAACCTTGGGGCAAGTTGTTTTTAATAATCCCCTGTTCCAAAGAAAACCGTGGAGCTTAAATTTTGTCCCCGCTGCGGCTGAGAGTGCTGCAACATTACCAAAGTGATGTAATGCTAACTAGAACAAGCCTTGTTTTCTGCCTGCCTTGTCCTGTAGCTGTTTGCGAGCAGATCGTCTTCCTAGTTGTGGTTCCCAGCTTCCCGGTTCCCCTCTCGGTCTCTGTCAGTTCCTCTTGCTGCCTCCGTCAGGGCGGTTCGCGGATGCACCCCGCTGACAGTGGCGGCCGTCCTGCGTGGGAGACGGAGCAGAAGGGATTTGCTGTGACGGGCGATGGTAGGTGTCTGGGCTGATCGGCTACCTCTGTGGACCGGAGCGATGCGAGGTAGTGGGGAGCCTGTCTAGGTGAGATCTTGCCATCTTCTTTCAGAAGTCCAGTCCTTTTCGACTGTCCTGAGACTGCAGATGGCAGGAGGATGGCATGGAGGGTAAGGAACATGCCTGGAGAGCTGAAGGCTTGCCTTCTGCTCCCACTCTGCCACAAGTCACTGTGGCACAGCAGGAAAATCACTTGACTTTTCTGATTGTTGGCTTCCTTGCCTCTTAAACGGCAAGCCTGTGGCTTGCACAGTGCTCAGAGGCTGCTTTTGAGGTGCAAAGTTACTGAAGGTGAGAAGCTGATGTCCTTGTAGAGGGAGAATGTTCGGGGCTTGGAGTCCTGCAGGTGGTTTTGTAGGGCTGGGATCCAATGCACCGGTGATGTGTTGTGGGATAAAGCATTTCTGTCTGCTGAGCTCAACTCCTACCACGACTACGCAGGGCAGGAGAGGCGGTGGAGCTGAGCCACGCTTTTCCATGTGCAAATATGCTTTCTAAAGAGAGATAGTTAGCACCTTGTTCAAGGGTGGTGTTCTGTCCTTGCCAGACGATGTTCCTCAAAACTGTTGTGTTGTCCCCTCCCTTCCTGCCTCCTAGGAGCAATATCTCTAGAGGCTTCATATGCGGGTTGAACAGGTATGTGTGCACCACATCACACTGCCCGCAGAGCTGCTGTCAGGAAACTTGTGACAACCTGATGTTGGAAGGTCAGTCGGTCGGTCTGTCTGTCTGTCTCTCTCCCCTCCACTGTTTTCTCTTAATTCATCCCTCAAAACCCTTTTTTTCTTCCCTTGTTCTTGTACTGGCTCCCAAGAACGTACTTGACACGTGGGGAGAAGGCAGGGAAACCCTCATCTTTTGTAACACGTTGTTCTGCTTGGAAATGCGCAAAGCGGCCGTGAGCCTTGGTGATGAGGACATCCCAGAAGGGTGCTGGGGCATGACTGCTCTCAGCATTCGCTCCGGTACTGTTGTGAAATGTCACTGCAGGCAGTTTACCGCGCAATGTCTGCGTGGTACCTTCCGCCTGCACCAAATACCTTGCACAGGCGTATTCACAAACCAGCCTGCAGTTTTGCCAAAGGAGCTCTTGATTTAGCAGCTCTGTTACTGGGAGCCTGGTTGGAGAGAGATGAAGAGGAGTCAGTTTTTTTTTTTCCAGAGATGCTCGGCACTTAAACACCCTCATAAGATTGCTGCTTTGCAACACTTTAAAAACCTTGACCTCAGCTCTTGGTTTTCTCTAGGGCTCTTGGGATATTTAACAGAGCTATTTGGAAAGTCTGATTACGTCCTCCAGAACTGTCCCCTGCCTTGTTATTTCATACAGTGTGGGTGGGAAGGAAGGGAGAGTTTGGGGAAAAAACAGTGGAAGAGATTGAAAAGTTTCTGCTAGGTTTGGTGGACAAACTGAGTCCCCTCGCGTGAAAGATGCTTCAACAAACACCGCCTTGGGTGAAAAAGTTCAGATCTATGTGCGATTCGTGTAAGGAAAATAACAGACGAAGAATCTGTGTTTTGTGGTTTGAAAGTTATGATATTATGTCTGTGATGCTTTGCCCTTAAGTCTCCTGCCTGTTCTCTTTTGGGATACTAGAGGCATCAGGGAAGGGGTCTCTGGGCTGGCGTGGTACCCGTTCGGAGCTCGCAGCACGCAAGGTGGGAGCATGGTCTCCTCTGATGACCGAGCCGTGCTCTAAAACATGCTGACATGCAAGGAGGTGTATTTCTGTGAGCTGTGTGTTGTAAAGGGTGCTTATGAGTCATGCTGGGCTCTTAGTCACTGCTTTCCTCTTGCCACAAGTCATGACTAAGATGCTGATGTACAGATTCTCCGCTCATTCAGTCCTGCGCACCTCGGCAGAGCCCTTCTCGGGCGCTCCTTGTCCAGGCTCTGCGGATGTATAAAACTTTCGGCAAAAACTGGAGTTACAGGCTGGGGCAGTAGGAAACTAGTAGCAGGAGTCCATGAGCCTCCTCAGGGTGAAGGAGAGAGCTTGCTCTTGGCAGGTCAGTGTTTCCTTATTGTGGGTTTGCGTTTCTACTTGTTTGGAACCATTTGTGTTTTTTCTTGAGTGTCAGAAGGGCCATGCAGCAGGGCTGGATGTGGCTCGCCGAGCTCCTTCGGCTTTCAGGGAACCCCAGAATCCAGACACGGCTTTACAGAGCCATCCCAGGGAATTGACAGGAATGAAGTGCCAACAGAGGTGGCTGTGCTGAAAAGCCTCCTCCCATGCTGCAAAGGCAACAGGGCGGCTGGGGACAGCAGGGACCTGGTGGAGACTCTGCTGAGATAACAGCAGCTTTTGCTTCTGCTGGAATGGAGGTGGGGAGCCGTGATGGCCCAGCTGTCACTGAGTACACAGAGAATCAATCCTTACCTGGATAAGCAGAGAATCAAGTATTTTGGGGGAGCTTTGGGAACAGTCTGAGCAGGAGCGTGTGGCATGGGTAAAGGAATGTGCTGGCCTGGATGAAAACAAAGGCTCCCTTGGCTGATGTTTTTTCTGGTGTATGCAGGTTTTATTTCTTTTTCCTGTATCTTTTTTTGTGTATTTGTGTTGCTTCTAACCAAGAAGCAAAGAGTCTGTAAGAGAGACTCTTCCCTGTGTGTTGGGAGAGAAGAGGTGTGTGCCAATGTCCGTGTGGATGGCCGGTGCTGATCTTGCAAGGAAGAAAGAAATCTCTTTCTGCTGGGCATCTTCTCGATTGCTCACAGAAGGGGCAAGTGCGCGACTGCTGCTGTACTGAAACGTTCTGGGCAAGTTGGTTTTATTTTCAGCGCCTCGGGCTGGTACTTTTGAATGGAGTGGGATAAAATCTTCCTCACAGTCCTGTCAGCCCAAGGCTTAGGTTTGTACCCTGAGTGCTGGAGAAGAGGTGAGACACACAGAGAGCTGGATTGTGAAAAGTGTGCAGCCAGGCATGCAATCTGCTGTTTCACAACATCCTCTGGTGTTTGGGCTGACAACACGCTCAGCCTGGTCCCCCCAGTATTTTCCTGCATTGCCAGAGGGGCACCTGGACCTTTTCTTCATGTTGGCTGCACAGCAACAAAGTGACAGTGACGGAGGCAGTGCGCACAGCTCTCCCGGCTGGTCCTGCTGTTGTACGGCTAGCACTTGGGGTTTGCGACCACCACCGGTGGACACCAGAGCCGTCAAAAATGATCTCTGCATAATGCAGACAGTAGGAGCTTGGGGTCTTCTGTCTCTTCTCCCATCCAAACCCATTGCAAAGTGTTGCAGTTCTAATCTCTTGCGGTGTTATCTTCGATGAACACTAACCCGAGATTACCTCCTTGCCACAAACACGTGAGCGAGACTCGCTCGATCCCGCTGGCGGAAACTGTGAGAATGCAGACATGCATGTGGCAGGTCGGGAGGGAGGTTGCAAGCCCTTTGACCTCCCTGGACATCGAGTCATGAACGTGTGCACCTCCTTTTCTTTGCCATGGTTGGGAGCAGAGTGGAAGATGACAGCTACCACAGGGGGACACATTGTTGGGTTTGCGGTTGGAAAGGGTGCCAGGAGTCAGTAACAGGGGCATCACCCGGACCATCTTGTCTGCACTAAGAAAGTGTTTCAGTGCTTTATTCCTTGCTTTTAACTAAAGGCCTGGTAAGCTAACTTTCTTCCTTCTCTCTTTTTAGGAGATGAATTAAAATGCAGCACACCACGTGCACGGAGGACAGGATCTATCATGCACTGGAAAGATGTCTACATGGGCTTAGCAGAGATGCTGTCTCCAGCAGATGGGCTGGTAGGTGACCTGATGGCCCCAAACCAGCCTCACTTCCCTGACAGCCTTGATGAGGCCATGCTCTTCTGTTCTTCTGTCTCTGTTTGCATGATTTGTCCTCCTGTTACCAATCTATCTGAGCACTTGGTTAGGAGCGACCTGCTGGGATTACTGGGGGCTTGGAAGCCTTTTTTCCCTTCCAAGGTTCGAAGTTAGAGGTTGCATCCAGCCCAGTCCATCTTCCTGTGCTTCTCATTGCAGTGGGAAGATGTACCAAGATGCTGAACAATTTGTGTTAGCTCTTGCATAGAGAAAGACCTGGCAGAGAAGTTGTGCATCCTGCCAGTCATCCCTGCATAAGCTGGAAAGAGGAGGAGTCTTTTTTCACCATGAGGAAAGGCTTTTTTGTTTAACCAGCCAGCCTTGCCTTGCTTTGATACAAGTATATCTCAAAACCTATGGGCATATCTCTGCTGTATTGTCAGAAACAAGTGTTATATCTGTCTTATTTAAATCTAGCTCAGATACCATGTTGGCCATAAGGACCTGAGCCATGTTCAGAGGGCTGTGGGGGGATTCAGGATGGTGGTGGTGAGGGCAAGGCAGCAATGCACAGTAGAAGTCATTATCAAATGTGACATTTTCCCAGCTCTTTCTCGCACTAGCACTTTTACGCTGCAATTAAAGCACTTCCTAGTCTTGTGGATAAAAGAAATGAAATTAATTTGGGGGGCTCTCAAATCCAGGCTTCTTATTGTCTGTACAGCTCTTTTTTGAACCCCCTCTGCTTTTCCATTTACCTGTATATCATGAAAGAGCTGCAAATGGTATCCTGCCTGCTGCTGTATACTGGAGTAATCTCTGCCTGTGCTCATTTTCTCATACCCACAGGAGTGGTGCCAACTCTCCATGCTGTAGCTTCACTCTGGGAACTTAGTTCCTGCTGTTATCACCCAGGACTCCTGGGTCCTTTTGGTCTCCCCACACTGTGGGAAGCAACCCCTGAAATGTGAGCTACAGTCATTGATCCTGGAAGCGCGACCTTGCTTTTGGCACTGTTAAAACGCACATTCAAAGGCGTCCACCTTGCCAAGCAATTCACTGTGCTGTGTAACTCGCCTCTTCCTGTAATTATAATTAATCAATTTCTGTGTCACTCACAAACTTCACCCTCATGTAATCCCAGGCCCTCAGTGTTGTTTGTTCTGGGGCAGCCTTTAGAAAATGACTTCTTCATAATTTGTCCAGCTCATTAGCAAAGGTAAGACCTTGTGGGGCTGAGATTAGCTGGTGGTGGCCTCTGTCAGAAACAGCCTGATGATTCCCCGTTCCAAATGATTTTCCGCTATCTATCAGCCTGCTGGCTTTCGGTCCACTTCACGTAGGCTTTGCGGGTTTGGCCAAGTGACCTGGCGTTCCTGGGAGAATCTCAGACATTTTTCACATCAAAAAGTTCCCTTTCATTAACCACATTTTTGTTCTTGCCAAAAATCTGCAGTGTGACCAACAAGCCCTGGTTTCTGTAGTTGTTGGTGGATGCAATGTTAATAACTGTGCTGTCCCCCTGCCTGAGGGTGCCTTTTCTGGACAGCCCCTGGGGCAGGCTTTCTCGGCCAATTCTTTTAGTGTTCTTGGATGTGGGTTATCTCGTCCTGCTGACTCTTAAAATGTTTGCTTTGAAGAGCTGCTGTTTCACATCCTACTCAGTTGCAATTGGAATAGGAAATACTTTGTTATTGCAATAACATATGATTTGGGAAGAAAGAGGATGATGCAGATATCTATGTACACCCCCTAAAAAGGTGTCCTATTTCTTTTCAAAAACAGAGCAGAAATGTTTTAAATTTTCTGCCTTTCCTGTGTTACAAGTGACGATTTTATCCTTGTCTTGTATCAGATCTAGGCTGTTATTTAAGGCAAGTCTCTGTTCCTCATATATTTAATGAATCTTTCCATCTTGTTCTTAACTGTGCAGTAGCCTTCTCCTTTCTACTTATATCACTTTTATTTCCCGATTTGTTTGCTCTCCCCTCCTTTTCACCATTTCCAAACAGTAAAATAATGCACTCCGGACTGCAGCTTTTTGGGTTGGAACCTCACTAGAATTTTGTTCTTTTCTGAATGATTTAATGCTTTATTTTTACACAATAATTTTACAGGAGGTTGCTCCAGAGTGGCTGAGTAATCACTTCCGATATGTCATCTTCTCCCCACAAAAATACGGGACTGAATAGCTAAGGTTTGTGAAGTTAGCAAGGAGAAAAAAATGACAGGGCTCTGGCTGTCACAGCTTTGCACCCTGAGCCTGCCCGTGGTGGGGTCTGTGGGCTAAATAGCACCAACCCAAAGCTGGCCGAAGAAAATCTTTCCTGAACTGTTTGATTTATTGGAGGAACCGAATTAAAATTAATTGCATCTGACTCACCAAAACAAACAAACAAACAAAAAAACCCAAAAAACCCAACCCTCTGTGATAGGCAAGTGATGGAAAAGGATGTGTCCTTTTCCTTGTAGAGGCCTCAAAGAGCTGCTTATTTGCCTTCCTCTGCGTTGCTGGAGAAATGATAATAAAATCAGAGTGTGCTAAAGGGAGAAAAATAACTTTATTGCTTGCTGGTTGAGCAAGGGGCTCACTGGTGAGCAGTGAAACTGCGTTTTGTGGAGGAGAGTGCCTGGCCGAGGTCAGGCTGCCGCTGGCACGGGGATGCTGTCCTGGGGAATCGGAGGTGCAGAAAGAGCTGGGGGATCGTGGCGGACTGGGAGCTGATGGGGAGCAGGGATGTGCGTAAGCAGCAGCGTGTTGAGCAGAGATGGGGAGGTGCTGTCGTACCTCCAGGGTGGGGTGCGAGCCGGGAAGGAGGAAGGATGCTGGCAGCTCAGAGACGAGCTGGAGACCAGGAAGAGGGTTTGATGCTGCGTGCAGGGTGTTCGGCTTGTTCAGCTCGGACTAAGGAAATGTACGGCACTGCTCGACTGCAGTCGGATAAATATCTGTATGGGGAACAAACAGAAGTCTGTATGGGGATCCTCCAGGTTAGTAACAAAGGAACAAAACGCAATGTCTGAAGTACTTCCAGCAATACCTGCAGAATTAAGGTGCGTTTGTTTCTACACCATGCAAACTTTAACTTTCAAACCCTTTGCCCCAGGCTTGCGATGGGTTTTCTCACTGAGATCCATCCTTGGAGATATTCAAAAGCTGTCCGGACATGGTCCTGGGCAACGTGCTCTAGGTGACCCTGTCTGAGCAGGGGGGTTGGACTAGATGATCTCCAGAGGAACCCTTCAACCTCAACCATTCTGTGATTGCTGCAATCCAGGCTGCTTTCCCCACGCTGTGCTGTGCCTCAGGGCTGACAGCCCGTCCTTTATGGGCGAAAGTCACGTAGTTTCCAAAAGCAACGTGCTTCGCCTGTGGCTGGTCTTGCTCCAAGAGCACTGGGATGCCGACGCGTACGTCCAGTCGTGTGATGGGGAGCTGCGTGCTTTTAGGTCTGGCGGACTGCAGTCGGTCTGGGAGCTGCTCCCCATCCTGGGGCCACTGACAGCTTTTCTTTGGATTAAAAAGAGTATCAGAAATGCTCGTCCTGGCACCCTGCAGACCTTGCAAATGAACCTTGGAGCAGGCAGAGGCTGGGCCCAGGGGTGTTAAGTGCCAAGGGTGGATGCAGCCCTAAAAGGTGCCAGGGTGCTGCGTGCAGGTGGCTCGGAGCTACCACTCGGGAAATGGGAGCTGCAGGTTTGACTCTGGAGTCCTACTGAAGACTCACTTGGGGTGCTCTACCTTACAACTAAACGGCTCTTTTCAGGGTATATTTTCCTGAGCTCAGTGCTTGATCCTGGAAAGCAATTCCTGTGTGTTTCCCATGGGGCCAAATTCCCCCTTTGGAGTGGGTCTGAGGGAGCCTTAGATTCACCCTGTTCCTTTAACTGGTGAGACTTTTGCAGTCCCTCTGGGAAGCCCCTTGGAGAAAATCACCTTCTTCTTACGGTCACGTAGTGGAAACGAAGGGACTGAGGCCTGGGGGAGGAAGGAAATGGAGACATTTCTTCATTTTCTTTTCACCCGCTTGGCCTGCGTCACCTCTGACAGCACTGGGAGCCGCTTGTGAGGATGCCCGGCTTGCAATCCACGGGTACAGGGAGATGGTGCATTTGTTATTTCTTTTTTGAGTTGACAGTTGCCCCCTGTAAAGAGCAACAAAGGGGAAATGTCAACCACAGCTGCCAAATTCAGGAAGGAGCTGCTCTGGGAGGAGAGAGCGTCTCGGTACAGTTCTCAGAAAAGAAATCTTCAAGCCTCATCCTTCCGAAGCCGCCCACGGGGCCCTTCGCCCCGCTGCCGCTCCGCTCGAGGCACCATGCCGTAATCTTGGTTGATGCCGATAGCAATCAAAGCGAAAACACCGAGCGTGCCGAAGCTCCTCTTCTGCGTGCGCGCCGGGCGCTTGCGGGCCGCTGTGCCAGCGCCCCAGTGCAGCCTTGCACGTGGGCTAGGACCATGCTCGGCGCTGCGCCGGGGTCCCTGCTCCAAGGTTTTGGGCTCCCAAAGGGAGATTTTTCTCCGGATCAGGTAGCGGAGGTGCATATTGGTGAACCCTATCTTGCACTGGGCTTTTTTCTTTTTTCTTTTCTTCCCCCTGCAAATAAAAAGCGCAGTGTCTTGTGCTGGGGTTTGTGCCGGAGGTATCCTGGTCTGGGCTTGTTCGGACAGTCAGGATAACCAGGGTTTTGTCCCGCTTCTGCTGCGGCTCCGTGTGTGCCAGCCCGACCTTCCCGTGGCCGGACCACAAGCTGCGAAGCGCTCCGGGCCGCCTGCGTTGCAGGCAGATCGATCTGACTCTTTCTTTGCATATGAAGAGAATGAGCAGCACTGGATCAAACCAGCTGAGCGGAGGGCGGGCTGGATGCGTGTGGTCTTTTAGTGGCTCGGCTGGTCCTGTTGGGAGGTCTCCGATGCCTCGTGTGACAGAGTTGTGCAGTTTGGGGGCTGCAGGGCAGGAGTCCTGGTTCCCGCCGCCTGTGCAAGGTGCATTTGTAAGAGCTGATCTCACCGCTTTCTGCACGCCCTGCAGGATCGGAGCTCACCCGTGATGAGCGTATCGGGACTCTTATTGCTTCGGTTTTGCAGCAGGGAAAGAGCAGGTCACTCCTCGCAGGCAGCTCTCGGATGGACTGCTTTCCTTTAAGATGTTAAATCAAGTGGTTTGCTTGTGTGATTTTACTTTCCGCTTCCCTCAGCTGAGAGGCACCTGCCTGAGCTATGCAAAACCTGCCTTCTAATAGCTTCAGATCAGTAAGGTGTGAAGAGGGTTTCCCCACCAACGCAGGACTTTCCAGCGCTCGCACGACTCGCTAGACAAACTGTCACGGAAAACAGGGCTCCTGCTGAGAGCGACGGGCGAGAGCACCCCTTTGCCGGCCGCGCTGCAGGGGCTCGGAGGAGACATCCAGGGGCATCCCGAGCTGCACGCGCATCCTGCTGCTCCAGGGCCTCCCTTGGGTCTCGCGGCGAGAAACGGTTTTGCAAGAATTAAAGAGTGAGTGCAAAGTCCAGGAGAGAGGTTGGCAGCGGTTCAAGCTCTCTGCGTGTCCGCGGCGCGTGTCCTTCGCTCGCTGGCCGCCTGCCGCGGGGAGGATGCCTGGCGCGGTCTGGTGGGGCTGGTTTCCTCTGCAGGCAGTGAGGGAGCGCGTGGGGTATTTCCAGAGGGCAATTCCACCCTCTGTAAAAACCTGTAAAAATCTTCATTGCCTTGGTGACTCGCTGAGATCAGGCACGTAAAAATTTAACATCTCGAGTCAAGGAAAACCACTGAGATGTGCCGTTGCCCTGTGCTAGTTTGACGTGATGAAAAACACTTGTGCCCGGCTGGCCCTGGTGTTTGTGGCCCGACCTGGCACGGTGGCACGATTCACCGTCGCAGCAAACCAGCAGCGGGACCCATCTGCTTGGGTGCCCTGAGGACAGGGAATGGATATGCAAATATAACTCTGGATCTGGTTTCTTGCCTGCCTGCAGTCTCTCCCTGGCCTGTTCTGGCCCTCAGGAATAAAACCGGTGCTGCTTTGCAGTTCATAAAAATCCCCTCCGGATGCCGCAGCGCCCACCATGTGCTTGGTGCACGGCGCAGCCCCCTGGGCGCCTGCCGGAGGACGGAGCAGGGCTTTGCCATGAAGCGGCTCCTTCCTGCTCTGGAGGAGCATCACGCTTGATGCCCAAATATCTTTATTATTCTGGCTGCAGGGAATATGGCTCCAGGGACTATTTCTGCTCACAGCACTGATAAAGCGGGTGCTCACCTGGGCCATGTGTGGAGGGAAGGCGCAGTGGTGAGGGAAGGCAGTTCCCACCGAGGTCTCCGTCCCCTGTCCTGGCTGATGCCCGATGGCGCCGGACACTTCGCTTTGCTCTGTGGTCTTTATATATAGTGTCCGGGGATTTCAGAGCCGTAATGTGTTGTGTTTGAGAGTGCTTTTAGCAAGGGCTCAGCTGTTTTTTGGCTCAAGTGGTGGGGCTGTGCCAAATTTAGGAGCTCAGACCCTTGCAGCTTTCTGCCTCGTGGAAGTGTTTGGGTTGTGGGTAATTCCCAGCTCCTTGACACGACCATGAGTTAAACTGAAATTCCTCTGATTACACTGATGTGTCACTCAAATATACCCTTGCCGCATCCTTGTGCTTGAGCTCTAGGTTCCTGTAGCAGACCCAGAAACGCCCCGCAAGATCTCAGGCCTGAATGATATTTGCAATACTTCCCCCGAGGCCTCCCCGTGTCCCTGCTACCTTCCCTTCTCCCCAGCCTGTTCGCTGCGGGTTTGCCCCAGCTGCTCGCTGGGGAAGGAGCCCAGCGCGCCTTCCTCCGTGCCGTTCGGTCCAGCACAACACAGTGAGCCGCTGCCGCAGTTTCCTCCTCTCTCACTAGAGCTGAGAGGAAGGAAAGAGCCTGCATCTCGCTGGGCTATTTGTGTTTGCGGTTACACTCGCGCAGGAAGCGGCGTTCTCCTCGTCTGGCGATGCACGGAGATGAAATCCAGCCCTGCCGCTCTTGCTAATCCTGCTCCGTACCACCAGACTTCTCCTTTTGCGCCGGCAAGGAGCCGGCGTGGCCCTGCTCGCTCCAGCTCCCACATACAACAGGGTTTGAAATAATCCGTGCTGACCCCGCGGGCGATGCAGGGTGAGTTGTCCAAGGCATCCCCGGCACTGCGATAGCCCAACCGCTGCCTGCCAAGTTCAGCAAAGTTCCCGGCAGCTCTGACTGCTTCTGCTGGGACAGTGATTTTCTTGAAAATCTCACAAATCCTGGGGCTTTCCCTGGAGGATGCCAAGCTCTAGGACAATATTAATTAACTTGAGCAATCTGCCAGAGCCAGAGTCCTCCGGAGTGGAGTCATGACTTTGTGCAATTACTCTGACTTAAGAGAGGAAAGTGGCTCAAAGGAAAACAGGAACATATTTGAATTGGCAAATCGCTGTTGCTGTGCCTTTGTAGACTAGGTATTGCAATATAAGGCCACGTCGAGAGCACTTTGGGTGTAAACAAACCCAGCAAGATGCAGGTCGTACTGTAGGCAAATTAAAAATTGCAACTGTAATTAATCTTGCTCATATACTTATGCTTGGCCATGAAGTTACAGGCTGTTGTCAGCAGTCCCCTGCCCAATTTGGTGGCTGCGGATGAGGCAGCTGGTAGATGTATCTGTGTGTGTTTGTGCAGAGGGAGGAACTGCTGTACGACGCTGTTTCTCTCTGGCCTCAGACCCAAACCGAGCGTATCGGAGCTCCTTGGAAACTTTCCAGCAGGATCTTTCTCCACTGGAAAATGTTGATTCATTGAAAGTAAAATGTTGCATGGCAGTGGGGGGGCTTTCCCGCGGGGGAAAGCTCCTGCCCTGTTTGCTCAACCATGAGCTAGGCATAAAGCTGTGGAAATAATAGTACGTGTCCTAATGAGTAAATGCTTGATCACGGAAGAGACAAATGAAGATTGTGTTTGTGACCTTAGCACTAGTATCGCCTGTCTTGTCATCGGCCTTCTTCCAAAGGCAGTTTGGGGCTGGCCAGGGAGGTGTTGCCAACTCGCAGTATTATTTTTCCCTTGTTAGCTCCAATGTTGCAGCCAGCATGCAAGGGCTGATGCATTTCTTACATTTCTGTGCCATTTAATAGAACGTATGAATTAAGCGTGACTGGATTTATATTTATTTTTCCTCTTTGATCATTAGTCCCACTTATCTGCAGCAAGAGATGCTCTGTTTCTCTTCTCTTTGCTTTGCATTGACTGAGCATGGAGGATCCCCGATGCTAGTGCCATCCGGATCATGCTGTGGGCTGAGCTGGCACTGTCGGCACTGAATCTGCTTGGTCTGATGATAAAATCCCTGGAGAGGACAAAAAGCAAAGGCTGTTCGCCGCGTGGTTACATTGAGGAGGGAAGCGTCCCCTCGTCTCGCTGGCTGAACAAATGCAGTCGATCCAGAGCTGAGGGATCCCGTTATCAAGATATGCTGTCTGCCATGGTCTTGGGGTCATTTCTGAGCGCAAGATCACACTCAAAATCCATCCACCCGTTTCTTTGTGGGAACCATTGGCTTTGCCACCACCAGGTTGAGGTGCCCTGAGACAGGACTGGGTGCAGGTGTGCATCACTGCAGGACAAGGAAAGAGTGAATGCATGTGGTGTTTTCTCATCCCCAAGCGCTTTTCTCCATGGGGCTGCGACCAGTGCCCAAGGCCCCAGAGAGGATGAGGCAGGTGGCTGCTCCGTTCCCAGCAGCTGTGTTACTCGGTCCTCCTCACTCTGCAGAGCTGGATCTGCCCCTGGAGTGGGTGGCCAGAGCTGAATAGAGGAGCTGTGGTGGCCTTTGCACTGATCCTTTCCTCTAAGCCCATCCAGGAAGCACTGGGGTGGAGGTGGCTCCAGACCAACTGCTGAGCCAAGAAAAGTGACGGCCTCGGGAAACACCTTGGGCTTTTGTCACTGGTTGTGTCCCAGCAGTGAGAAGCAGGTGCCTGGGGATGGAGGTGAAGCGGCTTTTGATCAACCTAGGTGAAGGATCCTCCATCCCTTTGCATGGCAACTCTCCTCTGTCTCTGCCTGCCTGTCTCTGTCTCTGCCCGTCTTATATATTTATATATATATATACATACACACACATATATGTGTGTGTGTGTATAAAGGGGTGTGTGTGTATATATATACACCTTTAATAACACTTTGGATGGGCTGAGGAGGTGGAATAAATGCTAGCAAGGCTTAATAAAAGTTCTTATGTGAGGTCTCGCTTCAATGACTTCTAGGAATAGTTTAGTGAATTGGTGACAATGTCTAGGTCATCTTGCTCCAACTTCTTTTGGTTTCTTGGTGACTGCATCTGCAGGAGGGAGCTGGCTTTGATGCTGAAGGATGGAAAGCAATTAGCTGGCAGCGTTGGGAGTGTGGCACCTCCTGAGCGTGGTTCTGGCAGCCCAGGACCCCTTTGCAGCCACATTCAAGGCCTGGGACTTGTTCGAGGTGCTGTGTGCAGGGAGTGGTGCATCTCCAGGGCAGGTCCAGGAGTTGTGATAACATCCATGGGGCATTTAAGCCAGGGTACAGCAGGTTAGGGGATTGAACCAGCAAGATTTCTGTGCTAAGACAGGTTTTTTTGTCTTCAGAAACTCCCACAAGGAACAAGGGCATGTTTAACCTAAGCCTGTGTTGTGTGCATCCCTCTGACCTCTGCTGTAGACACGCAGCAGCGTGGGGATTTTGGTGAATTAACCTCTCTCTGGGGGAGAGACTGAACCGAGCTACGTGTGTTCAGTTGTGTGAGTAACAGCAAGATGACACTCAGGCATAATGTGATGCTGCCGAGATAAAACCATCAGCAGAGATAAGATCCCTCCAGAATGAGGGCACATGTCTTCTTCATCCACAGTGACGCCACACAGGCGGCAAACGCCTTCACCTTGGCCCATTCGCATTGTGCGTCTCTCCTGTGAACCTCTTGAACCCGGGGTGAATCACAGCTGCTCTGTCTTCCTCTTAGCAGGGCTGTGCCTGAACTGCTGGAGCCTTCAGGAGCTGGTCAGCCGAGATGCAGGAAACTACCTCATCCTCATGGAGAAAATCCTCAGCAAAGCCAAAGAGGTGAGCCTGGGACCACCGGGGAGGAGGGGGGAGCCTGGCTTTGTCCTGGCTCGAAGGATGCTTTTCCACCTCACCGGTGTTTATTATGGATGCATGATGGATATATGTGCCCTTGGCTCTTTAGCTGCTGTTTTTCTACTGGTATCACCAAGGGCTGGGTAAGGCTGTGAGATCTGCCCCATCTAATGGAAATTTCATCAGCCCCCATCACTACCGGGTTTGAGATAGCGTCAGCTCCAGCCAGAGCAGCTTCCTATGTCCTGGCGCGTGGGGGCTGCAAGGGAAAACCTGAGCCGCTCTTTGAATTGCATCGCAGATCCTAGGGGAAGAGGTTTGGGTTCCCAACGCGCTGCTTGGGTCCTGGCCCCTGGGATGCTGGCCTTTGCGCAGCCTGTGTGGGGACCAAGCTCTCCCAGGAGGGCCGCTGCATGGATGGAGCTGGCCTTCCCACCACCTTCCTGGTGGTGGGAGTCGCTAGTCCAGAGCTGTGGCGCTGCTTGGCTTCCTGCAGAGAAGCTGTCGGTTGGGGACCGTGAGCGAGCTCTGCCCTGCCAAGCGCGGGTCAGCCTTGCAGCAATGGGCAGGTCAAACGAAGCAGGGAGGCGAAACACCAGTGGGGCCGACCACATTGGCCTGTCGTGATCCCATTGCATGATGGAAAAGCGCTATGCGGCCCAGTTAAGCAGGGTCACCTCAAGACACGGCTGGGAAGACCTCTGAGGAATCCCTTGATGTGGCAGGAAGCGCTGGCATTTCTCCCAAAGCCTCAGTGCTGGGATTCATGTGATTGGGTAAATGTTGCCTTTCATTTTTCATGGAAGAAAGGCGGTCTAGCCACCAGACTTCAGAGGAAGTCTGGAAAATATGGCAATCTGGGAGAAAGAACCAATACAAACTAATAAGACTATCACTCCCCCCCCCCCCACCCCTGTGATTTTTTTTTTCCTTTTTAATGGCTGGAATTGAGCTAGTCACGGACAACTTTTGGAGTGTATTGCACTTCGTGCTACACTCACAAATGAGGGGAGATAGTGTTTTCAAGCATGTTCTTGAGTCATCACTGTATTGCTCAGTGAAATATTTCTGCTGGCTCTTCACCAGTGAAGACTCTGGCAAAAATGCCTGATTTGCGCTGTGTTGCCTAGTTTTACAAGCTGCTTGCAGGGGCTGGGCTGCCAGCCTGCCTGACTTTGCCTCTCCAAACTGCCCCCTTTGAGTCACTTTCCTAAAATTTTGTGCAGCTCTGCAAAGATTGAAAGTGTCCGAGGGTTGGGTGCTTGGCTGCATGCAGCTTCCCAAGCGGAAAGGCAGAGAGGCAGTGTGCACTGACCTGCTTGTCCGGTTGGTGTGGATTATTGTGCTTTTGTGGTTATTTTCCCTTGGAGGTGAGTGCTTCCCATCGGATGAGGATAGGGATGTGATGGCACAGGGTTGGGCGCTTGGTGGCATTTTTGAGGAATCCCCCAGCACCTTGGAGAAAGCGTTTGGGTAACGCTCGAAGCAAGGAGCCCGGCTCATCCGTCTCCCCTTGGGCTATTTCCTACAGGTCCAGGAGAAGTGCGACTACAATCTTGTAACTCCACTGGCTCTGCTTTTCTACTATGCGGTCCTGTATGTAAGTCCTGAGGTTGCTGAATGTGGTTTGACTCGTGACTCCCCAGGAGGCATGGGAACTGGGGCCCTGTGGGAGCTGAGCAGGACTGTCACGTAAATCTGGGTGATTTTCATCTGAAAGATCACGATCTGCTTTGATCAATTCATCTCAAAAAAGATCCAGTACAGACCTACAGGGATCAAGACTAAGCAACTGTTGCACAAGCCGAGAGAGGTGGAAGAAAATGAGCTCCCATTTTTTAATCTTTGTGTTTAAAGACAGATCTATCAGAAAGAGTCAGACAATATTTCTGTGCAGAGAAGGCAAATTTTGCATTGTCCCTTACAACTGTGCAAAATATATAGGCAATTTTAATGAAAAGAAGGAGCAGATCTTTCACAGGAAATACTTTTTCTTATTATTATTATTAGCACAATGCATCATTATTCCAAGGAAATCATTGCTGCCAGATCTTGCAAAAGCACAGACTTTAATGGGATTCATCTTTGATTGTTTAAAAAAAAAAAAAAAAAAGAAAGAAAAATAATTGTATATATATAATCAGGAAAAACTCTCTGGCTTTGGCACATGAGCCACAGCACAGAGGTTGGGAAGGTGCAGAAAGGATGAAGCCTTTTTGTAGCTGTGCCAAATGCGCTTTCTTTGACCCTTCCTTGGAGCAGGACAGACTGTCACATGGCAAACCTCTGGTCTGGTCCTCCTTCTCCCACTTCCAGCCTAAACCCTCACTTTCTTATGCAGTAATTGCCTTGTGCAACCTGGACATCTCTGGGAAGAGAGGTTGAGGGCGGTGGTGGCTCAGACATCGATACCCGTGTCCTTGCTCTGTTTCTAACCATGCTCTCCCTGTCCCGTCCCCTGCAGGCTCCTCACTTCCCTCCAGGCTCTGACCTTCTCCTGAAGGCCGCCAGGATCTACCACAACTTCCTCACCTGGCCCGTGCCCTACTGCAACATCTTCCGGGAGCTGCTCACCTTCATCAGCGATGAGCTCAAGGCCCCAGGTAAGAAGCAGCCTGCCCGCACGCTCCCACCCCGCTGCACAGTCTTCATGTGGTGCTGGCATGGCTTTTGCCTGGGGATGCACTATAGTGAGGGGCTGAGGTTGTGCCTGCTCTGCTGGTCCTGGCAAAAAAGCCCAGTGCTGGGACTTGCCATGGCCGTGTTTCTAGCTGAGACTCTCCTGGTCTTGCTGTCTTAAAATCCTCTTGTTTCCATGAATCCCACACAATTTGAGCATAGTGTCTGTTTACCTTGCGCTCTGTGTCCCCTACACCTTGACTTTTCTGGGACATGAAGATCTCTGCCCTGCACCCTCTGAATGTTTTATCCTGGTGGCACAGCACAAGGTGAGACTGGATTTCTCTGGAGGAGCAGAGTTGGATGGCAGGGTTATGTTTTCAGTGGTTGCCTTGTATGCAAGGTAGTAGGAGCTTCTCAGGACTTCTGGACCTGTATGGATTAGCAAAAAGAGTAATTGCCTCCTGGCTGCCTTTCAGTCTGGTGGGTCTTTTGCATGGCAAAGCATGTGCTGGCTCCTGCCGCTTGCCGAGCCCGGGGTTTTCTTTGAGATGCTCAGTGACTCAGTGCATAATTGGGGTAATAACAGTAGGTCCATTCACTGGCATCAAGGTGGCTTTAGCCTTTGAGCCTGCTGTTGCATGGAAATTTCCGTAGGGTCTGAGGGACTCCCCAGCTGTTTCTTTATAGCAGAGACTCTACCTTGTGATATGGCTTTGGGCACATCTATCACCAGCAACTGTGGTTCTCTTAATTAAGTACTCCTTGTGGATGTGTCCTGTTGTTCCCAGTGGAGCAGCTCTTCCAATTATTTCTAAAAGGCCCTTTCTCCTAATCTTCCCATCTTTTGATGGCTTGTGCAGAGTCATTATTACATGGTCCTGTAGTAAAGGAGATTTCAGCCCTTGTTTAATCCCTGCGTAGGGTCATGACACCAAGATCTGCTCTGAGCAGGACTTAGGAGAGCTCGCATGGACGTGTTCGCTGGCAGCTGAGGCCAGCAATGCTTCCCCATGCTGCCAACAGGGCATGTAACATGGGGACACCGCCGTGGTCCTGCAGCAACGTCCTGTGGAGACGCGGGGTGGGTGAGCGGCAGCCAGGGATGAGTCATGGG
The DNA here is from genome assembly GCF_036417845.1 of Apteryx mantelli. Lineage (NCBI taxonomy): Eukaryota > Metazoa > Chordata > Aves > Apterygiformes > Apterygidae > Apteryx > Apteryx mantelli. The sequence continues at coordinate 5,430,405 of NC_089996.1, forward strand.
GCCAGTGTCAGCAGGGCTCTTAGCCAGCACGGATGGGCTGCGTGGTGATTTCAGCTGTGGGGAGATGGACGAGGTGGTGGGTGCAGGTTAGATGACAGGTGCTTTCAAGGGGAGATGCTTTCAAGGATTGAAAAGTTGAGCTTGGCCAGTGTGGGTACCAAACTGGCTGCATTAGCCCTGGCTCAAGGCTCACTGGTCGGGAACGCCAGGCAATGTGAAGGGCTGACCCACCATGCCAACGCAGCTTTGCCTGTGCCTGCAGTTTCGCAGCATCTATGGGGCCAGCACATTGGCCGCATGGGTTAATCTTATAGCATGCAGAGGGGTGACTGGGATGGATCCCCTCCTTTGAACCCCTCTTTTTGCAAGTCTCTATGGAAGCCGAGGCTGTTGCGTGAGGTCCAGGGTAGGCCATTGTGCGCATCCAGCCTCTGGCTCGGAGCTGTGGGCTGGGCAGACGCCTGTCCCATGCTGCCACAGCACAGGGTGAGCGGGAAGGAGCCAGCTGGGAAGGAGCGTTGGGGTCAGGCTTTGCCTGCAGAGCAGCCTGTAGGTGACTGGGGCCAGTGCTGGGCGAGCTGGTTCTGGCCTGAAGGTGGGGACATGCCCAGCTACTGCCAGGCTGGTGATCTGCAAGCACCGTGGGCTTCCCCAGCTCCTTCCTGGTCAGTTATTGCTGTGACACCTGTTGGTGGCCTCTTGCAACCACTGCTGGGAAAACCCCACTGCCGTGGGGTTTTGCTGCATCCTGCTCTTGTCATGCTGTCACCGATGCCCAGGGCTGCCTGAGCTGGGGACTTTGATCCCAAGGCTTTTCCTTTCCTACAAACACGTGAGGTTTCCCCAACCTGCCAAAAGTCGCAGCATGGGAGGTGACATTGTGCCAGGGGACACCAGTGCTGCTCACTGGCCCCAGCCTCTCCTCTGCCAGCTGGAGCAGAGAACAGCGAAATTACATCCTCCGCTGCAAACCTGGCCGGGATCTCCTATTCTTCTTCCATAGGCTCCATGACCTGCCAGGAGGCTAAAGCAAAAGCTTTTTATTGAGATGAGGGTAAATATTAACTAAGAACAAGCAGCTATCAATATTTGCCAAGAATGCAATAGGTATTATCTGCAAACTGGGCCTGAGCTTTCTGCTGAGCAAGAGTGGTAAACGCAGCTGTAATCAGAGGAACCATGTGGAGGACTGCGAGCTGCCCAATGAGCCTGGCCCTGGGCACCCAGGGGTCCTGGGCTCCCTGCAGACGCTGCTCTCAGGGCTACGAGCAGCAGCACAGTCTGGGATGTGGCTGCCTGTGGTAATAAGGGTGCTGGACCTTGATGATGCTGCAGGATCTTTCCCAGGCACGTGTTTCTAAGATGCACCTGGTCGATCTGCTATTTGGGGGCGAAATGGGCTTTGCTATTGCCACCCAGTCGCAGGGGCTGAGATTCCAGAGGATTGGGCAGCTCTCCCTTCTCACCTTCTAGTTCCTCTCCCATTGCCTTCATCTGTCCCTTGTGTTTCCAGCCTCTCCTCCTCAAGGCTCCCTCACTCATGGCCTGGTCTGTTCCTGCTCCAGCACCTTATCTTGCTTCACCACCAGGATTTATGCCAGCTGGTGGGGAGAGATTGCCAACCTCGGGGTTGGGGGCTGGGGGTAGTAAGTCCTCTTTGCCCAGGCCGGGAGCTGAGGGATGAGGTTAGCTCATCCCCCCTGCGGCTCGGCCTGGTGAGAGTCACGCTGGAAGATGAAGCTGGTGTGCTCCTGAGGCAGAGCAGTCCATGGCATTGCTGTCTCTCATATCCTCTTCTCTCTCCTGCAGGGATTTCATTCCAGAGGCTGGTGAGGACAGAGCAGGGGCTGCCCGTGAAGAGCTACCAGAGCTCCACCATGTAAGTGTGGCCAGGGCAGGGCTGAGCCTCCGCGGGCAGGGCTGAGCCTCTGTGGCACTGCTCACATTGCTCCCTGTAACCTCTCCACTGGCGTGTGCCGCTCTTCTGCAGCCAGCCTTAATTAAAAAGCAGAAGCAAGGCTGTAGCGAGCAACATCTCAAAGGTAGTGGTGAATGCCGGGGCTCCTGAGGAGAGGAGATGGAGAGCAGAGATGAGGAAAGGAGGCTGCAGTATTTCCCACAGCAGCTCGGGGTCAGGGTCCATGGCTCCCGGAGTTGGTTATTCCCTGCAGGGATGCAGAGCTGGTGTGAACAGGCAGGGAAGGCAAAGCATCCTCCTAGAGAGCTGCTGATCTCAGCATTAGAAGACTTCCAGGAGGCAGACTGGTCTGCATGCTCTGGAGGAGCAAGCCTGAAGGGGGAGAAACACGAGTCTCTCCCAGCTGTGACAGTGCTGGGGGCTCGTGTTTGGTTAACTAAAGCTTTGCAGCTCTGAAGGCAGTCAAACTTTGCACCTTGTTTAAGGGCTGAACCTTTCTTCCTGCCAGCACACCTCATTTGTAAATAGGAAAATGAGGCCAGGCTGTGGGTGCCCTGCCTGGGGGACGGTCCTTCTCACGCAGCCACCCCTGCTCTGTGCGGGAAGGCTGTTTTGCTTTTTTGTCTTGTCCACATACGCTGTGCAGCCCTGGGTCTGTCGCTGTAGCTGTAACAATGTGTACCCCACTCGGCCGCATTCATACAGGTATGGTGCTTTCCCAGTACAGCTGTCCCATTCCACACACTTATACTGATGCAAATGCAGCCGTCAGTGGCTTACAGTAAGATGGCCATATCTGCATAAAAACCTGAAAAACTGGCACAAAGCTATACACAAAGCTGAACCCTGGTATTATGGAAAGCTTGTGCCCATTCCCTGAGCTAGAAGCAAATACACCAGAGCTTCCCTTGAAACCCCCCTACCTCAGGCATGTTAATCCAGCCACTCTCAGCATGGGCATCTTAGATGATACCTGCACGGTCTCACTGCCGAGAGCAGTGTCATTCAGCTAGCTTAAACCTTTGCAGCACCTTAAAGCTCAGAAGCGGTGCTCTGACTGGCACCCAGCAGCAGGACCTCTAATTTCCTGCCCCTCCTCTCTTGCTGTGTGTTGAGTTTGGAGAACTGGCTGCTGAGCTGGAGCTGGTTGGGGCTGCTTGAGCAGCTGTGGGGCTGGAGGTATCACCAGCCCGGCAGGTGACACAGGACAGTCCATGCACAAGGGATGCCCCAAGGGGGAGGATGGAGGCTGCCCATCGCCCTGTGTTGCGTGTCTGGCATCCCTGCACAGACCTGGAGCCCAGCTACCACTACCGTGAGAGGACACTGCCATCTAGCGCAAATTCGCCTGAGTGTCTTGTGGCCCCTATGTGCCGTGGGTGGCCAGCATGGAGGATGAGCCTGCTTGCCTGGCTAACTGCTGTCCCTTCCGTCCCCAGCACGGTGCTGCTGCTCAACCGCTCTGAGGTGCAGAGCGAGTTCCTCTCCATCGCCGAGAAGCTGAGCACCCCCGAGCCGCCGCGGCATGCCACGCTCCTCATGCTGCTGGAGCACCTCTACCAGGCCAACTTCGGCACCCGCTGTGACCTGGATGGCCTGCGCCACCTCCTGAAGGTAGGCACTGCCCTGTCCCGCTGGGTCCGTGAATGGTGTGACCCGCGCTGCAGCACCCCGGCATGGCTCAGCTCTTGCGGGAAAGCGCTCGGTGCAATTTGCTGCTCACTCAGCTGAGCCTTGTCGGCTGCGGGACGAGGTGAGATCTCGCAGTGAGATGGTGCAGCTCATCACTCTGGTTACGCTGTGATGCCGCTGGGAGCAGTTGGGCACAACTGACTGGTGTCTTTCCTGACCGAAATAATATTTGATCGTCAAAAAAATGTGTTTTGATAGCACTTCTTGTGAAAAAACATACGTCTTTCCCTTCTCTGCTCAGCTTAGACCTGAGCTCTATGCTTCTGTTCTGTGAAGTGCGGGGAGGGGGTATCTTGCCTTTTACTGCTTTATTCCTTTCTCCATCCCTAAGTAGAGAGAGAAAGAGCCCCCAGATGTGAAATAGAGCCAAAGTTTTTATTTGGTCAGAGGAGCACTTAGGTGTTTGTGGAGGGCAAAAACTTACCTTTTAGGTATGCTTAAAAGCATTTTTTTCTTTGCAGAAGCTTTGGGGGGACTTGGTGGGGAGGGGGGCAGGAGGTAGTGGAGGAAGGGAGGTTTACCCAACGGTACCTAGTGATCTGCCCCAGAGAATTGTGCTTTAGCTTTGCCGAGGGACCCACTCGATCTCTTTTCTTGGCTCTATTTCCCCTCCAGTCCAAGTCACCGGAAGAACTCTCGGAGATCTATGCCAGCACTGCAGAAGCCCAGGAGATAGCAGCTGCCAGCAGCGATCCTGCCCTGGCACGGGAGCAACTGCAGTCCGCTCTGCAAGACATCGTCGGAGCAGCAGCCTTCCCTGCAATCGCAGGTGAGAGACTCGTCTGCGCCGTCACATCTCCCAGGATATTCTGACAGCTCAGCCTGTGCGCAAAAGATGAACTCCTCTGCTTTGAGGGTGTCAGGAGCTGGCCCTTTGAAGTGTGAAATCCTGTTTTGCACAAAGTTTCAAACTAGCACAACAGAAAAACCCAGGTCCTATTTCATAACCACATGATGAGCCAGAAATTGTTTCTCATCTTTCATTAAAACAAAACAAAACAAAATCTCCAGCCTTTGTGGGCGAGATAAAAACATTCAATCAGAAACTGATTGTAAGAGTGAAGTCTGCCTGAGTCTGCAGGCAGCCTGAACTGATAGCTCTTAGAGGTGCCAAATGTCCCTTTATCCCCAAAGCACACAATCTCTTAGTGCTCCTGGATAACGGCAGCAGCACTGGTGCTATGCATGACCTGGGCTGCCCCAAATATGTGCACCGGGGTGGACAGCATCTGCCTCAGGCTGCTGTGGGCCCTGGGGGTGATGGCTCCTGGTGGGAGGGTTGCTTGGAGGGGTAAAGCTTGGGAGCTGCCAGGAGCGGTATCAGGGCTGTGGAGCTGGAGGGCAGGTGGGGAGCACAACGCGGTGTCTAAACATCACCGTGAGCAGATGGGACAGGCTGTGCTGGGGCCTCATTCCCACTGCTTGCAGTCAGGAGGGGTCTAGCTCTGTCCCATGCAAGGACATTAAATTTGCTTTGGGAGAGGAAGCATCCCCTGTCATCCTCTGCAGGGAGTCCCAGGGACATCGGGAAGGAGCAGAGCGATGGAGGGACCAGCAGTCTGGCACAGTGTCTCCATGACAGGGAGGGTCCCTGCAATCTAACTTCCCTTTTCCTCCTCTCTCTTCCCAGGTGAGGCCCAGCCCCGCAAGCTCCACACCATCCCCATCCCCCCGGCTCGCTGTTACACTTACAGCTGGGATCAGGATAACTTCGGTAAGCTGAGAAGTGACCCCCATCCTCCCCAGAGAGACCTCAGCCCTCTGGTGCCCGTTTCAGGCAGGCTCAGCAGGAGTGCTACCCTGTCCTGGGGTCCGCAGGGGCAGCTGAGCAGCAAGTCTGCCCACCCCGAGCTCCTCTTACGGCGGGGTGTGTGGCACCGAGGGCAGTCGGAGCCTGAAAGAGCCACTAAATTGTCAGTGGTGGCGAGCGATGTAACACAGCGGGCTAGGGGCTCTGGCGTCCCTGGCAGCGATGTGTCCAGCCTGGATGGGAGAGGACATGGGCCATCTGCTTGGGCAGGGCTCCCTGAAGTGACACGCTGCTGCACTCCCAAGCAAAACCTTTGCCTGCACTGTGGTACGTTGGGAACGAGGCACCAATGGCCCTGAAACGCGCTCTGTTGCTGGAGACAAAGCGTGCCGGACTTGATCTCTTGGACAAAGTTGTGCCTTGCATTAAGTTAGAAGAGACTCGGTGCGACAACAGTCATGCGAATGTTTGTAGGCCCTTCCACACAGAAGGATGCAGGCCTGGCATGGGTGGGCAGCGCTACCTCCCAGCTAAGCATTGGCAGAAAAACATCCCAGCCTGCAGATGGGGAGTTTGTACTCTTAAGACCCATAAAACATCACAACTCTTCCACTGTTCCTACAATAGGCATAGCTGAGGAGGCTTTTTTTTCTGTCCGAGCTGGTGATTCTTGGTGCTCTTGGTCCTGCAGCCGCAGTTTTGCGGGGGAAGTGATGACTTCCCTTTTCACCGTGCTGTTCAGTTTAAGTTCCCTATTCCTGGAAGACCTTTTCTCTTCCTGTGAAGATTTGATATTTGTTGCCTGCTGGCCCCAATGAGCTAAATCAGAGCTCTGGTTTGCACTTTGCAGCTAGGATGACCTTGTAGGGAAGTGGTCCACGGTGGGGTGATGCCTCATTCTCTGTGTCTGACCATTGATTTTTGGCTCGTTTATTGAAATACCTTGCTTCCCCTCCTACTCTCCAGCTAAACCCAGATCGGACGTATGGTGCGTTGTGAAATTTGAGTAGGAAGGAAGCAAAGCCCAAACTGTTGTTTGCGCTTGGGTTTTTGAGAACACAAACAGAATGCGATTTCAAAGAGAGAAACACATTTTGTTTTGTCATCAAGTTTGAGCACCTTGTGGAAATCTAAAAGTGTTGTCAAAGGGTAGGGTTTTAGTTCTTTGTTTATCGCTATTCAGGATTAGAGACAGCACTGGCCAACCTGCAGTAGGGCAGGCAGCTCCAGGTGGATGTCTGGGATGTCCATGCACTATTTACTTTTCTAATGGCTATGGTGGAGTCTCTTGATGGTGTTGGAGTCCATGCTAGACCTGATCTCTTTGGTGCTTTTCAGATATCCTCAATGACGTCCTCAGCAAAGAGTGCCGCGTTGTCGAGCCCATGGTCTCGGAGAATGAGGAGGAGGAAGAGGAAGAGGAGGAGGTAGAAATTGATGGCTGTTCTCCAGAAAGGGACTCACTGCTTTCCCCTATCTCTGCCATTTCCAAAGACTCTGTGTACTCAACGCTATCGGAGGAAGGATCTAAGCACTCACGAGTGTCCCTCTTCACTGCTTCCAAGGACTCCATCTCAGAGCTGACAGTGGTCTCCAGAAAGTCCTTGAAGTCTTTTGTCTCCAGCCTCAAGGACTGCATGGACAGTGGCTATGCGGAAGACAGCGATGAGAGCTCTCTGGACATGGTGGGAAGGCCAGAGCTCAAGGTGGAGAAGACCCACCACAAATACAGGCACACACTGACCAACAAGATCTACAAACTGTTCAAGAGCAAAAGTCAACTGGTCTTGAGGAGAGACCTGAAAGACTGCGCAGACACAGGCTCACTCTCGCTGCCCCTGCGCCGGGCTGAGAGCCTGTGCAACCCCGAAGCCAAGCACCGCATCCTGGCCCGTTCACGGAGAGCTCATTCGCTGCCCCAGCACGTCCTGAGCCAGCGACTCCCGGCGCAGTACGTGCCACAGCCTGTGAGCCTCCACCGCAGGCCCTTCCTCAGCTATGACGAGGATGCCAAGGTGTCCACGCTGCGTGTCGTTGTCTTTGGCTCTGACCGCATCTCAGGGAAAGTGGCCCGGGCCTACAGCAACCTCAGGTGAGCTGAGCAGTGCCAGGGGACCTGGCTGCAGGTACTAGCATGCTCTGGCTGATGGGCATGTGGTGCTGGGTGCTACCTCATGGTACCTCTCTGCTGTGGTCCCTGGAGTCCTGGTACTGGTCCATCTGCTGTAGTTAACCAGGGCTCCCCAGTGCCGTGTGACATGGCAGAGGGACATCTTGCTGCCGTTGTCTAGGAATGGAGGCATCAGGGGCATTTGCTGCCATGTGGCACCAGCATTAAGTCACTCCGTGAAGCTGTTGTGGAAATGCCATGCAAATGTCTGGCACAAAAGGGTCCCTGTCCGTAGGTCTTGCATTTCTTATTCTTTCCATCACCGTGTTGCTCTGGGAGGGGGGAAGCATCCTTAGACTCATACTTGGGTCTAATTCTCCACATCGTGTCTTCCCTTCCCTGGACACGCTGGAGTGCTTTGCTCACCCAGTCCTCTCCCACCTTGATTTAGACTAAAAGAAAGCACCTGCCCCTCACTGACAAGGTACTTCAAGCTGCAGTTTTACTACGTCCCCGTGAAGAGGAGCTGCCTCTCTCCATCGGCCCCGCTGATGCATCCTCCTCCATCTCCGGGGGACCCGCAACTCCGAGGCTCAGCACAGCTGGTAGGTGTCCTGCCCGCTGCGGGGCTCGTGGAGCCACTGGCACTGTTCTTGGCATGCGGTCGCCCCAAGAGTGGCTGTGTGTGGAGCCCAAAAACTGGTGGGGCAGCCTGAGGGGAGCACTGGCATTTCTTCTGCTGGCCTTGAGTGAGGGGAGAAGATCAGCCCTTACTCCTCTGTTCTTGGGGGAGCTCCAGAATGACCCTGGTGTGTCTGGTTTCAGGAATCTACATTGCCCGGGGTGGAGACCAGCACCAATGACATCTCCCACTACATTGGGATGTTGGACCCATGGTACGAGCGTAATGTTCTTGGGCTGATGAACCTGCCCATGGATGTCCTCTGTCAGGTATGTGCATGGCCAGATGGTAGAGCCTGGTGTCCTTCTTGGTTTCCCTCTTCCCTGTGGTATGGTGGAGCTGAGCAGGGAGCATCTCATGTAAACACTAGGCCACCAAACCAGTGGCCTGATCCTGTACAGCGGGATATGGGATGGATATGGGATGGTCCTTGGTGGTCAGGAGTTAGGAGGAGGGTTTCCGTCCCCAGCATGATGGGACGGGCAGTTCTTGGTGCTGGGCTGTGGGTACCTGCGCCCATCAGGATTGCGACTCATGCACTTGCACCTGCCATCACAGTCTGCCAAGCTGGAGGCTGAGCCCCAGGAGGACTCCAGGGAGCAGCTGCCTATCCTGGCTGACATGATTCTCTACTACTGCCGGTTCGCCACGCGCCCCGTGCTGCTGCAGCTCTACCAGACGGAGGTAGGTGAAGGAGGCTCAGCTCTGTCTTGGCTAGGGGGAAAGGGGGATCTTCTGCTCTGCAACCAACTCAGGATTACCTGTAAAGTGGATGTGGGTACCACACAGTTGCCACGGGCTAATGAGGCAAAGCTGAGTCTCTCCTTTTATTCCTTTGTGGAGCCTGCTGCATGCCCCTTGCATGTGAGCTCATGGCTTTTTGGCTGATGCTTCTGACTCAGTGATCAAGAGTGTGCAGGAGGCTCTGGATTAGTGTGGAAAGACCTGGCTAAACTCTGTGAGCCAGCAGCATCTGCCAGGACTGTCTGGCTGTTCCCTGGCGTAGTGCCTGGCACGACACCCAGGGCTCTGGCTTGGTCCTGCTCAGACAATTCATGGCACACAAACAGTTTTCCATCCAAATACCTTTCCCCATTGCACAAATGACTCCCATCAGTGCCAACAGGTTATTCACAAGCCTGGAAATCCTCCTGTGCTCTGCTTTCTGGAAAAAAAACCCTCTTTGTGAAGCTCATTTTTGAGCCCCTGCTGTGTGCACAGGCATGGTGGGGAAGGCTTGAACGCATTGCTGTAATGATTGCTTTGGTGCTGCAGCGCCGGATGGGCTGCAGCGATGTTGTGGCAAGCAGAATTGCTGCCATTTGGTACAAGCTCTGAGGCTGGGATTTGTGTTACCCAAACTGATGCCGGGACCCTACTGCTAGGCTCATCGTGGTGTCCCCCCCCCCCCCAAGTGTGTTGAGGAGTTTTCTGTAAGTGAATTGTCTGTTTTTACTTGGTAGTGGCCTATTAAAACAGTCTGAAAGTACAGCTAATGTCAAATGCCACCCAAGGCAGTGGCTGAAAGGTGTATTTTGAAAATGTGAAAGTGTTTGCCCAAATTGACCTGTTTCTTGCTGTGAGGAGTGAGAGGGATGAACACTGCCTGATGTGGGTTGGATCCCCCAGCTGTGTTGCTTTGTGGGGTCTCCTCACCACCACATCTCGTTTCTTCTTCCCCTGGCAGCTGACCTTCATGGGGGGGGAAAAGATGACTGAAGTCTTCATCCACTCCCTTGAGCTGGGCCACTCGGCTGCCACGCGGGCCATCAAGGCATCAGGTTTGTAGCTGATTCCCGTTGTGCTTCTGCAACAACAGCTCTGAGACAGAGGTGGATGAATCAACCAGGCAGTGAGGTGAACGGAGCAGCTCCTTAGAGGGGTTGGAGAGAGTGTGTCCAGCAGCTTTGGCACCACACATGGGCTGCAAGAGAGGTCTGAACCCAGACTGCATCATGAACAAGGGTCTAGATGTCTTTTCACAAATTTGGAAGTGAAGCAATGCCGAGTGCAGCTCTTTATCTTTTCGTTTTGCTGCTTTCTGTTGTTTGTGCTTTTTCTGAGATCATCGTTTGTAAAATACCTCATTCCATTTACTAGTTTAACTGGGCAAAACAAGGAAGCTGCAGTGCTTTCCTTGCACATGCATGGAGTCTTCAAGCCAGGGACATCCTTATGCTTTTAAATTAGGAGTTCATAAAATTATTAGAGACAAGAGAATTAATTACAGAAACATCTGCCTGCAGCCTAGTCTCCAGCTCTCTCCCAGCTTACCAAAGACCACATGCTGTCTGGTATGATACAGCTTGCAGAGACATCTCATGGTCAGCTTACATACTGCATTTAAACATGTCATTTATTTTATTTTATTTTTTTAACCGATTGCTTTTCTGTGATCTCTCCTTGTCTTTATAAACAGAGATTGTAAAATATTCTCCATATGAAGTATTACTACCCTATGCCCTCAGAATGTAGACTTGGCCAAGATCTATTCCCAATAGCTCATGAAATCACCAATCCTTTTTGACTGCTTTTTCCTTTGGGTTGTCTGGCAACACACCATTTTGCATTTGCAAAAGATTTTCCAGGAAAAAACATTAATAAGTGTTGGGCATAGAATTTCAAGGCTAATTTATTGTGAGCACAAATATGCCCTGAAAAAAGGGAGTTGGGTTAGAAATGCAGCCTTTTATTGCTTTGTGTATTCCTTGGAACACCAGCCCTGCTGCACCAGCTTAGCCAGCACCACTGTCAATTTTGCAAAGCTGCTTGTTGTGCTTCATGCTGAAATTCCTGCCATGGATTAATTGTTTTGTGGCAGCTTTCAAGCCACCTTTTCTTTTTGCCTTTTTACTCTTCAGCTGTGCTCAGCAAACCAGGAATTTTCCCCCTTTTTGTAGCTACTGACTGCACTGATGTAGCAGTAGTCCACTGAAAAATGGGGATAAAAGGCCACTGAGTGACATTTGCTCCTTGTTTTGTGCAGGTCCAGGCAGCAAAAGGCTGGGCATAGATGGAGACAGGGAAGCAATCCCACTAACACTACAAATCGCCTACAGCAAGGTGAGTCCATGGGACTTGCACAAAGAGAAATGTGGCAGGAAACCATTTCAATGCTGTGCAAACATGTCTCTCAACTGGGGGCTGAGAGAGTCTGGGGCCTGAAAATGATGGCAGTGTGCTGGGGAAGTCTGAATCCAAACCCAGATGAGCCAGAATCAGGCTCATCATCTACTTACTGGCTAACTGGTGGTGGTCTTCCACTCCTGACAAGCCCAGCAAAATAGGGAATATGCAGCCAATTTCAGTAGATTGGACAGGTACTGAGTGCTAGTTCATACTGGTGGACTTTGCTCCACTTCCAGAGAGCAATTTCCTGCTGGTCACAGCAGTCCTTCTATTTTGTTGGTTCCTCTGCAGTTATTTAGTGTTAACTCTGGGTGTTTTTTTCTAAATCCAAGGTTAAATACATTTTAATGCCTACTCAGACTTTGTGCACCTCTAGGTAAATCCAGATCTAAGCTAGTCCAGCCAGAGGGTGAGGGATGGGGAGGTAGGGTAATATCAGGCTGGAAGGTGGCATCTCACAAGCTTTGATTGGTCCCTGCAGACAGCCATCAGTGGAAGAAGTCACTGGAATGATGTTGAGAAGGTCTGCACGTCCGTCAACCTCAGCAAAGCCTGCAAGAAGTATGAAGAACTAGGTAGGTGCAGGTGTCCTTTGTGGCTTTGCATAGGGAGCAATGGGAGGGGTTAGCAGAGCAAGAGGAGAGCGTGGATCTTCTCACTGGAGCAAAGCAGGGATGTGTGATGTGCAGGAGAGGACACATGGGAGACACTTGGTGTTCCCTGGGCAATGGATACTGTACTCCTTGGCTCTTCCTTAGCAGCACTTCAGGAATGAAGGGAATTTGATTTCCCCTTGTCCTGAAGCTTCCAGCCAGGGGACTGTTTAGGTGTGTTGGATGTCCATTAGGAAAAGGACTGGGGCTGTGCAAACAGTGGGATAGTCACTGGAACGTGGTGCTTTCCAGAGCAACACCTGTGTAGTAAGGAGAGGAGAGACAAAGCTGTTAAATAAGTAAAGCAGGAATGAGGGAGATGGTGCTTGTCCTGCCATTCTTAGCAGCTGTGCCTTGCAGCCAACTTTTAGTAGGCTTTCTCTACATCTTGGAGATAGCTGACTGCTGTGCATTTTTGCTTCATAAGTTTTTCTGTTCAGATCCTTATGTAGTATTAATATGGCTTTGAGCCTTTTAAACATAGCAACACCTTCAGTCTCTTAGTGTGCTTATTTAGAAGCAATACTGTTCATTCTCTCTGGAGAGCTATGCTGTTTTGGTAATCAGACACACAGTTCTGAGTAAACTGAATAAAACTTCTAAGTTTCTCTTTCCTCATGTGCTCAGTGTCTGGCACAGGTATGTTTGTGAGCAGAGCAGTTGGGACAAGCGGGTGATCTACCAAATAGGAGACCTATCCTACATGGCCCATGGAGCTCCACCTAAGCCTCTGTCTCTGATCCCTCCTATTGTTGCCCCATCCATGAGGCTGTGCAGACAGCCCTGGAAATACTCCAACAGGAGTTATTTGCTCACCTCTGCTGTACCCCTGTCTTTTGAGCTGGGTGTTTCTGTGCTAGTTCAGGAGCCTCACTTGTGCTGCCAGTGCTATGAAGCAGGGGCCTGTCATCAGCTCCACACTGGGGAGAAGCTTCTCCTTTATCAGTCTTCATTTCAAGAGAAACCTGGTCTCCTGATTTGCTCTGTGGGTTTTCATGCTCACCAGTTTGGCCACAGGATGTCACTGTAATTCCAGACATGAAAAAGGATCTCTGGGTGGACTGCAGCAAGGGCCATGGTGGGAGCTAGAATTTCCTCCTGACAATGGGGCAATGACTTTTCTCCTACTTAGGTCCTAATACAGTTAAATGTCCTGTGCTGCTATGTTTAGAAAGCAGTTTGAGATTACTCCGTAAGCATGCAAGTTTACCCCTGTCTCTGAGTTGCCTTCCCTTTGTGTGGGTTGGCATGGAGGAAGGAAGGTTGGAAAGTGTATTGGTTAGGTCAGGGTGTATATGTGGAGGTTGTCACTGTCCCAAGACAATTAATGCCTCAAGGCTCAGAGCTGGGATCTGCGCCTGAATGCTGAATATTCCCTCTCCAGCCCGGTGCTTTCCCTTGACAGTGGAGTCCTCCTGAGACTGGCCCATTCTAGGATGCTTTGAGGGGTAGAGGGACCAGCCAGGTTCCCACCAGTGGCCCAGAAGCCCCAGTTGCTAACAGTTTCCTTTTGTTACAGCCTCAAAAACAGAGTGTCTCAACTTAACCATGACTGAGGTGGTCAAAAGACAAAACTCCAAATCCAAGAAAAGTTTCAATCAGGTAACTCGAATTATGATGCTTTTACATTTGGTAACAAGAGGTTAGCCTGACTGAGCTAGGAGGGAAGCAGGGCAGAAGATGGAGTCTGAGACCCTGGAAGTGGTCAGTAACTCCTTGGTGGATCCAGTTGCCACTGGCCACCAGTCTTGGCTTACAGGGCCAGCAGTGTATGGAAGCAGTTTATTTGTCCTCCGGGATTAGCAGTGGGAGCATCTGAGCTGCACCATTTCTGGAGGCTGGAGCAGGCTTGTTCCCTTGTAGAAGCAAGGCCTGTCCCAGGATTTGGGAACTGGATCAGCAAAAAGGTCATTATGTAACATAGCTACAAGCATTAAAGGGGGGTTATGCTGATGCTGCTTCCAGAGCAGCAATAAAGGGCTCTTCTGACCTTAGAGATAACAGGGATCACTTCAGCCTCAGGCAGAGATCCTCACCTTTCTGAGCCCATGTTGCTGCCTTTCCCTGGCCAAATCCTGTCTTGCAAACACACAGTGCTTTCTGCAAAGCAGTTTCCCCTGCTCTTCTTCCCTGCACAGAGCCTTGTGAGCTCCCTCACTTGGATGCTTTTTCTCTCAGCAGATCAGTGTGTCCCAGATAAAAGTAGACAAGGTCCAGATTATCGGTGTCCAGTCCTCCTTTGCCGTGTGCTTGGACCAGGATGAGCAGAAGATCCTGCAGAGTGTAACCAGGTAGGACCTCCAGTGCAGCTGGCTGCATGCTGTGGTCAGTGGTCCTGAGCACCACGGTGGATCTATCCCATGTGGCTGAGCTGAGCGATGTAACTCCAAGCTCTGTAGTGAAACTGAGCTCAGAGGGGATGGATGGTCCTGCTCAGATCCTGGCAGTAGTTTGCCTTTATGACTAAAGGGTAGTCCCCAGTCCACTCTTCAGCTCAGTGAAGACAGCTCTTCCAGCAAGACCAATTGTAAGCCAGAGGAAAGCCATGCAGCATCAGTGAGATATTTAGGAGCACTGGACACAAACAGAGCCTTCAACTTCCAAACTTCATTGGGGTTCTCCACCACCTTTGGCATACCCCTTGCAGAAGGAACTTGTGATCTTCACAGGAGAGATTAGGGTAGAAGGGGCAAGAATTGTTCATTTGACTCTCCATCTATTAGTGGTGTCCCCAGAGCACGAAGCTGGCTCACTGAGAATGCGATTTGAAACCTCATCGTGGGCAACATATTTCCATGGGCACAAAGGGATCGAACCAGTTGATCCATTGGCCTCAAAAGTCCCAAGCATTTTAATGTGCCCCTCAGGGAGAGCAGAACTCTACAAGGTTATACTGGCTCGAATGGATAAAGATTTCAGATATTATTTCTTAAATTCTTAAATCTAAGGAGAAGGGTTTTTTGTTTGTTTGTTTGTTTTTAACTTTATTGCTCAACCTAGGAGGTTAATGTGAGAGCTTAATGCAAGAAATGAAAAAGCAGGTATTCTCCCTTCCCCAAAACTTGAGGATGCAAAAGTTCTCATTTTGCCTAATGAATTTCAGAAATTACTCTTTATGGATGCTTCTGCTTTAGGTCCTAATCTGAGCCAGTTCAAAAGGACCTGAACTCTCAGCACTCAAACGCCAGTCCTGTCAGAGTGAACTGATTCCTGTTTGTTTGCAGATGTTTCTGCTGCACCCAAGGCCTGTGGTTCTCAGCCACACACCTTACCGAGATCTTGCTTTCTTTTTGTTTCCCTGCAGGTGTGAGATCTCTGTGTGCTACAAACCAAGGGACAGTGATCCCCTTGCACTGAGAACGCCCTCTTTGCCTCCCCAGGACCCATCTGAGTTTCATTCTCTACTGTGCTTACCCATTGCTACCTTCAGTGGAGCACTGCCATAGAATGACCAGCCAGACCCTGCGCCCTCTCAGACCACACTCACACCCAACATGCAAAAATAGCCACAGGAAGAGGAATTTGGCTGTACTCCTTTGGGTTGGAGACCCAGCAGTTCTTGTTCAAGACATCCTGCAGCCCAAAGTATTAGCGTGGTGGCTGAGCTGCTCCTGGTCTGTGCTTAGCCTTTCCTTAGGAAATGGGAACATCAGTGTCATGCTTTCGTACCTGTCAGGGTTCCTCAGCAATGCAAGGGAAGCAGTTTCCTTGAGCTGTCCACATGTTTCAGCAGACTGCCAACACCCAGTTAAAGAGGGCAAGGCAAGGGCAGTGATATTCTCCTGCCAGCAAATGGTGCTGTGGCTGTACTCAACAGTGACTGCAAAGCCAATGTGATCTGGAGGGCATTGATGGGTGGGCATTGTGGAAAATGAATGCCCTTGGCTGAGTGGTAGTAAAGTCACCCTTGGTGTGTGGAGAGTTGCAGACCACTCAATTGATGTTCTGTTGACATTTCACCTGTAACGAGTCTTGAGATTCTCAGGACAGTTCTTTGAGATGGGGATGGGGATAGACTTTCTCATGGATTTGCTTTAAATTACAAAACTTTGGTGTCCTGCAGAGAAACAGTGCACAGCAGAGGGACCTAGCTGGGGCCCAGGAAGAGCTACTGTTTGTGTTTCAGTGAATCCAGTGCAATAGGCTATAGCAGTGCATTGATGGCTTGTCATGCACGCATGTGTTTACTGTAAATCCAGGACCTGCAGGAGATGGACTTCTGATTTTTGCAGACTTTGAGCGCTCATCCAGAAGGGGGTGAACTCCCTGTTCGGCCCATGCTTTTGTGGCCGGCTCCCCAGCACTGAATGACAGAGGCATCTCAGCCATCAGATGCTCAATAGTTGCTTGAAATGTGGCAGGAACCATACTTACACTCATAGGAGGGAAGGAAGTACAGAGGAAACCGCTAGGATTGTCTGTAACTCACCTGAGGGGGCAGCTTTGGTAGAAAAGGACCCAGCACCAAAAACACTAGTGACACTTGCAGCAGCAATAGGATTTGAGATCCCCTCCCTCCTTCAAAGAGAGGCATTTCCCCCCGCCCCCCCCCCCCCATTCTCTCTACAAGGCTGTAGGTACAGAAAGGTGCAATAGTTGGGGGTATTTAGAGGTATTCTGACTCCAGGAGCAATAAAAGAAGTGGGAAGAGCCTTGCCTGGTTTCTTAGCTCTCAAGCTGTTTCTCAATAGTTGATGATTGCACTAATGATGACAGACAGAAAAGCATGTCTGTACCTCCTGCTACAGGCAAAGAAGATCCTAATGCTGAGGACACGCACTTCCTGGGAAGTGACTGGAAGGGGCCCCCTGGACTGCCAGGATGCCGGGAGGCTGCAGGGCTCAGCCATGGTGACTCAGTTCAGTGTGGGTCCCCCAGTCCTTCAGAAAATAGGACTTGATCAGCTCTTAGCACTCGTTAGAGCAAGATGGGCTCTGTCCCCCAGGGCTGGTGGCAGAGCAGCAGTCCCCCTTGTTCTGGGTGTTGGAGGAGACTCAACACTTTGAAGGTTAAATTTGCCAGGAAAAGGGCCAGAGCCCCTGGGGCTTCAGTTATCTCAGAGGAATGTGGGCCAGGCTTGCCTGTGGGATTCCTCCACATCCTTCCTAGAAGGGTTTTGGGGGATCCCTTCTGCTCCGGGGACTTGGACCTTGTGGCCTGTCAGGTGGTGGACCTGCTTTCTCTCCCCACCACCTCTGTTGCTGATTTGGAACAGCTTGGTCCAGACCTGTGGGTCTGGTCTTGCCTGGTGAACATCTCAGATTGACAAGGTGCTTTGGTGTCCCTATCGGCTCTGGGTGCAACTGCTGCCCATGGCCAGAGATGAGCAGCAATGAGAAGTGAACATGCTCCCGAGGCCTCTGTTTTTCATCCACCTACTTGAATAAGCCATCCCAAGGATGATGTTGCCTTGTGGACTCCAAGAAAAGACTTTGTTCAGGGCAAAGCATCACTCAACACACACAGAGGTTCTGGTTCCGCTGTGATGCGAAGCTGGCTTGGACTCCTGGCCAGGACCACATTCCATGTCCACGCACCGACCTCCAGAGCACCTGCTATTTAATACTGTGCAGGGCAGTGTCTTTCCTCTGCTCCCAGCGTGGACTTGGCAGGGACACCAAGCCGCTGCCAGCTCGTGGTGGGATGTCCCCTTTCTCGCTAGGGTGCCTGCAGGGTGATGTGGAAATGCCAGCTGAGGTTGCTACTGAGTGTTTTCTTCTGCACATCAATACTTTAAGTCTGACAGGCTCAAGGCATCAGAAACAGACTTCAATAGCTCTTTCCATGCACTTGGAAAAAGTTTTCCTGCTGACTTTTCATTTCTCAAACAGGTTTGTGTGCGTTGTTTTAAATGGGGCTGGAATTTGACAGCTGTTTTTTTTGTTCAATACTTTAAAATAGCACCTTATCCTGTCAAAACATTGCTATTTGTGATCTTGATATCCGTGGCTAAATATATCCTTGCCGCTGTTAATGACAAACCTTTTTGGTTTCAGCTGGCCCTGTGAAAATACTGAAGAAGAAAATTTCCATGTCATGGAGAAAAACAAGCACAAACTCTAGGGATTTATAGTCCCGCCTAACTTTTTTGATCTCTGATGCTTTTTTAAAAAAGAAAAGAAGGAAGTTAGAGGTTCTTTCAAGCCATCCTTGTACATATGTGAAGCCTCACCAAATCTTTGTAATGTCTGTGCTGATCTGTAAAATACTGTTCAAAGAAGTTTTAAGGTAATTGTAAAATATTAAATGTTGATTTATTTCAAGTACAAGTACAGTGTTTGTGTCAAGTAACTCCTGAGCACAAGGGAGGCACAGCAGGAGGTGGCAGGACTTCTTATTTCCATGCGGAGGGAAGGGTGCACCCAGGACCTTTGCAGAGTAGTTGACCTGAAAGCAGGAAAAGGCTCATAAAGTTGTTGCATTGAGATGTAACAGGAGGAGAGGAGATTCGCAGCAGTTAGTTTAGCTTCTTGTGTTCTTCTGTGAATAAAAGCAGGTTTTGATGCTGCCAATCCCAAACTGGTTTCATGCTGGATTAAGGGGAAAAGAAAACAGCTTGTGCAAGATGAGATCTGTGCATACCCTTTCCTTCTAGGAAGCTCCATGATGTTTGCAGAGAAATGAGAGTTACTCTGCGAGCCGGGTACCTGGCAGCTCCCTGGGCCACGGGCAAAGGCCTGCTAGGGTACACCACTGGGTGGGAGAGGCCAGGGAGGGAGGGCGAATACTCCAGAGCTGGCAGGTTGTGTCCAGCAGCCAGGTATTGGGGATACTTCTGACTCACAAAGATACTTTTCAAGTATCATCAAAGATTCATCTTTGAGGATGCAGACTTTGAGGATGGAGCCATTGCTGCTGAAAGTATTCTGAAATATGAAATGACATTGGCAAAAGCTTAACTGTTTCAAGTGTCGCCCTTCTCTTCCAGTGAATATTCAAGGAAAGAAGCGTCGTTGGCAGGTATGAGAGCGGATATGTTGTAATCAAAAAAAAAAAAAAAGAAAGTCATTTCAGCTTAGACAAGGAATGGATGAGAATAACTTTTGTTAATCAGCATTTTGTTATGAATTAGCTGTCATGTTTTTCACTCCGATTAGAGTATAACAAAATGTGCGCTTACTTTTCTCAAAAGAAAAGGACTTTTGGAAAGTGCAGATGAAATTCAAAAGAAAAATACTTTGTTTTTTCAAGATGGAGCAATAGTCTTTTTTTGTTCTCAACAACAACTAAAACACCCAAACCACAGTTCCCTTTCTCTGTCCATTTTTTTTTTTAAGAGGGGAAAAGTAGAGTCACACAATCTTAAATCCAAACCCAAAAGAAAGGTCTTTGTTCTAAAAATGTGCCTGATAAGAAGTTTAAGGTGAAAACCCAAATCTGATCCTTGAAGTGTTGCATAGCAGAGGGTTTTGTTCTTATAGACATAAAAGATTTAGTGAACAGCTGCTGATAAAATAACTAAGACCGGGTTAGGGCAAGACCATTTAACTTGACCATTATATAAGGTCAAATCAGCCCGACAGTTTATCATGACTGTTGTTTACAGCATCAAGCTTAGCTGGTCTGTGGCCTGTCCCTGTCCACGAGAGATGGGAAGACGATGGATAAGGTGTGTTCGGTGTATCAGCCTGTTGTGCAAAAGGTTTGGGAACACCAATTTATGTTGAAGCCCTGACTGAGGTAGGTTATACCAAAAACTATACCTTGAGGTTTTGGCGTGTGCTAATTTAAGCAAGGTGCTGTAGTAGTTTGAGATGAGGTTGTGCTGCCTCTGAGAGCCAGCTCTGCCACTCCAGAGCTGCCATGGCCATGTGCTGGCTGGAAGCAAAGAGTTTAACACATGCAGGCAACATCGATCACTGTCCTCCCACTTGGCCATGGTTAATTCAGACCTGTGAGCTTAAGGAAGTCTCAGGAAAAACTGTGGGCCAACTTTGAGGGTAGATCAGGTTGCTCAGGGTCATTTCCAGCCAAGTTCTGAACAGCTTCAGGGATGGAAATGTTCTAGTGCATGAGATGGAGAACAACATGACCTGATCCAACCCTCATCCAGCAGAGGGGTCCTTGAGTGGCTATTCCCGATCTGGTGGCTAACTGGGAGTACAGAATGAATTAGCATCATTAGGCAGGAGTGAGATCGCCTATGCTGAGTTCTCTATCACAGGGGTTAAGGAGGAGTGGAAAACACAGGTGCCATCCCTCTTTGGCAGGTGGGGGAATTGAACCCAAGTCTCTCATGGTCTAAATATGTCATCGGCAGATTGTTTGCATGGAGATATTGCTTACAAATATGCCCAATGACAGCTGTGGCTTGAGGCATTCTGGGGGAAGGAAAAGTGTCTGCTTCAAAATAACAGTATTTTTTTCAAACTGGCTTTTCTTTAGGTTTACTGTCATTTGGGGGAAAAAGTTTGCCTGCAAAGCTCATGTGGTCTCTCAGAGCTGAGCAGAGCTCTGCCAAGCCCAGGTTCAGGAAGAAGGCTGCTGGAGAAAGCCAGAGCCTGTACCCGGGCTTGCTGGTCTGCCAAGGTAGCAACTGCTGTGACAAAAGTAGCCCAGGCTTTTGAGTGGCCATGGGGCAAATTTCCTGGGCATAAGGACTTTGCCATAGGTTTGTTTGGCTCAGCACCTCTGATCCCTTCCTCTTGTTCAACTACTTCATTTATGGGAAGTGCCATGGCAAACTTTCCCTGTATACTTTTGCTTCCTGTTGGAATGCATTGCTTCATAGGTGGCATTTCCAGATGCCCTGCAGCAAGAAGAGACCAGCAGATGGGACAACAAGGGATATGGAAGTCTACAAGCGCTTTTGGAATTGGGTTGTGGGCCCTGGCCAGGGCTTGTTTTCAGAAGACCTTTCCCAAGGAGGTATTTCAAAGATACTTATTTGCTCTCAGCTGTAATGAGAAATAGAAGAGAACCGAGCGAGGCTTCCCGGCAGCTCTCAGTCCCAACATGCAATGACAGGATTAGGATTAACGCGCCCAGGGTATCTCCTTGGACAGAGTTCACAACTCCAGAAACACCCCTCCTTTCTCTGCCTGCTGCCTATGTGCTTTGATAGCTACATCTCAAATTACTTCAGCTGAAGCGAAGGTACCTGGAGATAGTTCAGCTTCTCCAACTTGCGCTGGCAGGGCCAGATGCTGCCTGCCGAGCTGCAGTGGGGCCAGCTGTGCTGGCCCTGGGCTTCAGGCCCCTGAGCTCTGTGTCCTGCTTGCAGGGTGATCGCTGCCTGATTGAGCAACAGCACGATGGCCAAATTCACCCCTTTGCTAAGAACATATTCAATGCTCAGGAGCCTCTGCCTGATCCAGAAAGTTTTATCTAGAACCCCACCAATAATTCATCCTTTTGAATTATTGCCTAATCCTTCTTTCTGAAGGAAAAGAATAAGCAGAAGAAGATTTAGGGTATAGCTTCTTTTGCCAAACTCCCTGCCCTAGTTTCTTCTTGTGGCTGCAGATTTCAGTGCTGGTAGTTCAGATTGTTTCCAACATGTGTGATTCAGCTTCACATTTATAGGAAGTTGTAAAGCAGAGAAAACTGGAAGTTTCCTGAGGTTTAGGGCTCATTTCTAAAGGGTTTTGGCCAGTACCAGTGCCTGGAAGGGGAGACTGACTCCCTCTTCGTCTTTGCTCAGGACTAACTAGAGTGAGGTGGGCAAGTGAAGCATTTCCAGGCCACAGAAGGCTGTTTATCTCTCCTGGTGATCCTTGCTGCTCCAGTGTCCTTATCTTAGTTATGCTAATTAATGACAAATTAAAAGTTAACAAGGGATCTCACTCCCTGTGCCTGCATTAGAAACGGAGTTTTCCTAACAGAGAAAATTCACTCAGGAAGAGTAATGGTGTGATAACGATGTCATGTTACATAATTGTCAATATGTTCAAACGGCAGTGCACATCCTATAGCCCGTGTGCCTGTGACAGTTGGTGCTGACAGCTGACTGGATGAGTAACTGGGGTAGGCTTTTCTGGGTGAATCCAGAAATGGCTTTCCTTCCATATTCTCCACTGCTCTCTTGTAATCCCTTCTCCCCTATGCAAGTACCTCTGCTGCAGTATTTGTAGAAAAGGAATGCAAAGGCTAAGGGATTACAGCCAGAACAAACGCATCAAAAAAAATCCTATCAAAGCACATATGAAAAATATTTAGCGATGTTTACCCAGCTCTAGGATAACCTAGACTTGAGTTTGATAGTATAAAACTTTCTGGACAGCAGTGGGACAATGTAACTCAATATTTGTACTTAGCCTGTCTTCCTGGCTGCAGAGAGGACCCCAATGCAGCCAGGCAGGGCAGCTCAGCCAGTCAAACACTGTCTGTCCTCACAAGCTTTGGTCCTGCTCCTGGCCATGTCCCCTCCTTTGCATCTGCTCTCGTGACTGATGGCCAAGGAGCTGATTCAGTCCCTAAGCTAGTCAAAATGATTTGCTTCTTGCTGAGTTGGTCTCCTGTCAATTTAGGAAGCTGAGGGCTCCCCAAAAGGTCCTATGAGTGCCAGACCTAGTGTGGCCGGGACCAGGGAGGGTATGTGAACAGCCTTTTCATTGGCAGTGAGATGTTAGATTGGATCAGTCCCTGTTGTCCATGCACTGATGGTTGTAGCCTCTTCGTCGCAGGGACTTAAGAACTGTAGGCTGTCACTGTCCCTGAAATAAGAAATCTGTGGATGGACCTGTCAGAAGACACAAGACAGCAACCTCCACATTCAGCAGTACTGGGAAACCTTTGCTGACCACAGGCTCTGTCATCTCCCCGAAGTGCTACTCCTCTGCATTGTGCGTGGGCAAGGGCTGAGTACTGACTTACCGGGAAGAATGAGACCTTGAATCATTAGCACTCTTTCCTGTATGCCTGTATATATATATATTTTTTCCATAGTAGGTCTCTGTGTTGACTTACCCTGGTCCAGGCCAGCTCCTGAAATCAGAGAGTCTTGCAGGCTTGAGGACAGGACGTTCTTCTGAGAGGTTCCTGGAGGAAATTGCTAGAAGTTCAGCCCATTGAGGGTTTCCCTGCTTAGGACCTGCTCCCTTATAATCCTAAAGCTGTTGATTAAATTTTGGCCATTGTTTTATGAGTAGCTTTAATGGTGCACTGTGGCTATGCCAGGCAAATGCTGGATCCAGAGGAGCACCCCAGAGCCAGTCCCTGGAAGATCAGGCAAGGGGCAAAGGAAGAGACCAAGTGCAGGCAACTTCTCGTATCTCTATTTGCTCTAAGACCATCATCTGACCCCTTCCTGCCGCGGACTGTATGAATGAGAGGCGTGTGGTTCCTCTGAGATGTGATGTGCTGGAACAGGCGTGAACAATATGGGTATGGAGGGAGATTAAGCGATAGCTGAGATTCCTCCTCTGCTTAACTTTACAGCCATCTTGAAAGGAAATATATACTAATCTTTAGTCAGAAATCAACTTCTTCCCGTCTTGCGGAGCCATGCTTGCTTTAACACATGACGTGAGTCTGTGGGTAATCAAGAGCATTCTGGTAATTGTGCCAGTCCTGCAGGACAAAGACTGCCCAGACAGAGATGAGGGATGAAGCCTTCCGAGTGGGAGAAAGGAGCTGTGGAGCCATGAGGAAGTGCAGGGAGACTGGAGAGAAGCTTGAGAGGCTGCTGCTCATGCTGCTTTCTCAGCTTGCTTGCAGAAAGAAAACCAGAAGAGGTATCTGTCCTGGTCAGAAGCTGCTCGGGGAAAGAAACACTTCAATGAGGAGAAAGGGTACCTTTAGCCTGGGCTGTGTACAATCAAGGATAGCAATGCCTGGCTTCTAACCTGTTGTCTCTAGCTTTTCTGTTTCCTTGTAGCCTTCGGTAAAGAGTGACTTGCCACACGTGCCTGTGACAATTCTTGGCCTGGCCATTGTGGGACCAAGCTGAGGGTCTCCCAGCACTGTTCCCATGCTGTCCTCAGCTCCTGGGATGCTTGGGACAAATTACATCCATTGCAGAGGGTGAGCAAGTGGCCTGGTGGGCTGTGTGTTGGAGGACTAGAGTTCATCACCATGGCTGGGCTGCAGGTCCCCTGTCCCCTTCCCCCAGCCTGGACAGGGTGGCTGGGTTGAGCAGTGGGGCTCCTTCTGCCCATGAGGTGGAGGAGTATGCACAGTGCAGGATGGAGGAACAGACTGAGACTACCGTGCCCTCCATCCCTCTGTCTTTGGGTACTACTGTCAGCTATCATCTGAATATTTAGCTGGAGCCCTGGAGGTCAATGGGCAGCCGCAGGATGGCTGAAACACGTAAATCAGGTTCCTCACTGACGAGCAGAGTGGGTGTAACTAACGCCTGTTGATCAGTGACTATAAAATGTGGTCAAAAGCAGGCTGTGATATCTTTATGTTTTTCACTTTCTATTCGGATACATTTACAAATAGTTCAAAATAGAGAGAGATGTTTTCTGAACTCTCCCAATATGACTAGTGTGTCTAAATATGCAACTTGTGCGACTCAGGTAAGCATGACTCAAAATAACTATTAGTCATTATTAAGCCTTTGGATATCCCTTGCACATACAACCATGCCAGGAAATATGCATAAATGTATACATCTCCTTACTTGTCTCCATGGATCTGTCAATGCATAGCTTGTATGACATACAACATTCAACCTCTGTGTGTGTATACACAGATGCATTGTATTATATATGACAGATGCAATACAGATGGAGGTAGGTGGGTGTATATATACCCATGCACCAAAAATTTATTTTTAGCATATAAAATACAATTGTACATGCTTTATATGGTAAAGTCATACACATGTATGTGTAGGTCTGTGTGCAGTATGACTCTTGGTTACCTAAACACCTCCACCCCTGCACAACTGTATTATTAAATATAGAAAGTAATGTGATATAAATAGACATGGTTTGGTTATTAACTCATGACCTGTTGATATAGAGCAGGCAGGTAGCGATGCATATGCATACCCTGTATATAAAGTTTCTCTTTGAGTAGATAAATGATCAAACCCAAAAATCTAAGCAGCCTCTTCCTCTGGCAGCAGCCACGGCCCTGCAATGCAGGCAGCGAAAGCATTTGCAGCTTCTAACTGTGGACATTTTGCTCCAGCACACGTGTGTCACTCAGCTCTTCCCGCCGGCACCCTGCCAGCGGGAGGCGGGTGGGAGCCGCGTCAGCAGTGCGGGTGTATGGTGCGGAGATGCACCTGCTGCACCCACCGCCAGCCCCATGTGCCACAGTGGGTGCCAGCACTTCCTAGCCCCACAGAGATGCCATGGGAGAGCTGTCTTGGCTTCTCACCCAGGCTGCGAGGTTGTCCCAGCGGTCAAGGGGGAGAAGAATTTTGGCAGTCAGCAGATGGAGCGAAATGGAAAACTGGGAAAACAACTTACGAGTAAAGGCACCATCATTGCATTGTAGGGCGTTAGAAAGAGGTGCTTCCTCTATTCCTCCCAAATTCTGTTTTTTTTCTCCAGGGAATTTTTAAGCTTCATTTGCCATGATTTTTCACTTTTCCTCTGTGGTTTTCTCCTTCCTTTCTTCTTTTCCTAACTCTCCATCCCACTTAAAAAAAGGAAGAAAGAAAATCCCCCAAAGCTCCTGAACTTTAAGAAAAACAGTCCCAGCAGTGAGGAAATGGAACTAGAAAAAGGAAATAGTAAATCACTAAAATAGCGTGTCAAGTTTTTAATGTATTTAAAATAAATTTCTTTCAGAAATTTGACATCCCTTTTTAAGCAATACAGAGCTGGTCTAGGGGGTGAAGCAGAGGGAGATGCAACAGAGATGTATCAATGCCAAGGAAGAGCCTCCAGTGGGGAAATCTTTCATGACTGTAAAGGTAAGAGAGTGGTTGGTATCAGCACACACTTTTGTTTCCTCAGGAAACAAATTTCTGTGTGCTTGATATCAGTATCAACAATCCCTCACCTTCAGTTGGTAATAGGAAAAGATCTCTTCATGCTTCACCCAAGAGGGTGATATCACTTTTCCTGTGCTATAGGTATGAGGCATAACAAGGTGAGACAGCTTGTCTGATGCCCACTAGCAGGCCAGGGCTGCCCGGCAACCCTGTAAGCCATTTATTAGCCCTTTGCTGATACCCCTCCTTAGCAAGCGATGCAGAGCAGGGACTAGCTGTGCTCCTAAAGGATGTGTGTTGTCGCTCGGGCACGAAGGGGACCGAGCTGGGAGAGGCGGTTACTGGGCAACAGGCAGAACGGCTGCGGTTTTGTGATGCGGGAGAGTTTAGCTGCTCCCTGTTGGGAGGGAACTTGAGCTGGAGCCTGCTGGGCCAGGCAGAAGGTGCAGAAAGCTGAGAGACAGGAAGGGCTCAAACTAAAGGTTTGAGATGGGCTAAAGGATGTGAAGGGGGAAGGTAACTTGTGCAAGAGCAAAGGGACGTAATGGTTCATGGATGCACACAAGGAAAGCAGAACAACAGCAGATAAAAATGATGCATTGCAGCAGGCTGACTTCAGCTGGGAAGCTGGTCTATAGGAAGAGGCAATCAGAGGCAACAGGCAGTGAAATGGGGCTAATGGCGCAAGTGCGGATCATCCCATTGGGGAGGAAAGAGAGGAAATGCAATACCAGACCCGTTTGGCTAAGTTGTGAGCTTGTCACTGACCGGACGCGAGAAGGACATGGACAACACATCACAATTAAGGCAGGTGACTAACAGCAAACACAAGAGTATCTCCCAGAAATAGGTAAGCAGATGCTGAGATCCAGGAGCCTGACAGTGATATATGCTTACTCTGTGAGGATGTCAGCAGTGAGAGATAGACAAGAAGTTGTTGGTCCACACTTTGCTGGAGAGGGAAAGCTACCCATGGATGATGCTGAAAGTGTCAAAACCATTTTTGCATCAGCCTTGAAAAGGCCAGCTAGGAACTGAGGAAAGCCTTGGTGTATCTACTGCAAACTGGATGGGAGGCCAGTCTTTGTGATCTGAGTGAAGGTTTGCTGCCAGGCTGGAAGGATGGAGCAAGGCGGCTGTGCAGGACCGGTGTCACCTTTGGTGCTCTCCAATCTGTTCATTAATGAGCTGGGAGATGGAGCAGAGAACATCTGAATTACCTTTACAGGTGAGGTCAAGCAGTGAAGGATGGTGACTTTGGAGAACTGGAATTTAAAGTGAACTGAGCTGAGTCTATGTTTTTTTTTAATCTACCTAGTTGCTGTTTAATGGAGACAGACACTAGGTTTCTCACTGGGGCAGGACTAGCAGCTACACTGGTATCAGACAGGGAGCAGCTGGGGAGGTGAGAGTTCTGCCAGAAAAGTTGTGGGGATGCTGGGGGGGACACAAGTTGGCTCTGAGTCGCCATATCCCGCTGCGACATTGAAGACCCAGATTTATCTGTGGGTGAGGAGTCCCATTGGCATAAAACAGACAGGTCCATCCTCTTTTCTCTGAGAACTACCAGATGAGGGACAACATGGCCTTTGAGGGGAGATGTAATGTTTAGATTCAGCAGGAGAAAGATGAAAAGGGATGTAGCAAGAAACATCCAGGTTAGGTTGGGCAGACCAGCAGGGACAGTCCTGTCTGGGGAAGCTGAAACTACTCTGGCAGAGTTGGTCATCCTGCCTCAGGGTTGCACTGGGGGTGGATGATTTCCAAATCCAGCCCTCTTCTGGGATTCTCTGATGGAGCATGCCTCAGGACTAAGCAACAACCTCCCCCTTTCTCTACCTTAGGCAGTGGGTTGGAAACTCAGGTAGCATTTCTAAAGCCTTGCTCATGCAGTCTAAAAAATGGCTGTAGAAACTGCTCTTTCACTCAGCTTTTCAGCTTACCGGGCAGATTGGAGCTGACTTACCATGATAAAAAGAGTTGTTTCCCACTGCATGTTATCACTGGCAGAACCAATAAACACAAGTATTTGATCTCATTCCAAAACTGTCACACAGGAACCCATGGGAGATCCTTAGTTTCTATGAAAAAGATCCTGGGATTGTAAGTAGCAGGCACTGGAGAAATATGGCCCATGGCTTATGTGCACACAATGCTTAAGATTTGGACTAAAAGCAGTATCACATGCCTCTTTCTCCCAGTCTCTCCCACTGGAAGGATGCCATTTCAAGCTGCTAATCTCTTCCTCGGCACTGGCAAGTCACCGACATCCCCATGCGAGTGAGAGCATGGGCGCTTCCAGCTTGTCAGCATGAGATAGCTGCAGCACCTAAGCAGTGGCACCAGACCCATTTCTTACAGGTTCCTCAAAATTGCCAGCTCAAAAATATGTAACCTCCATTCACTGTAGTTCTGCTATTGCCCACACTGCTGGGCAGTTGTTTGACATCAGATGTATAATTGCAGTCCCCAAGGCGGTGGGAGCTGGTTTCTAGAAGGGATTAAAAGAAAAAGTTTGCTGGTTCTTATCAGATGTTTGATCAGGCTTATCACAAGCAATTTGCTTGGATTTTCAAACCTTTAATTAATCTGTAGGTAAGCAGTCATGTCTCCTGTTGCTAGTACTTGTACAGTCTTTATCAAGTAAGATGACATTTTCCACCCTTACAGGACATACTGTGATGCTGCTCAGACTTAAAATGTCCATGGTTTATTATTATGCTTATATGTGTGCTTCTATCTCCTTATCTTGAAAATTTTCAAAAAAGAAAAAAAGTTTGAAATGGCTCAGTCTGGACAAGTCAAAAAAGCAATGTTTGGAGATTTCTACACCTCCATCTGTATCTCAAACTCTGTCTCGGGTAAAGATCTGCACAGTCCCTTGTCCTGGAGAGCCTAAGGGACACCAGGGCATGGCTTGTCTGTGTCACCAAGTGGAGGATGCTAGGGTGAAGGATGGAGAGCTTCACCTCTCTTCTTCCTTCAAACCCCTCTTTGCAGAAGGGCATTCAGGTGAAGTTGTCTTTGTTTGAGTCAGGCTAATTTTAAAAGGGCTTCTCTGTTTGCTGTAGAAACTGGTCTTTCCTTGAATGTGGGTGAAGGCTCTGCTCAGGCGATAGGGGAAAATATTGAGGGGACACAGCGACTTGCAGCAAAATTTAAAATGGAAGAAATATGGGGCAAGTCAAGAAACTTTTGGCTGTTCTGATGAGCTCTGAGCCCATGTACTTCCCCTCTTGCCTCTGTGGAGGGGAGGCACTTCCCTCTGTGCAGGGCAGCATTATCTGTTCCCAGGGCATAAAACTGGATGTTTGCTTGGCTTTCCCTCTCCCAGAGACACCTTATTTGTTAAAGATGAGGTAAAACCAGACTTTGGTTGAATTTCAGGATAGAAAATAGAGATGTGCTATCAAAACATTTCTTGGTTTGAAACCCTTATAAACTGGAAAAAAAATCATTCCTTAACTAAAATGTTGGTCATTCAGACCTCTGCTGACAGAAGCTTTCCCTGCTGGCCGAGTGTTTTAGGAGAAGTGTTCAAACAGTACCTTTTTCTTCGTGCAAATACCTTGGCTTCCCTCAGAAATGCAGTTGACTTGTGAAGTATGTTATTAAAGTGGCATTGTAACGGTAGAAAATTCAAGTAGGGAAAACTCAGATCTCCATGAATAGAAATAGGGGCAGGAAGAGAGGTTTCCAGAGCTCCTCCTGCAACAAGAACCTTTGTGCATTTGTGGGATGCGAAGCAGCGAAGAAAATGGGACCTGAACATCAGCGTCGTGATGTGGCAAAGGAACAGCCCAGCCTCTGCCGGCCTCCAGTCGCTGCAAGCCCCCAGTGCTCCTTGGCCCCGTCGCTGCCGGTTTCGAGCAAGACGGCTGCAGTGCACCGGGCATGGAGGGCCAGGGGAAGCGGCGTGCAGCTGCGACCCGGCAGAGCGCGACCGCCCTGAGAGCTGCCTCGGTGGGAGAAAGGCAGCCTGTGCAGCGCAGCCGGTTTCAGAGCACGTCATGGCCCGGCGGTTGTGTAATGTGCTCTCCGGCGGGGAAGCTGTTGCTGCTGGCACGACTTCAGGCACTCGCGTCTGTAGTATCTCAAGAGAGAAAAAAATCAAGCCATGTGCTGCTCCCACAACAGGAAAGCCCCTGTCTGGGTAACAAATTCCCCTCCGGTTTGGAAAACCCCTCTTGAATTGGTGCTTCAGGTGAGCTCTTTGCATTTGTTTTGGGGGACAGATTTCTTTCACATGAGTGGGAATTGGACCGATTCAAGGTCGTTGTGCATCCCAGGCATGCACAGAAGCATAAAGGCAAGGCCCTTTACGGTGCTGCTATAACACCTGTAAATCACAGGGGATGGTGTTTGTAGGGACAAACAGACTTTTTTACCTGGGTCCCTGCCATTTGCCACACAAGAGGCTCTCTCTCCCTGCTTCCTATTTGTTCTTTCTTGTTATTGCTTGGTCTTCTGATTAAATAAGAAAGCCTTTGTTTCCGCGGCGTTACAACCCAGCTCTTCACCTTGCGGTTCCCAGCACAGGTTGGCAGAGACACAATGTTATCCAGGGTTATCTGACAGACAGCTTGTTCCTGTTCTGTTCTCAGGGGTGAAGGTCAGCCACGTTTCAATGTCTAATGATACCAGCGCTAATTGGCAGGCTCATTACACAGGGCAAGGGGAACCAATCCCTTCCTCCCCGTTACACGTGTTGCCACAAGAGAATACGACACTGAATACCCAGTGCAGGGCTGAGGCTGAAATCCAGCTGCCAGCATGACTAGAGATGGGGTGTACAGAAAAGGCAGCTAGCAAGGAAAGGTTTTTCAGAAGGGCCTTTTAGCTAAATGAATGAAAGGTGATGAAGGAGCTGGGCTCAAATTTTTGCCAAGCATCCTTTTTATTTTGTTGAGCAGCGGGAGGAACAGTCTGATTCTCCTAATGTAAGTGATGGGAAGGATGAGTATTTGGGACCTGCAGTGACCAGCTGACAGGTGAAGAGTTAAAATATCTAGCAGCAAGTGGGAGAGCCCAGCCTTGAAAACTGCTTGCTGGGCTTCTCTGAAGCCTCTTGACTCAACCACTTCAGTCTAATCCCCCACACTTGTGTGAGGGCATTGGCTTGCTTCTCTGCTTGATGGTTCACTTTCCTCTGGCATTCGGGTGGGGAGCAATATCTCCATGGAAGTTCAGAAGTTCCTGCACACTGTGTAATTCCTGCTGAGTAAGGACAGACTCAATACAGCATGAGGATTTATGGAAATGCATGGGACAACTAAGCTATTGAACAGCCTAAACCTCAGGCTGGAGACCTGACATGTTGAAAATGCTAATTCTGACACTGGTAGGGACAAACCTTTTGCAAACTGGGTCCCACATGTATACACAATAACCACACTGTCCATGGGGCTGGCCCAGGGGCCTGCTGGAGCATCTGTGCTGTGCAGCTATGCTGTATGGGGGCCAGGACACGTGCGTGTGTCCTTCATGAATGGAAGCGAATATGAATGAAAACAAGACAGGGGAAATGAGGATGTTATTATCTGCTGCTGTGTGTTGCTGCAGTTTCCCTGGAGCCTTCCTGCCTGCAGGAGGGCTGCTCAGCCGTGCGGTGCTGTGAGCCCGTGAAGGGAAGGGGATGCTTCTCGACAGAGCCACTTGGCACCGATGTGACGAATGGGAATTGAATGCAAATAATGTTGACAGCCAGTAAATCTGCCTCCTCCTGCCTTTCTCTCCCAGCCAGGAAGGAAGTAGGCTATTTTTAAATCTGGGGCCCAGGTATGTAACTGTACCTAATGCTTTTTCTCATGTAAAAGAAGATGCGAAGGGATACAGTATCAGCTACAGTTCCCACGCTCCCTCTCTGAGTACCTTCTCTGCCCAGTCTACTCACCCCAAAGAAAATCAGAGCCCCAAGAGCTGCTCTAGGTAAAGCTTGGTCTGTTAAGCTGCCAGATAGGGACCCAGAAGGACACTGGCTATAAATGGGAATGGCATTGGCTGTGGCAGTACACAGCTGGAGGGGTTGCCCAGTGCTACAGATCTTTTCTGAAGACTTCCTGCAGTCATGCGGTGTGGGTCACTTAAGTGGCACCCTGTCAGCTGGCTGGGGCAACAGAGACCCCCCCATAGACACGCATTAACCCAGGCTTAGTCCAGGCCCTGCACGCACGTCCCATAAGGATGAGCGTTCATCCCCTAGTTCAGTTGGATCCGCTGGGGCCACACCTCCCTCCTGTGCTTCAGCCTAGGCTTAGGCAGCTTTGCTCCTAACCAAGTCTTGGGGCCCTGAGGGCACTAATAGATCTGATGGTCCTGACCAGCCTCCCCTGAACCCCTGTCCATGGGTGCAGGACCCGATTTCAGCTCAGCCCGGGGCTGCCAGTCCCTGCCCCAATGACTCCGCAGCAGTACTGCCGCGGTCCTGCCCCTGCCTGGCCATTGGCCCCACTGATCCCTATCCCAACCCCAGCCCGTGGGCTGAGTGCCTGGCCTGGCCTCAGACCTGCCTCTTCACCATGGACTTGCTGGTGATCTGGTCTCTTGGTTGCGCCTGGCCGGTAGCTCCAGGTCTGCCCTGCTCACCCTGCTGGGGGTGGTGGGACAGGCCCTGATCGGTGAGGTCCTGCCCTGCCAGACAGGTTATCTCCCAGCTCCCAGTCCTGCAGGGAGCAGCCAGCCTGTGTGGCGCCTTGACCCCGAGTCACGAGTGGTGACAAGTGTCCAGCCACACTGAGTACAACCTGGGCTGCTCCGACCCACAGCCCCACACATCTGGGAACATCTCCACCACTGCCCGGAGACCAAGATGCGTCCATGGCTTCTGCCAGCATCGTGACTAACTTTCCCGCGAAAGCTTCCCCCAAGGCCCCAGGCGTCCCTCACCCAGCCCACGCCTCCCCGCTGGCAGCCGCAGCAGGAGAGCAATGACAGCTTCGGATCGCCCATGCCTGCCACAGCGGCAGTGCTGACTTGGTGCAAAAGCAGATGTGTGCAAAGCGCTCTGAGCTTTTCCAGGGGCGGGAGA
Source organism: Apteryx mantelli (assembly GCF_036417845.1). Classification (NCBI taxonomy): domain Eukaryota; kingdom Metazoa; phylum Chordata; class Aves; order Apterygiformes; family Apterygidae; genus Apteryx; species Apteryx mantelli. Next base: position 5,463,203 of record NC_089996.1, read on the forward strand.
CGCTGGCAGACACACAAAATACCGTTCAGAGCAGCAGGAAGATAGCGAGCTGGAATGGGGAACTGGAAAAGTATCTTGCTTTGGACAGACTCCTCCTTGTCTCTCGTAGCAACACTGTTTATTTCTAGGCACTGGGTATGCAGCGTGTTCAGGCTCTCTCTCTCCCTCGGCTGGGAGGTGTCAGCGCAAGAGAAGTTGCCTCCGCAGCCTTTTTGCGGGGTGGTCCGCGGCAAGGCACAGGAGAAAGCTGGTGGGGCGAGAGCTGGTGGGGGAGACCGTGCCAGCTCCGGAGCTCAGTGGAGCTGACTTGGGCCAGGTTTGTGCTGGACTGGCCTGACCTGCACTGCTGGTTTCCGGAGATTAGACAGAGGGCAAGGCTGAGCCTTCTTTCGCCTGCACGCAAGGAGTGCTGAGCGAGCACAACCGGCACTGTGACAGCTTTCTCCTTAAGGGACTTCTCTATGAAAGAGGAAGTTGTCTTGAAATAACTCAGGCACTTCCCTTTTCACTTTGCAGACTTTGAAGCATGCAGCAGAGACCGTAGCAAGGCAGCAGCCGGATTATTCGCGCTTGCACGGAGTGACTTCCTGGCTGGGCAGAGCGGACCTGGCGATGACTCCTCAAGGACTTTGCTCTGCGTCTTTGCTCTGAAGGACATCTCAGGTGCACATATGACTCTCCGAGCTCCCTGGTGCCTGCCCTAAAGAAGTAGGTAGAGTCCTGGATGGCACACTGGTCCTGACTGAATGGCTCTGATTGCAGGGAAACGCGAATCTCTCCTTCTGCCCCATCCTTTCTCTGCTCCTTTGAGAGGAACCTGCCGCTCTACTCCGTACTCTGACCCTGGCTGGTCCTTGAAGAGCAGCATGTATGGCACAAACGTCCCCCGTGCTGCTGTTCTTCTGGGGAGTGTTTCATACCTTAGAGATTGGAAGTGTGTGTGTGTGTGTGTGTGTGTGTGTGTGTGCTGCAACCCCTGGGGGTGAAAGACCCTGGAAAGTGCTTGAACAGGATCTGGGTGGTTTCCTTTATCTGAGTGAGTTTGGGGCTGGGACTAGGGGAGAGGGCACTGACAGTGCTGGAGAGAGAAATTTGCTGCTTATCTGCAGGAAAGAAATAACTGTGCTGTGACAGCTTCCCCTGCTGTGACCAGCCAGCGAGGGTGATCCCAATGCAAAATACAGGGTTTGCCCTCGAGCCTGTCCCAGTAGGGAGAGCAGGAACTTTGCTGTCTCTGTCTGTGGAGAAGCTGCAGGTAGTTTTGATGTTATTACTGCTTTGGCGCTGGTTCAAGACCCCCAGCCGCTCACTGCACACGCATCCTCCTTGCACACCCAGCAGACAGCCGGTAACTGCTTGCTGTTCAACCCAGGTGGAGTGAGTGAATTACAACACTGCTTCGGCGCTGTTTCTGCAATATCTCATGCTTATTCATTTTGCTTTGTGTGAAATGACTCTCAGTGGCAGAGAACAGAGTCACCTGCCTGAAACTGCTCCCTGCCATCACCTGTTCTTGCCCTGGCTTTGCCCCACTTGCAGGAGCTCCCTTCCCTCCAGCGCGGCAGCTCCCCTGGCGCAGGCAGCGCATCTCGCCCGCTGGGTGGGCAGTGCTTGTGCAGCAGGGCCCCAGCCCCAGGGTGGAGGCTGGGCTTCGGCTTTTGCTGCTCGTTGGCCGTGGCGGGGTGGTGCGCCCTTCGGGGCTGGCTGTTTATGCAGTCGTGTGGCTGTCTGGCTTCCCCTCCCCTTGGCCCGAGGCCTCATCTGTCCCTTGGTGGCTGTGAGTGCTGCAGCAATGACAGGGCAATAAACAGCGATGATAGTGGTAATAGCAAGGAGAGTGCAGGAGCCCTTTCCAGAAAGGAGACTAAAAAGGGGAGTGTTTGGGCCCAAGCTTAAAAAAAGTGGACAAGCCAACTCAGTATATCAGGCAGGTTTTAGCCCTTCCTCCACACTGGCAGTCATCTCCTGCTGAGGCCTCAACAGGGAGTCTCTACAGCCTTTGGCAGCACCCTTCTGGCCACAGGGGAGACACCAAGCCTGAGCAGTTGCACCATAACCTCTTGCATCCCTGAGATGCCATTACCTTCCTACAGGAGCTCTCTGAGTAGCTGTATGAATTAACAGCAATTTTTCTTTTGTGGCTCTTGACTAAGCCTGAACAAGGAAGCAATTTCCTCTGGGCTTCAAAGCTTGATTTATCTCCTTTTAGTATTATACAAGCTCTTATGTGTGTACTTGGCTGGTATTTTGGTGGTGGAGTGAGTACATGGCTCCCAAGGCTTTCTGGCTCAGTTTCTGAGCCCCTCTTCAGATGACCCAAATCCGTGGGGTATTCTTCAGCCATTGCAGCTTCAGGTCCCACTGAAAAGGGATGGGTGCTTCACAGCCCTTCACATCTAAAGGACTGTCTTACATCTGCAATGAAAGAAGGCATGTGGTGGTCTGGGGAAATATATGCCCAGCCCCTGCTCCATTGTATGAATCTGTTCAAAGTACACAGCTTTCTCCCAAATATTAATCTGATATGAGGAAGTAATCTGAGGCTGTGAAGTCTCCTGGCTGTATTTCTGGTAAGACCTTGGCTTGCGGGTTGTGACCTTTGTGTATATTTGCCCTGCAGCCTCCCTCTGCCAGCTGTGAAATGCTGGGCCTCTAGCTGCTGTCATATGACTGTCTTGACATCAAGTATTGGACAAGGCTGCTATGAAGACCAGCTGTGATGTTTCCATCCCAAAATAACCTGACATATATTTTGATTCTTTTAGTCTTTTTTCCTAAAGAGACAGAGCTATCAGGTTCCACTGTCTGCTGTTTGTCTGTCCCTCAATCTATCTGAGATAGCCATTGGTTGGGTGGACTCAAATCTGACAGAAGACTAGCACTCTTAATAAGGAAAAATCCTGTAAGTTTGATGAGAATTGGGGAAGAGAACACAGCCTTTATCCACTCCGCTGGGCAGCAGCCAAGTGGCCAGACGGCATAGGGCAGCTAGCAGTGGTTTTACCGTGGTTTTATGGGCTTTACAGGAAGGCATGTTCAGATTGTTCGATGACAGAAACATTACTATTTTTTTGCCAAAAATACCTCTGCCTCATATAAGGGCTGTGGAGGAGGTAACTGGCCGCTGTTGCTCATTGCTGGACACAGAGCCCCACATTCTCATTGGAGCAGTTTCTATTTTCTGTTTTATGCTCAGACAGTTTCACTGCAGGAGTCCTGCGAGCCTTTCCCCTGTGAATGCTACTGCAGAGCAGTCTTGCTTATGCTGGACCCTTCCGTGCTTCACTGGCATCAGGGACCCCAATGCAAAAGCTGCCTGCAGCATCTTCGGCAGGGGATGCCCTATGCACCCTATCACTGGGATATGTTCCTATATAATTCCCACCTCTCCACCGCCCTCTATTGGGCACACACACGGTGGGCACAGCTGTTGCGGTAGCATGGCCATAAGGCTTCTTTTTCAGTCATCACCTTACAGGTTTGCAGATGGCTCTTGGAATTTAGAGAGCGGCAGCAACCCTTCCCAGCAGCCCTGGCTTCCCCCTGCCTGCCTCGGTGGGAATTTGACATAGAGGAGTTTTGATTTTTTCACAAGGAATAGCAGTTCCCCTGAGTCAGGTATTTGGGAAAGAGTTCACCAGAGACTCTCAGCTGGTTGTTTACAGCCTTCCTAATGCATGACATTCTTCCAGACATGAGGACTCTCAGGACTTTCTTCGCAGTTGTTTTCTTGCTTCTCTGAGCTTTGCTGGTGTTAACGACTGTTCTGAAGGCAGATGCTGTGTTGGCTGAGTCACGTCTTTCTATTTTGAGTTGTGACATGCCTTGAAGACAAACACCATCCACCAAACATGGCTTGGGCAGGAGCTTTCAAAGGGGGGCTATTGTGGTGAATGATCTGTGCTGGGATGGGTTTTGCTTGGCAGTTATCTAGTGTGATTCTTTCTCCCGGATTACTGTTACTGATGGATGTTCATAGTCCCACTGAAAGTGGTGGCTTCTGTTGTTGTCTGTACTGTGTAATTAATCTTGTTATTGACCTTGTCCTCATGGGGTTACAGCTGCATCACTATTTACTTACCCATTCCTTGCTCATCCCACTTCTCTTCCCTCTCCATGTCAGACCTGTTGGCAGTTGTCACGTTCGTTCCCTGCTACCAGGGTAATGACAAAAGTAGATCCCTAGGCTGGTTGTCCATTGATGCTGGGGGAAACATGCCATGCACAAGACTCCAGGGCAACTCTGGCTTTGGTCACTCTGCTCCGACTATCCCCCAAACCCATGGGCAATGGCTCCACTTCCTCCCTGAGTTGCCAGTGATGTGACCTTCCCTCCACTGTCTGGCAGACGTGGCCACCTGGGTGCAGTTTCTGGTAGAGGCTTGCTCCTTTTGGAACTGCTTGCTCCACAACACAAGGAGGTGAACATGCCCTGAAATAGTTATTTAAACTCTAAATTTCTTTGCAAGGAGTAAAGGATTTGCTCACAACACACAACTGCTCTTCTCAGCTGGTGATCCAGAGAGTGTCTGTAGGGTGAAGGGACTGTACCATCAGTGACTGTGCTGGTTAAGGTATTGTACAAGCCAGGTATTGCTCAAAGAATAGGATTTTAAAGCAGTAGAGAGTGCTTTCCAATCAGCAAGGGCCTGGTGGTGCCATTGTAGGGAGGCATGGAGTAGTTGTGCCATCCCATGGACCCTTCCCTCTTGAGAAAACAGCTGGCTCCCTGGCTGGCCTCTCCTAGGTCAACCACGGTTTGGAGCCTGAGCTCTGCGAGCTTTTATTTTCTCCTCAGGTGGACAGCATTCGCCTAGGCTGTTTGTCTGAGCAAATCTGGCAGTGGTTTTTAGAATGCATTTATTTTTTCCCCTCCAATTGTTTTTCCATAGCTGACTCTGGGAATGGAAAGAGAGATGCTAAATCTAAAAAGCTGATGCTTCCGGAAAGCTCGTTTCTTCCCTTAGAAAGAATGAAAAGTGACGTTGGCGAGGAATTCTCCAAAGAGTCATTAGTGTCCAGGAAGCAGCCCCAACTTCCACACCGGCTTTAGCAAATGGCTTTGGAGCTTATTAAATACTGATGGGCAGATGAACATTTGAGAGCTTTGAGAGCTGCGGAGTTGTTTTGTTTGTGAAATGGTTGTATGTGCATTTGGGTCTCTCTTGCCTTCTCCCTCCATGAGTGTGAGTTTCTTGGCAGGGATATGCCTTGCCAGAGCAGCCAGCAGGCAAGTGTCACAGCAAAGTGTGGCTGGAAAGCAGAATCTGAGCTTGCAAAAGGTTTCCTTGACAGTGAGAACCTGAGGGAGAGCATCTGGTTTCATATCAGAGCTGTTTGAAACCACAAGCCTGCCAGTTTTTGAGTTGAAACTGGAAATAATCCAGAAGGGCTCCAGGCTGGTCCATGGCACGTGCGGTCCCTCTGCCTCCTTTGCAGGTCTCTTCTACCCTGTCCAAACAGAGACTAGAAGATGAATCTCATAAATGGAATCTGGCCCAGGTGATTTTTATGTGGTTTTTGAGTTTCATAATGAAAGTTCTGCATAGTTTTGTTTTAACTGAGACGCCTCACCCTCCAGCAGCTGGCATAAAGTGAGATGGAGCCAGACCCTGCCCTCAGTGTTTCTTCTTGGTCATAATTCCTCAGAGGAGCCAGGAGCTGCTGTTGCTTGGACAGAAAAGAGGGCTGGAGATTGAAAGGCTGGATTTGTCCCACTTTCCTACCTAAGCTGTGCGGCTGAGCTGGAGGTCAAATCTGGTCAAAAATAGTGGCCCCTTCACTGGCACATGGACATGGTTTAAGAGGGGAGTACAAACAGGATGTTATAGCTGCTCTGATGGACTCCATGGATAGATTTTGCTGTAGCATCAGTTTGTCCTAGTGTAAATGATGACCCCAGGTCCAGGAGGAGGAATTGTGCAGTGTTTTGGAGGCTGTCAGGCTGCAGTTCTGAGCAGTCCAGAGGATGCACTGTCAAAGAAAGCAGGTCAGATTGGGAAAAGTGGCCTGTTCGAAGCTCTCCTTCTGGTCATCCAGCCAAGAAATCCTCCTCTGGCTCACATTTGATACTTCTGCTCCAGCCACTCTCACCAGAGTTAAAAGGAAACACAGGCTGGGCAACCACCCCAGACAGAGCGAGAGCTTTGTAACATTAGACGAAGCATCTGATGTGCTACTTTCAAAACCGATCTCACTTCAAGCAACTGCAGGGAGACAGGAGGAGGGCAGGGCGAGGGGGTGGTGAATTCTGATCTGCTCTAAAGGGCATCTGCCATCTCATGACGAGACACTGCAAATACATGTGTTCATGTGTCTCCCCTGCAGCTGAGGACTTGCTGCATCTCCCTTCAGGACTCTCTGAAGCAGAACAGCTCACTCGCCACTGCCAATGGTATTTGTACTATAGTTCCTTGTATTAGGAGCAAGTCATGGTTCCCCTTGCTGAAATGGGAAGTTGGGATCAGGGCAGTAATCAGCGGTGAGGCAGGGGAGACGGGGAAAGGAGGAGTGCAGTTGGGGGAGCAGCTTTCCACACTCCGTTCCTGTGCAACACATGGGTTTTTCTTTGCAAGCGTCTGTAGTCAAGCTGATAAAGAGCCACAGGAAACCTCAGACGTACCCATGTAGTGAATTTGTAACTAAATACGGGGCTGCAGAAGGCTCAGAGAGGTTGGCTTTGGAGCAGGACTAAATATAACTGTCAGAAAGCACACTATGGGCTGCTCTTGCCCTGCTTTGTAGGTGGGAGAGGGGACATTTCCCTGCACTGGCCGTGCTCAGCAGAGCTCCAGGTAGTGATATTTGGGATGCTGCTGGGTGAAGGGAAAAACTGCCTGGCACCAGTGTTTATCAAGTCAGACGTGTTTGGAAGTGGAAAGACTCCCTTGGGCAGGATGGAGCAGCTCAGCTTTTCAAGGGAACCTGCCAGACTGCTGCCAGCCCAGCCCAGCCCAGCTTTCCCACTGCTAAGGGATTTGGCTTTGTTTTTCTTTCATGGCTTCAAATATTTCTGCATCTGCTTATTTTATGTTTCACATGTTTCACCTAGTCTAGGAGTTTTGATTTTTAGTGATTTCCATCAATTTTTGAAGGTTCACAAAATAGAGAAGTAGGTCTTTTGGGGAGACTGTGCATCCTCATTTTAAATGCCTCCCAGGAATAGCCTGAGTCATACTGCTCTCCACCAAGAATGAAGGGGGCTGAAATAACTCATGTAGATGGACACATCTCCATCCTCTGCCATGGGATTCTCAATCTCAGCCCAGGGTCCTCACACATACACAGCTAAAAAGAGGCTGAGCTTCAACTCCAGTTGTGGCTCAGATCTCAGAGGAGAATACCCTTTTCTGGGGGCAGTGATATGCGTTTCCAGGCACGCTCCTTCAGAGCTTGACAGTTCCTTTAATGGGTGTACCAGGCTATGGAGGTAATCTTATTTCCACACCATGCACTACCTGGGATACTTGCCTGGTTGGCTTACGTCGCTAGGTTCAGCAGAGGTTCTTTGATGGAGCTTGTGGAGGCTGAAGTAGATCATGGGGGTGCAGATTTCACTGCTAGGAGAGGTGAGCTGTGTGGAAGGGGCTGGGGAGATGGGGCAGTGTGGGGCGGGAGGTGGCCCAGGTGGTTTCCCGAGGCCCTTCCAGTTTACGCTGTCCCTGTAGGGAGGTGGGAATCCCAGCTGAGCTCTGCTTCTGGTGAGGCTGGATTCCCCTGCAACTGGTAGAGGTTTCTGGGTTTTTGCTGGCAGTGTGTCAGAATCACTTCTAAAAATCCCTGGCAGTCTTGGTGGTGTCACTGGGACCATGCTCTGGAGGTCATTAATCAGGCTGCAGCCATTCAGGGGATACACGAAGGCTGGTGGTCAGGTGAGCCCTCCCCTGGTGTGGGATAGCAGAGTGCTATGCCCAAACCAGGGCCCTTCTGTGTAGGTGACATACCCAAGGTGAACTATTCTTTCAGTGCAAAGTTCTTCACTTTTATGAATATAGCTAGACGGTTCCTGTAACTACCCTGAACTCTTGGGGGATGTAGCTTTCGAATCACTAAGGATTTATCACTACAAATATCATAGTTATTGAAAATTGAAGGGAAGAATGTGACTTCCTTTCTCACTGCCCTTTCATTTTTTCCTGCAAATGAAATAAAATACTGATGATACTCTGGGCATTTTAAGAAGTGCAGAAAGGAATTAGGGAATTGCAGCACTGCAAAAAAGTGAAATGAATGCAGAGAAGACGCCAGCCTCGCTGAGCTGGCAGACAGCAAAATAAGCAGTTACGGGATGAAATGTGTCTTGCGTCTGCTGTGGGGAAGGGAAGAGATCCAAGGGGGAGGAGGACGACAGAAAGCGGAGGAGCCCTTGCGGGTGCGGATCAGCGAAGTGAGCAGGTTCTGCCTCTCATGGGCACTTTTGCAGGGCCTGCTCTTACGCCCCTCACCGTCATATTTCCCTTTGACTCAGCTATCATCTCCCGATGGTCATGTGTGTTGACTGGGGCCTGTGAGCCCTTCCTGTCTTCTGGTAGAAAGCTTGTGGTCACCGGTGAGCAATGATTTCTGACACATGTACACAGAGCAGAAGTGAGCCCCGTCCAGACTCAGCAGCGTTTTGTGCGGGCTGCTGGTGCAGATGCTGCTCCAGGGAGAGAACTGCTGCTTTGCCGTCTAGATCCTGCCTGCTGCACCTTTATTGAGGAGCCAGTGCCCTTCAGGTGGGCCTGATCCACAGTCTTCTCCTCCCTCATCCTTGCAATGTGCCTGCCAGGACAGTCCTGTGCCCTGAAGGGAGCTGTGATCGTGGGAGCTGGAAGGATCCAAGGGAAGGTGAGCGCAGCAAGAAGTGAGTTTTGCCTAGCAGCTTTGGGAGAGGGTCCCTCATTGCATGGTCCCTCTGCTCCCACTCGCAGCAGCGAAGATGCAGGGTCAGGCTATGTTGGAGGATCCTGTCTCTAGCCTTATGGAGAGCCGATCGGGGGTTCCCAGGCAAAAGCAGTTTGTGACCCTCTTTTTTGCAGGGAGGACATCAATCCAGGTGAAGGCTTGCATTAGTCCACCAGGTACTACCTAGATCTGGTCCCCAGAAATTTGGAAAACATCCCCCTGTCCTCTGGGGATCAATAATTTGGGGAGAGATGAGGCTGGTGTAGGGAGTTGTCCCCAGCTGGGGGGTTTGATGTCTTGTCACCTTCTTCTGGTGAGGAGGTGACAACCTGGTTTGCTGTGCTGGGATTTCAGTGATGTGGCATGGTTAACGCTGAGGATCTGGTCCAAGGGACTCTCTGGGTCAGAGAGAGGAGCTGCAATGCAGTTCAAACATGTCTCTGTGCCTGCTGTCCCCATGCAGCACCCAAGAAAGCCATGGGCATGGGGGCCCCACTGGGTGTCTCACAGCGTGTGGTGGGTCAGGGCCTGATGAGCACAAAGTCCAGAGGTGGCTGTAACCAATCTCTTTTGCCAGATGGTCCATGAGCAGAAGGGGTGGTGATGGCAGAGGAGTCAGTAAGAAGGGACTTGTCCCCGCATCCTTTGCTCACAGGGACATCCTTCTCCATCCTCTCCAGGGAAGGAGTGATTCCAGCATCACTCATCCTCCCACCAGCAGCTGGAGCAGGATGGGCTAAAGACAGAGAGCGTCCTGTCTGACCTGCCAGGGGTTTTAAGGCCACTGCATCCTGGGAAGAGCCTGGCAGTCTGAGGAGCATTGAGTGGGTGTTTGGAAAGGATCCCGTCTTGATGGGCCAGGAAACAACCTGGCACGGTGCTGAGGACCACAGGTTTCTCCAGTGCCGGTGGGTCACATCTCCCACTGATCTGACACCAGCTCTGCCATCTTCATGGAGCGTGTCTGCATTTGCACATGCCTTCTGCTAAAATGCTTTTTCAGCTCTAATAGGTGTTGGAGCTTCGGATGGTTATTGTGTCCCTGCAGTGACACACAGCTACTAGACAGCATTCAAGGACTTTGTCCTGTCCACATGGCCTTATCCAGGTGATGGGGTTTGTCCTATATAGTCAGGCTCTTCCCAGAGCAGCATCACCATCAGGGCCAGGGGCTGGCAGTCTCCTTCCAAAGTGTGCTGAAGGTTGGGTCTTTGCTACCTGCCACTCTCAGCTCAACTGAAGTGTTGCCAAAGTGAAATTACCTAGTGTAAAACAACCTGGCTTCATTAATATCACTGGAGAGCTACCCATGCAGCAAGGGAGCAGCCAGCATCTGTAAGGACAAGGAACAGGGGATATGGGCACCTAGCAGCCAAGACCGTCTTCTGAAGGATAATGTACTGAGTGCCCTGAGACTCAGAGGGCTGGTCTCTCCCTCTATCTGTTATGTTTGCTTTACAAAGTCAAACTGAGTTGTCTCCCTGCTTCACTGCTGTTCCAGGGGAAAAAAAAAAAAAGGCTTTTCTTTTTAAATGCTCAGCACAAAGGCTGAATTTCGTCCTTGGTTACAGCACAGGCTCTTGTGTTCTTCAAATCCTTTCTTGCCCTAGCTGTGTTACCAGGTTTGGATTTGTGTTGGTGTGTATGGCAGGCCTAGTTGGAGTTGGGAAAGTCCTGATGATGCTCGGGAGAGAACTGCAACCAGCATCTCCCTCTGCCTTGGCTGGGGAGGGCAAGGGTGTTCCCATGGCCTGAATCACCCTGAACTCGGACTGACGTTGTCCAGCCCTTCCCATCTTCAGCTCCTCATTCCTCCCCTCCTCTTCTCTTAGTAGCCCTCGTGCTCTCATCCTGCGGAAGCTGTATCAGGGAGCAAAGCAGGCAGAAAACTCCCCCCATGAAAATAAAGTGAAGAATATTCTGCCCATATAGCTTCCATTACTGGCTCATGGCCAGACCAAGAGAGAACCGGCAGCTGGTGCTTGGCAGGGACCAGAACTGATTCAAGGCTTTCTCACTAGCTTGTTTCTATGTACATCCTTATGTGCTTCTTCTAATATGACTTCTATCTGTCTTCCCATAGACAGTGTGACTAGACCTAAATTATCCCTCTGAACGAACTGGGGAATAGTTTTCAGCATTTTACATTAAACTTTCTGGGGAGATCCTAGTACTCAGAGCTTGCAGGTGGATTACTGATTGAATTCCAGCTACTGCTGTGCAGATATCAGCAACTCCTGTTCTTCTTTGCAGACAGTGAAGAAAGCCAACACTTTTTAAGCAAACAAGTGAATCAAGAACTGAAGTCTCTCAGGCACAGAGGAATTCACATCCCACCAGCTCTTTTGAGTCCTTTTCTAAATCTAGAAACCAAGCGCTTGTGAGCAGGTTCTAAATTTGGCCAGCAGACTCTCCTCCCACGTGTTGGTAGGTAGGATGCGGATGTGGAAAACCACCGACACAATTAGCAGCCGGCTGTGTTTCAGCAGACGGCCTCTCTGAGGCTCAAGGAACGAAACGCAGAAGAGGCAAGTGGGCAGCCCACTGATTTTGCTGCTCAGAAGTGACAGTGCTGGTCTCTTGAGCTGGTGGTGACCTTAGTATTTTTCCCATCAGGAAATATAACTTTGAGAACCACAGTGACAAAAAATTAGTAAGCAAAGTAATGCTACTGTACAATATTTAGTGTACTTCTTAAAGTTGCAGGTTGTGCAAGCAAAGGGTTAGGAGAATCAGTCAGTTTCCTTCTGTAGCAATGATTTGAGAGGGCAACCTGTAATTTTTGAGCCACTGAGACTAGGAGGATTAACTGAACTTTCCTCTGGCCCAGACCATGGTATCCCTGGAGGCATGGCCCATTTCTGTTTCCAGAGGCAAAGCCCCATGTGTCAGAAGATGCATGAATGGTGCTCGGTGCAGGCTGCTAGCGTGGCGGTCCTTCTGTGGGCACAGAAGGGAGCACAAGAGAGCATCTTTCTCTTGCTCACCGCTCTGCACAAGAGGCTGCTGAACATCTCTGGAGGGCGGAGGATGAAGGAGGGGGTTATGTTGCATGGTGGATCCAGCAGGATGGATGTCTTGGCAGGGTCCCAGGTGAAAGCTGGACCCCTGAGCTGTGTTCCTGGGTCTGGGTGTGAGGATGCTGTTTGCCCGGCAGAGCTGTGGTTCTGCAGAGCCTGAGCTGCTGCGGGAGGCCAGGTGCATTTGTTACTCTGCTGACAAGACAAAACAGAGAAAAGAGGAAGCCATAGGACTGCCTAAAATAAAACAGCATCAAGGTAGCCCTGAGGCGTGAGGGATCTGGTGTGTCTTCTTGGCAGCAAATGCTGCCAGCAGCCTCTTTGTCCCCTTGCCACCTCCCTGTCCCCAAGCACAGCTTGGCCGCGCTTTCGCAGAAGGCATTAGGGGAAGGGGAAGCAGGGCCATTGCCTGGCTGGGGGGTTGGAGGAGTGGGCGAGAAGGGGAGAGTGGGCGACCGTGTCATGCCGCAAAGAGGAAAACACTGTGGGCAGCACCACGATTCACCCACAGGAAGTGCTGCTGTGTTCAGGTGGCTCCTTCCATGGAGGGTGCAGAAGAGGAAATGGTTTGCTGAGTTTAGTAAAAGCCCTCTGCCCCGCCACCCACCCCCAGAGCACCTCAGAGCACTCAGGGTTCAATGCTGGCTGTCTTGGGAGCCAGGTCCACTGATGCAGTGGTATCCATGTACTGGAAAGATGTTTGGCTCTCCCAGATTGGCATCGGGTGTCCAACTGAGCCAGGGCAGAGCTGGAGTCTCCCCCTGCTCATGGCCCTGGACAGAGCTGCCTCTCAGGTGTGCAAGGAGTGGCACAATTTCTGCTGTAATTAGTTCCTGGCCTCTCTGGCTTTCTGGCCTCTGCACTTTCAGATAAAGCTGCCTGAGCTGCCCTCACAGCTGGAAGCTGTCCATTCCCCTGCTGCGGTGAGCACGACTGTGCCGCTGCCCAGAGAGAAGCGGAAATCCGCCACGCTGGCTCGGTGCCAGGTCTTATTTCCAGACCCAGAGCCAGAAATAAAGGCCAGATGGGCCTGGGGTGGGTTTTGAAAACTTCACTTGCTGCAGGAAACCTTTAATGAGCTTCAGAAAACTGCTGAGAGCAGGATGCTCCTGGGGACTCGAGTCGTGTATGGCAAGGCTGGGGGTGTTCCCGCCAGTGTTCATCCATCTCCCCCTTCAGCTGCTGATCTGTTGGGTTTGGCAGTGGATATTTACAAATTTAGGTCCTACTTGGATGTTCAACAGAGCAAAAACATGAGCATCAGTGAGAGCCCATGGCCTGACTGTGCTTGGATGGACCCAGAGGACTGATGGATCTTTATTGTAATTGCTACCTGTGCCAGTCTGAGGACAGCTGGAGACGGGCTACCCATTATCAGACACAAATGTGGATGTTTCAGGAAAATCATAGAGTTCAGAGCTGGCGGGCTGGGGGCTTGTCATTCGTAATTGCAAGAAGAGAAGACAAAGTCTGCTGGCTGAAAAATCTCAATATAGAAATGCTGAAAGAAGTATTCCAGGTCACTCAGGCTTTAAATACATGCACCACAGTCCTGTGATTGCTGGTGTGCCTCATCAGCGGGGAGTGCGCTGGGGAGATGCTGCCTAGCTGTGGGCACTGGGAGAACTGGACCACGGAGCACCAGAGCCGTGGGCCCTGAGGGACCGCTCAGCAGCTGAAAAGCTGCTGCCATGGAGTATATCAGAGATGCCTCTCTGTGGCAGGACTGCTCCTGTGGCTCCCTGGCCGTGTCCCAGTTCTGCGCATGGCTTGGCTGGTGTCAGCTCTGCCTCCCCAAGCAGGGCTGCCCCGTGCTGGGCTCCCCAGCCAGCTGGTGATGGTATCGCAGGCAAACCCCCTTTCCTTCCTTCTCAGCTCTTGTTTTCTTTTCTTTTTTTTTTCCTCTTTCTTCAAAGAAAACAATACTTGGTGGCAAGGGAAGCTGTCCGGCTCCAGACTGGCTTCCTTCCGGAGCGTAACCTGCTCCCAAGTTTTCGTTGGGGCTTGTTTTTCTGAGGTGCTTTGCGGGATGAGAGCAGATCAGGACAACAAGCATAGAAACCTCATAGAAATTTAACTCTTTTTTTGTTTATTTGTTTTCTGTTTGGAGTTTAGATTTCAGACTCAGTTTGACTTAACCTGAATATTTCTTCTGAAACCCTGGGGAACAGAAAGTCTCCCTATGCCCTGCTCAGCGATGCGGGTGCTTGTCCCTGGGGGACTTCTCCCTCCAAAAGCGGGGCCAGAAGCAGGCCCAGAAGTTCAGAGGGGCTCAGCTCCAAGCTGAAGCTTTCTCCAGCAAAATGAAGGCCCTGACACATGCTGTGCTTGCCCTTGGAGCTATTGCTCCCTCGCTGAGCATCCTCTACCCCAGTGCTCCCTGGCTTTCTGCCCTGCACCAGTGGTGTCCCAGCGGCTCTGCGTGCCACCTCCCAAGGCTCAGACCAAGCCTGTTCTCCACCGCCAGCTAAGCCAATCGTGTCCTTGTTTTGCAGGTGAGACACAGGACCCAGGGCCATGCCCGAGTGGAGTGAGAGGGAGCTGCTGACTCGCGCTGCTGTCCGAGACGCCCCACAACTGCCGTGCCTGTCCCGTGCTGCAGCCTTGGCCTGGCCATGGAGAGCGCAGGTCCGTGACACCTCATGTGGAGGGGCAGGAGAGCTGCCGCTGGGGCTGGCAGGGGGCTGGGCAGCCGGGGCGCTGTGGTGATACCCACCTGAATGATTCACCCACCTTGATTTCCCCACTTGCGAAATACATAGTTATTGAGGGAAGGATAATTGTCTTTGGGCAGAGTAATATCGTGCAACGTGTGCCATAACTGCACAAGGTATTGGAAGACCCTGCTTGATAGATGGGAAATGAGACATGGAATGACTGAGGAACGGCCTGGAGATTTCCCGTAGAATGGGCACTTTGAAAATGCTAGGTTTGGAAAACATTCACATCTGAATTTTAAAACAGGTTCATGTTTTATTGTATGTTTTTTCCCATCTGTGCTTTGTTTTTATGCTGTTTCACAATGTGTTGTCAGTCTTTCTGCACCTCTAGGTCAGGATATAAACACTGAAGCATTTTATTTCATTTTTAAGTCACTAATGGCTGTTGCTAGTAGGTTGAGATTTGTTTTTAGATCAAAGGGTCTCTTGTTTATACTGGAACAAATGCTTTGACATTCTGCTCCCCATGAAGAAACCTCAAGATACCATGACTGCAGTCTCTTTGATTTAGAAAAAGGGGACATAATATTTATATCAGTGCTAAGAAAAAAACTTCCCATAGTAATTGAAAATATACACAGATAGAAAGAATAGGATATTTCAAGTAGTCCATTATGATGTGTAATTCTTTAGTGTAAAAATAGTAAACATAATAGTAAAATTCAGGAGCCTTATAAAATCACATAAGAGAAAATAACAGAAGAGAAAATACAAATTTCCAAAGCAAAATTCTGATGCTTCCCCAGATAACACTTCAAAATGAGAAAAATTCCTTGGACACTTTTGCTCTGTAATTTCTACCTGTGGGGGTGCAATGGCATGAACTATGGCAGCAGGGGTGGGGTTTTCCCCACATGCACACTTAACTTCAGCAGCACATTCTGACCATTTTGAACCTGAGTACGTGCTTGTTTTCTAACACAGTCTTGACTGAAGTCATGGGAGTAAATACTCCTTTGCAGAAGAAGCTTGAATTGAATGAATCCTCTGCACAAGCATCCCTAATGGGACGCATTTCCTTGGGGGCCAGTAAATAGGAGTACTGTGTTGGTTTTTGGGGTGACCCAGTACCCAGGACATCCCCAATACCTTCAGGTTTGCATTTCCGCACCTTGTTTTAAGCAGGTCTTGTGTCTGCTGCCCACGTGCCCTGGTCCCCCTCTCCTTGGACTCTGGATACTGCAGTCTTGGGCTTGGGGGGAGCAAGTGAGAGGCTTTGAGAGGCTCTTCATGAGTCTGGACATGCTGCTTGCCCTGGGAGCTGAGGACGAGAAGGTGGCAAGGATGCTGTGAGGGGAAGACTGCTCCTGCCTCACTGCAGTTCACCTGCTGTGCATCACTGGTGGGAATGGTGGCAACTTTGGGGTGCCACAATGACTCCCCTGTGTGCCAGCTGTGGGCAGGGCAGGAAGGAGGCAGGGGGAAACAGGCAAATTCAAGAGCAAAGCTAGGCAGGGAATGTGGTAATTTCAGCAATCCCAAAGGCAACCCCACATGCATGAGACAGCTCACACCTGGCAGTATGTGTTTTGAGCTCCCTTAGGAACTGGGCAAATAGCTCCTTGCTTGCATCCTTGCCACATGGGCAAGACTTGCTTAGTCACTGCTGACAGCAGTTCAGGTGCCATCAGTGAACACAGATGCACAAAACTGCACCAGGAAAGGACACTGGGATGCAGTTATCACAAATACCTGAGATCCGTCCTCAGATCAAGCCACGTTCTGACTGCTCCAGACTATAACCTCCTGCAGATGGAGAACATCACTTAATAATCCTGAACTTTGTATAGTGCTTTTCTCATTACAAGGGAGGAAGAATCATTTTGCAGATGGGGAAAGAGAAGCCCAGTGCAAGGAGGGAAACAAAGACAGGCCATGGTGGAGCAAAGGGACCCTGCATCGTTCCTGGCCCATACCCCACATGCCTTCAGGGCTGACTTTTATTTTACATCTGCAGTGTCTCAGAGCACGTGGCCAGCCAGCTGACGTGCTAGCTCGCTTGTGATCATGAGTGCTCACCCTACATACAAGTCATACCCCGAATAGAGTCTGAGGTTGTCAGACCGTTATTTTTGTCCGAGGTCAGGATGTAGTTTGGTTTTGATGCTGTAGAGTACAAGAAGTATGCATGGTGGTTACCAGACAATGTTTCTCACAAGAGCACCGGCCTCAGGTCCCTGCGTCAGGGAGCGGAAGGTGCTCGGCAAGCCGAGGCCCCAAGGTGTGGGGCCATGCCACAGGCGTGAGGAGCTGACGGGTGGGTGGTTTCATGCTGGGGAGAAGCTGTGAGGGTGGAAGGGAGGCAGTGAAATGCCCAGGAAGACTGGCTCTGTGTGGGTTTCCCACAAGGGGGTGAACTGTAGGCACAGACCTCATCGTAAGCGTGCTCCTCATGATGGGTGCCTGTGAGAAAGTTGCCTCCCCTCCCCAGGCGGCTCCCAGCCAGGCCAAATCCACACGGTGTTCTGTGGTGTGTGGCCAAAACACAGAAGTGTTTCTGGTCTTTCATAGTGCCAAATTGCACTTTCTTTTCAATAGCTTCTTTTTTTAACGTGTAATTTTTTACTGAACAAAGGAAGAGAGGGAGTCTGCAGTCTTACCTACATGAAAAGTTCTCTGCAGAGTTTCTCCACTGTCACGTCCCTACAAGACTGTTTTGCTCTTCAGTATTGCTGTATGGGCCACCAGTTCATGGGAGGCCATTCAGCCTCCAGCCCCGGTGGCCCTGGGGAATGCTCTGACTTGTTTTCCTCAAGTGTCTCTCAGGTTTGAGAAGCAGGGAGGGAGCAGGGCCGGGAGTCACTGCACTCACCACACACCCAAACCTGTTGCCAAATCCACCCTGGGTCCCATCCGCGTGCAGGCCGGCGGGCACATCTCTGGGAGCAGGTCTCCAAGAGGTGCAGGCACAGAGCTGGCTCCGCTGCTCACGTCCCCTTCGTCTCCCCAGAGGTGGAGTCGGACATCCTGCGCCGTGTGCGTACCCTGCTGCGAGAGCTGGACGGACACCACCCAGCCTTCCAGTGTGACCGAGGTAAGGCGAACGGCCTGGCACAGCTCCCACGGGGGCCCCAGAAGGGCTCAGCACCAGCCATCACCCTCGCTACCTCCCTGGGTGTTGCTTTGCCCCAGACCCTGCACTGTTCCTCCTCTCTCAGGTGGCACCAAGGCCAGGGGACACAGGGTGGCTCCACCTTCCTCACAGCTGCTCTAAAGTCTCCAGTCTGCTCCCAGAGGTGCTAAATCTCTGGCAAACTCCTGGTGTCTGTCACGCACTAACCTCAGCAGCTTTCATCCCTCCTCCGCATGGCTCTGTTACATCTCCTTCGCCCTTAACTCACCCAGAGCGGCCCAGTGTTGAGGTGGAACATTAAATGATAGAGTTTGGCTCTGTTCCCAGCTCTGACACTGACTCTCTGCACAGCCCTGTCCAACTCAGTACCTCTGTGCTTCAGTTTCCCCATATCTCCCCGTGGGCATATCACTTTGCAATGCACTGCTAGGCTCCTTGATAAAGAGTCATTTGAAATCTGTGTGTTTCTGTTAAAGCTGACCCAGCAACTGGACTGTTACAGCCTTAGGAAACATAATTGATTTTGAAAAATTGATTTTACTTGGAGCACATGGAATATTTTACAGTTAATTAAATTTGATTTTGCCTTGAACGAACCTTGACATCCGTAGAAGTGAGAAGCTTCATGGTCCTTGCTCTGAGTGTGAGTTATTGGCAGCCAGAGTTCAGGTGCTGTGTGCTGGGACTGGCAGGAACCCAGATTCCCCGGGGCAGGCTGTGAAACCAGGCAGTAATAAACAGCAGCAGAGGGAACAGAGGCTGAAAGGAAACTTAAGATGTTTTCTAGTCCATTGCCCGGTCTTGCTTTTTTCTAGTCGCTCACTCCCAGGATTTCAAGAGCATTTGTGTGCTCACAGCCTGGCTCTATATTATCATCTCTACATGGAAAAGTGGGACTTGAAAACACTGATGATTTTGCTCACAGCAGAGAGTGAGTAAGAGGGAGAGCTTAGCTCAGGAATCCTGCCTCAGTCAAGCCCTAACCAGGGCCAGATGACAACCTGAGATGCACTGGTAGTAGCTGTAATCTGGGGAGTTGCTCCATATTAACACTAGCCTGATGGAAGTATGGGCAAGCCCTGCAGTTCCATACTTAGCTATTTCCAGCTCCTGGAAGAGAGAGGGCGTTGCAAATTACCTGTTATGCTTTCCCAAAAGTCCCATGGTGTTTCAGGTACGATACATTAATACTGCATTCAGAATCACGGCACTGGTTTAGCTCTGATAGTGATGCCAGTACAGCATCCCAATGGCTGTTTTATGGAGCAAGAGTACTGCATAGTGCCCAGGTCTCCTGATTCCTCTATCAAACCCTGCTTCTGACCCATCAGTTCCCTGCTTGGCAACCTGACCTCTCTTGGTTTTCACTTCTCAGGGATGCTGCGATGGACCTTGCATAAGAAGATTGATCAGAATCCCAATAACAGCTCCATCCTGGTTGGGATCCTGGTGAAAGAGCTGGAAAGGGTGAGTGCTGCCTTCTCCTGACTGCCACAGCTGGCCCCTCCGCAATGTGTGCCCTCGGTGCTGCTGTAGTGCCTGGGGGGAGCAGAGCATCAGGAACTCGTCTGTACCAGCAAGGTTCTGCCTGACTCTCTCTTGGGGCATCCCCATCTCTCCCTATGAGCCCCAAAAGTCAGTGCCTCTGGGAAGATCTTGGCTAATGTGTTTCTGGGCAACTGAGGCCCAGCTGGGGACCATGGCTCATAGCAAAGAGTGGAAAAACTCTGTGGGACACCAGGGTAGGGCTATAGCCTGGCCCATTGCCATGGGAAACAGGCTTTGCCTCAAATGATGGAAATTTCTCCTTTATGTCACTTACTCCTCCCAGAATAGTTTCCTTTCATTGATTTGTCACTTTCTGAACTAGAGCATCCTCCACATCTTGGGGTGACCAGTTTAATGGTCTATTATGGTTTAATTAGATGTCATGTGCAGAGGTAGCACCTTTTGTTTCTTATGAGTCTGCCTGATAATTTCTTTTGGAGCTTTCTCATTCTGATGTTAGGAGGAACAGCTAATGATCCTCCTCTACTTTCTCCTCTCCATGCGTGGGGGGGGCACATCCCCTCCCTTTCCCAGAGGAAGAGCCCCTGTTAGTCATCCTTTGGGCAGAAACCTTCCCATACCATTTTCTCTGTATCTTTGCTGTTTCTACTTTGGAGCTGAAGGGATGGAGCTGCACACATACACACTGTGGATGAACAGGGCACAGTGGCATTCCCTGCTTTGTCCCCTACTCCTTTTGTGACAGTTTCTAACACTTGCTTTGCTTTTTTCAATCCATTAAATTTCAATATCCAAGAGCTCAGAGCCCATTACCGCCCATGCAAAGCCAGGGCTGTTTTCCTTTATGTGCCTTGCTTGGCATTTCTCAGCTTGCACGTCTCCCACCAGTGGATGCTGAGTGCTGGGAGAGCTTTCTACAACGTGTGCTGTTGTTGTTCCTGGTTACTGCCCCAAGTAACTCAGCACACTCTGCAGATGCTGTCACCTCGCTCTGTCCACGCTGCTGTGTCACACACTTGAGCCATGTCAGCCCAGCACAGATCCCCATGCAGACATCAATGTGCTGGGAAAATTTAGCAGTTATTTCTAATCTTCATTTCTCACCTTTTAAGTAAGTGAGTCCATTTGCAGGCTGTTCCTCTCACGCTATTGTAATTTAGCTTCCATCAAAGCCTTGGGGAAGGATATTTATCAAGCAGCTTTTCTAAATCCAAATAGACAGGAACACCCACATTATCCATGGCTATGGATGCAGAGACTCCTCCAATGTGGTTGAGGTCTGCTTTCCTCTACAAAAGCCATGTCAGTTTCTCCCCATTATAACTATTATTGCTCTTCTGCTCTTATTTTTGTTTGCCCAGGAGGTATGTCAGGCCTCCTGGTCTATAATTCCCTTCATCTCCCTGAAGCTCTTCTTAGAAATTAGTGTCACATTTTTTTTTATTCCTCTGGCAGTGTGGCAGCCCTGAGCAGTCAGTACCAACCACAGATAATAATTCAGCAATTTCATGCTTGAGTTCCTCCAGGGCTTTGGGCAAGTATCAGCTGGTCTCAGCAATTCAGTATTATTCATTTTATTGACCATTTCTAAAGCTTTGTTGTCATCAGTTCAATTTAAATCAGAGCCATCAGCACATCATCCCTGAAAAAAGATGCTGGAGCAAAGCTCCCTAAGCACTAGGGCATCAATGTGAGGATCTCTGTCAGCCGCTTGGCCATCCTTGGCTTGTCGAGTCTTCTCACGTCTCGCCAGCTCTGCACACTTTCTGTGCTTCACATGGCCCAGGAGCCAAGCCACTGCCTCAGCGCACCAGAGATGATGCTTGCCGAAAGCGGGGCCAGATTCACAGCACATCCCTCCCTGCCACTGGGATGCTAGATTTGTCACTGTAGGGTCCAGGGTTTGGTGTGGTTTATGCTGTAGGGATCAGGGCTGGCCAAGCTCAGATCCTGCCCGGGCTCCCCTGGCAGCAGGGCCTTCTGCTCTGCATCACAGCTCCAGCTACCCGCTGCTGCGGCTCTGCGATGGGCTGTATGTGGGAAGCAATAAGCCCTGGCTCCTCATAATTTGCTGGCATACTAGTGTTCAGCACAAACCCATCTATTTGATGGGAATAATCTAGCTGAAAGGTTTCCAGACTAGCTCCAAACACCTCTCAGCCTTATGGACCTCTGCGCTTTCTCAATGCTTTCGTTCACATGAGAGAAAGCTCAGTTTCTGCTCCCAGTTCCCCTGGCCTGTGTGCACAGGGATGTTTTACAGCACAGCCATCTCTGCTGCCTCTTGTGTGGGTTGCTCTCATCCCAGCACCTGTAGCCACGTTCTCAGCCCAGCCTCTGGATCAGCGCTCTCTTGGGAAGCAGTCGCAGATGCCCCTCTGCCATTCACTGTGCTGAGCCTGCCCTGGTACAAACCTGCACCTGCACCAAGCAAGGACAATATGGCATGGCCCGTTCCCCCAAACGCCACTCTGCTAGGAGTGGAAATGTGGTCCAACAGAGTTACAGGAGGGCAGAAGAACACTGGCCAGTATAAGGCACTTTCATGCTGTTGTAAGTCCATTTCCATTAGGGCCAGACCTAGATAGGACATTATTTAAAAGGGAAATAAAAGGAGTGCTTGCCCCAGAGGTGATTGCCTTGAGTTATCCCATGAGGTCTCTTCCTATGCTGTGAGGTTTCCCAACAGAAGAGTGTGCTCCCTTGGAGGCCTGACCAGCGCAGCCTGCCTGGGTGAAGGCATGCTCCTTTAGCTGCAATGAGAGGGACTGATGTTTCCTGGCTAATGCCATCCTGGTTGCTCCCTGCTGATAAAGCTGCTCCTGTGGGTGTGCTGTCAGCTCTGTGACATTCATCCACCTCCTTGGTTTCAATACTCTCTTCCCACCTCTTCTGTCTTCCTCCTTTGCCCTCTGCAGTGCCCTTGGCCAGGCTCTTTGGGAGCACAGGACCTGGGCAGACACCTCTCCCTGTCCAGCACCCTAGCTCCCAATCCGTCTCTGGTCGCTCAGGCGAGACTTCTGGGCTTCTCATCCTGGTGAGGGGAGAAGGACCAAACACAGCCCTTGTTGCACACCCCAGTGATGAGATGACATCAACCACCCTGAAATCAGTGTCACCAGCATCACTGTGGGCAGGCAATACCCCCTCTCTCAAAATGAGCATCCATGAAGCATGGGGTGGAATACCTTTCCCAGGTTTATCCAGGGGCATTCTTGTTTTTGGAGATGTAGTAACAACCAGACCAGGTTGCAGAGAAGGGCTGAGGCTGTATTGGGTCTAGCATCCAGCGGGCTTCCCATGGCCCAGGATGGGGAACCGATAGCATCTCTCTCCTCCCTGTCCGCTCTAGTTGCTCACACACCAAATGCAAAACAGGCTTTTTCCAGAGGATTTCCAGCCAGTAGTTTTATATTTCCACAAGAATTTTTCCAATGGAAGGAGCTCTCTAATGAGCTCAGTTAGAAACTTTTGCTGTTTCTGTCCCACCACAGGTGTTCTCTATGCACTGTACAGCTCTTGGTGTGGCAAATGACACTTCTGCACCGGGCTCCTGAAGCCCTCATGCCCCTACAGCAGGCTCTAGCACTGCAGTACAGCTATGGCCACAGCAGTGTGGCCTGTCCCACCTGCATCCCTCCCCAGGGCTCAGCTCATGCAAATGGCCCAGGAGGCAAGACCTGTCTGCTTCGGGACCTGCCCCAGGAATGTTTTTCCCACTCTGATGGTCCATGGAGGGATCATACCTTCAGCCCCAGCCTGCAGTCATGTTTCCCAAAGTGCTTTGGCCTAGCTGGGCTTGGGCCTCATCTGTCCCCTCACTGCTCTCTGAGATCAGCTCAGCCACCTCCTTCTCCTTGCCATGTGGGGATGGGCACTGTGTCCCTCTCGCATGTCACTATCTGTGAATTGTGGCAAGATGGGTGGTGGAGGAAGCACAGCCTGTTCTTGTTCTGGAAATCTCAGCTCTTCCCAAAAGATGCCCTTGATCCTGAGGCCAGGAGCATCATCCCCATGCCATGCTGAAGGCCCGCATTACCCCATTTGCCTGAACCACTGAGGAGCCAGAGGATGGCACATCCCATGGGGCCTGTGGTGGCTCCCCTCTTAGTCTGATTTCCACTGCTTAAGACGCTGCTCAGACATCTCACCACCTTGTCAGTTGCTGGCTGGCCAGGGCAAGCACTGATTGTCTTTTTCGATCTTGCAGGCTGAAAGAAGTGACTACAGACATTACATCATCCCCTTGCTGCATACACTGATGTATGCATTGATAAAGGTAACCTACCATGGGGTTTTGTTGGGACAAAATCCAGGGGAATCAGAAGCCACAGGGTGGACCATCTGAAGTCACTCGGCAGCCCTTGCTGGTCCTAAGTGTTTTGCTGTGCCATACTTATTCCTGTGCTGAAACATCCCAGTACGTGCCCAGCAAAGCTCTGGAACTAGCACAGATAGATAGATTCAACCACGCACTTCCCAGTGTGATGTATGAAAACTTGGCTGAGACATTGGCACCTGTTATGTGTATGGGAGTGATGAGTTCTTCCAAATGACCCCCTTTTCGGGCAATATTTTGGTACCCAATGGTGCAAGGAGCCACATTGCTGAAAAAGCCTGTTTGCCCAAGCACTTTTCCAAACGTGGCCAAAAGGTGTACCTGCAGCCCTTCAGTGTCTATTGCTGGAGGTCTCCAGAACCATCTTAAGCTCTGGTTCTATTTTATATATTGTATTTAAACCCAGACTGAATTGGGTGTAGCTCTGTGTCCTCCTGCCCCAGGGCACCCCATGCAGACGTTTCTTCTGAGGATAGAGCATCGTTTGGGATCGTTATCCATAGCATCTCTTTAATGGATTCTTTTTCTCTCCAGGCTCCCTGCATCTCTGAAGATCTTTGCAGCAGAGTGTATGATTTCTGTAAGAAGCTGCTCACCCTGCCCAAACCTTTCTGTACCATTGGTTTGGACTATGCTGTCAGGCTGAAAATGGAAAGGACAGCCCCAGGTATGTGGGCTTTCCCTCTCTGTCCATGTGTGGCACAGTGAAATGCTTGGGACCTCGAGGTAACAGCAGCGTGGGTTTCTGTGCCTGTGCTGGTCTTTGCCTAACACAGTGAGATGTGGCAGAGCAGAGGTGCAGGCAGGGATTTCCGCACAAGGCTGGCCAAACTCATGAGGGACCTTTGAAACTGTTTGGATGTGAAGCCTAGGTTGTCCCCTCCTGATTTCAGGCTGCCAACCGCTGTGCCTTAGCTACTAGCAGAAAACCTTGGTATCCTCCTGCTGTCAGTGGAGATACCATAAGAGTCAGATCCATCTAAGGGCTGCCTGAGCTGTCATCTGTATAGGTGAAAGTCCAGGTGGTTATACACCCTCCACCAGCTATATAGGAAACCAAGGGTGCTGATGTGCCCAGCTGGGGCACCCCAGTAAATTCTGGGGGATGAATTGTGGCCCAATGAAGTCTGAAAACCAACATGCTACACCCCCACCATTTTTCAGAGATCTCAGTTTTGTAACGTGAATGTTGTATCTAAAAATGAGTTGCCTCCTGTCCAGCATGGGCTCTCCCACCACTACCTATTTATTATAATCAAGTTTTAAGGCTAAAATACCGCTAGTGTCTGCAGAGAACAGATCCTTTTAGAAACAAAGCCAGGGAACAATTCTGTTTTCCATTTTCTCTACATTGCTCAATAAAGTTCCTCTTACTGAAGTCTCCTTTAATAAGAATGTCTAAAAGCAATCCTTGAAAACAGTCAGACACCTTGTGAGGTGGAGATAAAATACAAGGAGCCTGGTGGGAAATCAGAGAGAAAGTGTGGTTATCAGGAGTCCTAGTCCAACACTATCACCACAACTACTTCGCTGGCAGCATTTTGTCTGGAGCCCCAAGGTCCACCTTCACCTCACCTGACTTTAGCTAAATCAATGATTCAATATGGAGAGATGGGCATCTCCAGCAGAGATTCATTCCACCTAAGCTAAGAGCTTCTCTTTGGGAGCACCATGGGGTTTAATAAAATGATTACACACTGTAGTTAGGTACTTGAGCAAAATGGGCTGGATGTGGGCCCTCGCGTCTCGGTTACCCCAGTGCCATGTGCAGGGAAAGCACACCCCTCCTGATTCGGAAGGGCTTTGTGCTCTTAGTATCCATGCAAACAGTGCCCCCAGAGGTTTCCCCAGTGTAGAATCAGGTGGAGAAGTCAGGGACTTGGGCTCTTCCTCCTGCTTCTGACTCCACCCACAAACTCATAATTCACTGAACAAAGGAAGGGAAACACAGGAAATCATCCTTGAATAGAAGGTTTTTTCTTCTTATTTAGCATGGTCTATCTTTGTCCTTGACTATATTTAGCATTGGGTCTGATTCTTGGCTCTCTTACATAATCTCTCCAGCAACATATTTTCACCTATTTGACAGACCTACTGTCAAACTCCAAAGTGCTACTGGGAACATCACCAAGCTGCTCTCCTGAGTTGTGTTATTATTTCTCATGCTCTGATATCTGCACGTTTTATCTTCTTGTGTTTGTTAGGTATGTTGTACCAAAGAATGGTGATTTCCGAACAAAGTCTTAAAAGTGACCCGTACCCTTATCAGGAAAAGTGAGTCCTTGAACATGTTGTTACTTTTATTTCTGTTACAGCATTTTAATCTTGCAGTAAAATTTGTCCTGTTCCTGAACTCTGAATTTATATTGGATAGAATAGACAATTTTGACATAAACTACATGGCAGCATGTGGTATTGGGGGACAGAATTTGGTGCTATCCACTGCCTCCCTAAAATAAGCTTTGTGTTGGGAAAAGCATGCTCTTCCCATGTGTCCCAGTTGATTTGCATGGTTCTGGGAAGTGGATAGCTTTTCTGGGAGAGACAGGCCAGAGAAAGTGAATATCTGCAATAGCCCCTTTTTAGGGATATTGGAGATGTGAGCTTCTCACTCCCACCAAACGTCAGTAATTGGGAGTCCACATTTCATCTCTTTCTCCCCATCCACCTGCCCTATGCAGGGTTTTCATCTTTGCAGATCCGGAGCTGCTCTCCGAAGCCATCTGCAATGCGCTAGTCACCGACACCGAGGCTGCTCAGGTTTCCCAGAGTCCCCGGGCGTGCATGTCTTACGTGATCATCCATGCCATGCTGGCAGGCCTGGGTGAGGGCTGTGACATCAGTGGCTTAAAGAGGAGCCTGCAGGTAATCAGCAGCATTTCTGCAGTGATGCGCGTGGGTTTCTAACAGGCCCCTCTCTTGTTGGGCACCCTGGAGTGGGGAACAGTTTTGCAGCAAGTGGGGAACTGGCCTGGCCCCTGGTTGCTGGTCACCATCCCCAGTAGCCCCAGTGTGGCTTGCAGGGCTGGGCTATGAGCAGGGCTGGTGTTAAACCAAATAAATCCTTCAAAAATAAAAGGGTTGCTGCAGCAAGGGGGTAGGAGCAAGAAACAGAGGCATGGGAATCTTTTTTGTACTCTCTTATCAGACTGCTGCAGATGTCACTTGTACTCACCAGCCCATGGGGATTGCCAGCGCCTGATGGGAGGGATGGTTGGGGGTAGCTGGGGATGAGATGTTTCGCACTGGACATGCAAAAGTTGTCTGCCATAGCTGGCTGGAAAGCAAGATTGTCATTATCAGGGGGCAGGGGGATTTTCTGTTTTTTTTTTTTTTTAATCTAACTTTGGCCACATTTCCTAGGCAGTTTTGCCCAGCGTAAAGGCAAAAGATGGAAATATGTTTGGTTCTCCCAAACTGCTTTTCTTGATGTGGGGGAAGGGGCAATGTTAGGCTGTTCAATATTCGGTTTGAATCTTCAGTGTTGCACAGCAAAGCTGGGCTCTGTGGCTGAAATATATGCTCCTCTGTGAGCCTTGTTTTGGCATGAAGAGCTGCTGGTCATTTCAAAAATATCTCAGCAGAAAAGATTCAATGAGTTTTCTCCAAAATCTCCCTCAGGGAGCTGTAGGGCCCTGGCAGCACAAATGAGTGGTTCAGACAATTTTGCAGGGGCTCTCAGCAGTTTCTGCCCCAAGGACACGTTTGTGCCCTTGGTGTCTGCTCTTCCCATCTCACGGGAGTCTCTCAAGCTCCCGCCTCTGTGGCAGTGCCCATCAGCTGTGAACCTGGTGGAGGAAAAGCCTTTGAGGGGCCAGTACAGCCAGCCTCTCTCCTCCTTCAGCCTGCCATGGCCAGCCCGGGGTCAGGAGGACACTTTTGTCTTCTGCTGCAAGATGGTGATTTTTGCAAGGTTCATTCACCCTCTTCCCACATCTTGTGCCTTCCCACATCCTTGTCCATTGAGTGTCTTCTCTTTTCATACCTCTGGGTGTTAATAGTGGCTCTATGTGACAGGATATGCCCGCGAGCGATGTAGAGCACTGGTTCCGGCAAGTGGTGGTGGCAGTCGAATGTACAGGAAACGAGGTGAATGCAGACCGCAGCCAGCACATGGCGAGGCTGGAGGAGATTTACCGTGCTGTTCTTGGCTCCGTGCCAGCAGGTAAGTGTTGGGCTGGCTGCACACAGTGGGATTAAGGGAGTCCCATGGGGTGGCTCGAGTGGAGCTGGCAGACCCCTTCCTTGCTGTGGTGTCCTCCCCTTTGCCTTCCTCCAGCCGTCCATCCCTGCCTCCACCTTAGCTGCATTCATCAGCGGGCTCGGGGCTTGGTCCTTGCACCCTGGCTCCTTGAAGCAACCCAACCTCCCAGCAGCTCTGCTCTGGGATGGCAAACTGCATGTGGTGCTGGAAGGCAGATTTGTCACCCGAGGAAACAGACTGTGGCAATCCCTGCTGCTAATTCAGCTGCCCTGAAGCCCAGAGACGTGTCCACCACTTGCAAAAGGTGCCGTAGGAAGTCTTTGTCAACCAGGAAGGTGGTACACACTCTCCAGTGCTCTGCTGGTGTAAGATGTGTCCTGGCAGGATCTAGATTGGGAAAATGCTGTGCACTGCTCCTTGTACCAATGCAGTGGACTCTGGTTTCTGCCACCTCCTTCCACTCCCAGCAGCTCTCTGTTCTGGCGTGGTGTCATTGTGGATACACGTTATAACTAACATCGCCACCTGCCACAGCTCCTTGCACAAACTGGGGTAGACCAGAGTAAAAATGGGGTCATGTTTCCCTCTTTCCTGGCTGCTCTCGGTGTAAGGCCCCTGTACTCCCTTGCACTGGCCTGGTGCTTGTGAGCTGGTCCGTGATTACCTGAACTCACTGAAAGAGCTGGCAACCATCCTGCTGCCAGATACCAGGAGGAGCAGCCAGCAGTGAAGGAAGAGGAGTGATACCTTCTCCTTTTTGTGGCAGTGAGCTATTAAATTGTCTCACTGCTTCTCAAGGAGCCATAATGGGTGTAAAATAGCCCACAATGGTGGGGTCCTGCCATGTGGGTTGGAGGTCGGTACTAGAATCAGTTTTATTTATTCTGCAATCCCTCTGCTGTCTGCAGTGGAGAAAGGTGCTTCAATGCCCTGTGCCTCAGTTTCCCCATCTTCATTTCTCCCTTCCCCAAATGGTGTAGGTACACCCTTACAGCACAATTTGTGAATAATGGCTGGAAACTCTAGATGAGAGCTGAAGACTGTGATTACACCCTCAGGATCTGGTCAGAAGGCAATCAAGATGGGAGAGCCCTGGAGGCTCAGTGTGTGTTATTTCAGCCAGCATCCGACACAAAGTACCAAGGGGGTTCATGCACCTGGGTGGGAAAACTGGCTTCTCCCATGTTTGAACAAGCCTCCTTGCTTCCCCTAGGTGACACTCCCTTAGGAGAGCTCCAGGGTATCCCTCTGCCCAACCCCAACATCAGCTTTCACCTCTGGACAGAAGACGACCAGCTCTGTGAGTGCCCTTGTCGGGGACTACGGTAAACTTGGACCATGCCCAAGGCTGGAAAACCTGTGCAAAACGTGTAACTTAGCCCCAATTCTTTGGACATGAGTTTCATATCTGCTGGCTGGGAGCCAAGCTCCTGGGCATTGGGTGCTGACTGCACCTGGCTTCCCTGTCGTGGGGCATCAGGGCCAGACCAGGGCAGTATGAAGGGAGAGGGGCAAAGGAGAAGAGCTGAGGACCCTATGTGAGAGGCAGCAAGAGGACATGCCCAAGGTACCTGTTTCGAGTGATATTGAGCTATCTTTGTGTTGGAATAGGAAATAGAACTGAAAGACTGACTCCTCTCAGAGTTGATGGTGGAGGTGTTGGCCCTCTGACTGAATAAGAATAGGGAAACTGAGGCAGAATTAGAGCTCAGCATGTGTTCGGCTTTATTTCCCTTCTGAGGGCTCCCAGTTGGACACATTAAAGTGAGGCATGAAGGCAAGGGGCTGGTGGCTGAGCCAGTGGGAGAGAGATGGTCACAGGGCAGAGCTGTCTGGCTGCCTGCCAGCAATGCTAAACCAGGATCCTGAAGCCATAAAATTGGCACATCCATCTTGCTGAGGTGTGTGAAGAAGGTGCTTGGGTCTGGGGGTGCGGAGGAAGGGCTGCCCTGCGCCAGGCCCTGGGCAGCACTTGGTGACTCCCGTACACTGCCTTTGACCACCCCTGGGCTTTCTTCTTCCCCAGGGAAGGAATTGGTGCTGTTCATCCGCCCGCTGTCACAGAGCTGCGAGCCGGACCTGCTGAGCCAGGATCTGGACAACTTTGAAATCCAGGACATCATTTCGGACTGTGAGTGCTGCAAGCAGACCCGCTTCTCCGTGCTCTCCACTGACAGTGGCATCGAGCGGGACCTACCCGCAGCGGCTGAGGAGTCCGTAGCGCCTTGCAGAGCTGAGACAGAGCAATCCCGGCTCCAAAGGAAGGGTGGCATTAAGAAAAAGGCGTCCCCGTTGGAGAGCGTGGCCTTCCTGCAGGCTGGCTGCAACAGTCCTGGGGCAAAGCAGGTGATGAAGCCGCAGAGGAGGTCAGGCATCACCCCAGAGCCTGTGGCCCTGCTGCAGAGACAACACACTGCCCGCATCGTGCTGCTAGGGGATGACAGGATCCTGGGGCGCTTGGCCCAAGCATACCACTCATTGAGGTAACTGGTCACCACCCTCTGTTCGGCTCTTTGGGCTGGGGATAGGGAAGACAAAGAGGGTGCTTTGCTGTTCAGCCTGTAGAAGCAGCCAGGACAGGAGGGGATGTGGTTGGGCTCTAGCATTATCTGGGACAGGATGGGACCCAGGTGTTCTGTGCTCGAAGATGTCAGTCTTCGCCGGCTGCACGGCGCTGTTTAGCCTCATTAGCCCAATTGCTGAACACAGGGAATCTTTCCCTTCTGTCTGTGAAACAAGTTAAAGGAACAATAAAACCAGGCAAGTTTCTGATAAAAAACTGAAATTTTCCAGTGCAGAAGGGAAAAATCCTAAAGAAAAATTGTTTCCTAGCCAGCTATGCCCAAGCGGGTGATCCAGGCCACAGAAAGCACTGTGCAGTGGGTCTGAGTCACAATGCAGGCAGCAGCTTAGGGACCAGAACTGGGTGAGGAGGGGACAGCTGGTGCCATCCTAGAGCTCATCCGTGGGACTCCCGTCACCCCGCTCATCTCCTCTTGCTGGATTTCCTCACTCTGAGAACCTGAGGACATTACTACTATCCTGTTGCACTGGGCAAAGGAGGCATGTAAGAAGTGTAGATGCATGCAGTTCATACCCTTTTTGCAGAGCAGCTGTGGTCTCCCAGCACTGCCCAGCCTTGGCCAGGAGCCATTTTCCTCTACCTTCACCTTTAGACGTAGTTATGTTATTTTTCCATTTCAAGGAAACGAGAAACACGACGAGTTTTCCTGACTCCAAGGCTGAACCTGCAGTTCTACCACATCCCGGTTGTGACAGGGCAACCAAATACATTGGCTGTTGCGGTGAGTTTGGGCCCAGTGGCTCAGGGCCTTGTTGCTGGCTGCTAGCGTCTGACTGTTTTTTGGAGGAGGAGCATGAGGTTTTACAGGAATTCACATCCATTTAATGCCTAGTTCCTAGAATAAGGAGAATGGGAACCAGGCCAGGGCTGCTGGGCTGGGTTTGCAGGCTGGCTTTGGGAATCCATCAGCCCCAGAGATGTTCAGGTTGTCCCAGCCACTCTGAGGGGATAACTGCTAGCCTAGAAATGACATGTAGTTTTGCTGCTATGCTGCAGCTC
Organism: Apteryx mantelli; assembly: GCF_036417845.1. Lineage (NCBI taxonomy): Eukaryota > Metazoa > Chordata > Aves > Apterygiformes > Apterygidae > Apteryx > Apteryx mantelli. The sequence continues at coordinate 5,494,537 of NC_089996.1, forward strand.
TACCCAGCTGTAGGGGCATTGAGGGAGCTTTAGCAGAGAACCAACGCTTTTCCTTCCTCCCAAATGCTCAGGAAAAGTGGTTGCCCCTTTCTGAGGTCTTTGTCTCCTGGGTTTGCTCCAGTTTTAGTTCTGAAAGCCATGACCTTGCAGTTTAGTCTTGGGCAAATCACTTCCCCTCAGAGATCCTCGGGACAGTGATAACAGTCATACTTGTCACAATAGTTTGAGCTGTCCTGGCGCTGGCTGTAAGTCCTGATGAATGTGCCATTATAAAAATAAGTATTTCTTCTTTTAATTCTTCAATGAAATTTGTTCTTGAGCACCAGCAGAGCAAGTGCTGCAAGAAATGTTTTGCCATCTTCTCTGGGCCAAGCAGAGACACTGACCCACTGTCAGAATTTAGTGTCACTAATGCAAGCATCCAATGCAAGCATCACTCACACTAAAAAGGGAAGAGAAATGTCCCTTTTCTCCCAGCCTGAAGATTCCTAGGGAAAGAGATGTATAAGACCAGCCAAGCGGTGAAATTAGGCTCTGCAATGAGTCGCTGCTGGCTTTGCCATGGCCAAAACCATGAAGAATTGGGCTGGCAGCATCACCTTGTCTGCTGAGTATGGGGGAGCTGCTCAGAGAGCATCACTTCCCAGCCTCCTCTGGCTCCTAGCAAGATTTTCCCCAGGAAAAGCAGTTATTTCTGTGGCTCTGGGTGTTTTGAGTTGCCATCTTCTGAACTGTGTGTTTCTCCCGCAGAACTGCCCTGCCGCTGGCCGTGAGGAGCTCTGCGAGGTGGCTGGGTACCTGGGCCGAGCTGACCCGTGGTACGAGAGCAACATCAACACGCTGTGCCACATGATTCCCAAACTGGCCACCATGGTATGAGGGAAACCTTCCCACCTCCCCCAGCACCTCTTGAGCCTGGCCCATTTCTCAAACACTCCTGAAATACCCAAGAACAAGCTCATGCCCTGCAAAGCCCCTCCATGCCCCAGACAGAAGCTTTCTCCCTGCAGACTTGTGGGCCTGGTAGCCAGGGAAGGTGCAGATGGCTAACACTGCCCTAGCCCACAAGACCTATTTGCTACCATGGGGGGTTTTGGCCAAGCAACAGGAAATGGCAAATTTCAAAAGAGAAAATGTAAATGAGGCATGTGCTGAAATACCCCTGCTTTCATTTCCTGGCAGTTTGATCCACCATCGATAGCGTCCAGAAAGGGGCTAGTAGGTGGGTGCGAGCCTTCACCTCTCCTGTTTGGTTTGACGAGTCATCACAGTGCAACTGAGCATTGCCATGGGCAACAGCCTCGTTGCTCTTTCTTTATCTAGGAGGGCTTAAGGGTTTTTGTGACAGTGTTTTTGAGAAGTGACTGTGGCTGATCCACAATGTGATTTTCCCCTCAGCCTTCCTCTCCGAGTAAGCATCTTGTGACTGATCTGTTCCTCACTGATGTGATCGCGTACTATGTCCGCATGGGCATCCAGCCTGTCTGCTTCCAAGTGTATGCTGTGAAGGTGAGTGACACATCTTGTGCCTTCACATGGTCCTGCAAGGGCTCGCTCCCCCTTGCTGACAGAGCTGTACAAAGTCAAAGGGCTCCAAGGGCTTAGCCTAGATCTATGTGCTCACCAGCTCTCCCCGTCCTTGACAGGCTTCCAAATCTAGTGACTCCATGTAACACAGCTCAGCTGGAGTCAATGATTCTGGGAAAACTATTTCAGGATCATATAGGACAGCAAAGAGATCCTTGGGATTAGCCCATAAGCCCAAGAATTCCCTGCTCTGCTGGTCTCTGGTTTACTCAGGAGCTGTGGGACCTCCAGGTGATTTAGATGGACATGAATCTTCTGGGTGGCTCTGCCAACCCTCTCCTACACTTTGCAGGGGCTTTGCAGGGTTTCCTGAAACACTGTTTTCTTTATTTATTTCCTGCCAGCTTTTCTCTGAAATGGCATGAGAGTGAGACCTAGTGTTTGATATGAGAGCAGAGAACTTAGCAAAGAACTACTGTATTTGGTCATGTAACAGCAACTCCCCTTCTGCTTCTCTGGTAGTTTTCCATCTTCAAAGCTTAGGGTGGGACCAACGCACATATCTCCTCTTAATCTGCCCATAGCCAGTGTGGTATTCTATTGCATCAAAGGGGCAGCTATTACTTGAGCAAACTGGCACTGGGGCTTGCAAAGAGATGGAAGAGCTTTGGTATTTACTGGTAGAGCACCACAAGGCCTTGAATTAATGGCCTGTAGCTTGTAAGCACTGGGAACACCTGGTCCTCAGCTTGTGTGGCTGTGGATTTTGTTTTCTCAGTGAATTTCTGTTCCACATATTTCTCCTCCAAGACAGAAATCAAGAGCAAGCAAGCGAGTAGGTGACTCAAGCAGGGGAAGAGGAACTGACTCCAGATGTGGTTTTCAGATAGAGGCACCTAAACTACTCTGCTGTAGTACAGGGTCTGATCCTGCTTAATCTAGAAACATTGAATATACTTTGCCATTTTGGTTAAGACCACATTGTTTCTCTCTGACTTCAGAGAGTCTTCCTGGAAGTGAGAATGAAGTCCCACGGGAACTTAATAAATGGATGCGATCTTCCCATGAGAAGAGCCTCTCCAGGATTTTATCTTCATATTTTACACAAAACAAGTCCATGAAGAGAAATTAATGAATAAGCCTCAAGTGATCAGTTGATGTAGGTGTCTCAAACAGACATTACCTCTCTTGGAGCCAAGCCAGCATCCTCAGCTGGGCGTGGGAAGCTGCTCCCTGTGACCTCCATTACCTCTGGGTAGATGGTTGGGAACAGGCTCATCTGTGAGTGAGCAGTGACACCCTGTGGCAAGGCACACTGCCTGTTGGCTCTGCTGGACAGGTTCTACTGGGCTCCCTGGCAAGGCCTGCTCTGCCCCTGGACCTCAAAAAGCAAAGCAAAAATCAGTTCTCTCCATCCCAGAAAATCATTTCTCTCCATCACAGAAGTCCCCTATCTCTCTTGGTGAAGTCATAGTTTCCCTTTGGTGATGTCACACTTGGTTGCTGTGGAGACCACTGGGATGTCACTCGCCCAGCTTGGGGCCAGAAGGTGAATGAGGAGGAGCCATTCTAGATATTTGTCCTCTCTTTCAGATTTTCTTCAACGACCCAGCGCAGGAGCCGGCTGAGGATGTGTTCCTCACAGAGCTGCTCACCAGCATGCAGGAGAGCATCTCCCATAGAGGTGCGTGTCCCTGCCACACACAGCTGTGCAGCCCTGCAGCTGGGGCTGCTGTCCCAGGTGGGGGCCTCCCTGCCCAGCTCCCGCTTGCCCCGTCCCTCGGCCTGCAGCAGTCGAGGCTGTACAGTGAGGCAATAGCCCTCGTTCTCTGATGAGCAGCATGCCTTCCTGAACATCCTCATCTCACTTTCAGGTGCATGACATCAAGCTAAATGAGAGAACTTGTCATCACCAGCTCCTTATCTCAGCCAGGTTTTGCAGGCTGTGGTTTTGTTTGGCTCTGGGACCCTATGGACAGGAAGTGTGAATCCCAGTACTGGGCGAAAGGTGGACATACCCATTCCCCTTCGGAGCTGAATCCCAGTCTGACAAAATGCTTCCAAGCTGAGCAGACTGGAGTTGGACCAGCATCATAGTTTTTGTCGAGAGAATGAGCTGGGATTTAAAACCATCCCCTTTGCCAGATGTTTCCCCTGTTAGAAATTCTGCTTCTTAGAGCTGCCACTGTTGGGACAAGGGTGCTTGGATGCTGGTCCCTTACAGATGTCACATCCAGCCCTTTCTCTGGAGCATCCCTGGTGTCCAGGGGCTGACCCAGTGGATGCTTGCCACTGCGGTTGGGCAGAGACCCTTGAGTGAGTCCACCTCTCTGGATCTCAGTCTTGCATAGCAGAACTGAATGAACAGAGCCTTGGCTCCTTCTGTAGACAGAGGAGAGAGGAGCCAGTGTGCCGTGGGTAGCTTGCCCCACGGGGGCCCACTCTGTGCTGATACAGAGAGGTGGGATGAGTGAACCCTCAATCCTTCCTGCTTCCGCTCTTGCAGAATTAGCCATGTCCAAGAAGAAAATGACATTGGATGGCCCTGGCATAGATCTCACAGTAACATACAGAAAGGTAAGTGGGGCTCTGGGCAGCCTGAAATGTCTCCGCTCACAGGGACACCAACAGGGCATGAAGCTCCCAAAAGAAGTGTTTTTGCCCCCCTTCTTTCCTCTGGAATTGCATTCCAGGAGAGGACATAGAGGTCATGGGGACCTTTTAAGGCCTGTTAGCTAACTCTGTAGTAGTGAAAGACAGCTGTTTTTTTCTTAGCCCAGACATGGCCTGAGAGCCAATCCCTTTATACAGGTTGTGTAGCACTTTGCTCAGTGAATGCTTCCTAGGAGCATTATGCAGTTCACCAAGGGGTACCATATCTGGGCTGAGTGTGCAGGTGTGTACTGCTCCCTGCTCTGCTTCAGAGGCTTAAAATCTCCCTCCTGTCCTGTTCCTCTCCTCCTGTCTCTGAGATGATCTAGGTTTTCCCTACAATGTCCTCCTTTCTGACACTTTTGTGTCTTTCTAAGTAGGAAAAATGAAAGAGAAAACCCACATCCAGCCCGCACCAACCTCCTGGGTCCCAGGATCCCCCCAGCCCTTCCAGGTCTAGCCCCTCTCTGAATTAACGGAGTCTTTCGTGCAGGTAGTGGTGAGTGACCGGGTGAAGGAGGTAGCAATGTCCCTGCGCTCCACGGGTCTGGTGATGAAAGCCATCCCTGCCGATGAGGCCGAAGGTGGGTTCCTCCTGCTTGGGAAGCCGGGGAGGGGATGTGCTGAGTCTCCCAGTGCTCTGTGTCCTTTGATAGTTGAGGAGAGCTATGAGAGCCCCCTTCACCTTCTCCAGGCTGAACACCACAGTGCTTAGTGTTGGTTGTGCCTGGGCTGGGCGGGTTGAATCAGTGCCGTACATATATTGGTGTTACCACGGTCTATGATTTTGCATTTTCTCGTGAATGATGTGACCGGGGACTCCCTGTAACTTGGGGTTCAACATAACCATAATCTGGGCTTGGCAGCATCTTCCTCCTGCAGCAGCCTTTCTCTTTCACCTTGCCCTGAGCAAAGTCACTGAGGCTTCTACCCTGAGCACGATCCCCTCTCCTCATGGAGCTTGCCAGAGTGCTCCTTTTCTGCCTCCATCAGTATTCTACGGACCTCTGCCAGCACACCCTGGTGAGGGAAGTGGCACTAGCCCCACTCAGAGCTGAGCTGAGATCGTGCCATGGTCGGAGGCTAACAAGCCACTTCTGTTGCAGATCTGGTGTGCCTGAATGTGAACATCACTGAAATCATCAAGAGCAACAACTTGTCAGGGAGGTCATTCTCAGTAAGTAGCTGTGGATGCTCACAGTGCATGGAAAGCCCTTATGACAACGGTGAAGGGGGAAACCCTCTGTGGGGAGGGGAGGGCTCTGCTCAGAGGGTGCTTTGGGGTTATTTTCTATGGAAAAGTCTAGGTTTTTGAGCCAGAGCCCCAAATGAAGTCCCTGTTGGTCAATACCACATTAGATCACGTCTCAGGAGACCCTGACCCAGTAAGCCACTGCTGGACTAATTCTGTGACCAAAGGAACAAGAGGAGAAATAGGGCTTAACCGTAGTCCTCGTGGCTCCGCTTGGGAACAGAAAGGGTCTGTAGTTGAGATCAACTCCATTAGCCCCACACCTCCAGCTGCAGAGTCCTCCTCAGACCCCACAGGGCCTGTGGGAATTGGGGCTGTATGCTTTAATGAAGCATAAACAAGAAGCAGGAACTTCAGTGAATCTAATTACCAGCTCAGAGAGACTGATATGTAGGAGGTGGAACTGAACAATCAGGCTCCTGTCCTTTTTGTTTTACGCAAGAGTCCAGGCAGACCCTGGAGGGCGCATTGCCCTGCAGGAATGTATCATCACTGCAGTCAGGCTGGAGCTAAGTATTATTGTGCCTTCCTCATTTGGGGTTGCCTTGGAGCCTTCAGTCTCTCTTTCATGGCTACAGCAACCTGACTTATGGCCTGAAGCTTTGCTGCCCTTTCCTGGACTGCACGGCTGCAACGGCTTCAACGTGTGCTACAGCCATGCATCCCAAACAGCTTTCCACTCTCCCCTTGTCTTGGCAGGACCTGAAAGTCAGGATTTGCAAAGGTGCTCGCAGGACACAGGCTCATTTCCATCCTTCAGTTTGGCTACGTAACTGATTTGGACCTTACCTTAGTCCCTGGGAAGGCTTTTGCAGTGACTGCTGGTGTTTTCAGCTAGCCAGCACTCTCGCTTGATTATTTTCACCTGGCTTTTGAAAACACTGAGGTGCAGCAGCCCACACTGACTCTCAACATGCACCAAGGCCCAGGAGAACTGGCCATGCCCCCTATCCCTCAGGCCTTGCGTCAGACATCCCAAACTTTGCAGCCTTTGCAAACTTTGCCAATTTGCCCATTGCAAACTTTGACCAGGTTGAGATTACAGAAAAAGGAAGAGAGACACACTTCCCTCTTTAAAGCATCCACCTTGCATCACAGTCTGAGGTTAAAAACGAGAGAAATGCTGTCATTTTTCCCTTTCATATCCCATGTGTGCACACCATCAGTCACAACACAGCCCAGGGAAGGGAAGTGAGACTCTCACTGGGCTCTTCTTCCTCTCTTGTTCCAGGCTGTGGCAAACAGGTTGAAAACACACAGTATCAAAATCAGGAGCACAGAACAGAGGCCCTTCACGCTGTGTCTGGACAAGGACAGCAGAAGAGCTTATAGGAATGTGATCAGGTGAGAAGGCCTTGCGTGCCAGGCTTTGTGCATCTCCCTTGTGATCTTCTGTCCCTCCCCATAGGGGTTCCCAGGACAGCAGAGCTGTTTGCTGGGATGTCCTAGTCCTAATCTGGTTACACATGACAAAAGACCCATAGGCAAATACATTGCTTCTACAGGGAAAGCAGGGCAGAGTTAAGCTCTCCTACCTTTGCATTTTTAAGTGACAGCATGAAAATCAAAACGGCTGTCTCACTTTAAATAAGCTGCTGTCATTGAGACAGTGGAAAGAGAGGTACTTCCAAGGACGAACTGAGATATTAGATCTCCTAAATCATGTTGTGGATCTGACCCTCTCTCCACAGACTGCATTCCTCGTCAGGGTATCTCAGGCATACAAAGTTGGGCAGCAAGAACTCAGCCTTGTGTAAATAGCAGGGATTAATATTGATATAGTAATTGTAGCAATGTATTATGTGTTGGAAGTGAACAGATAGGGCCTATGATTGATTCAGGTCCATGAGCCACATGGAGCATATGTGAAATGTGAATTTCTGAGAGTCAAACTAAGCCAGGCTAAGGACACTGATTTTGTGGTCAAACACTAATACACATCAGCTCATCTCCCCAGTCCAAACCAGTTCAAAAGCATAAAAAACTCTCATCTCAGTGCAACAGCTTTTCCTCTGCAGTCAGTGGAGTGACTTGAGGGTTAGTCTGAGTTCAGAGCCTGGCCCTCATGGGCAGATTTGAACATGCAGTAAAAATGTTCTTTTTCTCTTGCAGCGTGGAAGTGTCTCCTTGCCTAGAGCCCAGCTACTGCTTGCAAAAGACAAGGACAATGAAATTCAGCCTGCACGAAGCAGAGGATGTGGGGCTCGTGAAATACATGCCCAAGTCTCTGCTGTTGCCCATCAACACGTTTGCAGGCGTCATCCAGTGAAGAAGACAAGAAAAAGCAGATGTGAGAGGATGTGACACTGGGTCATCACAGAAGAAATGGGAAAAGAAAACACACTAAAAGTCACTGACAGTGATTTTACAAAGGTAATGCTACTTCTAAAGCTGCAAGAGTGGAGATGGATAGAGCTCAAGGAAAGCAGCCATGCTCTGGTGAATGACAGTGATGACCGCAGCTAACATCCCCCTGCCAAGGGGCAGGGTGTTGCTGAAGAACCAGCAGTTTTAACATTTGGTGCAAGCCAGGGAAAACCTTTGGATGTCTTCATTTCAGGTGAAGGACTGGGGAAAATATGGCTGAGGTGATGGCTACTTGCTATGGTTATGGAACAAGGGGCAGGTTCTATCAATAATATTTATTATGGTGGTGTCTCCTAGCCCAACAGGGGTCAGGGCCCTGTTGTGCTGGGTTCTGCACAGGAAACTCTAACTTCAGCACAGAGCAATATATTTGGGCAAATTATCAATTATTCCCCTGATGTTGATTCAAGAGACCTCATTACAAGCCTGACCACAGCTGGGACAGTGTGTGTCCAATGCAGTTTCTATATGGAAGTTAGTGGAAAACCCTCTGTTGTTTCAGGGGGGCCACACAAAGTAATGACGGACGGTGTGAAACAGGGACGTGGGAAATTTGGTGCAATATTTTGGAGAGATGAACAGGACAAGAACAGCTCAGGCTGTGCAGGTAGTGCAGAACATGCTCTCCTCTTGCTGTTTGGTTGTGAACGGCAGTAGGTTTGCTCTGAGAACTTGGCCTTCTCTGAGCAGACAGAGGAGGTTGCACAGCAGCTCTTGGACTTCTGAGCTATACTTCTGACATCCACCTGGGACCTCGCTGTGGCTGCACTATGTGACCTCTCAGCATCTGGTCTGGAGAGTGTGCTGTATTGCTGAGCTCAGCCCTGTTCTCACCAACTTCAGTTGTGTTCCTCCAGGTGTACAAGCTTGCAATTCTACCAGCAGTGGACCTCCTTCATGAAGTCAGCCAGTGGTATCTCTGCTGTCCCAGTCTACCCTGCAGTCCTGCTTTGGACTGTGTCCATCACATGAGTAAAAGAGGTAAAAGAGCAGAGTAGTGCTTGTGGGATCGATGGAGGGGAGTGCCTGGAACACTTCTCCGTTCCTTTGCTGCTATCATGGTGTAGATATCCTCCCCTGGTTTGCAGATGGGTCAGGTTGGGCAGCAACAGCACAGCTCCTGCTTCCACCCAGGCTCAAGCTAACTTGGTTTTAAACAGGATGACTGTGGGAGCAATGAGTGCAGGAGGCTCCCCTCTTCATTCCAGTTTGTTGCAGACTGAAGCAATGGAAGAAACACATATATTTGACTTTCTGAATCTAATCTGTGGTATCCGGGGTGTCTCCACGAAGTTCTCCTTAAATTCCCAGTGGAGAGAATTTGGGGGCATTCCTTCTATGACACTAGCATTTTTTATTTTCCTGGCTCCCAGGTAGCTCCTTGCCTGGGTTGCCTTCAGTCAGAGGTGCTTACTCAGATCAGCTACCTGAAGAAAGTCTCCTTTAGCTTTGTATATGTGCACAGCAGCTATTCCCAGTCTTCTTCGGCTGCAACCCCTGCGGAGTCCCTGGGGCCAGCTCTGCACTACAAGGTAATGCTGGCCCGGCTGGCTGCAGTTGCACTGGCAAACCCCTAGGTCAGCCCTTATGGCTCGTGTCAGCCGGAGAAATGCTGCTGCACTGGGGTTAAGCTCAGATTTTCTGCCACAGCTCTGTCCACGGCAGGACATGGATGAGCTCAGCTAGTTTAAGGTTATGGCCATCAAAGAGACAGGTGCCTCCTGAGGACAGCTCAGTCCCTCCTCAGAAAGCTGCTGAAGGTGAGTGATGAATTGACCTTGACCTGCTCCCTGAATTCCACCCAATACCCACTGTGAGAGGGGCAGACAGAGACGGTCCCACAGTCCGGGGAAGAAATCCACCATTCTGCCCTAGCAGTGCTGGGTCTGCCTGGCCCTGGGGGGCTGCACCTCCAGACTGGGACTTCTGCTTAGACACCCATGTCTGGAGCAAGGAGCCCACCTCCAGGTTATAAGTTATTTTTGCTGTTTCCAAGCTAAAGGCTTATTCACTCTCACTTTAAATGTACAATTTAAACAACCCACTGCAATACACTACTGGGGGCAAAATAGCTCTAGAGCTGTTGGTGGGTGATGAGTATTTAGCAATGTAAAGAGCCTCTCAGTCTGAAAAAGTATTTAATCGCCAAACCAGCACAGAAGAGTCAAAATGACTATGTTGGGTGACAGTAGCACAACCACTTCCTAAAGGAAGCAGCTTTGAAATGCTGGCAGATGTAGCCCCTCGTTCCAGGCTGAGCCAAGCACAGTCTCTGACCCCTGCAGGAATCACAAAACTGCAAGACCTCAGCAGCAGTGTTTGATTCTACAGTACTGTTTTTCACCTCAATTTGCTCACAGTTCACAAATTGTTAATGTCCACCACTGCCAGTCTTAAGCAGCAATCATTTTGGCCCTGGAAGGAAACTGAAGTTGGAAAAGAGGCTCAGAGACATGAAATGCTTGTAGCCACCTGTCTTCCACTGTGAGCTGCTGCGTAGGGTAATGAGTGGTTTCAGGGACTGACCAGCAGTAATTCACACCTCTGCCTCCTTGGGGCTTCGATGGAGGATTCATATACCACCAACAAGCAAGGCAAATGCTTACAAACCCAAGAGGCTGTGCGCTAGCTTGGAGCATGGAGTGTGGTGTCCAGAGTTGGCTCTGTACAATTGTAAATGATGTAGATAATAAATTATTTGTATAGGTGACAGAGATGATCTGTATCAGAGGGTGCAATCCTTTTAATGCCAATTAAAATACATTTTAGAAGAAAACAGCAGAAAAAGGCCTTTTTTTTTTCTTTCTTTCTTTTTTTTTAATGGTTGCATGTGGCTGGGGTGGGTGGGGAATAAAGAGGTAGGAATAGAAAGACATCAGTGTCATTTTCCCCTCTGTGGTTGATGTCTTCTCTTCCCCACCTAGGGGCTACATGGTGTGTTACACAGAGAGAGTCTCCATGTCCAGAGAGCTCTTTTGTAAAGGGATGGGCAGAAATGGCTGAATTTCATAAATTTGGAAGCAGAAGTCCATATCCCCCATGCCGGCTCCCCTTCGACTCCTCTCCATGCTTGTGCAGCCTGTCCCCACTGCCTGTTCCCCTCAAAGGTCTCTCATTCCAAAGCATCCCCATTCCCTAAGTGAGTCCAGTGCTTGGCCTGGCACAGGTAGGCCTGGGCAGGGAGAGAGGGTGAAATACAGGCTTTCCCCAGACATCCTCTAAAGCCCTTGAACAGTAAATGATCTCCTCTCACAGCTGACACCAGGACCTGCTCATTGATACAGCAGAAAATAGCTCATGAACTCATGCTAATTAATTAGCTCTGCTGTGAAAAAGTCTTTCACAGATGTTTTTTTTTACCCTTGGAAATCATAAGCAACTAATGCAGATCATTGAGCGTCCATACTATAGAGGCAGTGTTCAGATATACCCTGTAACCAGGGAGCTGCTGGCTTCGGAGCAGCTCCATCTTGCGCGTGAGGTCTGGGTGAAGCCCTTGCAGGAATGTGGCAAGCTGATCTCCAGGGGATAAGGGCGGACACCATTGCCTGGAGTCTGGAGCAGTGGCTGCGTCGTTCTCCGCACTGAGCTCTTCGGGCCGGGGCTCCTTCACCTCTTCCATCTGCTAGCAGCAGCTGGCTCTCACCAGACAGGGAACACACAGAAAATGTGGGCGTATGGAGCATCAGTTCCCCGGGCAGCTAAATAACCTACCAGGATAGGACTTGTAAGCACAACCTTCCTCCCACAGCTGGTGTTGGAGGTTTCCCCTGGCAGGATTCCCCCTGTCCCTCCAGCTCCCAGCTTCCTTTGAGAGACTCTCAGCTTTTCAGTTGCTCCTAAATACACTGATTTAAGCCATTACACCGTGCTTGTCCTTGTGATACCAAAATGCCCTCAGCTATCTCAGCACAACCAGTGCGGTGCCGAGCAGAGACCCAAACCTGCTCTCCAGCAGGAGCGTGGCTGATGCCCACTGGCTTGCCAGGAGCCAGCACGTGTGTCTCTGCACTGTGTCATGCTACGCCTGGATGGCAAGCAGCACTTTTGGCAGGTACAGGTAGTTAAAACGATCCCTGGCCAGCTGTCGGTGAGAACCGTGCACCCTGGACACACATCATCTTTCCATCAGTGTTTCTGAAATATCACCTAGAACAATGTGAAAATACCCATTGGCTATAAATCAAGCACCATGTGAAAAAAACAAAACAAAACAAACCCAAAAACTAATACCCCCTCCCCCTTCTTTCCCAGGGAGCATTCTGCACCAGAATTAAAATCTTCAGAGGTGAAACAAACCCAACAATAAGAAATCCTGGTATAGATCATTTTGACGTATGGAAATAAATAACATCTTCCTCCAGCTCTGTGTGAAAACACACAGACTGAACAAGGGGAATGGAAATGCTGCGTGGCCACAGTGCCCCCATTAAAGGTGGAGCAATATGTCGTCTTTGTACGACCTCCCCAGCAGGTCTAACATGAGCGTTCACAACCCCATCCATGTTTCAGATCTCGCCAGGGTGATTTCATTGGCTCTCTGCTCAGACAGCTTTTCCCTTTCTTCAGCTAAACTGTCTGACCCCTCCACATTACCCAGATCCAGAGCAGTCTAACATCCCTTTGCTCCGTGGGCACTAGAAGAACAGACGCTTTAAAACAAGGAGAAAGCAACCTTCAAACCCTATGAGGATGAAAGCAGGATGTGCACTTGGTGTGATCTGCAGAACAGACAGGGAGCCCTTGGGGCTAGAAAATGCTGCACTGAAGCAGGACTACAAACACATCGTGCAACACACAGTATTGTAAATAAAGAGCCTGGGCCGGGAGAAGAGTATTCTCCATCATGAACGACAATTTGGGGGATCTGCCTGCACCTCTTGGTGCAGGTACTGAATTCAGGGGGAACAGAAATTTGTGGGTCTCTCTTCAGTGCATTTCTTCGTGTCCTGCACACTGTGCCAGGCCTCCCAGAGAAGGAGAGAGCAGAGCAAAGGTGCTAGCACTGCCCAGGGGCCAGGGGAAAGGGTTCTGCATGCCTGGCAGAAGGGAAAGTGCTTCCTCTCTGCTTTGTGATCAGTGTGGAAGGTTTTGGTTCTCAGAATCCAGAGTGACTCTGAATTGAAAGTGATTTTTTTTCACCTATAGGTAAATGTTGTAGCAAACAATTTATCCCTTCAGGAAATGAACTGAGCTGGGATGTTCCTGCCACCACTTCAGGGCAATAAAATCCCTAATTTTGTGTGTGGGAGTGAGCGAAGCTGCTTTGCTCAGTGCTGTGATCCTTCCTTTCCTCTGTGCCTACAGAAGCAAACGAAGCTACGGCTGATTGATGTGAGAGGACAGTGGATCCTTTTTGCAGCTGTCCTCTGCCTGTGCCCTTCCCTAAAGCCAGTGCAAAATCCCTGAGGTGCCCCAGCTCCCGAAGAGCCCACTGCCGTTACCCATGAGGGCAGTGCCGTGGATCCTCTCCCGCGGCAGCCTGAGCCTTGCTTTCACCCCAAGGTCAGACAATTTCTTCTGCTCCAGGATGCAGAAAAAAATAAATAAGGATTAAAAGCAAATATGAATCTGGACATGAAGAGTTAATTCGAAAATCAAATTAACCAGTCTCCCCACAGACCTGTTCAGCTAGCAGGGCAAACTGCGCTATTACAGGGCTGGCTGATACACGGCTCACGGAGGCGTCTCTCCTTCAAGAGCAAATATTGGGGTTACTGGTTATATGGTAAACACTGGTATCAGAGCACTGCCTGCATGCCGGGGCCGGCAGGCACCAGGGCTGCACTGCTGAGCCTCCGCGTGTGAAGGGGTCGCGGCGCCCCGAGGACCCACTGCCTGGGGGGCGTGGGGCACTGGCGGCAGGTTCCTGCCTCGGGATGGGGAGGCAGAGGAGGCCACATGGCCCTGGCCATGCGCCCGTCCCCTTGGGATGGCCGGAGTTGCGGTGCCCCGAGGGGTGGCAAGATGATGGTGCAAGCGCCCTGCTGCCTGGGGAGCCAGGCTGGCTGGGGGGGCCACGGTGTGGATGCCGGGGGGAGGAGATCATAGTGTGGAGGCCTGGGATGAGGAAGCAGTGGAGGCTGAGATGAGAAGACTGCATTGGGTAGGCTCAGTGAGGAAGCTGCGGTGAGAAGACCATGTTGTGGAGGCCACGATGGGGCAGCTGGGATGAGGAGACTGTGGGGGGCAGCCGGGATGGGGGGACGGTGGAGCAGAGGCTGTGGCAAGGGGGCCAGAGCGAGGAGGGTGCGCTGCAGAGGTTGGGCTGGGAAGCAGGCTACAGCGAGCAGAGCGCGGCGGGGAGGCCGTGGGGAGCAGGGCACCACGGGGAGGCCGTGCTGAGGAGACCGCGCTGAGGGGGCACCATGGGGAGACGAGGTGAGGAGGCCGGGCTGAGGAGGCCGGGCTGAGGAGGCCGGGCTGAGGAGGCCGGGCTGAGGAGGCCGGGCGGCGCTGCCGTTGCCCCGCCCCCGCCGTCTCCTAGCAACCGCGCGGCCCTCCCGCCCCGCCCCGCCCCGCCCCTCCCCTCCCGCCCGGGCGGCGGGGCCGGGGCCGGCGGCGGCGGCGGGGGAGGCGGGGGAGGCGGCGCCGCGCAGGTGCCCGGGGCAGCGCGGGGCTCCCGGCGCGGCGCGGCCCGACCCGAGGAGGCGGCGGGCGGCGCGGCGCGGCGCGGCGATGGGGCCGAGCCGGCAGTGGGACGTCCGCGGAGCCCTGGCGGCGTCCGGCCTCTTCCGCTTTCTGCACAGCGCGGCGGGCGGCTGCGCGGCGCCGTTCCTCACGCTGTACCTGCGCCACCTGGGGCTGCCGGCCGCGCTCGTGGGCGTCGTCGTGGGGGTGAAGCACCTGGTCGGCGCCGCCTGGGCTCCGCTGGGCTCCTGCTACGCGAAGAGGCACCGCAGGAGGAGGGCGCTGGTGGCCGGCGCCCTGCTCTGCTCGGCGGCGGCGGGCCTGCTGCTCACGCTCGTGCCCCCCGCGACGCCGGTCACGGCGCAGCGGCTCTGCGGCGGCAGCGCGGGCGGCCGCGGGGCCGCGAACACCAGCGCGGGCACCGCCGCCAGCGCGACGCCTCGGGAAGCGGCAAGAGCGACCGGGGCGACGCGCGCAAGGCCGACGCCGGCGGGGTCGGCCCGCCACGGAGCAGGCCTTGCGCCCTACGGACCCTTGCTCCCTGGGCTCGAGAAGGAAACGAGCAGTCCGCCTGCTCTTGTGGTGGATCTTGCTGATGGTGCTGAAAAAAGCCTTCCCGTTAGTGAAAACAGTAAGTTCCCTTCGTTTCAAACCCATCTTCCTACTGTTGGAGGTGCTTATGTCTCCAAAAACCTTTCGGGTCGCTGGAAAGAGGCTCAAGATGTCAGCTTTGAGATAGTGCAAAACACCATCTTTCACAACAGAGAGCACCAGATTTTTTTAATGGTGCTGGGTGCTGTCGTGCTTTGGGAGCTGTCGGCTTCCCCTCTTGAACGGACAGTCGATGAGAGTCTCTATGAATATCTTGACTTCGTCGATGCGACTGACAGGTATGGAAAGCTGTGGATTTGGGGTTACTTGGGTGCATCCGGAGGAGCCTGCAGCATCGCCGTATTTGTGGATCAGCTGAGTTGCTTCCTCAGCAGTAACGTCTCGCGCCTCACCGTCCATTTCTATGGGTATGCTCTCCTGATAACGCTGTCGTTGCTTGCCAGCGTCTTTCTTCCGACCCACTTTCCCAAGAAAACCAAGCATACGAACAAAACTGCCAAAGCCCTGAACCTTATAGGCGGTGATGGCCGAGCAATCCTCTCTGCCGTGACCGTCTTCCTCACTGGCGCGGCTGGGTCCACAGTGCAGAACTTTCTCTTCTGGCAGATGCAGGACCAAGGCAGCGGTGAGACGTACATGGGGCTCGCCGTGGCTGTTGGGCTAATTGCTGAACTTGTGCTTTATTTCTTCAAAAGCAAGTTGCTGAGGACTCTCTCAAGCAGTGGCGTTGTCGCGCTGAGCCTCGGCTGCCTGGCAGCACAGCTCCTGTACTACTCGTTCCTGTGGAATGCATGGTCGGTTCTCCCTATCCAGGTTTTGTCTGCCTTTAGTAATGGTGCTCTGTGGTGGGCCGTTAACCTGACAGTCGATGAGGTCGCCACTCCCGGCATGGAGAGATCCCTGCACGCTCTCCTCCGAGGCCTCTCGCACGGCGGAGGAGCAGGCCTGGGGAGCTTGGCAGGGGGATTCGTGGTGGCGACCTTCGGCCTGGCGGTTTTGTACAGGGCGTGCTGCGTGTGCCTGGCACTCTGGCTGTGCCTGTTCTTGATTGTCCAGTCCAAGTTGCCTCGGCAGAAAAAAATTAACTATTCTCGTCTCCTGGCTGCTGATTCCAGCGATGCGAGTGACTCTGATGAGGAGAAAGAAAGGGACTGGCTGGTAAAAGCTATGAAAGATGACAGCTTTAGTAGGAATTGGTAACAACAGCATGGGGTCAACTATTATCTACTTGAACATGTGGGGTGAGAGGTGATGGGATATGATGATGATGCCCAGAAATTACCATTAATTCTAAAGTGCTAAATATATACAGTGTATATCTGTAAGGAAAGATGTTTATAAAAATATTTTATAAATCTTTTATTTTCTTAAGATTAATTTATAGTCTTCTTATAGTAAGTCTTACTTTTTAACTTAATGATTTGGCTTCCAAAATCATAACAGGGTATTTTCAGGTATGCGTTTGCTGAAATGAATGTAGTTAACGCTTTAGTCAAAAAGGAAGCTTGAATTCTTGCACCTCGGAGCTGATCCTGAGAAAGCTGTACTCTGTACTTTAACACAATTAAATGAAAAGCATTTTAATGCTAATAACGCACGAACTTTTGCAAGGTGTTATTACTGTGAATATCTGTGAACTCATTTCACTGAATAAGGAATGTAAATAAAAAGGAAAGGTTCTTTTGCTCTGCTTTGATTTGTAAAATTTGTCTTTGCTATAGACTGAACTTCTCGTATTTTTGTTTTTAAGTGTGCTTCTGCATCAGTGTCTATTGGAAAAAAACTACTCTGCTTACAGTTGATGCCTGTTGGCTGTCCGAGTTAACAGAGCACCCCGTGGACTTCCTGGTATTTAAGTAAGGTGGCACCTGGACATTCAGGGTAACCAGGAAGCAGTACGGCCTCTTGATTTGAATAACTGCTGTGGGCTGGGAATTAGTGTAGGTAATTATGCAGTGAGGTTTCTGAAGGAACTCGCCATTGGTTGCGCAGGTCCAGCTGAAGCTGGTGATCTTACTGATGTTATTAAGTCAGTGCAGCCAAAGCGCAGCCCTCTTGTCGGATTGCCCGATGAGGACTACATCTGTGGTTTTCCAGGACCTGCTAAGTGCAGAATGCTCCTCAAGCTGTCTTATCTGTCCACTTAACCTCGAAAGCATACAGATTTCGACACCTCTTTCTTCAGTAGGTAGGACTTGCTTACAAAGTAAACATTGTTTGTCTGATCTCATTAAGAAATCCATGTCAGACCTTAAATGTGGGTGGAGGGGACCTTTATCGTCCTTTTGACTGTTATCAAAAGCTGTTGTTAGCTTATTATGTACTTCCTTTGCAAAGGGACTATATTGTTCCTTTGCAGAGGAATAGATTTTTATTAACATTTTCCTAAAGCTTTGCAAGACATGAGAAGGGCAGCTGCAAAAATATAGATAGAATATTTGTTTCAATTAATATTTAAGAGAAGGGCTCATAAAATGACCATATGTAGTATGCAGGTAGCGTTGCAGTCTCTCACCCCACTGCTTCCTGGAGCTCAGCAGAAAGTGACTGGAGGTAGCAGACAAGGAAGAGCAATGCTGTTAAAGGTAATTTGTTTCTCTGTATGCATTGATTACAGATTATTTGCATGTCAAATGCTTTCAGCCTAATTAGCGCTCTGTTTTTCTGATACAAATCCGCTATGCCATGCAGAATACTCTATTAGATTTACCCTGTAGATAGAATTGTCTTAGTGCCAAGAATAGGTGGAACTTTTTATTAAGATGTTACCTTCTTACAGGAATTCAAACTAAAGTTGAGAACAATTTGAGTTTCAAGAATTTATCCCAGCCTTATTATCACACAATACTTCAGCAACTCTAATTACTTATTAACAGAGTATCTGACTTCAGTCTTGAGTAAAATAACTGCAAGTACCATATCTTAGAGCCACACAGACTTTTGAGAGATGAATGCTGCAGAAATAGCTGTGATGGTTTGAGGTGTTACTGCGCCAGTTAAATGGACTATAGGTGCTTGCTTTATCTGCTCGAATGCAAAATTATCTGGTTTAGTTCAGGTTTAGCAAAGGGAAACCTTGAAAAGAAAAGTAGTTGCCCAATCTGTCCTGTGGTAGAGAGGTGGTAACAGCAGCCCAACAGCAGCAATATCTTGAATCCTCAGAGCCACAGACCTTTAGGTATGTTCAGCCACTACAACTGCGAGCAGGGAGCATTTCAGGTATGGCCCAAAGCTTGCTCAAGTGTAGCAATTTTGCATATTAAGATTATCTGTATGTTCTTTTTTTTAATCCAATTAAAAAATTTTGTCCTGATTCAGGAAAGAAACACATTTGTACAGTTTGGAAAAAAAAAAAAGTTCTGAATTGCAAACAGTTACAGAAGGGCTTATTTGCTAAAGAAATTGCACAAAATTAATTACTACATTTTCTACTTAGGTTTATGTGGTTTGGTTGTGTGGACTCTACAACATTTGTGACTCAGTTTCTTCCTCGTGTTCAGAGACCCTGTCAGCTAAAAGGTTCAGGAGGTGGGCTTAAATTGTCCTATGTAAGACTTCTTTGTTCTGAACATAGCTTCGCTATTCTTCAGGCATAAGAACTTGCCAAGGCATTTATTGCCATTGAGAATAAAATGTAACCCAGAAGAACCAAACTGCCTTTGGGGAAAGCAGGCTCACTTACAGCCATTTGCCTCTTTCCTGCTGAATTTTATTTCAGTGATGGATGTGTTACTCAACGACATCAGCAATTATTTTTGGATTCCTGGATAACTATTTGCCAAAACTTAGTATTAACACTTCTTTTTCTTGAAGCTTTTAATCTTTAACAGGAGTTGTGCAGTGAAAAGTGATTGTAAAATCACATAAGATTTTACTCTTTGCCTGTTTCACAGTGAACCTTAAACACATTTCAGATGCTTATAGGCAGAAACACCTTTTTGTCTTGCACCTTGGTATCAGTTCATGATCTAAGCTGAGCTGTGTTGCTCTCCTCTGAATTCAGTTTGATTTAAGCGAACTTGGGAGGCAAACTCTAATTAGAGTGTTGAGGAACTTGTTCTAAACAATGACAAATCTTTGTAGCTCTTACAGATCTATGCACAGTTTAAACTGTATGCATGTGTTTTGTGAGATGTTTCAAATGATCTAAGTAAATCAGTTTTAGTAGATGAGACATCATTCACCAAAATTGATAAAGTCCACTTATATATGGTCACTTTGCTTATAGTAAAACATCTTTTAAGCCTTGCAGGTGGTTACGTTTACTGGTTCAGCTGAACTGGAATCTTAGTAACTAATTGCATCAAACACCTTATCTTGCTTTTTTTACTTTTGTTCTTAAATTATAAGGAAGCTACTAAAATCCCAGATTATAACTGCATGTGTTTCCTTAGATCCTATCTGTGTGCACCTCACATCTGCGATTGATTTAAATAGGATGACTCTTTTAGAATATGAAATTAGGTAAAGCTCAGACGTGCACTGATCTATAAATGTTGATTTTTTTTCTTGTGTGTCTGATTAGAATAGCAAGATCATCTAAAGTGTTCTCAAAAGGTTTCTGTAATTCAGCAAGCTTTCACAGCTTTTTTTTGTTTGTAGACTGTAGTGAAATATGACCAAATAAATTTACAGAGAGGTTTTTGTGTTTCTGTAATAAGTCTTTTCTCACACTTGTAGCAAGCAGATATCTTATGGTCCATTTAAACCCCGTTTATCTGTAGTTTCACAAGAACAAGAGAGATGATGTTTTTGACAGCAGTAGAGTACTTTGCATGTTCTGAATCTTAAAAGCTAGAGCTCTTGAAGTGTCTTCTCTTCCATGGTGGAGCATAATGTCACTAAGGCATGATCTATGCTATCTTAAGTGCTGCTTCGGACTTTGTATAGTTATCACTACAAATCTCCATATTATCTACTAGTAAAAATGTTTCTGTCTCTTTTTGTCCATCTTTAAAATACACACAAGGTTTTACCAATCAGATTTGAACTCATAGATGTTAAGATTACTTTGTGACTCTGAAATTCTGTGCCTTCAGAAAATGGGTACCATATATACTTTTAATGGTGTTGAGTAGCTCCTGACCATTACTAAGGTGAGTGCTAAGTAGAACTAATGCAGAAATGAAAAAAATAGATGTGTCTATCTTGCAAGAGCTTGATGCTCTTTAAAACTTGAAATTAGATTAAAATTTGAAATTAGCTTGGCATCTATATCACTACGTTTCTCAAGAGGGAACTAATGTAAAAGAATCTTTGCTCCAGCTCTGCTAATTTAGATGGTACATTTTCAGGGAACAGATAGACTTTTTTTCTACATGGTTCTCTGAGGCCACTGATTTTGCTGTAATACAAATAACTTTTCTGGCCAAAGGCAATTTCCTACTTCAAATTAGGTAGATTGCTACTGCAAAACTATGAGCCGAAACACAGAGGTTAGTATCAGGCAACTTAAAAATTAACCTTTGTTTCACTGTAATATTTAAAAATCTTGCCAGAAGAAATAAAGCAACAGAAAACAGTGTAAATATTTCACGATGACTTTACCAATACAGCAGACGGGGAAGCTGTTAGTACAGCTGTATTTTTTTGAAACTTGAAAGACATTCTCATCCCTAATGAGGCTGAAAGGTCAAAATTATGGAGATAATTACAAGACTGAAAAAAGTAGGTTTGTGTTAACACAGATAGATTTTTATTTGTTGTCAGCAAAAGGAATTTTTGAGCCAGAAAACACAATCACATGTTAAAATAATTTTAATTTTCAAATGGGAATTGAGAAATGTGATTCTGAATTTTTGATAAATCCTAAGGACAAGAAACTTATTTAATAACTCCAAACCAGTTCTACTGATAAAATATATATGTTTCTCTGCAGGAATAGGCATTCAGTTTCTTGGGACCAAACTGAGAAAATCTTACCTTGCCAAGTGATAAATTGATATACCAGGCTTCCTCTTATCGTCAAGATGTGACTAATTGAGCTGGCACTGAATGCCCCTATTAGCATCACCTGGGAAGTATTTTTGAAGACTTTGATTTTTGTTGTATGTGCCTTAGAGGTATATGTGTTTTCTGCTGTTATCTACTCAAATCGTTTCTTTAAAGATCTCCAAATGACCCTGTCTGTCTTAATGCTCTCCAAGCTGCAGTTTAGTTTTCTTTGTATTTGTCAGGACCTTTCAAGTACCAGAGAGATTGTATTATTGTTTTTTGATACTGGATAATGTTCTTTTTGCAAGTTTAGAATGTATGTGCACTTTCTATTATGTGCAAGGGAATATTGGTGCTTTTAAGAAATATTCTTCTTGTACCCTGAAATGTTTTTATTAGTGACTCTCATGTAGACTAATGTGAAAAGACCCATTAAAATTTTTTAGCCTTGGATTCTCGGATTTGGCGTATAGCTGGGTGAAGGAAAAACCACAGACTTTACCTGTGAATTAGTTTGCATAGGGCATGCTGACTGGTATCAGTCATAGCATATGATATACCAGATTTGTGTTCACTTCTGCAAAATGGATTTTTATGTAATGATGACATTAAGTATGGCAGACCAAACAGCATGCGTTAATTGGATTGTAACCCGTGTGTGTGACAACTGTTAAATTCAATCCCAGATTTTTGTAAGAATAAAGCAAGTATATAGAATGTGTTAAATTTAGATTGCAGCCCACAGCAGATCTAGCTACTCATGATGAAAGTAAGCCTGCATAGTATTCAACTGAAGAACTGATTAAAATATTTACAGTTTCATTTTCTCTGCACAACCAAAACAAGGTGAGTCACCTGAGAGCTGAGTTCATAATTACATTGATGGTGGATGCTCATCATTTAATGAGCTGAGTAACAAGTGGTGGCCTATTCTTACCTTTCACTCAAATACTTAAAACAACAAAAATAAGAAATGATCAAGTGGCTGCATATGCACAGGAAACACCATTCCTCTCTTGGCTCAGGTTTGTGTCTGTCAGTAAGTGGGAGCCTAAGAGTTAAAAATTACAGTGCAACTGGAGTACATGGCCTGGAAACCATGAGGCATTCCTGAGCAATTCACTCAAATAATGAAACTTTGTATTTTTTAAAAAATGCTCTTTCGGCTCTGACAGCATTTACAGCACGGGTTAGTGGCCTTGTGGTTTTGTGTTGCTCTTGTCCAAGAAGTGGTTCTGCATTTTCAAATGATTGCTGTGATGCTGCTGCAGCTGCTCACAGTTCATGTTCTTGGAGATACTGCTGCTGCATTTCTAATGCAGATCAACATCTCCTGCATCCTTTGTCTTGCATAGACTCTTATTTTTTGTTTCCTTTTTTTGTTACTGAAAAGCTTATATGCAATAGTTCTGAATTCAACAACGAATAAACCTCTGTCTCCTTTGAAAGTGTTCTGTTTTAAAATATTGGACTGAATCAAGACTGAACAGCTTTTTCTGATTTTTGGAGATGGGAATTCCAGGATTTTGCTTATATTTATGCCAGTAGCAGGAAGGGCATTTTATATGGATTATGCTGGAACCTGTTTCATTGAGAAGGGTGGCAGTCAGATGCACAGGAAAATGCTGCAAGATACCCGCAGCAGATAAAAAGTATGGGTTTGAGCCATCACACTTGGGATATTCCTATGCAAAGAATGTTCCTTTGGACCCATCCTTTATGTTGTCGTACCTCTATTTTGCTCACTGCCAGCTCATTTTATTGCATACTTTGGTATCGGCTTCTAGAAATCTTCCTGTAAACCAGGCTAATGGAGATGGGTAGGTTGCATCAGCAGCTGTAGGATCAGAGACCAGAATCTAGCAGCTGCTCCGCTGCACCAGTGCCTCACCACGGAGCTGCAATCGTGCTTCGTGCTCCCTGGCTTTGTGAGTTTGTGTGGTGTTTTCCAAAATGTGATGGAGGATGTCTCTCCCTGAGCCTTGGGGAGTGTAGTAAAGTCTTTTACTTTACTTTTTACTTTTATCGCCTTTTGGAAGGCAATATTTCCCTGAGCCCAGTCCCACCTCTCATCTTAGACTAGTGCTGTTGTACAGAAACTGTGGGGACATCGGTGCCACTCCCAGGCATGTCCTGAAAGATAAACATATCCCCTCTGTGCTTTTTAGGAAGAAAGTGTTGAAGTGTGTGCCTTCAAGAGAAGATATCAGATTAAAAGTCCTAAAACCCTGAGAGCGGTAGGATTTAAACTGCATGGCCTGTCCCCACCTTCTCTGTATTGGATTGCTCAGGCAAGCCTTGGAGACAGCACGACCTCCCCTCACTGTTTCCAGCAGGAGTGTCCAGCTTACGTCATTGCCTGGATGAGAGGTTGTGTGGGTGCTGCTGAGGTGTTACCAACAAACACACCTTCCAACTTCTGAAAAATGTATATTTGTGACCAAACTTGCTGCTATTTTCCTGTAGAGGAGTTACCTCTGATGGAAACTGCAGCTGCCCTGGGTATCTAGCTCTGTCTTTCTGGGGGCCCATTTGCTTGCTGCAACCTGTGCTCCATGGTCACGTCCCTCACCCCACAGCGCTCCCAGTGTCCCACCCAGCCTTTGCAAAGCCTTCTCATTTTTATTCACAGGAATGCAACCAGCCCAGGTGCTAGAGGTTAAAACGACACATGTATGCATTCTCTGGAGCCAGCTCTCTGAACGGTTTAGAAAATGCAACTTCTGCCCTAGGTGTCTGCCAGCATTGGAATAAGAGGATGCTCTCTCTAACTTTTGTCTCCAGGTGTCCTGTAGGACATGTCACATATTCTAACATCATCATCTGGTGTGATAGACAGGGAGAGTTTTATTTTTTATTCTACAATAAAATTATATGCCCTCTGCATAGCAGAGGGCTGGGCGTTGAAGATACAACAAAGATCTCGGTGTTGGGGTTATAGTGCCCATAGCTGGACTGGACTCTCCCTCCGATGAGTTTTCCCATGGGTGGTCGCACAGGCGACCTTCAGTCCAAGACAAAGCGCACAAGCTGAATGTTTGGGCTGGGGCTGGCTGCGACCCTGTGGGCAGATCTTGAGGTGAGCAAGGGACTGGGGGCACTGGCAGGAGAGGAGAGTTAAGGCCATGCTGAATATTGCCTTCTTGTCATTGCCTTCACTTGGAATGAGTTTAATTTTATTTAATTGGGGACAGTCTCCTGGTGCTGTTCCGGAGCTCTTTTGGAGCTGTGTTCCTCAGAAACAGGAGCAAGTGTATGGCCAGCATCCTCTTGCTGGGGCATGTCCCCAGGAGGGGCTGCTTCACAGTTTGTTTTGAAGATGGGAAACAGTGAAATGGGCCCTTATGGGCACACGCAAAGGATGAATTAGGTGGAATTGGACTGTTTTCGTGCTAATGCTGTTGAAGATCATGACTTGGAAAAGACTGAGGTTTTTTTGAAGAGGGGTAGAAATGGGCCATGGACAGACCTCTTGTTGTTTCCAGGATCAGCCAAGACAGCATCTCCATGCTTAGCTGAGGCTCACACAAGCATTGTGTCCCAAAATTACAGCGCTGCATAGCTTCTGCTACCACCCGAGCAGGAGATGGGCTCAGCAAGGTGCTGCTGCTGGGAGAAGCCAGGCTGCCCTCCTTCCCGGCTTTGGCAGCGGGAAGCCCAAGCCGGGGACCTGGAACAGGAACCTGCAGAGCCATGGAGGTGCGAAGGCCGCGGGCTGCGTTAACAGGGACCAACACACGGTTCCCAAGCAAAGGAGGCGTAAACCGGCTTAAGCCACATGCTGTGGCTGGTGTCACCCCAGGATGGTGGGGAGGAAAGGCCGTGGGCTGCAGAGAGACGTTGCACCCCACAGTGCAAGCGCCCGCCGCAGCGTGTCACACCATGCACTTGGCAGGTTGCTCGTCGGCCAGAAACAGAGAAGTGGGGCCGGTCTCGGTGGGCGACGGGGCACGGCGGGGCTGGGGGCAGAGGGGCACGGCGGGGCTGGGGGCAGCGGGGTCGGGTGGGCAGGGAGCAGCGGGGCGGGAGCAGCGGGGCCGGGGGGCGGCGGGGGCAGCGGCTCCGGCGCGGCGGGCGGGCGGCGGGCGGCAGGGGGCGCGGCAGCGGCGGCAGCGGCGGCAGCGGCGGCAGAGCGCGGGCGCCCCCCGCCCCGCCCCGCCCGGCTCCTCTCTGCTCCGCTCCGCTGCGGGGGAGCCGCCGACGGCGCCCGGCGGCGCGGCGCGGTGCGGGCAGCGCAGGGCAGCGCAGGGCAGGGCAGCGCAGCGCAGCGCAGCGCAGGGCAGGGCCGGTGCCGGGCCGCGGCATGGAGGGCGGCCGGGCAGCCGCCCGGTACGGATCGCTGGAGTCCACCCGGTGGCCGCCCGCCGGCACGGCGGCAGGTGAGCCGGCGGGGCCGGGGCGCGGCGGCGGCGGGGCCGGGGCCGGGCGGTGCGGCCGCTCCACCTCCAAACTTTGTCTCGGGGGGCTCCGGGACTTCCCCCCCCGGCCGCGGTCCCGGAGCCTCCGGACCTGTCCGGGAACGGGGAGCTTCATTCACTGAACGGAGCCCCGCGGGTCCGCCCGGCACCCGGGGGACCCTGCTCCGCGGCCATCGGGCATGGAGCGGGGGGGAGGGAGGGAAAGGGCGACGGAGGGGAGGAAGGACGGAGGGAAGGGGAGGGTGGAGGAGGGATGTGTGGAAGGAAGGGGTGGCTGGAGGAGAGGAAGGACGGAGGGAAGGCAATGGATGGTGGGGAGGGATGAATGGAAGGAGGGATGGCTGGAGGCAACGACTGGGGAGAAGGAGGGATGGAGCCCTCCGCAATGCCCCATCTGAGGATGCCCCGGGAGAGGCACGGAGCCGCCGTGCCGTCCTGCCCGGCTGCAGGCAGGGCTGTGACCGGGAGCCCGGGGCTCGGACCAGTTCCTCCAGTAAGAACCGGGGCGGGCAGCGGGGCAGACGGGGGGGTCGCCTGAGGCAGCGGTCCGCAGCTCTAGGTGGGGAGGAAGGGGACCGGTGCTGCCCGGGGGAGGGGAGGCTCCTGCAGCCGCTCTGCCAGGACATCCTCCGTCTGCTCTCCTTCCCCCTCCCTCCCTGTGCCCCCCAGCCCCTTGTACTGGGCAGGACAGGAGCAGGCAGCGGGAAAGGCAAGGGCAGGGCAGGGAGCAAGCTCCAGCTCTGCCCAGCATCCTGCTTGGTACTGGGGTGGAGGGGGCTGCTGTCTTCTCCAGGGTGTGTGTGGGGACAAACCCCATGGAGCCTGGTGTTTTGGCGTCCTTGCGGCACCTCCCTCTAAGCTCCCCGGGCAGTGCTGGCTCCAGAGTCCTCATCAAGGGAGCAGTTCAGTCTCCTGTTGAGGGCTGGGGGGAGGCAAGTCAGCTGGGGGAAGCCAGGGAAAGGCAGAGATGCAGGCTTAGGGAAGGCTCCCAGAGGGGCTCCGTCCAAGCCAGGGGCTGTTCAGCTTCATGGCAAGCTACCCAAAGTTTTAGTTCTCCTTTGTACCTTCCAGCACAGCAATATATATTCCCTCCTGCCTCCCCCTTGGGAGACTCTCTACCTGGAGACCCCTTCCTTGGGAGGGTCCAGGGCTGAGCGTTGCCATCACCTGGATCCTCCGTTCCTGGCATCTGGGTGACACCAGGGTGGTCCAGGGAATCCTCAAGCATTTGCTGAGCTCAGGGGGCTGGATATGACCCAGGCATCTCCCCTTGGGTGCCTGCATGTGAGGACGTGGTGGCACGGATGTTTGCTGGTTCAGTGCAGTTCTTTAAACTTCCATCCCCTGGGGGGGATCCTCAGGCTGTGCAAGAACATGGCAGGGGTCGGTATTTTTTTTTAAAATGTTGCCGCATGTGGCTTTGCTGCTTGCTGCCATCGCAGGGAGTCTCAGGCTGAACCTGTGAAGCGCTGACCATGTGTAGCCTCTCGCCTCCTCGTCCTGCTTGTGCTCGGGGGCCTGCTGTGGGCAGGGGGATGCGTCGCTGCCTGGCAATACCCCAGTGGGTGACCTAGGGGAGCACACGCACAGCAGCAGGGTGTTGTGGAGGGGCTTCACACCGTGTTGTACACCCAGTAAGTCATCCAGCAGTACCTCACGCAAGACCTCTGATCTTTTTTAATGCCTATCTGTCATGGCAATATCCAGCAGCCCCATTTGGCACCAGCTGTTTCGGGGGCTGTACAAACACGGAGCCAGAGAGCTCCTCACTGGTTGCAACGGGCCAAAGCTATGCTTTTCTCCTGAGTTTACTAGTGGGGAGAACTGTGGCACTGGAAGGGGAAATGGTGCTGTGGTTTGCAGGCTGCAGATAACTGTGACCTCTTCCATCTGGCCATGAGCCTGTCCTCCAGGAATGGTGTGCTCTGGCCTCATGTTGACAGTCCTGGAGTCTCCCATCCTCTCCTGTCCTCCGAATAGTTTCTGCCAAGTAGTGCAGATGGTGGGGACTGGACTGACTCTGGAAAACCTATCCCAGAGCCAGGCAGAGTTTACTGTCGCTCTCCTTGTCAAGCCTATGAATCGAGGGTTAGTTCAAATGGGCTGAATGCCTCCTGCCCATGCTGCTTTCTCTGGCAGTGAAAAGCACACGGCTAAGTTAAGGGCCTCTTGGGATGGAGCCCAAGCAAAGAGCTTTGACCCCCCCTTGCCCCCAGGGTGCTGTCAATCAATCACCAAACTTTAATCATGAAATAAATTGCTTGAAACTCAGCCTGCACTGGTTGCTGCTGTGACTCATCTCAGGCTTGCTGCTGGCTGTCTAAATGTTTTCACCAAATCCATATGGAGTGAAAGTCTCCAGCTATTATACTCCTCATTAACGATATTCTCTTCCCCTGGGCCATGTATGACGATTAGAGCATCTCCAAGTTTAAATCAAAGCTTTATTCTCGTACTTGTTTGCTGGGTTGAAACGGTGCCTGTCTGGGGGTCCCTTTGCTCTGGCAGCGTGGGACTGATTTCTGTGCCCGGCTCTGTTGTCATGTGCACAGCTGTTGGAGCAAAGAGCCCCTGGGCTGTGTGGATGTACATATGGGTCATCCCTCTCCGTCTCTGAAGGGAGACTCAGGAATGTGAGCTAGATCACAGCTCTAATAAACTTCCCTGCCTTAGGTGTTTGCTGGTACCAGGCACATAGAAGTGTAAGAAACACATTTTCAGCCTTGGAAAACCATCTCTAGGGAGATCTTTTACTTAGCTATCTGCCTGCAGAACATGCCAGGTTTTACTTCCTCACGTGCTCCGAGTGTCTGCACTTGCCACTGGCCATTGCCATACGGTGTCGCTGCCATCACACAGGGTTCATGGGTGCATGGTGTCCTTTGATCTTGTTGCCATCGCAGGAAAGCTGTGATCTGGCCTGTGCCTGTAATTGCTGGTGTTTGTGAACTCAGCATCAGCCCACATCTGCCTGGAAAAAGCATTTCCTGAGCTAGCAGAGAAGATCCACGCAAATCCCAATCAGTCCTCCTAGACTCATCTCATTACATAGAATCATAGAGGAATTTAGATCAGGAAGGACTTCTGGTCCAGCCCTCTGTTCAAAGCAGGTTTCATAGATCAGGTTGCTCACAGCCTTGTCCAGAAGATATCTTATACCAAGGATGGAGATCCCACCATCTTTCTGGTCCGTGTTCCAGTGTTTAGCTACCCTAAGAGGAAAAGAATTCCTAATATCTAACTGGAATTCCCTGTGTTCCAACTTGTGCCCATCGCCTTTTCTCCAATCCTTATGCACCTTCGAGGGGAGTCTGGCTCCATCTTCTCTGTGTCCTTTGGTAGTTGAGGAGAGCCCCCTTCACCTTCTCCAGTCTGAACAAACGTGCTTCCCTCAGCCTCTTCTTGTACATCCTGTGCTCCAGCCCTCTGACTTCAGTCAGATGTTCGGTTCTTGACAAGATGATCTTGTGGTCCTGGGCAGATGCTGGCAGATGGAAGGGGTCTCCATCAACAAGATCATCTTTCCATCCTATCAGCAGTCTTCAGGATGCTGTCTTTTAGTCACCTGTACAGATCCATTGGTTTCTCATGCGGGTAATGGATGATTCTCATGCAGTGGCCTAGCTGTGCCCCCTTGTCCGGGTATTTCCCACACCCCACAGTGTCTCTCCTGTCCTACCTCTCCAAGCTGTGGGTCCAAATTCAGTGTGATGGATTGCCTTACATTGGACAGAGCTTCTCTCAGTATCCAAAAAGCAACAGCAGCAGTTCAGGGGGTTTATGATCCCTAGGAGTTGATCCAGCATTCACCGAAGATAAAAGGGGCAGAGAGAAGCTGCTTAGGATGGTTTTAAAGGAAGCAGAGGAAAGAGATTGGGGCTGGATGAGGCCAGAGTGGCAGAGGCAGAAGAATGCTCCCTCCTGGGGTTCGTGGGCTGAGCTGTGGGCAGAGAGGGGTGAGGTGGAGAACGATGGGGCTGTAGGACACCTCGGCTTGTGATAGTTGTCAGTCACACACTGTTCTCTGCGTTGCAGAGCAGCAGGGTTGGTGTAGGGTTAGGGCAGCAGCCCTGCAGCTGCAGCTGTGCTCTTAGCCACTGCAGTGTGGTTTAACACACCATATCCTCCTACATGTCTGTACTGTGGTGGCTCCAAGGGGAGATCTGTTAATCATGAAGGACAAAAATACACACAACATTGCTGTGACCCTGACTGCTCTGTTGTCCCCATGCACGCTGAAGGTCTTGAGGAAGAGAGCTTCTGCTGCGCAGTCAGGGCAGCTCCCAGCCATGCCACCCTCCGGCAGATTCCCGTTCCAGGAGCAGGATACATGTGACCAAGGGAGTGCATGAGGTGCCTCTCTGTCACATCCCTCTGGCTGCAGCGGGGGAGCCGAGGGCTGGGCTGTGAGCTGGGCTCCTGAGGGATGCCTTGAGTTGCTCTTCCAGCCTCCATCCTTTGCTCCTTCAGGAGCTCAGCATGCACGAGACTCATGTTTAGAGGAGCAGCTCCAGTCTGTGGGCTCCATCTTCACCTTCAGGCTGCCTCACCAGCCACAGGTCCTCTCCACAGCTTACTCATTCTGCTGGACCGCCTGCTTGGCACTGTCATTCCTCTGGTTCTGCCCTGCTTTAACTAGCTCCAGGCAAGAGACTTCCTCTTTAGTTTCTTGTCCATGACTTATTGCTTTGGTGAGTATTTTCTTGAGGATAAGTCTTGCCCACAGGGTGCAAAGTGCCACGACCCCAGCCACACCACTGGCCTGAAGACCTAGGCAAGGGCTGGGGAGCTTACAGCTTTAGTCCTGCCACAGTCATAGGCTGGACATTGCCTTGTTGCATGGTGTAGACCTGTCCACCATCCCCATTTTGAAGGATGCTTCTGATCTGCAGCAGCAGCAGGAGAGGGTACCAGGAAAGGGTGTGCGAGGGCAGCTTTTCTTGGCAGGGTGGTCCCAAGGCAGGCCTTGAAGGTGTGCTGACCTCCCTGTATCTCAGAAGGTCACTGGTAAGATGATCGGGCTTCCTGCATTGCTCCATGCATGCCGGGAGCTGCCCCAACCTTCAAACCAAGTGACACAGTGATTACACAGGGCTGTGATAGGGGATGAGCTTTGGTGTGAGCATGGCATTTGAAGTGGTAGCACTTCGGGCCCCTGGCAGCTGTCAGCACATGGTGCGGGTGCTTGCCAGCCTCTTGTCTTGCCTCTTGTGGTGGCTTGGTGCCACGGCCAGTTTCCCAGCCACGCCATATCCTCTGCCTCTTTGACAGGAACCCAACCAGACCTGGGGATGGCACTGAGCCAGGAGCTTTCTTACTGCTGCGTGCAGGTGCCTATGGGCTGAGATCACTTCCCACCCTCCTGCTGTAGACGGGGGAGAGCAATCCAGCACTGCCACCTCCTCCCTTTGTGTGCGAAGGCGAGGAATCACCCCTCCCATCTGGGGTGACTTCTGCTAATGAGGTTATGGGATGAGAAGGGAGAAGAGGCGATGCTGACACCTGATTCAAGCCCTTGAGCTCACCCACTGGGAGGGAGCTGGCTGATAATCTGAGCCAAATATTTCTGCTACCAACAATCAGACCATTCTGGGTCATTCCTCTACCCAACACAGGCCAGGAGTGACAGCCCCCCCTTCCCCAGACCCATTCCTGTGCTACTATGAGTGATTAGATTTCTCCTTAGCTAATGAAAGCTGCAGTAAACTCGTATCTTTGCTTGCTGGAGCATCTGTAAAATAGTCAGCCTTGCCATTTTAGCCTGGTCACAGAAACAACACTTCAAGAAATGCAACTTCTTCCTGACAGGTCTAGAGCTGCACTGAAGTACAGCCTAACCCCAGGGAATGGCTACCTGAAAGCACAATCTGGCTGTACCGTCTGCAACCACACGTATGTCATTACCTACTTGTCTGTCGCATCTGCAGGGAGATGTGCCCAGGAAGCCACGGCTGGTGAGCAGATGGCTGAACCTCCCTGGCCCCGGTGCGAAGCCCTGGGTGCTCAGCAGGTGCTGGGTGCAGATGCACCACATGGTGAAATATCCAGGGTCACGAGGAGCTCTGGAGCGGCAGAATAGCAGTGAAGCTCGGAAGCGGCGGCCCTCAGCATCCTGGTCCCCTAGCAACTCTGTCCAGACCCCTAGCAACCGCAGCCTGGTCCCCTAGCAACCGCATCCCAGTCCCTAGCAACCCCATTCAGACCCTTAGCAACAGGGCTAAGGAAGGGTTTCCTGTGGAAATTTGGAGGAGATGGATTGAGCAAGAGCTGATGGAGGGCAGTGAGTCCAACCCTGCACCACGTCCGATCCACCCAGCCGTCCGGCCACCGCCCAGGGCAGGCACTGGGTCCCAGTAGCACAGTTTAGGATGGGAAACAGTCAAGGGCTCAGCGTGCTGGTGCTGGGCTGACTGCAGCTTGCATGGCTGGGAGAAGTGGGAGGTAATCTCTAAGTAATCCTAGTGAGTTCCTAACCAGAAACAGCAGAAAACTATTTTCCAAACCAGTCAGGCTAAGCTAAACCACTTGCATTTCCGCTGTTAAACCTTCTCTGCCAGCTGCCTTGAAAACGTGCCTCACTCAGGGAATAATTTCTCAAACATTTTTAAGTGATGAATAGATGACCAGTATGTGCCAGCTCTTTTGCCATTACCTTAATGCTGACCTAAC
Source organism: Apteryx mantelli (assembly GCF_036417845.1). Lineage (NCBI taxonomy): Eukaryota > Metazoa > Chordata > Aves > Apterygiformes > Apterygidae > Apteryx > Apteryx mantelli. The sequence continues at coordinate 5,526,598 of NC_089996.1, forward strand.
TCTTCCTGCCCTGTAACTCTCAGCTCTGGCCTGCTTTCCATTTGGGGTTCCCGAGTCAAACACTCTAGCTCTGACATATCCAGTTCCCAGACCTCAGCTGCCCCAAAAAATCCAGCTTCCAGAGCTGGTGCTCCTTGGCAGTGTTTCCCCCTGTCCTTGCATGGGCAAAGTCCCAAGGCTATAGGGAAAGCAGAGTTTTGGAGGGGAGATCTGCCCCAGGGAGATTCAAAGAAAGCAGAATTTGTCCCTGATGCACAATGATTTTTTAATGTTTTCTCATAGTCTGGCTTTGCTGTAGCTGCTGAGGTCCCCTCCCTCCCCACCATGTGTGTACACTGCAGGAAAGCCAGATTAGCCCGCATATGATAAATGTGTCATTGCACATCACTGATAACAAGCCCATTGATGCGTCTCTGAGAGCCAGACATGGCTGGGAGGTGGGAGCTGGCCTGGAAGGGAAACCTCAGATATCCTCATAAAATGGGCTGCAACATCCTTGTGGAAATCCATGTGACAGCCCGGTGTAAATCAGTGGCACATCCTTCCATGTAGGGCAGTGGCGGGAGGGAGAGGCAGACCAGGGTGGAGTGGTGTGTCAGACTTGGGCTCTCATCCTGTCCATCCCGGGCTGGCTGAGCCCACCACTACTCTCGTCTAAAATACAAATAACATCCCCTTTTCCCCACATCTTGCAGGGAGTCTCAGGGATATTTACAGGTTGCTGTGGGTTAGGTTATAGAAAGCCTAAGGTGTTTGACTGCTGTTATGAACTACTTAATGGCAGGGTGTTTTTATTTGCGTACCATGTAGCACAGTGCATCTTGAGCCCTGAGCAAGTGACATCCCCTTTCCCTGCCTCAGTTTCCCCAAGTGGGTCATAAAGGTGATGCTCACTGCTCCAGAGGGTGAGGAAGCTGAACTAGCCAGTCTGGGCACAATGTGGGCTTTTTCTTGCAGTGGGTTGGGAAGGATTGGGACTTCATCCAGCCTGTGCTGGGAAGGGAGCAGTTGTGGGATCTTCACCTCCACAACTCCTTAGGAGACCACTCGGTGCTCTGCATGGGGCCAGGGTTTGGCCTTGGCACATGTTAGAGGAGGGTGCGTGCATAGGCTTTTGTCTCTGGTGTTTGTACACGTGCTGGAGATGCCTTAGGACCTTGGAGGGTCCAGCTCTGACCTGTGCTGGCTGTTGCAGACAGACGAGCTGGGCCCCAGCATTGGTGCAACCTTTTAAACATACCTGATAGCAATAGTTTAGCAGCATGTGCAAAACAAGCACTGCCAAACTTTTTCTGTGGAGCAGCCTGGCACGGCATTTTAACCTTAGTGAGTTCATCTGGGACATGGCTGTTTTCAAACCTTGCCTCTTAAAACTTCTCATCTCTTGTGTCTTCGTCCTGCACTGGCAGGGACCAAAGCGAAGGGCAGAGTATCCCCCTGCCTTGCTCATCTCAGTTTATGCTGCTCATTCCCAGCATAGATGTTTTCAGGCAAAACACCAACAACTTTAGCAGTTCTGCAGCACAAGAGATGTACATTCCTCACCTCCAGCAGTTTTTAGCTCCCTTGGCCTCCCGCTGTTCAGCAGAGGGGAAGACCCAAGGAATTTCTAGACTTTATAAACAGTGCAGAACCTGGCACAGCATTGACGTGTGCAGGATGTGTGGCCAGTGCAAGCTGGTGAAAATGGTGCTTGTTTGTCAGGCTTGGAGGGCTGGAAGCTCAGAAAAGGTTGCCTGCTGGCCTCCAAGGTCTTCCTTCATGCAGACACTTCATGCATATTGCATGCATGTTTGGAACCGTGCACAGCAAGCCAAGCTAGCTCTGATGTTAATGCAGCAATGAACAGACCTGTTCCAGTACCCAGCACTACATAAGTCATAAATAAAGGTGAAATCCAGTCGCCTGCGGCTCAATGCCCTTGTGTATGACAGTGACTTTCCATGTGGGCCAGAGTCCCATCTGGCTTGCACCCACACAAACATGCAGCGGCACTGCAGAGGTCATTGGAGTTGTGACAGGCTTGGAGCTGGCTGGGTGCTTTGCTTGCCTGCCTTGGCTGGGCTGTAGAGATCTTCTCCCAGTGCTGATGAGCCCCCAGACCCTAATCTCCGCTGTGCTGTCTCCTCTTGCGGCACCCAGCAGGGCAACCCTTGCTGACACTGCCTGAAGCCTGCCAGCAAGGAACCTGGAAATGAATTTGAATCTGTGCATGTGCTTAATGGTTTTGCTGATCTGGGACACGGATGCGTTGTGTTTGCTGGCAGGGGTCTGTGACAGCCCAGCCTGCACTTTTGTCCTCAGCATCAAGTTAACATCTCCTGCTTGCTCATGTGGCTCCTGTTTCATTGGCAGAGGATGAGATTATTTCCATGGCCGACTCAACCACAACCATTGATGACATTGAAGGGGAGCTCTTCAAAATCGAGAGGATCAGAGAGATCCTGGTGAGGAGGGAGTCAGAGCTGCGATACATGTGAGTATCCTGCCCACCCGCCACTTCCCCCCCCCCCCTTCCCCTGGTCATCCCAGCATTTTTGTCTGCCTCATCAAACACGAATCTTCCTCAGGGAAGGGCAGAGCTAAGGCCATTTTCACCTGGAAAAACAGCTTCTCCCACGGTGGATGATTCTGTCTCAAAGTTCAATGCTCAAAAGCAGTTTCATTTATTAGCATTAGGTGCTGAAAGCCATTTTGTTGGCTGAATAAGGTGCAAGAGCTCTAGTCACCACCCAGAGACACTGGTAGAATAAGTCCCAGAAAAACTCCCCTTTCGGTTTGTATGTACGGTGAAGGACTCAATGACTGAGCAAGAGCACAGTGCTAGGTAGCGGGGACTGCAGGCAAGCGCCAGGATGAGTCACAGCCCAAGAGTCAAGTGAGTAAGACTCCAAAGATGCCTCTGGGTGTGTTTGTCCTCCTTTGCAGTCACTATGACACAGTCCTTGCGGCAGGAGCTATCTTTGGGTCTCCATGTGCTGGTGGCCTGTGGATCACAACAGATTGCTTTCCATTTGAAAACCAAACATCGTCCTAGCTTTGCTCTTGGAAGGGTCTTGATAAAGTCCTTGTTACAAAGCGGCACAGGCTCAAGGATGTAGAGAGCAATTGCAGGCAGCATCCTGTGGTCGGAGGCAGGCGGGAAGGACTCACTCCTCTGAGTTCACAAGTCAAATCTGCCAAAATTGCAGTCACTCACCCTAGGCCAGAGCAAAGGGGAGCCCTGTCCCCACGGGGCTCAGGAAACAAGCTGCAACTGAGGGAAACAGTGGGCAACAAGTGAGACAAACCTACTCTCCAGAATGCAAGGGCAGCTCTGCCCATAGCCCTGGGCTTTGAGACTGCATGGCCCTGCTGCATCTTGCAGGCTGCAGGTAGAGCCCTGAGGAACACCCACAAATTGCTTCAGCCCCCTGGGAGCACAGAGAGGCTCTGGGGACCCTGAGCAGGTTGAGCATGCCAGAAGGGGGATGGAGAAGCAGCCTGGCCATGCCCCATGCTACCGAATTGCACTGATGCAGGAAGGATGTGCTGGTGGTGCAGGGCTTGGAGTAAGTGCTATGGGTAGCATGACAGCGTGATGGTTGGAGCCAACCAATTTCTGTGCAGAGTTTATAGCACAGGTTTCACTAAACTAAAATGTGCCATATTCCTCCGCAAGCACCCCATCCTTGGTGGGTTCATACTCTTCTGCCAGTGCATGGATCTTGTCTTGGGAAGGGACCTAAGGTTCAGGTAGCTCATTGCTGGTCTCTGGAGATATTGCTCAGCCCCAGTACTGAGGTTGCTGGCTGCTGAATATCCCCACAACTGCAGCTTACTCTCCCCACAGTGCAGTATTATGCATCCTCCTAGTTCCTCTTTTGCTCTTTCCTTGGTTTCTGGGGGACTGTTTCTCCCTCTTTGACAAGCCTCAGCGCCCGGTGCCCATCTCTGCATTGCGTCCTGCTCTCCTTGCCCTGCACAGCCTCTGCAGCCAGAAGTGGAGGGAAAGATTTTCTTTAGGGCCAATTTCAGTCTGAGTAAAAATTCAGAGTCCTTTGAGGTTTAAGGCAATCAAATAGTGTGTTGCAGTGGTACCAATGGGCACTTAGGAACATTTTCTCTGGATGGGTCGGGAGCTCCTAATGGTCCATGAGGAAAAGGGCTGATTTACCTGAGCTCTAGATTATCAGCACAGTGGTCTCTACTGAACTCTTCCCTTTTGGATCATCAGTGTGGGGCATTTGGATCCACAGCAGTGCCAGGGTCAAGGCGGCCTTGCCTAAAAGGCAGAAATAAAGCCAGTCTGATGCAGGGTGATATTTGCAAGAGAAAAGCTCACGAAGCAAAGCTGTGATGAAGCCCAGGCTGCACACCCCCTCTGAGACCATCAGTGCCTGCAGTCCTACACTCTGGGTTGCCAGACAGACATGGCTCAGAGAGGACTGAGGAAAAGGTTCAAGGGGCCAGAAGATTAATTTGCAGCAGAGGTAAATATATGGCCCCTGTTTCTGCCTCCACTCTAAATGTGGCTACAGAAACATCATGAGGGATGGCCCGGCTCCCCAAGTGACTCTGCATCAAATGCACGGGGTCTCTAGCTTGCCCAGAGCCCGCTGTAGTCAATGAGCAGCAGCATGGGGCACAGGCAGCCTGCCAGATGGGGGTCTCCCATCTGCTGCGCTGCCTTTGGGGCTAAGGGCACAAGGGGAGGGCTCAGGGTTCCTGTCTCCCATCACAGCTCTGTAGGGCTGCACTGATACTCTCAAAATCCTGATATGGGCAAAAAGGGAGCACACCATATATACAAAGCAGAGAATTTATTGTTAGTCCCATTAAAATCTAAACAACCTAATCAAACTACAACAAATGTTATTAGTTGAATTACAATAATACTAGCATTCATAGTCTTAGTTAATGCAGAAAAAAATGTCATTAATACCATTAAATTGCTATGGCCAGACCAGTCCTGAGATCCCAAGCTGTCAGGTCAATACAAAACCTGGGATTTTTTAATGGTAATGGCAAAAATCATATTTACTGGGCTGCAGCACTTGACATGCTGCTTGTCTAATGTGTTTGTGTCTCCACCAATGCCTGGACCACAGGGAACACAGGAACCTGGTAATGCCGACATAAACCTGTTATCTCAGGTAGCTGTGAGCTGACCTGTGATTTAAAGGTGTGATTTGGATTGGTGTGATTTGAAGTGATGACCTCTCTGAGGGATCAGCACGGTTCCCCTGAAATATATTGCTGAATGGGATTTTTGAAAGTCATAAAAAGTGAAGTGCTTAAGTGCTTTCCATGGCAACTGGTACCTAACTCTCAAAGGCGCTGTCAACAATCACATCTATTGGTTTTTCTTATCCCTTTATTTGGTGTGCATTTGGAAAGTGGAAGGAACTCACCTACAGAAACCAGGTACCAGGGTGGATATAGCTGCAAAATTAAGCACTTGAAAGTTAGGAGTCCCTGGAGTTATGTATTTGAGTTGTCTGCATGCTCTCCGAGGAATTAGAGCATCGCTGTCAGCTTTCCAGAGTGCCCCACTGGGGAGGAGTGTAGCTCTGCAAGTCCATGAGAGCCGGGTCCTTTGGTTGAGGAAAGAGCCCTGAGGATTGCCCGGGCCTCGCTCAGTGCTGTCTGGGGAGTGCAGGCAGCGGACAGCTTCGGGAAGGTGAGCCTGGTCCACAGAGCTAAGTCGCTGCTGAAGAAAAGGGATCCCCCAGGACCGGGGTGCTTCAGAACAGAGTTAAAAGCATAGGGATCTGGGGCTGCAAAGTGGCTTTTTTTTTTTTCCCCAATGGGGGAAAAAAACAAAAAACCTTTATATTTAGAGTTGAACTGCAGGGTACAGGCTGGCCTGGGGAAATGGGCATCTCTAATGACCAGAGACATGTGGTGCCCATGATGCACTGCCATATGGAGATGTGACCCGGCTGGTCAGTCGCTAACTGTCAGTGATTTGCTCCTGTTGGAAATGTCAGACTATAATGTTCCAGCATTTCCGAGATGTCTGTGCTGTGGAAAACGTTGAAGCTCCCAATATTCCTCTTCTTCAGAGCAAAAGGAAAGGGCGACATTTCCTGTGGGAGATTCAGCTGTGTACATCACATGATCCACTCAGGAGTCTGGTCCCAGGGTCAGATCAGGGATAGCACAGCCAGGGCTAATGCTGCAAAGTTTATCTCAACTGGTAGAAATAAACTCAGGTCCAGCAGCAGCCTTCTGGGTGCTTGTCTTTGCAATCTCTCCCAAGTTTTATTTAAATGAGAATTTTTATTATCAATTTTAACAAGCTTTAGCTCCAATTTAACTTTAATAATATTTCAGTTATTTGCTTATTTTAATTTTACTAAGTGAATTGCTAATAAGCTTTTCATACTTCTAAAATAAGAGTGATTATGTGAAGTAAGCTTAGCTGCACGTATACGAGTTTGTGTGCAATATACACATCCCATGCTCCCAGAGAAGTGGGATGTAAAACAATAGTGAGAATTTAGGGGAGAAAGAGGAGGGAGAGGCCAGCTGTAGCAATACAGCTTTGGTAGGATTTAACCTGGGGTTTTATATGGAGAGGGGACTAGAGCAGGCAGAGCAGTGCAGACTAGGTACTGTAGATGGGACATAAATCCTTTTGTGTCAGAGCGCCAGTGAATTTCTAATGGGTGGGTCCTTGGGTCCTGATGTGCCTTAGGGTACATCTCAGAGCATCCCATTCTCAGGACCAGCCAGGACCCGGACTGAGCTGTGAGTGGGAGGACCAAGGTGCAGAGCTGCTCTGATGGCCTATGCAGGGAGTGCACTTTGGGCTGTGCCTGCTTTCCCTTTCAAAGTGCACTGTCAGGTTCTTGCGGCCCTGTAGCAATGGTCCCTTTGAGGGAGGGACAGTCTGTTAGCTGTCTGTCCTGTGAAGACCTCCTGTTGATGCTCTTCATGCAAGCTGAGGGCTTTGTGATGATGAAGTGAGGAGCAGTGGATGGAAGGACAGATCGGCACACACAGCTCCCAAACGTTAGCATAGGTGGACCTGCTCTGTGCCTAACACAGGACTTGCGCTAGTCTCTACAACAAGAAAACTTGTAATATGCAAACAAATGAAGACACTGTCAGACGGAGCAAAAAATGGCAAAGCCAAGAGGAAGTCTTCTCCTCTGTCTGTGATGTTCTCCTCCTACAGTGACATCTCACAGGGTCCCTCTTCATCAGTCTGTTTATTTTCCCTTCCCTAATTAATATTTTTGGTGTCCTCCACTCAGCTAACAAAGCTGCAGCTTTGAGTAGCTCCCAGCAAATGTGACTCATCCTGGACAGGGTGAATGGCGTGACTCAGCGGAAGTGCCAGCAGGATTATTGAAGATGCAGAAAGGGCTCTTAGCAACACACACTTCAAAATGAACCAAAGACACTTCTGTCCAAGGTGCCACCAGCTCATAAGCCACAGATCGTGTATTGTGGCTTATCATCACTCACAGCTGTGGAGCTTGATATCCTAGTGATCTCAACTGTGCTCTTGAAGGTTGGATGCTTTGCCATGTGTCTTGCAAAGCATGCAAGGAGTCCTTCTGCATTCAAGGCTTGGAAAAACTTGTGAAACTCAAACTAAGATGCTGGAGCACCTGGTAGGGCTTGGGAGGAAGTATGGCCTTTAAGTTGCCTTTCTCAGGGTGAAAAATGGGTCAGCTGATTCCCTGCAGTTAACATTTGGGAATGCCACTCCACTTTGAGGCACAGTCCAGATGGGTTGACCAGTGGGCTCTGCAGTGTTAGTACTTAACCGCTTCTTAATGAAACATGTCATGAACATGATGTGTATGGGGTTATATGCTCCCATGCCACCCCGAGTAGGCAAGGGACAGTGCACAGGGCAGCACAGAGCCAAATGCTATGTGGACACATTTGGTCTCCAGCTGAGGTATTTGTGAGGGGAGCCCTTTCCTCCACCATTCAAGTGTTGCCACAGTGGCCCCGGTTGGAGGTTACTGTCTTGGGGCAACAGGGAAAGAATGAGCTGGTGTCCTTGGAGGCAGTTACCACAGGGGGAATCACACTCAGATTTCCTAGCTTAGGTAATTTGTTGCAATTACAAAAGGCATTTCTAGCAACCTGGGCCACCAGATATTTTCCCAGCACAGACTGCTCCTTGTCATGGGCCTTATCCATTGTCTCTGAAACACCTAGGGCTGTGGTCACAAGTGTCTCTGATGTCTAGGGAGCCCTTAGATAAAGGTGTTTCTGAGACATCAGTGGATTTGTTGCCTTGCCAGAAGCAAATGCTCCTGTTCAGCATGTCCACATCTACTCCTGGGGTGATGATGGGAAGTCCTCTGTTCTGCTGATGGAGCTGCTCAGTGCCAGTTGGATGAGCTGCCTAACCCCAGGCCTATCTGCCATGTGGCTTCTGGTGCCTTCACTCCAGGCTCCAGATTCCTGGAAGACATTTATTGAGATTGCGAGGACTGATGGGTAGATGAAGGGGTTTCTGCCTGGAGGTGCCAAGTGAGCAACATCTAGTCCTTGGGACATGGGTATGATTGTGATACCAGTCATGACCAGGATAACTACCTCACTGCTCTATGCCTCTGTGATTCCCTACAAATGTGGCCTTTGACAAAAACAAATTTGTCCTTAAGAAGGGAGTTTGTTCACAAGGAAGATGTAGCTATGCAAAGAGAACACCCGACTGTTGTTCTGATTACAGGTCTGGCCAGAAGCTCTATGAATATGCAACTTGGGGACCCCAGGAAATTCCCTTGTCACCCTGCAGGAGCTAGTACAGAGCACAGAATAACCCTCTAATCATTACAACCAGTCAACTAGTTCTTACTTATACAGAAATATTTTTGGAACAGAAATATGTTTGGAAACTCACCTTCAGAGCTGCACAGTAACTCAACTGACATGATGTGCCCATTACATCTGGAAAATCTAGAGATGGATTTTTAGTGTAGATCGTTTTGTTTAGCCTCAGGTCACGAAACACAGGTGGGGAGCTGCCAGATGATCTGGCCAGGGCACCTTGCCCACTCTGTGGTAAGCCTAGAAAGAGAAGAGAAACATCCCAAGTCTTGGCTCAACAGGCCATTCCTGATCAGGAGATTCACAGTCTTGCCACAGGGTGGCATCTGATAGAATGCTGCCACTATGTATCATTTTTTGATTTTAAGATGTCTTTTCAAATGAGCCTACAGCCAAAATCTCCCACTCTGGGACTTGGGTTCCTGGATGCCTCAATGCCAAGGAAATGGTGCTTGACAGCTACTGAAGGGGCAGCTGCCGGCTGGCTGGACTGTGTTGGAAGAGCAAACAGAGCTGGTCAGCCCTCAGGTTGGTGATCTGTACATATGAGCTGCCTTGGCAGAGAGCAGGAATACTTTGAAGAAAGGATCCCGAAAGGCAAAGCAAGGAGATCACTAACTGGAGACTGCTGTCATGACAGAGGTCAGGAGGTGGGGAGCAGAGCAGTACAGGCAGACAAGGGTTAGTGCTGAGGATTATTGGAGAAGTGGCTTGTCTCATCTGCTGCAGTGTCACCTTCCTGGGGGAGATGCTCAAGGATGGCTTGTTTTGTGGTGGAAAGAGGTCTCAGCAAGGAGCACTGCCTGCTGTTGGGGTTTTCCTTACCAAGAGGGAGCAAAGCCCTTCAGACTGAAGCACTAACACTCCCCATGGCCAGACAACATCATTTCTAGGTCTTGTCTAAGTGGGGCTTTAGTGAGAGCACAGGCATGCCATATTTTTTGAGGTAAATCAACAAATAAATTCAGGTGAATCTTGTCAGCCAATCCTGGTGAGCAGCCAGATGCACTTGAGCCAATACACTCATGGAGAGGGCTGAGCATCTGCAATGCTTTCTCTTCCCGAGACATCATTAAAGCTGCCTTTCCAGCACAGACAAGGCCGTGCATCCCCCAGCCACACTGTCAGCAGCTGCCACTGACACTTGAGTCTGGATCCTAAGGGGCCCGTCCTGATTGGTATCTCACTGCTGTGCTGTGGTTTGAGCCAGAGAAGATTTCATTGCCTGTGGCTTCAGCAGTATCCTGTTGAAATGACCTTGTTTCTTAGTGGGCAACTGCAAAGTTTACATTTTTTCCCTGCATTGTGCTTCTTTTTTTTTTTCTTTTTTAAAAAATTCTGCAGAAATCCAGTATGAAAATGTAAGACCTTTTTATGTGGCAGCAGTTTCTGTTTGCTTTTGGATTTTGCTATTTGGGAACTTTTTTTTTTTTGAGAAGAAACACAGCTGCTATTGCATGGTGAATGTGCCAAGTTTTAATAAGGCATCATTGTCATTAGAGTGATGAAATTTTTGCTTTCCCAACAACCAGTGACACGACCCATTTAACTCTAATAAAAGCTCTGAGATGAAGTGAGTTATTATTCCCTGTGGGAAGGCAGGTAAATTTGTGCTCCTTGATGCATGCATTGAGCTTATTGCCTTCTGGGGTTGGCTGGGTTTTGCTCTGGAGGTTTTGCACCTTTCCTCTCTCCGTCTTTCCCTCAGCGGTTTCATTTGTGTCTCTGCAGGATGGATGACATTCAGCTTTGCAAAGAAATCAGCCGGCTGAAAAAGGAGCTTCAAAAACTCATAGCCCTTCCAGGTAAGGCTTTGTACAGTTTCTTAAAGCTGCGTGCTGCATTTGCAGTCAGCAAAAGATTTCTGTGAAATTCAAGAAGTTCTTGAATGACTCCCACTCTGGGATGCTCCTGGAGACACAGGTGCTGCAGGCAGGCAGTGCATGAACAAGAAGAAATGTGGTTCCTAAAGTTTGACCTGAGATTTTTTTTTAGGAGCTTGACTGCTTGCAATACTGTCAAGGTGTCCTTGTCCTGTCCTGGACTGAAGGGTAGAGAGGAAGCAGAATAGGAAAAGAAGTCCTTTGAGGAGGAGCATGGATCTGATATAGGAGGAGGAAGGGGAATGGTTGAGTTAGGTGGCGATGAATGCTGACATGGTGGGACCTGCCATGTCCACCAAAGAAGGCCCCCAAACGAGTCCAGAAGAGAAGAAGGGGACATCTTCAGACTATACCACAGAGGGGCTTTTTTGGAGGTGGTAAGAGGGCAGATGCTTTCAAAGGCCTGAAATACTTGAAAAGCAATGAATTCTTGCTGTGGCCATGTCAGAAACATCTGTCACCCACTAGGCAGATGACAGCTGCTGCCAGGGCAGGCTGGACTCCCAGTCACAGCCAGGGTAGGACGGGTACTAGGGGCACATCATGCCAAAGGGACTTGGAGATGTCCCTGATTTAGGTCAATTCTGCATTCAGGGTATGGAAAAGAGGCAAACAGCTAAGGGCAATGTGTGAAAGCTTCAGTTGGGAGGAGATGCAGCTTTTTTCCTCCATTGCCATGACCAGTGACCCTCCATGTCCCTGTGGCAGCCAGCAAACCACATTTCTCCCTTCACAGCCCAGGGAATGTCAAAACTAGGCTCTCTAAAGGATCCCTTTCAGCCAAAATATTCAAATAAAAGCACACAACAAACTGCTCAGGGTTTGAATGAGAACCAGCAAGAAAGGTTTTCCCTTGAGCTGTTTCCACGATTGTTCCTAAGGCTATGCCTCCTCCTAGGACATCCGTGTTCAGCCCACCAGGAAGGGTTATGTGTTTCTAGGACCAGATAGAAGACATAGCCCTGCTTATTTGTTCCCATGAGTTTGGGCATCCAAACAGTAAGATCTGGACCTCAGTTATTTCCACCACAAGTATCTCTCTGAAGATCTTGAACTTACCGAGGCCAGTGAGTGTTTAGCAGGGGGCAATGCCTGAATCCAGACAACAGGCCAGCTGTGCACATCTGTTTCCCAGAGCAGCAGCTCAGCTGATTGGTTCTTTACGAGAGGTTATCTCAAAACCAAGGATGTCAAGAGGCCTTGACCCTTTCTAATGCTTTAGTGGTGCTGTGCTGTGTGTGCTTATGAATCATCAACATGCAAATTGAAGCAGGTGAGAGACTGACTGCTGCTTATTATGCAGGTCTCGATCAGTTTTGATACAACCTGGCTGTATCCAGAGGGAGGTTCAGACTGGGGAAGTGAGGATTCTGGTCTATCTAAAGATAGAAGCTGCTTGCAAAGTGTAGACCCACATCTCATGTGAGCTTTTAGTTCAAACGTTCTCTAGTTCATAAAATAAGACTTGACCTAAATGATGGCTCAGAACTAGAGACAAACTGGAACTTCTCTGAGCCTTGAGAAATGTGACTGGCTTTCCTTCATCTGCTTTGGTTTTTCATTTCTGGCCTTTTCAGCATTCCCAGTTTCAGCTGAGAGCAGAAATGCTGATAGCATGCAGGGTGCTCTTTTTGTTTTTATAAGTTGACTCAAATCAGACTGTGCTGGAAAAATACTGCAAATCACTAATTTTGGGAGACCATAGCAGCAGATCAAGACTAAAAATGGGTGTTGATGTCTGATTCAGATAAGGACCCAAATGCGTCAGTGCTCACTCAGAGCTCAGACAGACCTGTAGCTTGAAATCTCACCAGTTCAGGTTGTCTTTAATAATTCAGAGGCACACCACAGCTATGATGGTCTCTGACATCAACAAGTTGGAAAAAAAAGGTGCAGTGTTTGTACAGTGGATATGTTTACTCTGGTATGCTTTAACTCATGAGTGCAGATTGTTAATTAACTCCAAATAGCTGATATGTTTGTGCACCAACCTAATGACTCAGATTGTCATGACATCTGAATGACATTGTAAGTGCTCCTGTTCCCACCAGAGAGATGGGAGCTGCTGCACAGAGAGATCATGGCCATGGCCAGGTGACTTTGCATTAACTATTCATGGGAAGAGGCCAGTGGCTGTGGCCCATACCTCAGTCCAGATCAGCTTTCTCTGCCAGAAAGCCTCAGCTCACTCCATACACAAGATAACTTATCACCCCAATGGTAGGAGAAACCTCTGTTTGCTGGGGATGTTTCTAACAACATGTGAGAAGTTCATCCTACTCACACGCCCACAGCAACACCTCAGATCAATATATAACAGGCTTTAAACTACAAATCAATACACGGTTTAGGTAACTGCTGAGACCCAACCTACAGGTTTGCTCCAAACTGTGAATTTCACTGCATTTTTATTTAGCTGAAGGAAGACTGGAGACTGATCCATTCTGTGCTGGATTGATTTTGAAGCTGGCTTCTGAATTCAGAAATGGTATTAAATAGCTGCAGCACAGACAGTCACAGTCTTGACCCAAGGTAGCTCTCCAGCTATCTTTAACTCCCCTTAGCCCTCTCTCTATCATCTTCACATATCTCACTTACCATTATATACCTGTTTATGTAGGGCAGGGCGTTATAGTGATATTAGAGTTTCCCTGGTCTTTGCAGACTCACTGCACAAAGATACATGGCACAGGTGGGTCCCAGAGTGCTAAAGGTAGGTCACTCTGAGGCTCTGGGGGTGCAGGTGACAACCAAGGCTAACACATTCAAAGCAGTAGCTTGGCAGACACTTGTGGTCATCCTTGTCACTGCAATGGGAGTGACACCGGTGGAGACTCACAATAGTTTGATAGGTCAGATATACTGGATGAGATTGCAGGGACTGAGTTCAGCAGGGAATGAGACCACATAAAGCCAGTGGATCATACTGGTCTTCGTGTCTCTGTATGTGTGGGTAAATAGTGGTATAACATGTTCCCAAAGCACCTGATCATTTTTGATAATTTCCTCCATTTCCTTTGTTAGGCACCTGAATCCATGGCTGGGCTTGTAGCCATGTGGAGAATCCAGCTCAGAGACAGCCAAATAGGGTCTCTCGAGCCCTGCATAGCTCAGGTCTGTGCTGAGACTAGGTGGGTGGGTGTGCTGGCATGGAAATTGCAGGCTAAGCACATCCTGGCTGAAGGATGACATCTAAATTGACATCTCTGATCTCCCTGGGACCAGACACCCAGTCCTTCCAGCAGTGGAGGATGAAGACTCCTGGGGAGTCATGATCTTTCCCGCTGGTGAGGCCACCTTCCTGAGGTTCTCTTTCTCTGAGACTCACAGTTGCATCTTGCACTGCTCAGCTCCATGAACATTTTGGGGAGCAGTTCAAAATCCAAAGTTTGGTCACACCTGGGCTATCCCCTCCCAGCCAGGGTGGTTTGGACAAGGATGTTGCTTATTTAGTGGCCTGTGTTGGGATCCAGGTGATTACTTTGGCTCGGCTTTTACCCCCACTATCACATCTGCTCCTGTGTGGATCAGAATTAGAGCCAGCCTGGCCTCAGCTTGGGGGGATGGCCCCTGTCAATGTATTAAATGTGTTGCCTGTGCTGCAGAGACCGAGAAGTCCAATGAGGAGAAGCAGAGAGAAGAGGAGCTGGTGCAACAGATACACAAGCTGGTGGAAACACGGGATTTCCTGGTGGATGATGTGGAGTTTGAGAGGCTCAGGTAGCATGGTGCAAATTAGTCCTTTTTTCCGGAGCAATTACTGCTGGGCTGGGTCAGCTGGCCTGATCCTTGGTGTGTACAGTATGTACAGCAGGTTGGAGAACAGAGCTCCATGGCTGGGATGTGCTCCCAAAGGCATTACCTGCACGCTCCACTCTTAAATCTGGATCACCATCCAAAGTGGTGGTATTCCAGGTACATCTCAAATGGCGTGCCCTTGCTCTCCCTGAAGCAGGAGCAAAGGGTAGTGGTAAGGAGGATCTGTCATGTTCCCTGGGTAGTTCCTGCTTGAGCGAGCAAACTTTGTGCCTGCTGCCCTCCCTGCCACCGCAGGGTCTCCCCGGGCACTCCTAGAGCAAGTCTTGGCGTCAGTGCTACACAGTGAGGTACTGAGCAGTCCCAAACCACTGTTCCAGGTTGTCTGCAGATGCAGGCAGAGATTGCTGTGCTGGTCGCACTCAGGTCATGCCTTGTAGCTTTCTGAACACTGTAGACTAGACACGTCCTCCCAGAGAAAAGCCGAGCTGCTGATGTATTCACGTGACTCTAGAAACAGAGGTTGAAGAGGCTAAGACAGTTATTGACTCTGGAGATAGATAATGCAGAGATGGGCATGGCTACTCGACCAGCTGGGTCTGGCCTGAGAAAAGTTTACAAACCAGGATTTTATGAGGAAGGGGTGAGAAAATAGCCACTTAGCACCTACTGTACTGGATCCATCTGCAAAATGTGGCTCACTTGTGAGCATGAGTGTGTGTTAAAAATCCCTTCTACAAGGAGGCTGCTTTGCCTCCACCAAGGGAACAGTAACTTTTGTTGCAGCTGCTATTAGCTCCAGAGGGCTCTGATTAAGCCCTGCCAGAAGCATACAGGGGGCTTTTGCTGTTGCAGACAGAATGCTCAATCCCCTTGCTTCCATCTCTCCAAAGAGCACTGTGTTGGATATACAGTCACAGAACAAGGTGGCTTGGCCAGAAGTTGCTCTCCTGGCTTCCAGTCTGTGCTGTCATGCCTCACTGGATGCTCCTGGATGTCTCGCTGTTCCTTTCCCGAGTGGTAACCAATCTTCTTTATCACAGGGAAAGGGAAGAAGACAAGGAAATGGCAGAATTCCTGCAAAGTAAGCTCTCCAAAAGCTACCTCCAGAAAGCAAGTAGGTGGTTGATGAGTTTTATTCCTTTCATAGGACCTCCCTGGCAGCTTCTCCACTAAGTTGTCTACCCCCAAAATTTCATTGCTCTGTGTGGGCTGTTTTACCTGGAGGCCATCTGCTACCGGTGGAGGGTGTGAGAAAATGGCAACTGGGGGGTGCTGGTGCTTGAGATAATGTTGTGGAAACATCCCAAATCGGTATGGATGCTGTGCTTCCATTTCTCTCCTGACATTTCCACCCAGCATGTTCTATGAGAACATCTGGGTAGATGGCCTTCCATGTCTCATGTACTTCAACTGACTCTTTCTAACCAGCTCCTTATGTCTCATCACGCTGTTGGCTGAGACCACAAGTTGTGGTATACCATTCACTCCTCCTCTAGTCCTGGCCTCTGAAACAGGCCTCTTCCCTGTGCTTCCATCATTCCTGGAGGAACACACCTCTGGTACAGTGGGAGGCATGTCCAGTCCAGGGTCCCTGTGTGCATGTCCTGCCTTACGGACACCTGGGAAGCACCCCCGGTGATGGGCATCATGATGGCGGGAGCTCATGCCCAGCTGTGGGGTGAGGAGGGGCAGCATCCCAACACTGAAAGGACCTCTAAGAAGAAGCAATGGGCCTGTGCCCTTGTCACCAAGCACACGCTGACCCTGAAGTTAATAATGCCTCTTTCCATAGCTCCTGTCAAAGAGAAGAAAATGACTTCCAGGGGGCAGCAAACCTCCACACCGTACATGACCAAAACGGGCCTCACCCTGCTCAAGGAGTGCTGTGGCTTCACCTGTTCCATCATGTAGGCCAGACCCCAGCTCCTCTGCACAGGACATGATCATGGTAACATACACATCCTGGGAAGCCAAGCTGGGTGAGAGGGGCTTCCTCAGGGTGCAGAAATGCCCAAGTTCCCATGTAGGTGGGTGAGTGAGGGTAGCTAGGAGATGTATGGCTCCTGGCACAGCAGGCATGGGGCACGAGGGAGCACCAGGCTGCAACCCTGCTCCGCAGGGGTGGCAGCAGGACAAAAGTTCCAGAGCCCCACTGACTCCCGAGAGAGTAGGGCTGCAGTCATGGCTGGAAGGAGGCTGAGGAGATGGAGGGATTTGGGTGGAGCAGGAAGAGAGACGGAGGTCAGGGAGGAGTGGGGGTGGGCACACTGAGGGGTGGTACCCTGAACACCAAGACGTCCGGCTGCAACCATGAAGATGGAGTTGTAGATCAAATGCATCGCTGGTTTAAATACCTGGTAGTCATGGAGTTACACCACTGATGTCCTTTGTCTTCCTGTAGCATCTTCTCTGAAAATTTGAGAAACCATCAGGCCTGTCTCTCCTCGAAGGTCCTCGCATGCCTTCTCCCTGCCCCTCTTGAGCATTTCCTTCTTAACAGGTTACGGTTCAATCACTGACATCTGCTGACATTACCTTATGCCCAACCATAAAGTGCTGTGTCCCTTATATTTAAAATAGAGTTTACTAAGGGCCAAGCTATGACAGTTGTACAGGACTTTCCTCTCACTGCCCAGCTGCTGAAGAGCAACCAGTTGCCCTTCTGTTCATTTGCTAACAGCTCAGGGCATAAACTCATTCCTGAAAGCATAAAATGAATATTGTCACTTGACTTTGTAAAAATCCCAGGTAGCCACATAATGGCAGACCAGTAAAGAGGTGCTTCTTACCAGTGCAGGCTGGTGTGGACTCCCTCTCCTCAGCCCAGGAGGAGACTAAAACCAGTGTGCTCACAGAGGTAGATGGTTGGATCCCCACAAGATCAGCCCTGCCTGGGTCAAGCTGCCTCCCTACCCACTTGTTCATATGCTACACTACTCCATGCAAAATACTGTCAAAATTGGTGTCTGTGGGGTGCAGACAAGTCAAGTAAGGCCTAAATACCTTGGTGGGAGCTGGAGCAAAGGCTGTACTCATGATAGCTGGTGAGCTGAGCTCACTCCTACTAGAAGGCAGTATGGACAAAGATGAAGCAATCTACAGCTGACATAAAATTATGTCTACAAGCATATGCCTTGATATGATTGAACTGACATTCTGGGCTCCAGCATCACAAACCTGAGCGCAGACCTTACAGCTCATCATGGGGCAGCTGGCAGGGAAGGCAGGAATTGAAACCACCTGCCCACTGAGCTCCCACCTTTCTCAGTGCCTGGACTTCATCCAGTAGGTGATGAGCATGACCAAAGCTGAGAGGTGGGTCATGACTGACGACACATGCAATAAGCACTGTGTAAGAGGAAGATGATGTTAATGGAGGTCCAGGGGACTGTAGTATCTCTAGGGGAGGATACATCTCATCCTTTAATATTGCTGATGACTCTTCCATTGTGGCAGGTGGCCTGACACCCAAGGGTTAGTGTCATTGGCACTGGGCACTCTAAAGCAAGATCAGCTTTCCAGCTATTGGGGAGGGGATGCACCAAGGGGATCCCATGGTCACAACACGTGGTTTCCTATCTCTCGCCTTTCCTCACTAGGTCTCCAGGCAGAGTGCACAATCTGCTCTCCTCCGAGAGTTTCAACTTCCTGTCATTGTTCATGCTTCCCACTGCAGCACCAACACCGAAGAGACTTTCCAAGCAAGCTGGTGCAAGCTTGGATGATGGCGTGTTTTCTTGGTGCCACATCAGCGGTCGTCTCCTTCATGACATCAACAAACACTGAATTCTACCCAAGCTCAGCTTGGAAGAGGCATGTGCAGCAGCGGCAAGCAAGTCCATGACAAAGAGGACCGGTGTAATTCTTTACCTGAACAGAGTAATAAAACAAGCACTGGGAGCTAATGTTCGGAGAACATTGTACTCCACCATCCAAAAAATGCTGTGGCCATGGATGAGCTCTCATCCTTGGCCCTTGTACCATCTTGTTGGGTCTCTTTCCTATGGACTCTTTGTGGGGAATGTCTCTGTTTTGGATTTTGTTGTTTGCATCAGTTTTAATGCAATGTGCTGGATGGTTCTGGGTAGAGCTGTGGAAAGTGGGAAGGACAGTCCCCACAGGCAGCTGAATGAAGGGTTAATTCTTATGAAGTTACTACCTGAGCACAGATCTGCTGTGTTGAAGAGTGGATGAATGAGCTGGTTTCCCCACCTCACTGCTACTGAATTCAGTTCCAACTCAGAAAAAAAAAAAAAAAAAAAAAGGGAAAATTAGAGCAAAAGGGAAAAAGACAGAAATTCAGAGAGAAATTCAGGAGAAGAATGGGGCAAAGTGCGGAGGGAAATGAAAACCAAACAGGAGACTAAAAATGTGGCAGGGAAAGGTGGAAAGAGCAGATGAGAGACACTGTCACTGCCAGGAGTGTCAAGTCTTGCCCTCCAGTTTCCCAGCCAACACCTCTGGGCTTGGCATCATGAGCTAGACATAAAGCACTGTGTGAAAGATGTACACACCCCAAGGTGTTGCAGTCTATGCTGTCCCTTCTGAACACTCACCTGTGTTATGATGGCACAGCTAGAGCTGCTAATGCCTGTTTTGACAGGACAGGGGCTCTCTAGCTGGCTGTGAAGCTCCTGCCCTGCCTATCCTTCTGTCCTTTAGGATGATATAATTTCACTGGGTGTCCTGGGGTGGCCTCCCATTTGGGTGGCTGCCCTAGAGCTCTGATTGTCCTCTGGCCAAAATGCTGAGGCCATCAACTCAGTCCTGCTGCAACTTGCTGTAGTGATGTGTTCCTGCCTGGGTCATTGTCCAATGTGCCTTTGCAGGTGAGCTGGTCGCATCTCACATGGCTCTTTTCATTGCATCTCCTGCTATTTATGCACTTGCTAGCATGTTCATCCTCATAAAACACAACACAGGTGGGATCCTTCCTTGTGCAACACCATAAGCAGGTCCAAGTTCCTCCTGTATTTCTTTATCAGCGCTGTTGTAAGACCCAGTGTGTGGGACCCATTTTCTAACTTTTGCAAGGGGGTTGCCATTTCCTTTTCCTTCCTGAACAATCTCCTCTCCAAATGGTTTTTATTAGCAGTCAGAAAAGTCCACAGACTCTAAAACAATCCCTCTGCACACTCACAGGACCAGGTAGGAGGCCCGAATTGACTAACATGGTACCTGGTCATCTCCAGCAAACCTGACCCTGCTCTAGTTTGTGTCACTTCTGAGCTGACCTCAGTGGTCTCAGTCTGGAGCCTGCCTTCATTTTGCGTTGCTGATTATTAATGACCTATAACATCCCAAAGCCACTGCTTGCTGGTTCTGGTGCTCTCCTTGCTTTGGAGCGCCTTCACTTCAGGCTGGAGGGAGGGCTGGAAAGCGCTGTAGATAGCAGAAGTAAATTAAGTCACAGAGAGCTCCCCTCTGCTTTGCTAACCCATGTAACAGAGAGATGTGCCTCCACACTACAGAACACACCTGAAGCTGTTGCCCAAGTTGGAGTGGTGGGTAGTGTCACAGGCCATGATTGGTAGCATCCGGCCTGAAGCTGATGGGACAGATTGGGTCACTCTTACTCCTTGCTCTTCTAGACGCTTTCCAGTGACTGCTTTTCTCCGTCACTCTGCGGTTACCCATGTGGTGCAATATGGATGTTTGCTTGATCCACACAGACCAATGTTTGAAGACCTAGAAGACCCCCACTGTCCTTGCCTTCACCAGGATATTATTGGGGAGAATGAATAACTGAGCCAGTTTGCTTGGATGAGCTGAGAGGGAGCCAAAAGCAAAGAAAGGCCTTTGATTCAAAACTTTCTCTCCAAGTTGATCCCTACCTCCACCCTACAAGGCGTAGATTTCAGCTGCTGGAGCAATGCTTGGGTGGGCAGAGAGGATAGCTGGGGAGGAGATGGGGAGAATCCTGACCTGTTCTGTACTGTGTTTTCTGGTTGTATTTGTGTAGCTGGTCATGGAGAAGATGACAGGCTGCTGTCCTGATCATGCAATCCTATTCAGCCTGTATTTTAACTGACAGCAAAGGTGCACAGCACACAGGAGCAACACTTTCATGTACATTTATTTCAACCCAAACAAATAAATGTCTGTTGTAAGCCTGGCTCTTAGCTATTTTCCCCTGACGGGGACCTTTGCAGTGAGGCGTTTCAGGCTGTGTTAAGGTGAAAAGAAACAAGATCCCAAAAAGTAAGGCTGGACTTTGGAATTTCCTCGTATTGCAAGAGTACAGACCAGCCCCTGCTGCTGCAATAAGATATATAACCTGTGCCTTTCAGGCTGTTGGCCTAACATTTCTCTTTTGGGCCAGGTTGAAAAATCTTTGGAAATGCAGGAAACTCTCTCTGGGTTAATATTCCTTAAGGCCTAGAGAAAACAACTGTTTTAATTTATTTATTCACTGATATCAGTCTTTTTTCGCACCAGGCCTCAGTGGTACCATTTATAGATGATTTCTGGCACATCAAATGTCTTCTACATGTGGCGTTTTGCTTGACGGAGATCTAAAGAGGTCTGGCTGTAACAACTCTCCTCTTGACCCCCTAATAGCTCCCTCCTCTATCCCATCCCCAGGTGAGCCTGCAGTGCTCTCAGGATAAGGATCAGGAGTGGCAGCCCTCCAAACTGGAGGGTCTCATGGGATTCACTGTTGCATGTCCTTGGGACAAATGGGTAAACAATGCCTAAGAAGAACTCCCAGTGCAGCTCCCGACAGCTCATGGTGGGCATGCTGGGGAAGATATGGTGGTGGGAAATGGGCAGAATGGGAGCAGAGAAGCATGATGGACTCTGTGCTTCACCTGAGTCTCTGCAGATGTGTAGGACCAGAGAAGCTTGCAGTCACTAACAGATGTCACATATGATTTTATGCCATCAATGACTGAGAGGGGAGCAGGCAGCTCTGGCACCCACATCCTCTCCTGGATCAAGGAGCTGGAAACTGCATATGCAGAAACAATGCTCTAATTCAGGTTTAATGGTGTTCATGCCTTTGCCATCTGGCACCCCATGGTGCTTGACATGCCAAGTCCCAAGTAATTGCTAATTATGGGTCTAACAAGCCAGCAGTGCCTTCCCAAGTCGCTGCTGAAGAGAGAGGTTGTTGCTAGCACAAGGTTGTCCCCCATCTGCTTGCAGAGTGTTTAAGGGGGGAAGGTAGCATGTCTCCAGGTGAAAGCATTGTAGAGGATCTGGAGCTGACCTATGCCTCTCCGTACAGCCGTGCTCTGTATCAGAGCCACCACGTGAACACATAGCATGTCCTGTCACTCTGGCCTGCACACTGGCAGCAGACGCATCTGCCTGCTCCAAGGCACAAGCTGACTCCAGTTGAATCCCACCATCGGTGCTGGGGCAGAGCGACTCCACGGGGCAGCTGGCAGAGCAGAGAGTACTGGCATCGCTAGCTCCTGCCCACACTGATGGAATAACAGGCTTCTCCATAAGAAATGTTGACAGAGTCCAGATTACACCAATAACAACATTTCAGTGTGCTGGGGATTTTCCATCAAAAAGAGGCAAAACAGACTGTAGGTTTATCCAATACTTTAATCATCCCTTTTCTGTGCCAAGAGAAAAAAAATTTGCAAACAAAAACAAAAGCAAACAAAAACCCTACAACCCAAGCCCTGCAATTCCCTAAGGAGAAGGCAGGCTATTAACACACACAAAACTGTTTATTACAGACTGTCACAGAACTTTAACTCTGATTAAGTAATTTTAGTCTTTGGTATCCTATGGCATTGTGAGTCACATCATATTGTTTTTTCTTCATCCAGCCCAAGAAGGAGGATGGGCTGGCAGGAAATGTACTAGAAACTTCACCTTTGCAATGTTCAGCATGCTGTGCTCAGGGAGTGGGTCCTGCCATCTCCTTTGCTGGTGCTGAGCTCCCAGAGCCAGAAGGATGGCTCCAGCATGCAGGAGAAGGAGGAACATGGTGGATGGCCCAGAAAACCTTGCCAACCCTGATGGACCCCTCTGTGAAGCAGGACTTCAGGACCAGCGCAGCTCCAGCGTTGCATCCTCTGGCATCTCACAAGTGATGGGAGCAGAGTTTGTCTTTTTGCTGGGCTGGGAGTGCCTCGGCTGGCTTTGCCTTAACTTAGAGGAGATGATTTCCTTCCTTTTCAGCTCCCTAGAGAAAGGACAGAGGGAGGATGAAATTAGTTTTATTGTTTGGAGCAGCCAATGCCTGTCCTCCACGATCCATATCCCACTGGTTGGTTTTCCAGGCAAGCCCAACCAAGGATCCCTTCACCCCAGTCATGACAGGGTTAATGCACGCTTCAGGTACACTCCTCCCCCCCCCCTCACCTCATAGGCACCACCTCTTGCCAAAGCTTCTTGAAGAGGCATATTTAGGGGCTCTTAGTCACATAAGAAGAGGTGAGGAACCCAGGTAATTTAGACACCTTGCAGCTGTCCAGGGCACAACCTGTGCTTCACAATCTGCTCAGAGCCTCTTCTGGCTCCTCAAAATGGGCAAGGGGGAGGCTGGAGCTAGAAAGAGCAGGGGCAGCTGAGTCACCTCCCAGGGGGGACATAAATGTTCCTGGTCCCTTTGGATACATCACTGCAGAGATAAGATCAAGGACACAAATGCCCAGCATAGTCTCTGCTTGGATGAATCATGAGTTGACTTTTCCAGTGCAGGCAGCAGATCTCCATATTGTCACTGATTCCTCTACAACACATTTACCAACCTCTGGGATCCCTGTGGGCCTCAGTGAGACACACTCTCCTGCTTGTTTTTTTTCTCTTCTTTCTGCTTCTGTGTGCTTGGTCTCACAGAGAAGCAACAAAGGCCTTGATCCAGGCCAGCATGAGTGGTGGAAGCACTGCTGTCTGTGGGGCAAAGGCTTTCAGATCCAGTCCCCACGTGGCAGGCTGCTGTCTCCTAGGAAATTGACATGAGACTGGATTTCCATTCTGCCTATGAGGCCCAGCCCTGGGGCTGAGTGGTGAATCACTCCGTACAAACAAAAAGGTATATATTTGCTCCTCATTGAGAAATCAATTTTCAGTGGCCTCAAGTGCTCTGCACTGCCTGCTTCTCAAGGCCACCCCTGCAGTCCCAGCATTGCTGGAGAGCACGACTAGGCTGAATGTTTCCACTCGCTGAGGAAGGAGGCCTTGGCATGGCAATGGGGAGGATCTGCCCCTGTTCTGGGATTTGAAGGAAGTCCTTCCCATGCAAAGAGCTGCTGCAGACCCATAGCCCCTATTCAGGATCTTAATCAAAGGCAAGGGAAAGCATCCCATTTACCCTTACTCCATCTCTTCTCCAACCTTCTTGTTTCAGTGAGCATCCCCCTACAACGCTCAGTTCCTGTCCCTAAGCCATGGTCCTCTACTGATGTGACTTCTAAATGCCCCTTCCTTCTGGATGGCCAGTGGGTAAGAAACCAAGCTCTTCTCACCTCTATCATTCACCTGCTGGGTGATCCTGGGCTCCTATACTGCTTCTGCTCCCAGACTGAGCTTATCTTTTCTCCTTCCACCCTGAGCTCCTTGAGGCAAGGACTGTGTATGTACACCCATCGTAGCAGGGTCCAGACCACAGTAGTGGTTACACAATCACTTATACAGGACGTTAATCTGGGCTCCTGCTCTGAGAAGTAATATGGTTCTTTGCAAACATCAGCACCCTAGGTCTCCCAGCCCCTTGCAAGGAGGTGTTAATGCCACGGCCCTCTGTGTGCCCATGGGCTCTGTAACCCCTTCCCCCTCCTAAGGGTCGGGTTGCTTGCAGTTGAGTCCAGCCCTGATACAGCACAGCTGTGTTACCTGGGGTCAGATTGCTGGAAAAACAGGTAAGGTTGTGTGAGTTGAGGAGAGGTAAGGTTGAGGAGTTGTGTGAGGAGAAGCTGTGAGGAGCCTTCATTAGAGCCTCCTCCTCTTTGCTTGGGAGCTGCATTTATGCTCAGGTCCTTGGCATTGCCTTGCAGGTAAGCCTGTGCCCAGCCTTGTACCTTGCTGATTCTCACCTTGCCTTGCTGACTTGACTTTTTGGCTTGGTCTCAGATCTTCCTCATCGCTACAGACTAGTGTGGCAATTATTGGACTTTAGCCAAACCTGGTCACCATCATGGATCTGCTGTCCTGTTCTTGCTCCTGTACTGTGGGACTGCCTCCTGTTGATGAGGACACTGCCTGCCTGCCTTGCTGTCACCTTGGTTCCTTCCCTTAAGGAGCAGCCCACTCTTGCTCCTTCCTGACAGTTATTATCCCTTCTTTACAGATTAAACATAATATAATCATGAAAGTGTAGGCACATGGTGGATGCATAAAGTTACAACAACTTTTACTTTTCCTTGCCAGCTCAAATGCAAACTGCCACTCAACTCCCACTGCTCTGGGGATCTATTCAGAAAAACACAGGGCATGTCTTGGCCCACATTGCATTTACATGTCAAGGTTTCAAAAAGAAATGAGCTCTCCTTCCATATATAGTAACTGACAAGCAATTACTGCCCTTGCCTCTCAAATGGAGGCTTTCACTGTTATGTTTTCTTCTGCAATAGCATCACCCTGAGGACACGCACAGGGTCATTTTCTGATGATGGATGGTAACTCACTAAGCTTCAAAGACATAAAATGAGCCTAAGCTCAAGAGTCTTGAGCTTTCAGGATGAGGTCTTGCTAAGGTCTGACCTAAGATACTGTATTTCTAATTGAGTTTATTCTTATGAATTCAAGCTTGTAGAGAGCAACAGCAAAGATGTAGAGGGAGTATTTTCTGTATGGACTCTATGACAAGCATTCCAGCCCTGACCTCATTCTTCCTTTGGTTTCCAAACACGCAACCTACCTCCAGCTCTGGGGTGCATCTATTTTCCTTACAGCTTATGAAAGCACAGCTTTTGAGGGGGTCAGTCTGTGTCTTCCTCACTCTCAGATGAAGTGGTCAGGTGTCTGAGCAACCCCCAGGCATTATAAACACGCACCAGCTGGACTTGAACTTTTCTGGAAGATACATTAACCAAATCCACCTCACTGGACTCAACACAGGAGTAACTACCGGACAGGAGGGAGCAAGAGCATATCAGCAGTGATCTCTTGGCCTCAAAATCTATAAGCTTATGCCATTGGGTGCTTGATCCATTAAAAGGTCCTCCTTAAAAGATTCTGAGCGTGGCCTGAACTCTATAGTATATCTCCAGTGCCATTTTTAGTGCTGTTGTGCTTTATTCATCAAAAGTTAACACTCATTATAAACAGCTAAATGCCTGATGCAATAGCCTTGGTTAGTTCATTCTTCATCTATATTTACTTTCTACACTTTTCCTTACAGTTAGGAGGGGTATCAGTTTTGGTACACAAGGTATGGCTCTGCAGAGAAAGCCACAGGGACAAGCAAACAAGGATTCACAGATGTACTGGTTGGAAATCTCCGAAGCTCTCTGAAGTAGTCCCCCACTCTGCTGTGATGTCCCTCTGCAATATCTCAGAGTTTACACTGGGTGGGAGGCCCAAGTGTGAATACTAGGACTAATTCCCACCTGAGATGCTGTCCCAGACTGCCCTTGCTACCTTGCATGCTTTGCTGGCATGCTGTCTCCCTGCAGCGAGAATCCCATTTGCCAGAGAATGCACACTGCCGTGGCCCTCTGGGCTGAAGCTGTAGGATGGAGCTGACCTGATGAGTCCAAGTCTCCCAGTAAATGAAGAGATGCCTTAAAATATATTGTTGTTTTTAATAGTATGAAACTTCACTGACATAACCTGTGCTGGAGTCTACAACACCCTTAGGGTCCTCTCTCCTTCTCTTGCCCTTCCCACTCTGCTGAGCACGTCAAGTTGGCACATCCCTTATAGCTCCTCAAAGTGTAGCTGTTTGCTGGTGGCTAAGACGATAGTCCTTTCTTTTCACCTCCATACAGATGTCTGTGAGGTCTTGGATAAACTGCTGAATCTAGGGTGGGCAAGAGAGATGTTAGAGCTCAGATAACTGGGGAATGTCTCTTACTGTAGGGACAGGAGCAGAAGGCAGAGGAGAACTTATTAGCCCTTCATGGCAAATTTCACCAACTGCAATGAGTAAGAGGATAAGGCATTTGGCTTGCTGGATCTGTGCTGCTGGAATGGGCTATTGTGAGTGAGTCTGAGTTCATGGCATGGGTGAATGGAGCCAAACCTTGGCCATGGATTGATTTTCAGTCTCTGCCCCAGCCTGCTTGACTCCCAGTCCTTGTTCCTCCTGGCATCCTCTACCCAATCCCCCTGCCCTAGAGAGATTCCACACAAAAGGAAAGGTGCCTGCTGGACACCTTGGTTTCTCTGGGGTTTCCCCTCCCTTTGGGCAACTGAGGCTCATTACTGCTCCCTTTGCTGGGCAGGGAGAAGGGGGCTGGCCTGCTTCTACCATGTCCAGCTGTCTGTGGGTGTCCTCCACTGGCACATTCAGGCTCTTTTTCAGCTGCTTGCTCACACACTGGAAGAGGTTGAGGGTGGCCATCTTGATGGTGCCCAGCAAAAGGGTTTTTTCGGCAGCTGTGTTCTGGATGTGGGCCCAGTGAGACTCCTGAGAGGAGAGGAGACATGCAACATGTGAACATGGCACAATAAAGATGCTGCTTCAGCACTGTGCTGGAGGTGGCTCATCTTGGCATGGTGGAAGCAGCTCCAGGAAACCACTATGGATGCTGCTTTCCCCAGAAGCCTCCCCATCCCTCTGCCAGGTCCTACAGTCCTCCCCCTGGCAGTACCTTCCTGCTGACCCCATTTGCATACACCACACCAGGACTAGCAGATACCCCAGGAACAGAGCATCCCCCTGCCACCCTTCCAGACCAGCTTCTTTCCTCCTCCGCCTGATGAGACTCATCTCCTAGAGCTTGATATATCCAAAAAAGGAATTTGGGAAGACACTCTCAGAGTGGCACAAAGGGAACAGAGGCCAGCAGAGCTGGACTGGAACAATAAAAGGTATAATTCCTGTTTCAAGAGGGAGGCTGAGGCTCTTGTCCAGAAAGGCTGGAGAATCTGAAGAAATGCAGCAGTGAAAGGGAGCAGATTGGGTCAAATCAGGGTTAAAACCAACAAACCCAAAGAAGCAGTAACTCTGAGTCTTCATCAGAGGTCACTCAGTGAGAAAACAGGGCTAAAATCCCTCCTGCAAGTATGGAGTGGACAGAAATATGGATGGGCTGACATTTGGAAAGAGCTGGAGAACTGATCTCTTCTCCTCTGTGGTCCTTTGTTCTGAAACATCCTTGAGCACAGATCTAAGGACATTTCTAAACACTGAGCAGGGGCTATGGAGTTATGTGCCTCATTATAGCCCACGTGCAGTCCACTGCATGTCTGTGCACCTTTGGACAGGGTAAGGAAATCAGAGAAAGAATGAGTTTACATGGGCAGATGCTGTGCAGAGGAAGAAAATGAATAACAATAAAAATCAACAAAATCGATTTCACTCTGAGGTCTGAGCAATGA
The DNA here is from genome assembly GCF_036417845.1 of Apteryx mantelli. Classification (NCBI taxonomy): domain Eukaryota; kingdom Metazoa; phylum Chordata; class Aves; order Apterygiformes; family Apterygidae; genus Apteryx; species Apteryx mantelli. Next base: position 5,554,476 of record NC_089996.1, read on the forward strand.
ATGGTGGAGACCACAACATGTGACACATTGAAGCCAGATCATGGGGATGATGCTGCAAGGAAGGGTGAATGGAAATGAACATGACCAGGCTAGATAAATCCAGTGGCATGTGGTGGAGTGTGCTTGGGATTTGTGTTGAGGTAGACCTCCCCAAAGCCTGGTTAGCTTATCTCTGTTGGCTGAACTCAGTGTGAGTGCAAGCAAGGAGTGAAGGGTCACTGTGGCCTCATGATGGCTTGTTTTTAAGTCCTGACATAACCTGCTCCAGACCTGATCTGTCATTCTTCATCCTGGAATCCCTTAGAGGGACAAAAACAGGTATTTTCTCCAATTACAAGGGCTGTAACTGGGCCTTGCCATGCCCCGGTGGCTTAGGGGTAAGCCATCAGCTGGTCTTGACAGCCAGGTCATGATGATGTCCCCCTGCCCTTCCATGTTTTCTCACCCAGATGAGGACATCACTGTGAGCCTGGTCAAAACGTGTTTGGAGCTGCGCCAGCTCATTGTTATACTGCAGGATCTTGTCTTCTTTCTCCTCAGTGTACTGGGCCAGGAGCACTTTGGCTTTCTCAATCATTTCCATGCGCGCTTGTGCTGACTGCAGCAGGTCCTCTTGCATTCTCACCAGCGTCTTGTGGCGCCCGATGACTTCCCGGATCTCCTCAAACTGCAGCACAGGCCTTCTGGAGTTAGTAATCATCCTGCCCTCCTTCTACCATGATGGCAAGTCTCACACTGTTGACCACCCTGCCCTGGTGAAGGACACCTCCCCTAGGGAAGATCTTCTTCTTGATGGGAGACTATCAGCCCGGTTGGTCTGTGAGCATCGCCACATTCCATGGGGAATGTCATGCCTCATTGCCAGCTGAGCAGTGCTCTGAGACAGTATGCACCATGAGCACCACTGTGACTGCCAGCACTGAGTTGCCTGAACATAGGAGGGGGCTAGCTGGGGCAGCAGGAGTATGAGCGATGCTCAGAGCAATGTCCAGGCATCTTTGCACAGGGGACAGTTTTTCAGATGTCTGTCAGGGTTCCTGTTCCAGGGCTGTATATCACTTCTCCCTTACCATTAATGTTACATGAAACAATGATGCAAAGGGGACCCCCTTCACCTCAGCCCTGTGCTCTTTTCTCTTCTAACACATTTTTCCTGTAGTTTTTTAAAGCCTTCACCTCCTTTCCTGGTTTCTCTCCCTTGAGTCTGGTCCCTTTGTTTCTCTCTGGTTGCAGGGAATCTCTTCCCATCCCCTCTGAGGTCTCTGAGTTTAACCACACGCTATGATTCCCCTGGTCCTCTACATCTAAAGCCCATGTGAGGCCATGATCTGTCTCTCTCACATCAAAACTCACCTCTGAGACTTTCACCACATCCTCCAGGTACTTGTTGAAGATGGAGTACTTCTGCAGGGCACTGTAGATTTTCTGGTGCTTATCTTTCAGGGCTTCTAGTTCCCTCCTAGCCCTCAAAAGCTCCTTCTCCCTCTGCATCTTCATCTCTCTTTCCTTGCTTGCTTTCTTCAGAGCTCGGATTCGCTTCTCGTCATTTTCCTGGTGATGTTCCCCCCCCCCAGTGCACACACACACACGCACACACACACACGTTGAATTCCACCCAAGCACCCAGATATAGGGAAAGGCAGGGGAAGATGGAGATGAATCACTCCTTAGCACTGTGAGATGATACAGTCACAGAGGAGAGAAAAGGGCTGCGAACACATTCACACCCTCTTTAACAGGGCCATCCCTCCAGCATTGACCCTTCAGTCTTGGAGACAGGCATCTGGGATGGCACCCAGTGATTTTCAGAGCTGCTGGTGTCTGTCCCTGGAAGATGCCTCAGTGTCAACCATGGAAACAGGGTCAGATCCTTCTGGGGGATGCCTGAGGCCCTCAGGGGATCACACTGGTATAGAATGAGCACTCTCCCAGGAAGGCCCTACCAAGGCTTTTCACGTCACCAGTGCAAAGCAGTGAGTGAGCCCTGGGCCCTGTGTGCTGCCATTCCTGTTCCTCATGCTTTGAGGCTTAAGGGAGATTGGGACAGACAGGGGTGCACTGAGGCTTTACCGTAGAGGAGCCTTCTCCAAGGAAGGGGAGGAAGTAGTGTTACAGGTCAGGGTCATGTTAGCTGAGCTGAGATGGGCCAGCTGTACCTGTATGAACTTCTCAAATTTTTGCGTGTAAGCTTTCAGCTGAGCCTCCTTGCCTTGGAGATCCCTCCACCGACAGTTTATGGCTTCCATCCTCACCTTGAAGGCCTGGCAGTGTAGAGAGAACATGACATGGCTGCTCAGCTGGGAGCTAGTCATCTGCACGCTGCTACCCTCCAAAGCAGCATGAAACTCTAGTCAAAGCTGCAAGTCATCCCACCCATGCCCGGAAACCATCCCATCTTTCTCACCTCTTCCTCTGCATCCAGAGCTTTTTGAATCAGTCTGACCTGTTTTTTCTTCTGCTGGAGGCGAATAGATGGAGACAGAGAGTCTTCCTCTGTCTGCTTGAATTTCCTGCCACAGAAGTTTTCCCCAAGGTTACACACAGGGCCTGGTGCTGCCTGCACCTCAGGAGGGTGTTGGGTGGCTCTGCTCCATCAGACAACACTGGACCTCCCTCAGACTCAGCCTAGTGATGTGTTTCTCTCCCACCCACAGTGGTCCCCCACACAGCACAGTTCCCACTGATAGAGGCCGGGGAGAGATGAGCAGGAGTTAGAGGGGAGAAACATGGATGGGGAAGGGGAGGAGCAGTACAAGGGGAGACTGAAGTGGTGGAGACGAGGAGTGAGGGTTTGCCATGGTGGGGGAGGAGAGATGGAGGAGGCAGGAAAAGAGCCTGGAGGAAGATGGAGGAGGTTGGAGGAGCTCCCTCACGTGAGCAATGGCAGGAGATTCTTTTTGTAGTGCATGCAGAAATATTCTGACAGGTCTTCGTTGTCCATGGCGGCCACTGCTCCAGCCACCAAATGGGCCTGGAGAGCCCAGGTCCTCCCAGTGATGTCCTTGTCCTGGGTCAACCCAAGAGCTGTCCTGAAAGTATGGAGGCTTGGCAGTGTGTGGGAGATGCAGCTGGGAAGCAGACGAGTCCCTGAGGGCCTCCTGCCTCCACTTTCCCAGGGCCTTCCTCCCTTCCCAGCTGGCCTGTGGCCACAGTTAGAATGGGATGCTGGGGGCAGTTGGAAGATGCTTGGGCGGTTACTTGGCAACCTCCCTGCTCTGAAGACGAGCTGATACTGCACACGCCCCAGCTGTGGGGACTGACCACTGCATCTGGAGCTGCACACAGGCCCTTGCCTCCCTCCATGACCTGCTCTGCAGCCAGCTTCCTGTGGTGCCCTGTGCTGGAGGAGAGTCTTGCTGCCCTATGGGCTTGGGTTGGTCCCTTGGGGCAACCCTCTTCCCGTGAAGGTCCCAACAAGCAAGGAGAACAATGTCTGAGGGAAGAGCCACTTTTGGCCAAGCTGGGATGTTGTGCAGCCTGGGAAGGACTTATGCATCCTGCTGGGGTAAGGGATTGCTTCTGGCTGACACTGGGTGCCTGACATGTCCCACTCTTTTGCCTCCACAGAGAACCTTTTTAGGACCCAAATGCTTTACCATTAAGAGAAACCTGGACAGATGGCAATTTCTTTCCCTTCTTCTGAGTTTCTCTGGTTCTCTGCTAAAAATCATTCCCTACTTGCTGTGACCTCTGTCCCAGGGACCTCCCAGGGAGATCTTTCAGCCCCCTACATCCACATCTTACTGTCTCAGCTCAAGGCAGGAGTTAGCCCCTTCTCTCCCAAAACACCAGGTGGAAAGATGGGTGAACTGAGACATGTGCTCAGGGATGCTCTGGGATCACTTTATCTCTCATGATTCCCTCTTTGTGTGGGACTGAGGCCTACTGTTCACTAAAAATTAACTGATCAATATATATATATTTTTTTGTCAGGGCAAGACCTTTGAAGTAGGTGAGCAAGGTCCATTGCCCATCACAAGCGCACTGTTCAAGGGCTAGATGGGGGAAAGTGTCTCAGTGTTGGTGACCCTGGGGTCTCCTCCTGCAAGATACGTTATCCTCTGGCATTCACTTCTGGCAATCTCTGGCTTCCTCAAGCCTAACTTGCAACAGCTTTGCTGTGATCTACTGAAGCTGAAACAGTCCTGGCTTGGTGGCAAAGGATATGATCCCCCAGGGAAAGAAGTCTTCATTTCTGATACAGCCCTGACTTTCTTCAGAGAGATTGTTTTCAGGCAAACACCACCCCTCGCTCATTATAAACTAGCAAGAGCTGGGGAAAGCTTGCCAGGTCAGTCTGGCACTTTAAACAGCAAGATGTATGGCTTTGGAAGGGATCATTTGTTGTTTGAGAGATGCTTCATTTAGAGACAAATGACCTAAGGCAAAGTAAGAAATATGTCTGGCTCTTACTGCTGAGATTCAGATCAGTCATGACAGAGACTGGCTACTTCCCCTCTGTCCACCCCAAGGTCGGCCTGGGGCTGTTCCCATCCCTGCAGGCTAGACAGATGAAACCTGGGTCTTCTAGAGAAGTACTCATCAGGGACATGTCTCTGCCCTGGGAGCTGGGCTCATGCCTTCCTGTGAGGTGAGGGGTCTCAGGACTTCCTCCAGAAGGCAGGGATCCTCTCTGGGAAGGTCCTGCTCACCCTTATGTCCCAAGGGCTAGAAGAGCTAATGCTCTCCAGCAGAGCATGGGAACCCGCAGGAGCACCGGGACAAGGAACCAGGAAAAAAGTCCCAGTGCGTCTAAATTTCAAGTACTTGCTGCAAAGCCTGGAGCTGGCACAGGGTCTCTCTGCAAAGTGGCGGTGATCCTTCCTTTAACACAAGCAGAGCTGCATATCTGTATGTATCCTCATCTTCCTGCAGCTGAACTGTGCTGGCTGAAATAAAAACAATACAGCTTTTTGGAAAGCAGTTTGAAGCAGGTTTTGGGCACCCAGATCAGCATCTCAAGAAATTAAGGTTTATTAGCATTACTGAAGACAGACATTTCCAAGGGGAAGCTGGCTGACTTCCCAGTCTTTCTTAGAATCCCCCTTTATATGACGTTTTATCATATAAATGACAGATGGGCTCCAGGGAGCAGATGGTGTCATCTGTCACCTCTCTGCTTGTAAGGCACATTTGACACCTGAGTGCCTACCCCTATGCCTTTGCCTTCACAGTATTTCTTTCGTTCCCTGGGAAGCGCTGCTCTTCCACAGCAAGGATTTGAAGTGCAGCCCATAGTAAAATCCCTGGGGTTTTAATTTCTCCTGAAGATACTTGTTGGAGCTGTTCACCCTCAGCATTCACTTTTCATGCTGAATGCTTTGAGCAATGCTACTGCTAGCTGCAAGCTTATGAATGAAAAAGTCACTGTAGAGGGTTTTATTCTTGCTGATCAGAGGAAGTTGCAGCTGAGTCTGAGGAGTGTGACTCAAATGGTAGTGGTGTCAGTGGGGCTTTGGGGAACTCGCAGTACAGCTGTGCCCAGGGAAAGCCCCTTCCTCTCGCTGTGCATCCCTATCACCGTGTGTCTGCTGTGGGGAGTCAGCAGTGCCTGCTTAGCATAGGCTTAGCACAGCTGAGATCCAAGCTCAAGCCATTTGTGTTACTCTTGACTTTTCTCAGGTAGCATCCCATGGACCGGTGATCACCACAGATACACTCTGCTCCTGCCTCTGTCTCTACCCTGCTAGTTTTGGAGGCATCAGAGCTGGCTCAGTTGGAGATCTTTGTGTTCTCCATTTGTACACCTTGCACAATATTGTCCTTGTCATGATGGGCTCCATTACCACAGTACTGCAATGATAAGCATAAAACATGCGCTGCAGCAAACAGATCTGATGCCATGGTCTGAGGACAGGATTCCCCAAAATATTGTTTAAAGGGGTCATCTGCTGTGTGAGACAGCTGGCTGAGGCAAGGCAAGACAGGTCCAGTAGACATAGCATGAGATGGCTTATGTTTATTGAAGTACAAGGATTTGTGCTCTGTAGGAATGTATGCAGTTGGCTTTGGGGGCTGATGATTTGGACGTCCCCAGAAATAGCTGTTGTGACACAAGGGGCTGAGTAAAGGGTCCACCACATCTCTGCTTGGGTTGACCAGAATTCATGTGTGTGATTCTGAGGAGCCAGACTAATCTGGGGGGATGCCAGCAGGCCATGGGGTGGTTGGACCTGTACAATTTTTTTCATAGGAAGCACCCAGATTTCATTTAGTAGGTGCTAATTTGGTCCATGCCTGTCCTGCAGAAGTTGATGCCTGGTGCCTTGTCCTGCCTCAACAACAAATGAGCATGCTCAGCAAGTTCACTGGGAATGGATGTGATGATAATAGCTTTTACAAACTGTGAATGGACTTACCCTTGACGAAGTAAATCCATTCCTCTGCCAACATGCAAGACTGTTTCTGCCTCCAGCCCTGCTAGCTCTGCTAGCTTAATACCCATCTCACTGAGTATTAAGCCCACACTTCCAACAGGTGTTGCCTGTGGTGCTGACACTAATTCAGGCCAAGCACACGTCTGTTTTGATCATGCCAATGACTGCTGTGGCTGTTGCTGTTTTCCCATTACAGCCAGGAGATATCAGAGGGTCTGTCCTCTCTTGGATGACCCTCACCGCAGATGTCTAATCTAATCAGGGTTAAAAAGCTGGGTATCTTTGACTGACAAGGCATTCCCCTGACATCTTGTTTATCTCCTCTATGGGTGCATGGTGGTGTTCATTCAGTCAGCTCAGATGAATGAGCATCTTCATTCATTATGTGACTGTGTTGAGATGGGCACTGATGAAGTGCCTGGGTTTTAGTATTAATTGTTCCTGCCACTCACAGTGAGGACAGTTGGTGGGTGTGGAACAGCACTGAGAGGCAAACTACCCCCGTGGCACAGCAAAATTCTGTTAGCTAAGAGACCCACAGGTTGCTTCATAGCAACTTCTCGGGGCTGAAGTTTGTCCATGAGGCAGTCTCACCTCTTTTGATGTGATTGAGGGAAAGAGAATGGATCCAGGTGCCATAGAGCAGACACCCTTGGGAGGGGAAGAGTTGAACTTGCTGTTGTGTCTTCTCCATGATGCTGCATGACATTCTGTGTTGCCTGTGCAGGTAGCAACAAAGGTGAACGTCATCTCCAGTATCTCTAAGCTCTCCTAGAGCCCTTGGTGCTCCTGTTGACCCAGCCCAGAAGAGCTGGCTGCTACATAGGGGACACCAGGTCCAGAGCCAACAGAAATATTAATGAATCAAAAGGGAAACTAGTGCCACACAGCCACCTGGGGACACTGGGACAGCCTGGAGGTCTTCTGCACAAGAGGATTGAGCTGGGCCAGGTGATATTAGCCCTTATGGTCATCTTAGCACAGCATGTGGGGAGGGGAGGAGGAAAAGAAAACAGTGCTTGGTGGAGGAAGGCCTTGGTTCAGGCTGGAGGGAGATGAAATGCTGTGATGGCAGGAAAGACATGGCTGATCAAGTTGGTCTGATCCCTGCACCTTGTGTGCATGTTCGTCTGCAGGTAGAAGGAGGCTACTGGCTGCCTGACCTAATGCAAGAGACTGAATTTTAAATACCAAGTGCCATGCAGGTACCTGCCATGCACTGCTGTGGTGCTCTGGGCATGCATGGCATCCTGGACTGACTCCCTCCTCCATCTTGCAGTACCATCGTCCCCATGAGACAGAGCTTGTGGGACTGGAGACTGGCAAAGTCACCCAAAACCACATGCTCATATGGTGTGCTGGAGCTGGAATAATGGATGCAGCAAAGGGGGACACTGGAAGTGTTATCACCTGCTCAGAAACCAAGAGACTCTTTCCTGAGATCTGTTTCCTGGGACACCACTCCCTCCTGGATTGGTGTCTGGTGGATGGGAAATTCTCTGTGCTGGGATCAGTCTGCTCCCCCACCTGGAGGAAAGCTGAGCAGAATGAGATCAGATCCAGTATTTCACAGTTGCGGTGGAAGTGATCGCAGACAGCTTTTTTTTTTTTTTTTTATGTTCCTAATCTCTGTTTGCTGCTTTTATCCTCACACCAAGGTTTTATCTCTGCTTCTTTGTCAAATGCTTTCCTCCTCAATAGACTGTGCGTTAAAAAAAGAGTTTCTTTCTATTATGCTCTCCATAGCAACTGCATCAGCTTGCCATGAATAAATTACCTCTGACTTGACATCCCTTATTAGAATATAGAAAATGCCATTTCTGAGTCATAGCTACCCAGTAGGAACTTTTTCTGCTCATCACTTAGGTACATCCCCCACCTTTTTACTCTTTGAAGGAAGCTGCATTTTTTTTTTCTTTTAAATCTCCTCTGCTCTTGAGAGACCTGGGAGCTGAAGGCTGATGGAAAGCCAACACAGACTTTCCCTGCTGGCCTTCCGAAGCTCCTAGCATGGTATAAAATGCACTTGGCACAAGTCCTCCAAATCAGACTGGGATCTGTATTGGCATGATCTTGAATGGCCAGATTTCTTCCTGGCACCTTTCATCAGCTGTTAGGTCCCTAAAGGAGGTGTTTAAGGGAGAATATTAGCTTTTCTCCAGGGAGAGTGACATCCATGTCTCAGTGGGTACAGAGAGCTCATGAGTATTCAAACATGAGATCTTCATTGAATGCCAAGGGCTTTTAGGAGGAAAGGCTCTGGGAGGAGAGCAATTCCTACATGGAGCATTGGCCTGTGCCCATCTGAAGCTGACGGGAGCTCCCTGGTCTGCTCTGGGGGTCTGTCTAGCCTGAGATACTTCGAATTTGCCAAAAGAACTTGAATTTTTCTCTGGGACAGTGTGACCATGGCCCAGGAGAGGGAGCACTTACTAAACAAGTGTGCAGTCCTGGACATCACTCGAGGGCTTTCCTGTCTGTTCCTGATCCCTGATGTAATAGGCCTGGCTGTCACTTGCATTTCCATCTCCTGCCTTGTTTCCTGGGATAACTCTAGGCAGTCTTTCTGATGTGAGGCAATTTTCTGGCCCTTCTGCGGCAGCACACCCTTCCTACCCCTTGTTCCCATCCCAGCCTGCCCTCACGATGTGAATGCCATTGATGCTGATGGCAAAGCAGGATAAATTTGTCAATCTCTGAGGGGGAAGAGGTGGGGGAACCTGAGTCACTGCTCAGTGTCTCTCTCCCCTCACCGCTGTGATCCCCTGCTACGCTTCTCTCTGAGTCATCCAGCATAGCAGGATTTCGGCTTAACCCCTGAAAAGCCAAGGCTGTTGGAGATCCCCATTTCCCCTGGAAACTCCAGCTCCTCTTCAGCAGGCTGGGATCTCTTCTGTGGGAGGGCAGATGTTTTTGCTCTCCAGGAGTTCCATGACACAGAGATTTGTCCTAACATCTGTTTCTGCACCCCAATCTGAAGCATGGGGTGGGAGGAGGCTCAGACTTGGGTGTTAATGCAAGAAGCATCAGGAGAAGGATCTAAGAAGTGGTTTCCAAACATCAGACTCTCCATCCCTTTGCAAATTTGCACACACTTAAATTTACTTAATCATTTCCAGTTGCCCGAGAGACAGTATGGACTAATGGTGAGAGCACAGGACAGCACTGTTCTGCCACCAGACAACCCTGTGGCCATGGAAAACCTTTGCTCGCCTCTGCTTCCCTTGTTTGGATCAGGGTGACCTCTTCTGCTATGGGTCCTCAGCTTCCACTGTCAACCCTGGCTCCCAAAACACCCTTCTGGGCTTCTGCAGGGCTGTCACTGCCATGTTGCTTTGTCAAAGTGCAGATCGCACACTGAAGACATCAGTGAGGTGGGAGCACTGACCTTACCGACATGGTTGTGTCATTCCAGAAAATTTCCCTGTTATATTTATGAAGAATGAAGTGTCATTGCCTGTGCGTCTACAGAAGAACTTCTAAAGCCTGAGCTCCTGGAGCCACAGGATTGTGTGAGACTCTTCTGTCTCCACTAAACAGATATTTCTAGGTAAAGAACAAGCCTCTGAAGACTCACAACCTTGAAGGCGAGTAGATAGGAAGCCAAGATGTAGTATTTTGTAGATGTATGAGTTTTTACGTAGGTTTTTTTTTCATTATCTGAGACCTGAATCATGGGTTTTGCAAGCTTATCAGTTAGCCTTCCCAAAATGTTATGGTTACACCATCACCTCTGTGGTATTTCCTGCAATCCTGCTTCACTGTGTGGCCTTGAGCAGAGCTGCCTGCTTCTCCCTCCTGTGTCAATGGGAGAGACTTTTTGGCTTTCCTGAATTTTACACCTTTCTGCTGCTGTGGTGTGTTTCTGCATGTGTCAGACTCCACTGTCATGGCAGTAATTTGTCATCCAGTTTCTCTCTTGCAAAAAGTTATCCCTGTTCTCATTTAGTTGGGCTGCAAAAAGGAAATATACCAGTAAGCCCGCTAAGAAATAGCATCCAACTGCGTAGGCTTTGTTGGAAAGGGCTCTTCCACACCTTGCTGCTGTGCTTGGTGGTTCAGCTTCTTGTTCCCATCCTGGTGTGGTCTGTCCTGTTTAAAAGAGGGGTGCCTACACATGATGGTGAAGCAAGATGGTGGCATTTGCTATCAGCTCTCAGAGCAAGAGAACAACAGCCTGGATACTTGGGTGAAGAAGACAAAAAGGGAACACTCCTTCCTATTGGAGAAGAATAATTCAACACAGGTATCCAGGGATGTTTCCATTTTAAAATCTCATTTACTGAGTTAATTTTTATAACAAATGAAAGAGACTGAAAAGGACAGTTTGCTCTTTTGTGCTTGGAGTAGTCCGTAAATCAAAAAATAAGGACAATGCAGCAAGAATAAGAAACAAACTATGACTCAGAGTCCAGTCATCCCTGTGATAGGAGTAATTGTTGGACCATGTTAAAATGTGCTTATTCATTTGCACAGAGAAAGAGCAGAGCCTGTCTGATGAGGAGGATGTGATAGCTGGAGGAGGAGGAGGGGTGAAGTTACTTCCAGCCTTCAGATGCCTACTCTCCAACTTTGAGAGCTGGTTCGTGGGCCTACATCTCTGGACACAAAAGCAAAGCAAGAGCAGATATATACTCTTCTCAGAAACAGTGTGCAGCTCCTTTTTCCTCCTAAACTGCTCCATAAATGCATTCCCACTAGATGACAGAGAACGTTCACAGGTCTGGCTGGAGCAGATGCTGCTGAGCCCTTCTCAAGAATTTCAAGGCAGCAAACTGACCTTATCCTGTTGATTTCAAGCTGGGATCTGGGTGGTGTCTGCGAAAGGCACGTTTAAAGATCATTATCAAATCTCTTGGTAGATGTCTTCAGTGGAGAAATCTTCAAGGGACAAGCCACTCCAGGCTCCTTTGGAGCTGGTGAGAGAGATAAACACTCCTAGGGAAGAACACGTGACCCCTTTAGGCTGAATTCCTTTCTGGAAGCTCCTGTTCCACTCCATGGACTATTCAGGGCACCTGCCATGTACAGCTCACATGGACACAAAAAATTTGGCCACCTTGAGCATATTTGTCAGGCCTTGCAGCCCTGGACCTGGGACCTAATTAATCACTGGACTGAGCCTGGTTCTCCTTAGCTCTCCCATTTCTCTAAGGCTGGAGAAGTCAAGCTGGAAAATACACATGAAAAACTACTATCACATCCTTAGCTGAGCTTATAAACAAAATATGAATCCCAGCATCCAGCTTTGGCAGGAACTGATGTCAGGGCACATATACTAACCTGCCTCCAGGAAGGCTGACTCTGAAGTCTACCCACACCATGGGGGCATCCATTACCCCCATAACACTCAGCACCAATCAAGCAGGCTTCATGTCTCCTCTATCCTGAGAGCTCTTCTTAAACAGACTAATCCCTGTTTGTCTGAAACAGCCCCTTGCCAGAAGGCCCTCACTCATCCAAAGAGCTTCCAGCAAGCAAACGCCTAGCCTGCAGCAAGCATCTCCCACGGCCTCCTCCTTCCTCCCTCAGCAAACACTGCTGCAGAGAAAAGCTCTCCCTAGGGAAAGCAAACGAGAAGCGAGGAGGGAAAAAGCTTGCTTGGGACGCATCTCAGAGCAAGAAGAAACACTGCCTGCCCTTTAGTCACCATCCTGCCTGCACATCTGGGCAAGAGCTTTGGAAACTCAAGGCCTCAACTGCAGCGGACAGAGACCAGCAGACTGCCAGCATCCCTGCCTCACGCCACCGGGGCAGCCTGGGCCCGCCGAGCCAAGGCACAGCCTCACCTCCCAGGGCTCCCCATCCTGCTAGGAAAATGGGCCAAATGGGCCACCGGTCTCAAGGATTTGGACACTGGGCCCACCGTCTGTCCCCACCACAGTGCACTCAGCCACTGTGACACTCTGCGTTCCTCCACCTCCCCTCATAGAGTCTTTCCACTTAGTGTTTTCTTGCAAACTGGTGTAAAATTGGCCTACTTCTAGCTTAGCCTCCTTTCCAGGAGACAATAGAGGCTTTATCCATGGCAGTCACGCTCACACTGTGGAGATGGGGACTACCACAAGCCCAGGGAGGCAGATTTCATCCATGAATTACAGTAATGCAGCTTTTTCATGTACACACACCTATAGGACTTCTATCCTAGCCAGGTTTTAGCAATCGCTCTGTCATGGCTCTGGATCTTTATGTGATAGGGGCAGCAGGGTGGTCATGAGCCTGAAGCAGTCTGAGGTCATCTTTGGTGGTGGAAATGGGTTCAAACCCAGAGGCATCAACTGAATGGTTGTTACCCAGTGCATCTTTGCAAAGGACAGCCAGCCTTGTGATAGCATCAGGGAGGATACTGGGGGCACCAAGGGTGTCAAGGTGAAAAGAAAGAGTCTCATTTTTGGTCTCAGTCTTTTTTTGAGGTCCTGTCATGGGAAAAAAGATCCAGACATAAACTTCTGGTTCTCTAGTTCAGATTAAGCATGTGATCCTTGTGGTGTGCACAAGAGCTAGAGAGAGGAAAGTCCTGGGACTTTTTACTAGTCTGAAGCAGTTCTCAAACTGTGGGTGGGTGAGGTAGATGGCTGAGGACTTGAGAGTGCACAGAAGCTGTGACACAAGCTCGGTCATGTTTATAGCAAGGCCTCTGCAAGACAGAAGGGACTTTAGGGTGGTCACTGGCCCTACAGGCAGTTGTATCCTGGTACATGGACTTCCTGGCCACACAAATGCCCAGAATGGGGACATAAATGGTGGTCAGGTCCTGAAGGTTCATCTGGGCAGAATCACAGCTCCAGAGAGCTGTCATGAATACATTCCTCCCAGCTTCCACACTTGGCTGGTTTCCAGCACACCAAATTGTTTCAGAGATAATGAGCTTCCTGCACTCCCACATCAGTCGAAGCTACCTCATCTACCATAGCTGCTGAAAAGGTCTTGCTCTCCCTTTATTCCCCATCAAAGTTTTGATTTCAGTTCCACAGGATCCCGAATACACAGCAGGATAATTGTGAACCTGGAGGTTTTCAAATTTCTTTTGGCTGGATTCAGCTCTGTAGCAGCTAGGAGAAGACGAGATCATTTCCAAGCAATCCTTCCTGAACTGGTTCTTGGTCTTAGGGTTGCTTTTCATCCCTCTTTGTTTCCCATTTGAAAACCCTTCTGCCAGGTCTGGTGGCCCCAAGACCCCACACATGACTGCACTGAGCCCATCAGAGGAGGCCATGGTAGTGGTGGGATCAGTGAGCACTAGGCAGATGGCAGGAGGAGAACAAGATCCTGGTGTGGGCAGAGCCCAAGGACAACCATGGAGGAATATTTAGAGGTCTCAGCTGTGACTGCAGCTCCTGAAGAGGAGAAACATCAAGTCCCTGTAGTCACGCTCAAACTGGAGAGGCCAAATAACATGGATCGAGTCCAAAGTCACTCACTCATTCTCCTTTCAGAGTGCTGTGGGGTTGAAACTCTGCACAGTGGCCATCCCAGCCAGCAGCTGGGGCAGAGCCATCCTGGCCCCAGATGCTGCAGCATGGATCAGACTCAGAAGCAAGATCAGATCTGTCCTCTGGCATGAGTCATGTCACCAAACCACAGACGTGCATAGCAGGCTATTTCCACAAACCAAGAGGCTCCATTGCTGCTCTCAGTTGCTGAGGAGGAAACAATTCTGTGTGCAGCAGGAGGTTTTGTGAGCGCCAACAAAGTAGGCAATACTATTTCCATGGTTTTGCCTTATCCTTAGTTGGGGGCCAACATAGGTCTGACTCCATCCCACCAGAGTGGGAGCAGCTCAGGGAAAGGCTTCTGCAATGAGATGGGAGCTGCTCACAGTCTGGGAACACTACTGGAAAGGGGGTGTTTAGGGGTTTGTTACTCACTCCAGGAGACCAGGCTTTTCCCACAAAACCCTACAGCAGTACAGATAGCTTCTCTGGTCCTTTCATATTGCTTTATCTTGCACAGTAGTGGACCAGATCCTTGCTCACTCCTAGAAGGGAACAAATCCTTGCTGAAATCAGTGCTGAGTGAACCACAGGAGGATTTCTGGATTAGACCTGTAAATGTAGAGATTTGTCTGGTTTTGCTTTTAGACACTGCAGACTCGTGTTTCGCCTGGGTCTCCCACAGCACTGCCCTACATACGCACATACATACACACACACATAATCTGGACCCATTTTGTCTGGGCTGCTGTTCCCATGCTGTATTCGTGCATTTGATGTCTCCTCCAGACCTGCAGCACTTTGCTCTCAGTCTGGTTGGATTTTCCTTCTCCCAGTTGCCAAACCCATTTCATGCTCAGTGTTTGCAAACCCATAAAGCCCAAACCCAGTGATGTTACTAGCATATTACAACTTCACCATCCAAATTATGAGTACAAATACAGTTCAGAAACCCAGGACAGAGTCCCTGACAACCTCCTTTGAATCGTTCTTGAAACCTTACAGTGGCCCAGGGAGGCTAAATTTCGATGAATGTGTTAAACTGTCATAATCCAGCAGTGCCTCCTGGAGACACTGTCTGGCCCTCTCATCCTCAGCTGCTCATCATCAGCCCTTCTCACACCCTGCTCTGTGCTGGCACAAATGTCTGTGCAGTCCTGCCCTGGAGCAGACTAGGGAACCAATTGCCTGAAAAACAATGCGGCCAAAATAAAAGAGGGTTATTTTTAACCTGGACCATTGCCAGAGCCCATTCACCACTTGGGTGGCTGAACACTTGTGCCCATGAAAGGGAGGGCATCTGAGAAGTGGGACAGTGTGTGGGGAAGAGGAGGGGAGCAGAGTTGCCCAAATTGATCTAATATCACTCTGATGATGGGTTGATAATTCTTCCCTTTTTAGCCTTCTGAATGGGTTTGTCCCTCTCAGCTTCATCCTCCTCTTCTTTCCAGCATCTTCACAAGCTCTCCCAGGACCCTCCACCTTGGTCATATCCTATGCATCAACATATTCTTTAATCCCACCTCTCCTGTTCTGACCTGTATTCTCATCTCCCCCTTCATTAAATGTCTGTTTTTTCAATGAAGACCAAAATTAAAAAAAAGAAACCACCAAACTCTTTCATGTTCCCTGCATCCTCTTTTATTTGTTCTTCTTCCCTGCTGAGCAGTGGACCAAAGCTCTTCATCTACCTCTGTGCAGACACTCTTAGCTCTGCTTGTTGTGTCCTCTTCATGCAGCAGCCTCACCTTTTCCAGCCACAGCCCCATTCACTTGTGCTGACCCTTCAGGTTCACCTTTGCTCATGTGCTCTTCTCTCTTTGACGCCCTGGTGTTCAAGGGCTTGTGCATCCCTCCATGTCTCTCCTGACATGTCCTGTGCCTCCTCTGTGCTGGTATCATTTCTCATGGAGCCTAGAGAGAGACCTGCTGAGGAGCTGCTGGTTTTCAAGCCCTGCTTGGCCTCGCAGGTCCCCTGCCAGGAAGGTTCCTGTGGGCTGCTGACTGTTTTGTTGTTGTTGTTGTTGTTGTCATTTTCAGTGATGTCTTTATCCCATAGGTCTTGCTATTTCATTTTGAATTCTCATGTTTCAGCTACACTTTCCCCCAAATTTCTACCTGTACATTTTCCCTGTGGTCAGCCCTTATTTGACACTGAAAATGATGAATGATGAGTCCTGATCCAAATATGGCACCTTTTGCTTCTCCTCCAAAACAAGCCCAATCCACACACTTTCACTCTCCATAGGATGCAGCATGTCTGGTACAGAGGACACAGAAAGCTGTATGCATCTAGCTCCTCACCACACATACAGAAAAATGAGGAGCTGATGCCCTCCCCAGGCTCTAAGAAAAATAGCAGAGGGCTTGAACAGCAAGAAGGAAATTGGCAGCCAGGGAGAGCACCTAGACACAGTGAGCATCTGGGGCTGAGGAAACCCTGTGGGTCATTGTTGAGCCCCCAGAAAGGCTCCTTCAGTGCTGCTGGTCTGCCGAGGAAAGGACCCTCTTCTCAGGGGTGGAAGACCTTGTGGCGTGTGTACACACACTGCGCACGATGCGTGCATGCAGTCACACACACACGTGTGTGGCAATGCAGGTGTTTCCTTTCAGCACTGGTTTCCCGTGATTCATTCTTTTCCCTCATACAGTCCTGGGTCTCAGGCAATCCCCAGCATCTCGTATGCACTCTGCAGTGCTGCTGGTGCTCTTGAGAAAGCATTGGCAGAGCAATGCTGGTCTTCAGAGACATACAGCTCCTCTTGCACAGGCTGATCCAGGCTTATACCCTCCCAGCAGACACCAGTGTGTCACTGTGAGCCCCCAAATCCCTCCAGAGGACTGTGATATGGTGCAGATCCTCCAAGGACAGGTCTCAAGTTCAGGATGCCAAGATACAGGGTGAGGTGTAGTGTAGAGGACTTTGTCCTGCCCTGAATGTGGAGAGGGAATGTGAGCTGATGTGCTGTGATCCGTGGGGGACTGAGGTATGAAGCTGGCCAGGCTGAGCCAAAGGATGGATTTTACATACAGATCTGGCCTCAAAGAGTGCTCGGCACTGGAGAGTCACCATACAGGGAAGAATGCGTCTCAGATTAGGCAATCTGAAGATCTTCAGCTGCTGTGAACTGGGCTATGAGCACAATAGCTGGAGCTGAGCTGAGCCCTGGACCTTGCTGTTTTCAGTCTCCCTGGTGCTGCCTTGCCAGGCGCTGACAGCCACAGCTCTACTGCGCTAACAGTGCAGATGATCGGCTCCTTGTAGCTCTGCTGTTTCTAGCTCCTTGGCTCAGGGGATGGCTTTGAATCAGCCCTAAAGGGAGTAGCCTGGTTTCTGCTCCTATTTGGTCGTGTGGGTTGGAGCTGATCCAGCCCTGTCTACCCCCTGGGCACGGTGGGGTGCTGCAGCACACTTAACACAGCCTGACCCCCTGGCCGTGGGGCTGGGTGCAGGGAAGAACAGGGGTGGCAGGGCTGGCTGGAGGCTCTGCAGGTCATTTCCAGTGGGAAGAAGGTGCAGAAAGGCCAGCCTGGAACACCTCTCCATGCAGGGCATGCTTGCCTCAGGATGCTGCAGGTGCTCAGCATTTACAGATTCAGAAAGTGATTAGACAAAATCATGAAGAACAAACCAAGCCACAGCTTCCAAGCACTGAGATTATACTACCAGCTCAAGAAGTTCATGAACTGGAAATGGCTCGCGACATATTCTGGGAAGTACCCTGAAATGCCTGCTCAGTTCATGTACTCTTCCCTGGGCTATTGACCCTGTCAGAAATGGGGTGAGAGACAAGGTGGCTCTTCAGCCTGACCCAGAACAGCTATTCCTAATACATACCAGCCCACGCAGACATCCTTGCCCCATTGAGGCAAAGGTCATTTGCTTTGAGCATCTGAACTTGAACTAACCCACAGACCCCTGTTCCCTGTAACAGCATTTTCAGTGTAACACAGAAGGGGGTCTAAAAGTTGGGTACTGGTGAACTTGGGAAGTTTTCCATAGGACAGGCCAGGGACCACTGGGCACAGGGATCTTCCAGGTTCCTTGGATGGGACCAAGAAGACCAGGGGAAGAGCAGAACATTGGTCTAATGTAGGCTTGCAGATCCCCTGCCCACCTGTCCTTTCCTTCCTCTCCTCTACTTCCTCTGAAGTCCCCAAACCTTGCACTCCTCCCCTAGAGACCTTGGCAGTGAGGTGATCAGGCTGTCTCTGGATTTGGGAAGTCCTATGAAGGTGCTGGGGCCACCCCTATAAACAGGGCTGTGGTCCACAGGTACTCGATGCCTCTTCCCTCTCCTGGGATCACAGGGGTCCTTGGTGTTGGTCACTGATCCCTGAGCCCATATCAGCAGGCCATTTCTCCATCCCCTCCCCCTTTTATCCTCCTCTTCTCCCATCCTGGCCCAAACAACACCTCTGAGCATAGTTACTACCATAACTCTGGGACAATAATCTGGTAAAGGGGGGAGCCAGGAGGAGACCATGGAGCTAGGACCACAGTACATGGTCTGCAGAGAGAGCAGATCTGGGAAGGGATGGAAACATCTTTTCTTTGAAAAATTCACCCACTGACATAACTGCATGTAATTTCTTATCTTAGGATAATGTATCATGTAATTTCTTATCTTAGGACAGCACAATGCTACTAAAACATCTAAACAAGGAATTAAAAGCTTTTTATTTATTCCCCCTCCCCCCATTCAGTCTTGCTAGAGCACTGTCTTCCAGTTTGAAGGGTCATCTCCTCTGCTAGTGTAAATCACTTCAGCACTTGGGTTCACTTGCCCTGCACTGATACACAGAAGTGGAGGAGCTGGCTGTGCTGTCCCCAGTGGAACAGATGCTCAGTGGGTGTAAATCAACACAGTGCCTGGCCTAGCTGTTCCTCATGCCTTTCCTCTGCTGAAGACATGAACCCAGAAGCACAGGACTGAAATTCATACCAGGAAGATACAGCCAATAACTCCTACCGCAACGTTCTTTCATCAGCTATTAAGGACCCCATTGGAGCATTTAAAAGAGGAAGGACCTCCGGGATGATGTTGGTGTGGATTTTTGTCCTATTTAAAGACACATAGACTGGTCCTTTTTGGAAAGCAAGAGTACAGCTGGAAGTCTGTTAAGGCAGTTTTATGGGAGCCCACACAGAGAGCTCAGATTAATTAGTTGGCAGCATTGCTAATGATCTCTACTGCATTGAGATGTGCTGGGAAATGCACAGCTCTGAGGCCTTTGGGGGAGAAGGGTCTGATGGCAGGGCATGGTCTCTCCCTTGACAGGCTGTTGCTTCTTGGTTTGAATGCTGTTTGTGTAGAACTCGCTGCTCTTTACCCATGGAGAGCTGCAGCCAGGGACAGGATCTTCCCAATTGTTTCTCCTTCATCCCACCCATCTTTTGAGATCTTGCAGCAGCCAGGTCCAGTCCTCAAACAGATTGGGAGGACCTTCCCTGCTCTCTGGCCCTATGGAGCCACCAGCAAAGCCAGGAATTTCCAGGTTGGTCCAAATGGATTAGGACTTGGCTGGGGACAGAATAAAAGTGGGGAATGGCCAACCTGCCTAGGCTCAGCCATGCTTGTACTGGACTGTGGGCTCATGACACTGGGATGTTGCTCTAGAGAGCCCACAGACCACAAAAAGCAGTCACTCGTGAAAAAGGTCAGATGCTGGGGACAGTGTCTCCAAACTGGTGGGTCTAATTGAAGAGGCAAGATGGCCCATTCAGGAGGCATTTCTGATTCTGGGTTGGCCACAGTGCAGATAGTTATGTCCTTTCTCTAAGACTCCAGTGCAGCTCAGCCATCAGGGCTGGGGACGATGGGTCCCACTGCCCACACATACGAATATCTCAGAGGTTGGAGTGATGCTGGTGTTGGTCCCATTGCTCCCTCGACATCAGCAAAATGGGACCAGGGAGAACAACCGCTCCCTGCCAGACTCCTGTCTAGTTGTTCTCTGGTGACAAACTGGCATCCATCAAGCACTTCACGTGTCTCATTTGCTCCCACAGTTTCCAGCCCTGGTTCCTGTGGCTGGGACCAAGGATGCTATCATCTCCTAAGATAGAAACTTGGCTGACTTACCTTTAACAGCACTCTTGACCTGAGGATGTCACCTTCCTGCCTCCATCTTCACACTTGCCCTCTACTTAGCAGAGCAACACTTCATGCCTATGGCCAACTTTTCTGCATAAAGATGTTTGGAAATAAGGCTAATTTCTGTCAGCCTGTGTTGCTGCCTCGAGAAAGGGAAGATAACAGAGGAGCTGAGAAAAAACAAATATTTCTTCTCACCCTTTCTGCCACAAAGCAGCATGGCATGTCTGATCCCAGTTGATGCCTGGTCTGTATTTGGCCACCCTTGCTCTCCTTTCCATGGCCCCCAAGCCCTGCTCCATCAATGCCCTGCCCTACTTCAACAGCCTCACTCATGTCAGGCTGGAATCTTGCAGCCTCCAAAATGAGCCCCAGCACACCTCAGCCTCCCAGGGAGAGGGTGAGGATGCCCAAGCAGACTACTGGGCCTGGATCCCAGGTACAGGAGGGCAGAGCACCATGGCCATGCTCCCATCACCAGCCCTGTTACCTGGTTCATTCTGTCTGAGCATCTCTGGGGCAGAGAGACAAACTGCAGCAAGTCTTTGGTGAATAATCCCCCATCCATCATCTCAGGACCTTGTCTGAGTTTGTGGAGCTTGTCTGGTCTTTGTGTGCTTCAGACCCTTCTTGACTTACAGCCTTGGGAACTGGGTCTCACGGAGCTGCTAGTCCCTTTTGAGCAGGCAGCCAGAGCTGCAAGAATGCCAGAGCCTCTGCTGGCAGCTGCCTCCATGTTTCTGATCCTTGTACATGTAAATAAACCATACGCCACGCACAAAGTCATAAGCCCTGGCCCATAGCCACAGGCTCCATAAGTCTCCTCTGCTCTTCTCCCTCCTCAGCCTTTCTCCATCGGGAGAACGGACGTGTCTGCGAGATGCAAGCACTTGAAACGTGCCCAAAAAGAAAACATTTCCCACGTCAGGGAGCCAAAAGAAATGAAATGACCAGGGCCGTCCTGGGATCAGCTAGCTCTGAGCACTTGACCTGAGCCTGACAGGCAAGGGCAAGGGCAAGGGCAAGGGCAAGGAGAAACCTAGTTCAGCCAGTCTGTCAGAGGGGATGTGCATGCAAGTGGGCTGGGGGAGGCTGGGAGGAAGAACGAGTGCCCAGCCCATGTCCAATGTCCATTCTCCCCAGGCACATCCTCTTCATCACAGCCACTGTGAGCCAGAGCTAGTCTGGTCTGAGCTATCGCAGGGACAGCAGGGTTGGGGGTGTCTGTCTCCCCCATCCCCTGAAAAGCAAGGGCTGGGGTGGTAAACTGACCACTGCCTTTTGGAGAGAAGCATGGTGCTGAGGAAGGGCAAACAGGTCAAATAGCACCAAGAGTCCCACAGGGCCTGCTGTCCTGCACAGCATAGTGGAGTGTGGTACAGGAGGGGTGAGGGCCAGGGTAGCAATATGGGAGAGATGTGGCTCAGCCTTCCCCAGGGCTGCCACCAGCACCCTGGGGAAGGCGGTACTGTTCCCCCACCACCAGGCAAGCAGCAGGCAGGAATGTGCCCGCAGTGCCCTCAACTCTTGCTTTGGCCCCTGCACAGTGGTATCTGAAGGCTGCCAAGAGTGTGGGGCTAGATGTAGCCTGGATGTCACTTTACGGGATGCTTTGCCATGGGACCTGCAAATCCACCCTTGCCACCCTCCCTCTACGAGGGGCCCTCAGGAAGCCTGCCAGGCATCTGGGGTGATGTCTGGGCCTGCTCAGGGATGCCTGGATGAGTGCAAGGAGGTGCCGTTCCCTGATTTCCAGAGAGTTCATCTTGTCCCCTGAATCACAGCAAGGAAATTCAAACTATGCAAGGGGCATAAAAGTTCAGAACAAGCCCAAGTCCCCAGCCGGCCATAAAAGTCTGGCCAAGATGAGGCAAAGCAAAAACTAATCATTCCAGCAAGTAACAGACCCTGAAGAGCACAGCATCTCCTGGAGAAAGTGTCAGCTCACTTCTGTCACTGAGGCAAGCTGCAGTCTGGGAGCCCTAGAGACAAGTCCCTGTAGTGCCCTGCATGGGAACTTCAGCTCCTGCGGCAGTGCAGGTGTCCAAGATCCCTCCGCAGCACCAGCTGGTCAAGATTAGGCTAAGGGTAGGGATCTGACCTTTTTCCACTGAGCCCTGGAAGAGCCAGAGATAGAGATGCAGTCCACATTCTCCCCTCCAACATTTACCAAGACTGGGATGTATGTGGGGCTCTGGGTTTTACATTGCTTTAGCTTCCAGTCCACAGGCTTGCTTGAAGAGATCACAGAAGATATGTCCCCAGGATACAAGTTGCCCAGGGAAAGCAGCCAGGAGAACACAAGCAGGTGAGCTGTCAGGCTCAGCGCAGAGAATGGGCAGCACAAGATGCCACCATACTAGCCATATTGCCACCTGCCCAAGCAGTTTGCTCCCCTCCCTGTCTCTTCCTGCTCCCTCTCTCCCCACCTCGCTGCCAAAGTAGCCCTTTCCAGGAGCCTTCAAGCACAGGGTCCATCCTTGGTGTTTGGTTTGCCCCAATCCCACAGCCTCATCCATGGGGGCCACGCTGCTACCCAGAATCAGGCTTCTGACTGAGGTCCTGTGGCGCATATGATGGTTGAGGACCATGAGACCAGTGCTGCAGATACACTGTGGCTGCAGTGGTGCTATGGCTGTGGTGGCCTCTCCCAGCCAGCACTGCCAAGCAGATTGCCATTATTATTCCTGCACAAAGCTCCAGTCCATGGAGAGGGTGATGGCTTCATTTCAGTGCCTCTAAGACAGAAAAAGAGGCTTGAAAGAAAAGTGTATCCAAATACTTGTGTTGAGGGGCAGCCCGAGCCCATGCTTGTCACAGCTTTACTCAGCAGAAGAGGGTCTCTGAGCTCTTAAACTCCCATGTCTATGTCCTGGACTTGGTCCTTGCTGCTGATGAGTCACTGAGACATAAACTTTTCTAGCTGCTTGGCATGCTCTAGATTTCCTGAACTTAGGAAATCTCCCTTCCCCCAAAACTGCATTTGTGTGTAACCTGCCCTCTTCTACCAGCCAGCAGAAGCAACTGGTGGAGTGGCACTGGCAGAGGCCTGATGCTGTGCCGGACCCTTCTCTAGGGCCCTAGGGCCACTCACCAATTCTTCTTATTATTATTAATGTACAGCTGCTGGTAACAAATGGGCTTCCCAGGGTGGAAATCTCCAGGAGCTTCTTGAAGTGGAAAAGCAGGTGAAAACCAGCCACAAGGGGCTGCCTGCGATAGAAATGCCTGCTTCTCAGAGGCTCATTCACTTACCCTCTCCCTACCCTGACTGCCTGCAGCAGGAGAGAAGGGATTTGCAACAGCCACAGGAGCACCAAGTTGGATGGGGCTTGAGACTCCCTCCTGCTGTCTGCGGAGAAAAGCTGTTCCCAGGGCCTCAAGCTGGCCACGGGCCCTAGTATCTGGGGCATGCTTGAACCCAGAGGTCTGTCCGAACAGCATGATGACCCATGGGAAAGCAGGGGTTAAGGCTCTGCACATCCAAGGCTTAGTTGTGACCATCCGGTACCCTCCTCCCTCCCATCCATGGTTGTCTCTTTTCTGTGGGGTGAAGGCTCTTGTGAGGAGCAAGAATTGGTGCAGGGAGCCCGGCAGATCCCTGTTTCCAAGCTGTGGAGCAAGGCTAAGCACCAGGAGTTAATGAAAGGGCTCAGCAACCTGACACAAGATTACCCAGGCCCCCTTAATCCTCCAAGTGATCAAGCAAGACTGGCCAAGAACGGACTTGCCTAGGAATGAAGGGCAGGATGAGCAAGGTTCGTATCTCACCCCACCTTTAAATGGAAAAGTGAGACCTGTCTGGTGCTGTTGCATGTGGTTGCCCGGCAGATGCTTCTCTTACCGGCCTGGCTGCATGCGTGTGGGCAGCATAGCCGGGCTCACAGGTCACCCAGCGTGCAGCTCTGCAAATCAACCTTTGGCCACTCTGGGAGGCTATGCACATACCAGGGTGAGACCTCACATGCACTGCGGCTGAGGAAAAGAAATCCAGCCCTTCCCTGACCATGCAGGCTGCCAGGGTCTGTGCAGGAGGTCAGAGGCAGAAAGGGCGCAGGAATTCACGAGAAGAATGTGTTTGTTGTTTGATTTTTCAGTAATACATTCTGGGTTGTGGCTAAATGTTGTTTTCAAAGTGCTGAGTCTGTTGCAAGAGCTGTGAGCAGCTCAGGTACAGAGGCAGGCAGGGAAAAACCCATAGCACATTCCTGTCTCTCCTGGGCTGTCAGCTCTGTGTGCCTTCTGTTAGGCAGCGCTGACTTACCAAACTCGCAAGGGAATTGCTCCAGGAATGTGGCAGGACTGGGGGTTGGACCCAGGAGCCCCAGGGAATGTGATCCCCACAGGATCCTCCAAGCTCTCCCTTGGAATTCCTGAGGAATAGACCCACAATTTGACCAGAGTCCATTCCTACTTGAGATCTCGCTGGCGTCATCCCCAGACCAGGGTAAAACATCCTGGATCCTGAAGATCTAAGACTGCACTTTTAACAAACTCCCACTGATTTTGGGAGCCCATCTGGAGACATGGTAACCCTCTCCCCAGTTTTCAGAAAGTTCTGAGCAAAAATGCCTGAAAAAACAGCCCCGTTACAATATCTGCAGCCACAACCCCCCCATCCATCCCAGAACTCAAGTTAAGGTCCCTGCCACCAAACCAGAAACCAGGACACAAAACACCTTCAGAGCAGCAGCCTCTTCTTCAACACCTCCTGGGTGAAGGCCCTGCATGCAGCTGCTGGTGAAGGAGTGCTGATCTCATAGCTGCAAAACGGAGGCTCCAGCAGGCCTGGAGATGATGAGAACTGGGTGCCTCTTCCCCAGGTTCCCAGCTGTGACCTGATTCGTGGTAGCAGTGGTGCTTCTTCCACAGGATGCCAGGATTCTGAAGAAAGGGGATGGGAGCAGAAACACAGCTAGAGGAAGTCCGTATGACCTGAGTGGGTGCTCAGTGCCCCCCACGGGGTGCTCAGTCCTGTGTACACTCTGCTTTCTGTACTGGGAACCTGCTCAGAGAACCACGCTGCTCTGAGGGTGAACGGGAACAGGAAGAACCAGAAGGCTAATATGTTTTTCAGTGGAGACGTTGCTTATAAGCTTGAATCGATGCTCTTATTTCCCCAGGGACCCCAGTAGTGGCACTTAAACTACACTTTTTATTGGAAGGGGCCCAAGCAGCCAGGAGGATGGGAGCCAGCCCAAGGCCCATGTGGGAAGGAGGCCAGGCTGCTGGGCTGGCCCACAGTTGCATGCCACAGAGCCCTGGGGAGAGGGAGAACTGTGCCCATGACAGGAAATAGTTTCTCCTCCTGTCCAACAGCTTTATCTGGCGTTGTGTCATCTCAAGGGCAGAAGCCTAAATAGATACTAAGCCTTTGTTTTGGAAGATTGAGCGAGAGGGGCTCAGACCCAATTGTGAACCTGATATGACTGTTTCACCCAGCTCAGTGCCCTCCTTCCAGCAGCTGTCCTTTGGCCCTCGTGAGGTGAAACAACAGCTTCAGTTCAATCTCTGCCAGCCACATCCACACTGGAAAGCCTTGAGCACTTGGCACCACCAGCCCGTTGCTGGCATCCTGGTGGGACAGCTGAAGCAAACAACCCTCCCTCTGCTGCTGCGAGCCACCTCCATTCTGCTGTGGCTCACACACAGCCTATCACAGGGGCAGGGACGGCACGTCCCCACCAAACAAAGCCAGCTCCTTGGAGACCATGCAGCCATGATGACGAGAGCTACACTCTGGCTAAAGAGAAGACGAAAGAGTTGACATCCTGGCGCCCCTGCCCAGGCACCCTCCCTGGGACCCATCCTTCTCAGGTGTTCATTCCCCACTGGTGGGCCCTGAGGGAGCCGGGAGGAGGTGACCATGGTTTGGGATGGTGCTGCTCTAGTCTTCCCCGTACAGCAGCCGCGAGATCAAGGAAGGCTGTAAAGAGCCTTGTGAGCTGGAGAGGGCAGGGTCTGCTTTGTCTGTGCTTGCCCAGGAATGGGAATACACATTTCTGAAGAGCAAGTTGGAAGGGAAGGCCCAAGGATCCCAGCCTGGGCATCTGCCCCATGCAGAACCATGGAGCACCCAACCTCCCACATCCAGGCAGTTCCCAAACTACAGGCTGTGGGCACAAGGACCGGTGCTGCTCAGCACTATGTCCCACTGTACCTGAGGGATCTCTTTGGGAGGAACACACTGCAGCAGCCAGACCCTACAAAACTGGTCCTTTCCTCTGAGCAAGAGTCCAGTCTGCCTAATAGCCCAGGGCCTGAACTAAGACCCCCTCAAAGCTGACAGTGGGATCTTGAGCTGGTGACAGCTGCAGTGGATCAAGCATTTGGGCCTCATATAGCTCTCCAGAGTCATTCCCCATTGCATGAGAGATGCTTTAGCCAAGCCACTCCAAGTATGCCAGGACACCTACATCTGCTGGGTTTCTCAACTGCCTACAATTCCTGGCCTCTTTTCTGAAGGGTTAAACATTCACACCCACAGGACACCACACTCTTCAGGCTGAAGGTCTGCCCTAGTTGAGACAGCCACGCATGGTCAGGGCACACTGGTCACCACAGCCACAATGAGCTATAAAGCAGTGTGGCTGGTGTTCTGCCTGCCCACCTCTGAAATTCCCAGCCACAAATGACCAGGTTTGCATTTGCAGCTGTCTTTACTGGGCGACACACACTGGAGTGTTCTGGACTCCTGCTCAGGCTAGCAGCTCTGCATTGGCCACGCACTCCATTGCAAGGAGTATGACAGCCCCATGGCTCCTGTGCCACGTGTCCTAGCACCCTCCTCTGTCCCATCATGCAGAAAATCTCTTGGGAAAAAACTCAGGAAGCAGACACTTCTTAGAAACTCTGCTCAGGGCCTTGTTTCCCTCTTGCCTCAAGCTGCCAGAACTCTTGCCATAAATCATAGGATTTTCCTAGCACAGCACTCCCGCTGCCAGACCACAGCGCTCTGCTTTTGCCTTTGTCTCTCATTCCTGATTACTTCCCTCCTGCTTGTTTAGCTGTGGCCTTTGTTCTGGAATTACCCCCTTCTTTTTGTCAGGGACACATCACTGGCGTGCTTTCGCTGCTCTGATCCACACATCTCCTTTCCTTGCTTGTGTATTTGCATAGCTGAGGATGGAAAATGACGGCAGGGAGACAGAAGCTGCACCCCTTGGCATGGAGGTCTGGTTCTTAGTGGCCAGCCTAGGGACAGGCATCAGATGTGCAGGTCCAGCAATGGTGGCTGGAGTGTCCACTTTTGGTTTCTATCCCCAGGAGTTTTTCACCTCCCTGGATTCGAGGCAGTTGGGGGCATCCTGCACATTCAGCTTAGTGTGTCCAGTTCTGGGCTCCCCAGTACAAGAGGGATATGGTACTACTGGAGCAAGTCCAGTGAAGGGCTACAAAGATGATTAGGGGACTGGAGCATCTCTCTTATGAGGAAAGGCTGAGAGAGCTGGGCCTGTTTAGCTTGGAGAAGAGAAGGCTGAGAGGAGATCTTATCAACGTGTACAAGTATCTTAAGGGAGGGTGTCAAGAGGATGGAGCCAAACTCTTCTCAGTGGTGCCCAGCGGCAGGACGTGAGGCAACGGGCACAAACTGAAACACAGGCAGTTCCATCTGAACATGAGAAAAAACTTTTTCACTGTGAGGGTGACAGAGCACTGGAACAGGTTGCCCAGAGAAGTTGTGGAGTCTCCTTCTCTGGAGATATTCAAAACCCGCCTGGATGTGATCCTGTACAATGTGCTTTAGGTGACCCTGCTTGAGCAGGGTCACCTAAACTAGACTAGATGATTTCCTGAGGTCCCTTCCATCCTCAACCATTCTGTGATTCTGTGATTCTGTGATTCTGTGATTCTGTCTGACAACACCATGGTGGGGGCTCTGCTCCCACTACTAGGCAATGCTGCTCCAGGCAGGACGGCTGGCCAGCAGAGAGGCCTGGACTTCACAGAAGCTGCCCCAGAGCTTGACAGATAAATGAACCACTTGGGGTACAGTCCTACTCTTCATCTTCACCTCTGAAAATTATTAGGGAGCAAAGTGGCCTTTGAAGCTCCACAGCCCCAGATATACAGCACAGGTCCACTGCAATAGTGGAGACAGTGCTTCCTTCCCTGATAGGAAGGATTCCACCAGGTTGTGTGTCACCCCTGGGCACTAAAGGACAGAGCAGTCTGTGCCATAGCACCTCTGCTGTCCTGTGTCCCCAGCGAAGGTCCCAGAGGCAGTGTGGAGACAGAGAAGGACCCAAGAGATTCGGGTACGTCTTCCTCCTTCCAGCTCCAAAGGTGAAAAATGGAAGACAAACATGACAAGCTCCTCTGAGATCAACCATAGCTTGAAACTGTCCACTGTGTACACTAACACTGCTTCTGGGACCTTCTGTGGGGATTTGGCCTCCTCTGAGTATCTATTCACTTGTCCTGCTGAGGTCTAGAGAGAAACCAGTGGGAGGGCTGGCTCCAGGTGACACCTAGGTCCATCAGTGACAAGCCGGGCTTCCCTGTGGCCCCCAGACCAGCATGGCCTGCCTGTTAAGAACTCCTGACTGGGGGCTCACACTGTCACTCTACAGAGTTGAGGTGGCATTTCTGCTCCATAAGCCTGGAAGAGGAGACCTATTCACTCATTTCATCTGCAGGGTCAGAATTTTTCTCCATGTTTCCATGCTTATAGGAAGGGAGTTCATCATGAAACATTCCAGGGAGAAATCCTTACTGTGGGCTGCATGCTTATCCAGAACCTGTTCCAGCATCACAGTGTACAAGACATCAGAGGAAATATTTGCTGTCAGCATACTACGTTACAGCAAGCTTACAGGTCAGCCCAGGAGAGACTTATTTGTATACGGACACTCCCTCCTCCAGAGGTTAACCATTGGAGAGAGAAATCAAAAATTAAGGAAGGGGATCATTGTAGCTCCATTTTTTGTTGGTGAGGATCTGGAACATAAGAGGAAAGTTTGGAACAAAAAACTCTCAATCAGTGCAGAGCCTGCCATGTCCCTTCCAAAAACCAAACTTCTTCAGCAACAGAGCAATGCAGATAAGAAAAGATGGGTGGCTTCAGCAGTTCCTCTAGGGGAGAATGGCTTTACAAAGTCAAGGGTTTGCTGTGAATGGCTGTGTTCTGCTCTGATATACAGCTCTTTCCACTGTCTGCCAGGATTTGCGACAAGGGGAGACAAGAAAAGACAGAAGGAAAACAAACTGCTGTCCAAGCTTCCTCCCACTAGAGGGGAAGGGAGAGAGAAGTCTCTTGGCACTATGTTTAATTTTCATCCCTTGAGAAGTGCTCTGACACAGCATGATAGAAGCCAGAGCAGCCCTGGATCTTGCATGGGTGGATGGGAACAGGCTTGTTCCTCACTCTTCATCTGCAGGCCAGCAAACAGTCACTGTTCTTGGTAGAGGGGAGGATATGGCTTTCCCATCCCTGTGTACAGTTAATATCCCAGCAGGAGAGGTGGCTCACAGGTGCCTGGGGCTTGCATTCCTTGTCCTCTTGCAGTGTGTCAACCAAGCCCAGGCAGCCTGACCCAGTCTTTACCAGCTGACGTGTTTGTGAGCAGATCTGCTAACCCCTTCCCTTTCCTTGGGCTGGAGGATGCCTGCTCTCACCACCCAGCGAAATAGTGTTTCTGGGGTGGCTGGCAAAAAAGGATTTCCGCTCACCCTGCCCAGGGCCTCTTCCTTGCTGCTGCTCTGCAATTTTGGCTTGAATAAAGCCCATGTGGCAACATCCCAGGAAACCTAGACACCTCACGGGAGTAAAAGAACAAGGGGCTCTGTGCAACAAGTTGCGTGGACACAGCAGTGAGCCCCTTCAGCAGAGGGGAGAAAAAAACACTGCAGGCTCCAAAACAGCTTCAGACTCTTGGAAAGCTGGCAAGATAGAAAAGGAAATAGAATTGCAGGCAAGGAGGGTGTGCTGGATTCTTGCTATTAAATAGCAAAGCAAAGCAAAACAGATAGTGTTTCCATTCCACTCTGTGTCCTGCTCATTTGGCATTGCTTTTCATGTCAAACTGAGATGAAAACAGCATTTTTTGCTGCAGGACTTCTCACAAGTCTTCCCTCAGGAAAGCTGTTGAGACTTACCAATGATGTACTGGTTCAAAGCAAACCACCCCTGCTGCCCTTCCACGGAGGAGGCAGCTTCTGAGAGGCCTGTGCCCTGGTCCCCTCTGGACTGATGTCTTTGTTGGCTGATGTCCGTTATGGTGCTCTGCACTCCTGTGGTTCCCAAGAGACACCATACACACAACTGAGGAAGAGTGGAGGGCATTAAGAGAGATAAATAGTTGTTCCTCTGTTTGGCACTTGTGAGGCCACTTCTAAATTACTGTATTCAGTTTTGGGCCCCTCAGTACAAGAATAACATTGACAAACAGAAGAGAGTTCAGCAGTGGGCCTCTGAAATGATTAGGGACCTGGAGCATAAGACATAGAGGTTGAAAGAGTTGGGTTTCTTCAGCCTGAAGAAGAAAAGGCAAAGGGGGATCTTACAGCTGTCTTCAAATACCTAATGGGAGGATATAAAGAACACAGAGATGGTCTCTTCTCAGAAGTGCACTGCAAAAGGACAAGAGGCAGCAGACACTAGCTACAACCAGGGAAATTCTCATGAGACATAATGAAAAAGCCCTTCACTGTGAGGGTGGGTCAAACCCTGGAACAGGAACATGGAGAAGGTGAGGGATCTCTATCTTTGGATATATTCAGAGCTTTCCGGAACACAATTCTCAGCTACTTGATCTAGGCTGGCCCTGCTTGGAGTGGAGGATGGGCTAGAGACCTCCAGAGGTCCTTCCAGACCTCAAGTTTTTCTTGTTTCAAGTGCACCAGTTGTGGGGCCTGTCTTCTGGAAGGATGTGGCTCCCCTAGGTACAATCATGGCCTCCGAATCTCACAGAGCCCAGTCCCCCACAGAGGGCCATGGCAGGGAGTCCTTCCTGGGAACTTCTAACCAACAGTCTTTTGGTGGAAGAGTCCAGACTAATGGAACCTCACCTGGAGATGTCTGAGTCAAGACTCCCTAGTCCTTTGTCTGACTAGTCAGAGCCACAGCTCAGGACAAGATCCTGGCCTTAAGAATGGAAAAACAGTTGAATATGTTCACGTTACTCATTCTAGAGAAAAGGGACCAGAGCCCAGGAGTCCAATTTAGCTAAGTGTCCTAGTTGCTGGACTACAGCCAAGCCCTTCCTCAGTTTCCCCATGGCTTTACCCTGTGTGTTTGCAGCTGCTCTTTTGGTGTCTTTGCTGCCCACTGGCTGGTTCTTGCACAAAAAGGAAGAGTCTTCACCCAGCCTTACCAGGAGGTTCTCCTCAGACAGAAAAGGGGTTGAACTTGGGTTTTACCTGCTTCCTAATCCCAGTTTTTAACCAGGAGAGATGGCAACACCTGAGTCATTGAGCCTGACTGGAAATTTGACCCAGGTTTTTTCTTAGGATAGTGCCATCTGGGTTCCTATTCCCCCCTTACCTAATTCAAAGGATTTGTCTGGGAAAAGACATGGCATTCCTTCATTTTGAGGATTTATGGTGTAACATCGCCCCTGGGAAATAGTTCCTTTATGTCCCTTTAGGTGTGACTACACTCTGCTTTCATTCCCTGTTGGAGGCACTCATGCAGCCAGCACACCGCAGCCAACAGCCAGACAGCCCAGCTCATGCACCAGAGCTCCAGTTTTGCAGCCTAGTCCTCATGCACAAGCTGGGAAGGGCCTTGAGAGGTCTTTCTGTCTATCCCCATACTGGTGCTTGATCCTGCACTGTCCCCTGGACATTGGGAATATGACAGTCATTGGCTGGGGTCCAGGTCATGAGGGGAAAGGAATGACAGCCAGGCAAGGAAAAGACAGAGACTCAACAAGGGTAAGCTGTAAACAGGGTTATATCCTCCCATCCTGTTCACACCTGTCATCTTCCTGCCTACCTGCAGAGCACTATGTCCTGCACACAGCTGGTCACTCTCTGCATGGCCTTATCCCTCCCCAGGAGGGCTTGTGTCATGCCACAAGGTGGCAAAACATGCTGCGGCCTCACATAGGCCTTTGAGCTCAGCTTTTCTCCCTGGAGGTACAGCACCAAGCAAGCCACAGGAAAGGGTGAGACAGTCAATGCCCAGACATGTCCAGCTCACTGGAGGCCAGCCGCTGTCTCCAATTGCAAAAGCGAAGCCCTAATACACAGCTTCGTAGTAGGAACCACTTTTAACCAGCAAATGGCTGTTCACAGATGTAGAGAGACAGGAAACATCTGGATTGTCATAGCTGGCAGGTCCTCTGTAAACACAGGATACATTCATTAAACAATATATTTCCCTTCCCTGCCTGCTGGTAGATACCAAGTCGGCCTTTGATCAGATGAGATGAACAAAGTGCTGCACACTGGCTTAGTGTGAGCCCCAGCACTGGTTTCCTTCCACCTTTGCACCGTGGGGTCAGGCATGCCTTGGCAAAGGGGGTCAGCCACGCATATGTCCCCACACCGGGACCACCACTCTGTCACAGAGCTGCAAGGCATGGGAGAGCTAGGCACATGGGATGCTCTAAGTGCCCCAATTCTCTGCCTCAGGATACACAAAATTTGGCAAGGTTGGGCTCTGGAGGTGATGTCCTCCAGTGCGGACATGGTTGCTAATGCATGGCGAGTGGCTGCCAGCATGAAGAGGGACAGAAGTCCACATCATTCCTACATGCCCAGGCAGGCAGAGGCCTAGTCTGTCAGTGGCCCGCAATACCACGAGCCCAGCACAGTTCATTTCATACAGTCATTCACAAAGGAGACAGCAAACGCTGGTACAACCATCTGCAGCTGGGCCTGAAAGAGGCTGTACCAGAAAAAGGCATTGTGTTTGCTTTCTTCCCTGGTCTTGCTTGGTCTTTGGGGGAGCAGAAAATGATTCCAACAACAAGCACTGAAACAGTTCCTGCAAATGTTTCTTTTCCCCCAAAAGGACAGCTATTGCTATCTTTAATACTATCTGGGAGTTTGTCAGACAGGGAGATTTGCTTATAGAAACTCTTTATGGCTAAAAGAAAATGGGACAAGGGAGGTGTACAGGAAAATTTTACTTAACACTTTACATTTCAGACGCTGCTTTCCTCAATTGTTCTGTGAGTTCTGACAAATCATTAAAAGGATTTTTGAATAAATTATTCACCTCTAGAGAAAGCAAAGCTGATGCATGCACCAAACAAAAATTGAGTTGACCAGTAGGTCACTGTGCAGAACTGTACCACCTCTT
This sequence comes from Apteryx mantelli, assembly GCF_036417845.1. Lineage (NCBI taxonomy): Eukaryota > Metazoa > Chordata > Aves > Apterygiformes > Apterygidae > Apteryx > Apteryx mantelli. The sequence continues at coordinate 5,587,636 of NC_089996.1, forward strand.
TGCATCCTCTGAGCTGTGTTTCCCTGTTCCAGCTCAGTGCACTCCCTCTTGGCAGTCCTTGAGGATGCTCCAAATTTGAATTCCCCATCCTGGATTGTCTGTCCACAGTGGAGCGATGTGGCAGTGGAACGGCTTTGTGGGGTGTGTGGTTCATGTGTGGTTCACCGTCTTTGGAAGTAAATGGAGGACTCCCAGTACTAAACTAAATTAACCTTGAAAAATTCATGTCAGAACTGACTGCAGCAATTAGTTGCTTTTAATGAGCTGCTTCACCCAGGCTGATGTGTGAAGGTCCTGGAGGAAATCAGCCTGTACCGCACGTGCCCCAGACGACTGATGGCTAATAGGAAGTAGCAGCCCCTCTCCCACTGGCTTCCCAGTAAGATATTCCGATATTCAAGGCTCCAATTTTCTGCACATAGGTTTATAAGCCCAAGTGCTTAGATGAAGGCTCTTGAGCCCAGCTGTTTTTGCTAATGTGTTAATGATAAACAGGAGAACAGGGAAAGGCAGTCTTTTTTTTTTTTTTACAGGTGCTGGGGAAGGACAAAGTGAAACAGCATTTTTTGTGTCAAATCCCCAGGAAAAGAACAAAGCAACAGTGTAGTAGCCACGACCTGATGCAAGGACATGTGGCAGCTTCCTGGCTCTGCTGCAGACCGTGTCCAAGGAGGGTTGATCATTCAAACAGGGACTCATCTCCATAGGACCCAGTGCTGTGACCCTCCACGGGACTTCACCAAGGAAGGAAAGCATAGCCCTGCTGGTTCCTGAGGTGGTCTGTCTCAGAGCAGGCTCCTTGCCCCTCACTGCACAGCAGGGCCTGCCACTGCTTTTCTCATCTCTCATTTGATCTGCTGAAGAGCTGACCGAGACCCTCTGGCGGAGGGCTGGGATGTCTCTAGACTGTCCTTCGTCCTGACAGTATCCCTGTCAGCTGCGCCCTGGCTGCTCTTGGTGCTTAGCTCCTGCTAAGGTGGACTGGCTGTCCCGGGACATCATGTACCACAGTGCCCCTGGGGTCTCTGCCCTGCTGGGAGATCCCTCTCTACCAGCCAACTGATCCTGCACTGCTGAACCAAGGCAACAGCCTCGATTCTGGAGGTACAGAGAGTTATTGAGTGTTGCCGGCTCTGTCTGGAGGGCCCTTCAGAAGAGATCTGCCTAACCCATTGCCCTTGTTCCCGTCCCAGTTCTGTTGCCATGCCTCTACCAAGAGGAATGTGAAGTGAATGTATGTTAGGGCCACGCAACAGCCTGTGATTTCTAGGAGAAGCCAGGCTGTCCTGCCAACCCTCCCAAGTGGGACATCACATCAACGGGCTGCAAGAGTCTGCAGCATTCCTCCCTCCTCCAAGGAGCTGGTGCCACAACATCATCTTGTTTCAGGGAATTCACTAACCCTTGCAGTTTGTGGTGCGGCTCTGTGGCTGGTCTAAAGTCACTTGCAAGCTGCGGAGCAGCTAAAACAGATGCTGGGCTGGGTTCTGCTCTCCTTCCCCTACCTGAGCCTGCAGTTCATTGCTCCCATGCTGCACATCCCTGCCTGCTCCATCCTGCACCTCATTAGGGGCCCCGTGCTGCCTCCCTTGAAGTTAATTGCTGATTCCCATTGACTGCCTTGGAGGCAGATCCTGACCATGAAAAGATTGTCCTCTGAACCAAATCCCACATTTGAACATGCCTGAACTCTGGAGACCTCCAGTCCCCAGCCGGAGCTCTGGTGTTGTGCTTTTGGCACAAACAGGCAGCACAAATGTTGTACAGGTGCCAGCCAGAATAAAGTGATTTCTAGAGATGTCTCTGATTCTTTCACTGGGCTTCCCTTCACACTATGGCTTAGAGTAAATACCAGTTGGATACCTGATATATATCCCCAGTTCTTAGAAATGTAGATTTTTTTTTTTAAGTATAACCTCTGCTAGTAAAATGTCCTTGATTTAGCTCAAAGGTTCCTGATTTTATAATCCCCCCAGTGTTTCCTGTACCAAAAATTCAAATCAAATTAATATTTACTCATTGACTGCTGGAAAAAACAACAATGTTCTCTCTTATTTTTCCTAGTGCATTTTCCTTAGCTCAGAGAAGTTCCTACTCTCTGCTTATGCCTAAGATAGTGCATGCCCAGTACTTTAGACGCATCTCCATGCTGAGTGGTAGCAGATTTCTCTATTTCTACCAGGCACTCCATACATAGAAGGAATTGTATGTAGGTACAGCATTTAGAATAAAGTCTTTCACAAATGGAGAAAAATGGACTCATCCTGCAACATCCCTGGACATCTATGTTCACAGTTATCAGGAGTTCACCCCAGAAGACAACAGAGAATATGGTCTGAGTGTAAAAGTACCATGTGTCAGGATAGCTTGCACTAACATGACCATGTAGCTGCATTCTATAACCTTGAAAATAGCGCCATCAGAAACCAGATTCCTCTAGTGTGGATGTAACTGAAACCTGAAATCTGCTGCGGTGTCAATTTTTAATGCCAAAAGTGACAGAGAAACAAGAAAAGTTGTGGCAGGATGTTGTATGTTTTTGCTGTGATTCAGCAAAGCCACATGAAAAAAATCTGTGCAAAGATTTGAAATGCACCAAGCCAGAATCCAACCTGTTTGTTTTTCAAAAGCTTTGTCATTTCCTGGACAGTATCATTAAAGAGGGATTCAAGTGTTCAAAACTTACTCCAAATGTGGTATATTTTGCAATGCACCCTGGGGCTCTTTTTAAGTATGCACGTGCTTTGTGAACAGAGTGCTCTGCTCTTAGTTGGAACAGAAAAAGGACAAATCCTTCTAGGTTTTGCATTATTCACTCAGATCCACTTTTCAAGAATTTATTGCCCACTGTACCATGTCCCCAACATAGATCTGTTTGGTCAGTGCTATCTCAAGTGCTCACTCTGGATGGACACGAAAAGGTTTCTCTCTGCCATGGGGAACCTTTAAAGGCTGGAGCATCCTGGTCTGAAAACCGCTGTTATCTCCACCCAGCCTTGGAGGTATCTCAGCTCCTGTGCTTTGATAACCCTGGACTTCTACAGTTCTCGTGCTCCAGCCCTGAAGTGCTCCTGCACTGGAAATGAAGGGCCTAGACTTGGTCCAGCATGGGAATGAAGGGTCAAGACTTGGTCCATCACATGTTCCCTGCAACTTTGACCTAGCTTAAGTCTAGGGAAGATCCAGGAGCAGGCTGTGCCTCTTGTGGGGCACTGCTGGTGACACAATTCAGTGGGACATGCGTGCACACAGATGGGAAATGGCTCCTCGGAAAAAATCCCTTTCCCATATCCCCATAATGTTCGAGCCTGACCTGGGGCTCCTTCAGTCTCTCCAGCTGCAGCCCTGCTGACATCAAAGACCTCATGCCTGCAGAGTCCTGCTGTGCTGCATTTAAAGACTATGCTCTTTCCTTGAATAACTTGTGATATGTGATTTTCTGTGGCTCTTCAGTGTCTAGTAATGTGGCTGAGCTCACGCTGAAGATTTTCTCTTGATGGCAGCTCAAGGGTGGATCTCTCTCTCCTTTCCCAGACACTGATTTTATTGCAAAAATAAAAGATTTTTGACATTTTGACTTCTCTGCTGAGGCTGGTTGGAAGTGATCAGTATGTTCTAGCTGGCAACAGACAGCAAACAGGCAGAAGAATTGTATAAGCTTTTGTGATGAAAGTGAAAATATTTTGAAAATTGAAAACATTTACAAAGCAATTCTTCTATATGCAAGTTTTTATGAATTTTGTGTTTGCCTGCAATGGAAAAAATAATTCTGGGATTGTTCCTTTTTCTTTTTTCCAAAACAAATAAAAACACCCATTTCTATGTTAAAAAATCCAGATGAACATCCCCCACTTTAACTTTTCTCCTCTGAATACATGATGAATAGCAAGTAACTTTTTAAAAAGTGACAGAAATGATCTTTCCCCTAAACCTGGAAAAAAGAAACAGCATTTTCTTTAGAAACTGTTCGCTGTTGTAGTTAAAAACAGAGTAATTCAATCCAAGTGGAAATGAAATGTATCTATGATGAGAAAAGTGTTACAGGAATCAGATAAAAGATAAACGCTACTTTTAAGGCCAAGTTTAAAAGTCAGTGCGCAGTCATCTTCCAGTAGACTTGTGCAGTCCCTGAAATCCCTGGGCCATGTATGAATCTGAGCCATAAACACTTCAGGGAAGTAACTGCCCTATTTTCTGAAAAGCCTGGTGCACTGGTGAATGTTGAACAAACATGAATGACAATAAATATGGATTTATTAATGATTTAGACTCTAAGCTCCTTGGGGCGGAGCATGTTTGCTATTCAGGGAGTTTAGGGCCAGAAAGAGCCAATAAACCCCTTTGACTTTCTGTATATATTCATTTTGGTGCTGTATTAAGCTTGCAGCTGACTAAATCTCCTGACCAAATTTCTCCCTCTGTGAGGTATTCGGAGGTGGGGATGCAGCATCCACCTTTTCTCTGTCCGATTGTGCCTGGTTTTAGCCATCCAAACCCCATGCCTCCATTCCCATTGACTCAGCTCATCCATTTTCTCCCAGGAGGGACCTTTCACAGGGCTCCTGCTCTCCCATGACCCGGGGCGGGAACATGCATCAGGTCCTGATGCCTGTCACCCCTTCGACTCCTCTTCTGTGATGTGGAGCTCACTGTTGCCAGCTGCTGCCTCAGGGTACCGCACCCTGGCCGTTCACCCCTCTTTGGGCCAGCACTTACTGCGGGTCCAGCCCAGCCAGAGGTACGAGGAGCGTCCAGACAGGACGGGCGCAACCCAATTAAGTGGTTGTTTGTGTGGTGGCACCTTGTGACTCAGGAGCTCACGTTGCCTTGACTGGCACAACGGAGAGACCGTAAGGTGAATCTCAGGTAGATTCCTTCTGCAGTAAATTAGCACTGTGCCAGAGGCTTGCCGGCTCCATCCCTCCAAAGCAAACTGTTCCCAAATAGACTTTCTCTTGCTTTGCTCCAGGCTCTTCCACTTGCATTTCTGGTCAAGGTGGCCCTTCACCCATGTACCTGAAACACCCTTCTCTAGTCTAGACACCTCCAGATATAAATACAAATGTATTTACCCTGGAATTATCTGAAAACAACTAGCCCAAGCCTTCTGACAGCCGGCGTATCCATGAGAACTGTGCTCTCGCCAGTCTGCTCTCCCAGGAGCAGGCAGCTCTGGATATGCTTCTCCATCTTCACGGCAGGCCCAATCCACCTCTTTTGAGGCCAGCCATGCCTGTTCTGTGAGGATCGCATCTGCTTTGTGTTTCTGGGTCCAGGTCTCCATCTTCCAGAGCAGGCTCCTGCTCTGATCATATCACCAGAAGGACCAGGGTGGGAAGGCCCTCAGCCCTTTGCAGATCGGGACACCTTAGACCTGGTCAGGAGCAGAACAGCAGGCTGAAAATAGGGGCAGAAATCAGTCAATCTTCCCTCTGTTCCTAGTGCAGCACAAGGCTTATGCACTGCCTAATTCCCCAGCGGTTCGAGAGGTGATGAGTGTTGCCAAGGCCTCCGGCTGAAGCAGATTTCCCTCCAGGCACAGAGGAAAGCCCAGGGGAGGTAACCCCTAACACCCCACGGACGGCTCCAGAGTCAGTCCCCAGCGCTTACAGGAGGCTGGCTTGGCTGCCGCTCCAGTTTGATGTCTGCATCCGCCCCTTGCTGCCGCTGGGTACAGGGATGCACTTGCCATCCTGGTCCCCAGCAGCAGGCCGAGCAGCACGACCTGCGGTATGACAGCTCTAACGGCCACGTTAACAGCCGAGAGGCGCTGGGAAAATCGCTCTGGAAAAGCAGCGCCAGGCTGCAATTCTGCAGTGACCCATTAATCCATCCCCAGGGGGAGCTTAAAGTGACATATTTGGAAGCAGGCAAAACTCACAAATGAGCTGCTGTAATAGCTGACCCCATGGAGGCCCTGGGCAGTCCCATGACACGCTCCTCTGCAAAGAGGGTATGATGAGACAGGCTCTGCCCTGACACGGGAGCAAGCTGGGAAACATCGGCAAGGGGCTCTGGTCATGCCTGGGTTACACAGCCTGGAGATAAGCCCCTTCTGGTATGCCGGCTCTCCCCACCCCCTATGCGTGCTGCATCAACCATCTCCTCCTTGGTGCCTGCCGTGGCCCGAGCACATTCTTCAAGATTTAATCACCCTGTTGATGGGGGCCAGTTTCCCAGAGCAGTGAGACAGGCCAGCATGTGGAGAAGAAGGAGAAGGAGAAGGAGAAGGAGAAAGAGAAGGAGAAGGAGAAGGAGAAGGAGAAGGAGAATAGAGGAGAGGAGAGGAGAGGAGAGGAGAAGAGCTGTGGTCTGGGAGCAGGCAAAACAAACTGTTTTAGGTCCTCTGCACGGCACTGGCTAGGCTATTTATAAGGTCTGAGGTCAGGATCTCTGGATCTAAACACACTCATTTCTCCCTCATGTGCTAATGGACCTAGGCTCCAGGGTGCTGAGCTAAACTTCCAAATACGGCCTGGTCCCCAGAGGCACTGAGCCGCCCCATGAGCCTGGGCTTACCCCCTTCCTGTTCTCTGGGGCTTGCACACAAAGGGGCCTTAGAGACAGCTCAGGATTAGACCAGCTCACAGGGCACTGGGATAGAGGCCAGGGTCTCGGCCCCGGCTGCCCTGTTCTCACTAATGACGTGATCCTGCCTGCAGGGATGGAAATCCCATTCCCCAAATTATTTTCTCGACGGTTCCCTTCCCTAGCAGGAGAGGGGAAAGGAGATCCAGTGTCCCCTTGACCTGTTTGGGACTTGGCCTTTCGGCGAGGAGCTATGCCTCACCTCTGCTGCACGATGGGTGTTTGCTGCCCTCCTCCAGGCCACTCTTCTGGCAATCCCAGCTTTAAGGCACTGGGGCTGGCAGCTGAACCAGCCTCCCCCGGCAGCGCTGCGGCTCCTCATCCTTCTCCCAAGCGGATGGCCTCAGCGGCCAAGGCACAGCCCCTATATGCCGGGCAGCGAGACTCCCGGCTCCCACTCACCCATCCGTTTGCTCTGCTCTAGTAAAAGCAGGTGTGGGGTGAGACAAAGCAGAACACAAACACTGTGTTAATACTGGCTGGCGCTAATCAAAAGCTGATGTTGCACAGCCTGGGCAACAAACATTGCTGGGGATCTGTGGGAAAAATGGGATCCACATGGCAACTCTCACTCCAGCTGCCACCTTATCTCCTGGAAATGTTATCTCGTGAAAACTTGGGCTGGAGCTATTTTATTTTCAGCTGAGTAAAAATGTGCCAGTTATACATTTATATATTAAGGCACAATCTCCTGGGAAATTAATTTGCCTAACAGCAGAAATTCTGTCATCACATGCATCAGTCAGTCTGGGAATGGGGATCTCCAGACCAGGGCCCTGAAATCAGGGGAATGGCTTAAAATAATAATCACAGGAGGATGCGCAAGACTGAGCAAATTACCAGAATTTCTTCCCAACTGTAGCTGTATTTAAAGGCATTTCATGGTTGAAACATAAATGCAAAGTCAGAATCTTGGCAGGACTCCCATCTCAGTGGATTACCCCACAGAGAGGAATGGGCTCAGCCCACGCACACAGCATGCCCCAAGAGCGGGGCCAGCAGCCCAGCCACGTAGCATCCTCCAGGGGACATGTCCGCTGTGCAGGAATGTGGGACGGAAAGGGACCACTCTGGCCAAGGTGGGTACAGTCCCCTGCTATTGCCCAGGCAGCCCCAGCACAGACTCCATCCTAATGGCACTGAGCTCTGGCTGCAAGCCCTCGTCTTCACTGCTCTGGCTGTGAGGCTGTGCCAGAACCACATGACTGCGGTGGTCAGAAACATTCTAATTTCCAGCCTAAATGTACCCCGGCTAGTTGTTCCCTTCTGTCCCGGTGCCAACATTGTCTTTTCACTTCATTAGGTCTCCTCTTCCCTAGTCTTTATTCCTGGTATTTATACATGTGATTTGGGCCCCTTTTGATCTCCTTTTGCCTAGGCTAACTAAATCCAACCAGTCTAGTCTCTGTCCTGAATCAGGGCCTCCATCCCCTGCTAGCCCAAAACTCCCAGGGACCTGTGTAACATAAACTGAAGGCTGAATCCTGGCTATCATTACATCCCTACCATTTGGTGAGGCTCAGTCCCCTCTACCACTTGCTATGACTCCAGCAGCATGAGTGTATGGGCCCACAAGCTCCAGGGATGCACTTCTCCCAGCACTGCTCTGCTGACTTCCTCTGCATCACTCGCCCGTGTAGCCTGGGAGTCCTTCTCAGCAGATGGTCCGTGTTTGTGCGGAGATGGGGATGTGCATCTCTGCTTCAGCGTGACAGCTCCAGGCATCTACAATAAATAGGAGAATTCCTTGGGGAGACCTTCAGTACATGGTTTCAGAGCAGAATCCCTGGAGTGGACCGGGAAATGCTCCTTTGCTCCTTGCCTTGGCATCCATGCTGCCTTTCCAAAGCTGACTGCAGACCCCGACCCTGACAATTTCTCGCCAAAGCACACAGGAACATGCCTTGCCTGATCTTCCAGCAGCTTCATTGCCTGCTAGCAGAGCCAAAGGTCCCTCTGACTGCTTGTGTCAGTGTGACCCACCAGTCAACATGTGTTACAACATAGGGCTTGGGCTCAAGCCTCAGGAAAGGCCATGGCTCTGGCTGGAGCCAGTCCAGCTCTCACTGGGTCAGCTGGATCACTGCACTCCTAGAAGTCACCCTGAGTCTGCCAGCACCTTTGAGCCTGCTGCTCAGCTGCTGTGGTGGCATGGATCCGCCCCATGGGTTGGATGTAGCTCAGCAAGAGCAGCCAAACCGCGGGGCTGGGGGTGGAAAGGATTGTGCACTGACCCCAGGGATGACCAGCCGTCTCTCTCTGGCAGCCAGCTGACTTGGACAGCAACCACCCCAGGAGGTGCTTTGGCATGGAAACCCAGAGCTTCTCCAGAGGCCGGGGTGCTCATGGTGGCAATTCCTGCAGAAATGGGCACGGGACAGAAGCAAAACCTAATCCTCCCCTCTGCTGTGTGGCCTGGCAGGCACACTGAGTAGGAACCATGGGCTCACTCACCTAGGGCACTGCAGAGCCTGGTGAACCCCCAAAACCCAGCTCCCCCTGTACATGTTCTACAGAACCAGGTGTAGAGCATCTCCCACTTGACCCAACTCACTGGTTACCACCTTGGATCTACAACATCATGCCAACCCCAGGCTGGAGGCTGAAAAGCAACGGAGACGTTGATGGACCCAAGCCCCTCCAAAACCAAGGAGGCTGTGCTGGCTCAGCAGGCAGGCACAGGGGTGCCTGTCACTCCCCAGCCTGGCTCGCAGCACCCAGGAATTCCCTGCGGGCTGATTCACATGTCCAGGGAGCCTGTCCAAGCCAGGGGGGTGTTGAGCGCCTGGCCGCAGAGCCGCCTCTCTGCAATTTGGCAGCCTGGATGGCCTGCCTGATGGCTGCCAAGTCACGTGGCGGCCTTTGCTGCCCAGACGGATATGTTTGCGTGGAGAGAGAAGAGGGGCATGCAGACTGGGGGTGGCTGAAGAAAGAGCTCAGGAGATCAGCAGGACATTTTAAGGCTTTCTGCCTGATTTTTCTTTCAGAAAGCAGAGCACAAGATCTCACTGCAATGGGGGCCCTGCTCCCTTTGGGTCTGAGGAAGAGAGGGAGGTTTGGAGCCTGTTTATTGACTCAGGAAGAGCATCCACATGCTTCTCAGGCACGCTGGCTAGCAGGGCTGGAGCTGGGGATGCCCAGGAGCAAAGAGCCAGGCCTGGCAGGGATGTGGCAGGGCCACAGACCCCCTGTGATGCCCAGGGAGACAGAGGCTCCAGCCCCAGCAATGCCTGGGTGCTGGTACCCCGTCATCACAGCACTCCCCACAGGCAGCTCCTGGCACCCAGCACCATGCAGCAATCAGCCACAAGCACCCATGCAGGAACCCCTAACACCTTGCTCAGCACAGGTCACCTTTCTGCAGTGATGGCTCTTGCTCTCCAGCCAGCCTGAGCCAGAGGAACTGGGCCCTGTCTTCACACCTCACCACCAAGTAGCTCCTATTTATATGTGTGCTGGAAGGGCGCCAGGAGGAGGATCATGCACTCGGCTTCCTGGTGGACTGGGAGAGGGCTGAGCCCTGTGGGGAGAGGGCGGTGGCAGATGGGTTCCCTGCAGCGGGCCCAGGAAGGGAGTCCCATCATGGGGCTGCTGTTTGCAGTGGCTCTGATCCAACGGTGAAGGGCAACACAGAGTGTCCTAGGCGCAAGGAGATGCGTTGCTGGGAGCAGAGAAGGGCTCAGATTGCAAATCAGAAAGTGCACGCACAGTGGCAGGCCAGGTCCTAGGAACATTTTGCCCTTGCCTCGAAGGGGAACGGTGCCTGTTTTGCCACAGCAGCAGAGCCAGGAGCCTTGGTAGGCCCAGGCGTTTTCCAGGCAGGGTGATGGGGCAGGGCTGGATGACAGGAGGATACAGCAACAGAGGGGTGATTTGTGATGCCCAGGGAGGAACAGCCAGGGAAGGGGCTGTGGCCTCAAGTAGGTGTGGAAAGCTGCAAAACCCAGTACACTGGCACACCCAGGACTGGAAAGGTGGGGCTTTAGGCCAGGAGCAGGTCTAGGGAGCTGGGAGAGATACACGGCAAAGCCAAGAGGAGGGTGGTAGGGGGCTGTCGGGCCCTGAGCTGCCCCACTGGAGCAGGAGAAACCAGTGCATCTATCCATGCAGGGGGATGGGGCTGCGGTGAGGCATGCTGCCCAAGTGGGCACTGCGATGTGCCCATGGCTCTGTGAGCAGCAGATGGGTGTTGCAAAATCCAGGCAGCTTTGGCTCTGAGTTTCAACTTGCTGGTCTTTTAAGATGGCTTGGGTTGTGCTGAGTGCTGCATTTGGCTTTACCAGGGCTCGTTGCTCAAGTGCTTACAGATCCCTGTGACTTCTGCCCTCCTCTGTCATTACCCGCATCCATCAGGGAGCACAGCCCCAAACCCCCCCCCCCCCCCTTGCAACAGGCTAGCACTGCCCCACACAGAGCACGGTGCAGCCAGCCCCAGCGAAGGGCCAGGGCCTGTCCCGGGAAAGCTGCAGCCCCAGACGCCGGCTCACACCCTGCTGCCCACATATGTGTTCACCTAGCGATGAACGCCCTGACACAGGCCAGACGGCGGGTGCCATCACCCGCAATTTGGATTACGACAGTGGCGGAGCTGGCAGGTGCAGGCAGGCCCTGCACACAAGGCTGACACAGGCAGGGAGGGGCGGCTGCACACCATGCTCACGATGATGCTCACCCATCTGAAGCCTTCCACTCCCACCACCTCCCTGCTGACAGCGGAAAGCCGCCTCAGTCTGACTCACACGGCCAGGGAGCCTGTGGCTGCCACGTGGTACCCAAAGCAACGATTGGGTCCTCAACTGGGCTGGTATCCCTCATATCTGCTCCTCTGGCCCCTTTCACACTCTGCAGCTGGGGCGCAGCATCAATCAGAGCAGCGGCGGCTCCACAGGGACTTGTCTCTCTCCTGCATCAGCCAGGGAAAGTTTCTCCCAGCCCCAAAGTGTGGGTCTGCCCCAGCACCGGTCTTGTCCAAAGCCTCGTCCTTCCTCAAGCTAAGCTGGAAAGCAATGCAAAGCAATTGGCCCTGCATGTCCCCACTCTGCAGTGAGCCCTCATGGCCCATGCACTGCTCCAAGCTTGCTGCCTGGCATGGCCATGGCCCAGCCAGCACTGCAGCATGACAGCTTTTGGGGCAAAAATCTAGATTGGCAACCTTTCAGCCCTCTCCCATCGTATCAGCCCGTGGTAGGACTCAGGCACTGGAGGCATCAGCTGCCCCAGACAGGAGCTACCTCCTCGTTATGCTGTGGAAAGCACCTAGCACAGTCAGCCCCTGATGCTCAGGACACAGCTGCTCCGCTCCCTGCTGCGCTTATGCGGTTCCCAGCACTCCCTGCAAAGGGGAGAGGCAGGACAGGGCACAGAGGAGCGACCGCAGTGCTTGGGGATGATAGAAACCTGCCTCGCCAGCTCCTTGTCCCCAGGATGTGTGTGAAGAGAGCGCCAGGCAAGTGGAGTGTCGCTATTGCTGCGCTGAGTGGCAGCGGTCATTCGCCGGGACAAACGTCGGGCCTGACTCAGGGTATTAGTCGCTGGCTCATGGAGCCACTGCCCAGCCTTGGGAAGGGACAGATTTTCCAGAGTCATCGTCCAAGGCTTACACCTGCCTGCACAGAGGTAAAGAAGAGGTCAGGGCCTAAATCCCTCCATGGGACTGGCCTGAGTCAGAAGGACTCTTCGGTCTCCCTAGCATTCAATGAATTGTCTGCGTGCAATTCAGCCTGGCCTGGCTCCACCGAGGCGGCCAGCAGTGGAAACCGAGCATCTGAATGCCTCTCTGCCGGTGTTAAGTGTCAGCGTCCCAGCCCCAGCAGCACCTCGGTGCCAGCCACACGACAGCCATACTGTGCCGCTGGGTGCTGACAGGGCTACAGCCCACTTAGACCCCACATCACCACCAGCTTCCACCCAAGTGACTTTATTTTTCTGCATCTCAGTGTGACACAGGCACCAATGTCCCTTGGGCAACAGAGCTCCCTGGGATGGTGTTTTGCCAGGCAGAGGCAGCCAGAGTCCATGGCATGGGGATGCAGGGTTAGCCGAGGTCAGAGTTAAGGTTATTTGTGGGCTGTCTGCCAGCGTCCCCGCAACGGCCTGGGTAGAAACCCAGTGGCTGCGTCCCTGCTTGGCTCGTGAACTTATGCAGCCAGCACCAATGCTTAGGAAAAGAAATGGTGGGAGAAGAACCTGGACATCTCCCCAGGTCCACACCCCCTCCCACAGTTTCCCCAGCAAAGCACCTGCCACCAGGCCTGGCCCTTTAGCCCCAGTCCAAAACCATCCTACTTTTTTATTGGACGAGTAACCTCCAAGAGCAAGACCTCCCTTCAGCAGCCATGCAACCCCCAGAAACCTCAGTCGCTCTCTCTCCACCCAGCTCTTCCCTTTTAATCCGTCCTTAAGCCCTAAGCACCCTCAAAAGGGAGGGCAATAGCTCTCACTCCTTATCCGGAGCTCCCACTGCCAGTCCAGCTGGATCTGGTAACCAGAGGGGCCGTCTGGTCCCCAGCCAGGATCAGCTGAATGACAGAACCACCTCCCTCTGGGGACAGCTCTCCCGTGGCACTTTCACTGCCTTTCTCTCTTCCCGGCATTGCAAATAAATTGCACCTCTTTCTCCAAATCTACAGGCTTCCCTTAAGCCTCCAAATGTTTCTGAGAGCTTTTATCCTTCCCTCTCTGCTCCAGCCCCAATTGTTAGCACGTATTTACAGTCCTCACTGCAGCTGTGCAGAGTGCGCGGGTTGGATTCGGGTGTTATTATCTAGCCGAGTAATAATGCAGCCGAATCCCCCTGGGTTTAATGAATAAATTCAGCCTGTTTTCTCATGGAGACACTCCCACCATTGAAAGCACCCGAACTGAGTCGTCGGCAGCTTGATTTATAGCCAAAAACACCAAGGCCACGCCAGCCTCTTCTCCTTTCCTTTTTCTTAAGCGCAAAACCATTCGGCGGGCTAACGGAGGATTTGCACAGAGGGAGGCCAAGACGGGCAGATGCTGCTGGAAATAACGGGGCTTTGTCGTACCCAGAAGTTCAAGTTTCGCACGGCAAATAGGGACTTGCAGAAGCGCGAGCCCTGAGCAGAGCTGGGAAGTGTGCTCCCAAGCAGCTCCAAGGGCTGATGTAATAGCAGCCTTGGAGCTGGCTTGCTCGCCACATACCTAATTTTCCCATATAAGGCCAAGGAGAGCAATAATTCCCCTGGCAAGCAGATCAATAAAAACAGATGGTGGGCTTACAATTAGAGATTAAGCACATACCAATCCAGAACAAACAGGCCATAAATCATACATGAAGGAGGGTATTTATAGTTTAGATCACATTCCTTAATTAATTCAAAATGGCCCAGAAAAGAAAATAATATAAAACTGCTCTTTTCTGCTTTGTTCTTGCCTTGATTTTGCAAAGCTGCATTCTTTTCTTGGGACAAGGGAAGAGAAGGGGATGGGGTAGCCACAGGAAATATGCTGGTGAGATGATCCATCCCTGGCTTCTGGGAGAAGAAGGTGAAAGCTGAGGAACTGGAAGGGCTGAGGAAAGAGAAACACGGAGCAGGCAGAAAAGCTCCGGTGTGCCAGCAGGGTGAGCGTTGTGGGATTTAAAACAGTGTATGCAGGGAGGGGGATTGATTGGAGTATTGAATTCATCCACTCACCTTCAGCTTTGCAGCACGCCTTCCTGCAGGCGCATATTGCCTGCGACGCAGCCCCGGGGCTGGCCAGTGGGACTGGACGCTCTCACGGGCCCTTGGGGTGAGATGCAGGGGCTTCCCACGCTGTGGCTCTGGGGGTGTCTCCTTGGGGCCGATGCTGTTAGGCCACGAGCGATGATGTCCTGAGCCCAGTTCAAGATGATTTGTGCCAGTACCTCCTTGGGCCGGCATCTTCTTGTGCCTCGTTAGCTGAAAATGCAGCTCCCTGGTGCCTCAGTGGCTGCAGCCTCTGGTAGTGCATTCCTCACCAGGCAGGATTCACCTGTCCCCTCTCTGCTGGACAGCAAAGAGCTGGCTGGAGGTCTCACTGCCTGGGGCACCTCCGGGAGTTCCTGAGTCCTGCCTCAGCCCCAAGGGCCTGCTTCCAGCCTGCCTCACGCCACCCTCCCTTGCCCCAGCTCAGGTGTTCCCTCGAGGACTTGTCCCACCTCCGTGGTGCTCAGCAAAAAGACTCCCACCGGTGTCTGGGCCAGGAGCTGGGCCTGCACAGCTGCCTCAGCCTGGGGCTTGGAGAGCTGCATGGCCCGGGGAAGGACGTCAGCACCTGGCCGCTTGAATGCGGGGGACAACATGTGACTGGTGGCCTCACGGCATCCCCAAGGGACGTGTGTGCTGCCTTCCCGCTGCTCTCTGGTGTCCTGTCACTGGCTGATTCCCCTCGGGGGAGGACAGGGCTAACAGAGCATTTGACATTCACAGGAATGACCAAGGACATATTCCTCGCAGAAATTACCACACTAACTTAACCCACTCTGTAAGAATATAACAAGCTCCTTCTCTCCTGAGACTGCTCACAGAAGGTGAATGCAAAGTGATGGAGAGAAAGACCAAGGCAAACTGATTAACTCCTAAAATAGACCTGGGCCTGAAGTGTGGAGGAAGGGTCCTGCACTTTTGAAAATACCTCTGTGGCTTTAATCCAGACCTTCAGGATATTTAGAAATTGTCCTTAGCTTTAATGGCAACAAGGTGCCCAAGGCCCCTGGGAGGTCTAGGCTTTAGGAAGCCACGTGTCACTGCAAGTCTCACTATTAAGTCTCAAAAGTATGTTGAGAGGATGGAGAGAGGTTACTTCTTTATGAACATGAAGGACTTCTCTGCCTGGATGTGGAAAGAGCTACGCTGAACAGAGGATGATATGGGGTGATGGCAGGCTGGGGGGAAAGATGCAGAGCTCGCCTATGCCCAGAGAGGGATGTCTCACCTCACCTCCCCTGCTCCCTCTTCCTCTCCTCTGTCCTCCATCCTCTCTCCCAGATCGGCCACTTCCTCCCTTGCTTCCAGCTCTGGTGATTATCACCTTCTATGTCCCACTTGCTGACCCACCAGAGAGCTATCCACATCTGTGTTAGCCAGGTTAGTTTTCTACCAGGCTTCTGTTTTGAATAGGCCTGCAGAGGGATCAGCCAGCGCTGATCCAGGCTGCCCGCAGCCACATCCTGAAGTCCTGTTCTGCTTTCTTTCATTGCTTTTCTGAATGAACCAAACCACTTGGGGCTCTGAGGATCCCAGGAAGGCCAGCAGCTGGGGTCAAGCAGTGTCCTCGGCGTGCGGTGCAGCTCGGGGAGAGTGGGCATCCTGGCACCCTGCGGACGCAGAGCAGAGAGAGTAACGGCAGCGCTGGGCCCTAGGCAGCGCACCGGGAAAGGAGTGTCTCATTGCTACAGCCTGCTCTGCTCTGTCACAGGCAGGAGAGCAGAGAGCAGGACAGCCGTAAATATAAGACAAGCGCTTTGAAGCTTGCCCTTCCCTCCCTGTTATCTGGAGCATTGTCAAACAAGCAGGGCATGAAAGAGATTCCTGAGCTGATAGAGCTGGAAACCCCACAGCACAAGGAGCTGAGAAGGGGCCCAGGCAACCGAACGTGGTGCCAACATGTGGAGGAGCAGAGAGCACCCAAGCATCAGCCAGCTGTCCCTCACCTTCGGCGTCTCCCTCTCAGCATCTCCTGTTCCCTGCAAATCAGGAAACAGGGATAAGGGGGCTGTGCTGGCCAGAGCTGAAGATGGTTACTCACTGACCAGAAGTGATTTGGGATAAAGGCCTGGAGCTGGAGGAGTGCTGGCTAACTGGTACAGAATGGGAGTCCATGTCTGTTTGCTTAAACCACCAGTTGCACAAAGCAGCCCATTAGCACTGCGCGTACTGGGGACGTTGCAAGCAGCCTTTGAGGGTCAGTTCCTGAGGACAAAAGGGGTCCGATTCCACCAGAATGGGTTGTGCAGACTGGATCCAAACTTTTCTGTGCTATTTAAAATCCCCCCCTGAACAGTACTATTTTGGAGGAGTTTCCTTCGCACTCTCCTCCCGCGTTTTCCCATGTGTGAGGCCTGCTGATCCCTTCCATAGGGCACCATGCCATCCCATTACATGAATGATAGCATTACAGATTGCCTAGGGTTTTGTTTTACTTCCACAGCCCTGGATTTGGTGGGTGTGGAGGGGGGTTGCAGACTTGAAGAGATGAGAAGTGATCCCAGCCATGACGCTCATCTCGTGATAGCGATCATGCAGGCATTCACTGAAAAGCAAGTATAATCAGCATGCAAAATAGGTTGTTAGCTGCCCTCTATCATAACCAATCTGTCGACAACCTAGGCTCATGTAATAAATCAGGAGTTCAGATTATGAAGCTGTAATAACCATCTCCAAACTGTTGCTGCAATGTTCTCAGCAGGCCAGCTACTGTGTGGTGTCTTTCTAGACCTGTACCCAAAGTCACAGTGCTGAGCCTGCCGCAAGAGTGGTGATCAGAGCAGGTCATGGCCTGCCACCAGCTTGTCTTCGGGTTGCGAACTTCAGTTCTGTGCTGTATTTCAGAGGGCTGCGAGCCAAAGAGGCTCCGTCAGAGACAGAGTGGGGTCCTCACACAGGATCTTCACAGTGGCGCTGGGGGCCGTTCTAGCAGCATTCGCATCTAAGCTCAGTAATATCTCTGCTATAAATGCACTGGTGGGGTCCAAGGTGCATTTGGCTCCCGGTTGCTTACAAAGGGTGTCCCCTGCATAAGGGCTGCAGAGCATGTGGGCATGGGGCAAACAACCCATTTGCAGACAGATGGGGAGGTTTTTGTGGGAGTTCTGTCATCTCCTTATCACACTTTACAGGCCCCGAGGATGAGGAAAACTTCTTCCAGGGCCTGTGCCAAGCATGTAACATGGACAGCCAAGCTGCAAAGCCCAGGAGCTTTCCCAGGAACTGTTTAGTTTACCAGAAAAGCTGTAACCCATATGCCCACCTGGCCCATACAGAGATGTCATTTTGGGAGGCTTTCTTCCAGCAGAGATAGGGCCCATAATTACTACTGCTGTCCTGGTTCAGACACCATTTGCTGCTTGTAGGACAGCTGCCCCCCATTGCTTTGGCTCCCCACCTTGAGCAGCCACCACTGTAATCCTCTCTCACACACACACAAACATACACACCTGCTCAAATTACTAGCTTCACAGATGAAATGCACCAAAGGATGCCTCTATGTTTCTGCTGAATGGAAGTGGAAATGGTTTAACATTGGTTTTGGTCTCTAATCAGAAGTTGATACATTTTTGTTCCCAGACCAAATCCTTTCTACATCCCGAATCATTTTCCCATCATTTGCATTTTGCTGTTCAAAGCAAAAGGACACTGAAGTCTTTTATGCAAAGTGATCACAAAAGTTAACACTATCAGTGGAGATTTTTCACCGAAAGTAAAATTTGCCCTGATCATCCCCATGGCTGGGACAAGTCCCTGTAAATGAGGAGCCTGTCAGACCAGTTGTTGGCGGGAACATTGGTCCCATAGCCTTGAAGCAAAAACAGTCCATAATTGTCCTCGGTGCTGTACAGATGCCTGCCCCAAAGAGCCTCTGGCCCAAGGAATACCATGGTGCATTTTATAACTGGGAAAGAGATACCCCAGTTGCTGCCCATGATATCATGGGGAACCGTTGTCACACATGGGAATCAAACCGAGCCAAACACAGAGATGTAGCAGCAGAGGGAGAATGGAGCCATTTCTCCCCACTGGGGCTGTCAAAGCCTCCAAGCTCCCCACAGGGCCAGGCATATGGGTTCATGCATACTCAGCAGCACCTTACACTGGTCCATGCTCACCTTTTAGCTCCGAGCACCCCAGAGCATACAGAGACAGGTACGTCAAATGCGTCCCAGTAAACCAAAACCATAAGTTTGTCTGTGTTTGACTCAAATCGCTCCTTTGCTTTTGCTGCTGATGGCTGCAGCCTGGACACAGAGTCCTTTTTTGACATAGAAAGATTTTGTTGCACCTTGAGAGTAGATGCCTGGTGCTGGATGTTCACCCCATGGCTTTTTTTCCCATGAGCCTCATCCCACCTGCATGCCGTCCCTGAGACCTAACAGGACCCGAGGTATGTTCACAGCCCTGGTAGCAAAGCCATCAGCAGACTTGGGGCTCTGAATGCCAGCAGGGTCAAGTGTCCCGTCTACTTGCTTGTGGGGAGCCAAGGCTACTATCTGACTGCTTTCATCTGATATTAAATCACCCCAGGAATCCTCCTCCAGCAGTTAGTCAGCTTCCTCCTCCCTCCTGGAAAAAAAGCTGTTTTGTCAGTAAATGCGATAAAAATCTCCCCTTTATCTAGATTCAAGAAGAAGCTAAGCAAAATATTTACACAGGCCTCATGATATTGCACTCGCTGGGGCTTTCATAGCGTCCTGATTGCAACAGGTCCCCTTGAGCATCGCCCCAGCCCAGAGGGGGAAATCCCCGTGCCTGGGAGCCTCTTATACTCCCCACAGCGGCTGCTTTCCTGCGCTCGCCTTCACTGTCCTATCTTGCGCTACCTGCTGTGAGGAGCCACATCTGCCAAGCCACCGAAAGCTTTTCACATCTGTGGGAGTGGGGCTGGGGAGTGTGTTCACTCTCTCATCTGGCTGGGTTGGAGCAATTAAAAACAGCACGTTAAAACCTGCTGACGTGTACAGTCCTGGATAGGATATAGCATCTCAGACAAAACCCAAGTGTGGTCTGCCTGGCCAAATGTGGGCAGCATGGGTCCAGGCTGCCCATTCGGCTGCAGATCTGCTTTTGCACATCCCAAAGCCTGAGGCTGCCTTACTGTGCTGAACCCCATGCCGTCTTGCTCAAGGCATGTGGATACCCAGCAGCTAGCACCCATCTGGGTGGATGTCGAAATTTTACATTGCAGCTTCCCTTAGGTAGGCACACGGGAGTTTTTTCCGCTTTTGTTCACACTGCAAGATCCGGAGTGATGAAAAGAGCCAGGTCACTCAGCTAGAGCTGCTTAGAGGTTGTGCTGCCCCCATCCCTGCTCATGAACAACGCTCACGTAACAGAGACTGGCAGTAATATCAAACCTGGAGAAGTGGGCAATGCCCGAGGGGCCTCCCCGTTGCACAGACCTGCTTGTCCCCTCCCAGCCACCAGCCTACCGCAGTCCGACAGATCTCCACCCATCCCACCTGGTCCCACTGTACCCAACGGTTCAGCTGCTTCCACCAGCTGTGGTTCTTCCCAGAGATCCCCCTGCATAAAATGGCTGATTTGGCTGCCCCTTCTTCTTGGATTTGCAGAAGCGCTTGGTTAATTTTCCAGGTCATCCTTCCAGAGAAAGTGAATGCAGGCTGTCCCCTGCAACACCCTTCAGATGGACACCGTTATCCCCACATGGATATGCCCAGAGATGCTTTTTGTGAAGCAGTAGCAAATCCTGACCAAGATCAGACTGAGCTCTTGTTTTTCTTTCGTTGAGGAATTCACACACCTCCGTGTCCCCCATGGCATCCGGTTCTGATAACCTATGTCAGCAGATGGCAACTGACTTCGCTGGTACCGGTCTGTGATTTAACCATGTGGATTGCAGTCTGGCTCCTCTTTTGCATCCGTTTATGAGGCTGAGGTAATAGAGATTAGATGTTATGTCTCTAATTCCTTTCACTGCAATTTGCTTAAACATATTTGCACTGACATGTGGCCCTGCTTGGCCAGGTGAGACACATCTGCCAGAAATGCATTTCATTTGCATCCTTAGTAGCTGTGGTGGATCTGGGGAGGCTGTTTTAGGCAAGTGAGAATAAATACCTAGAACAAGGACATCCTTTAGTTTTGTTTTTCTAGACAGTATAAAGAAATCTGTGCTACTTTGCTCCAGGAGATAAGCTTTTCCTGTGCCATTGTTGCAGGGTTTTTTCATTGATGTACTCTATTTTTGGCATATTCAATAAGCCCTAACATCCTTCCCTATCTCAATGTTCACTGGAGGCCAGTTTAAAATACTTTTGGCCTTTATCTTAGCTTTTCCAATGTTGAACTGATACCATATATCCTTTATGCCTTATTTTTCTCTTATGAATCACCAACCTTTAAACAAGATCCTGTTGGGTATAAAGAGCCTCTGTTAAACAACTAACAGTGCTGGGCTAATAACACAGTGACTCCCTGCAGTCTCCTCTCCAGCAGTAGCTCTGGCACTCACAGTTTGCATCCTGTTGGAGTCTAGACGAGTCTCTTTTATCCAATGGAGAAGTATTAGTTCTAGCTCTGGACTTTGCTCCCCCATATTTTTATCAAATGCTCTGAAGGTGGATTTGAAACCACTAAATCTTCCCCTCTTAGCAGCCCATTTGCAGATGCAAAAGGTATTTCTGCAGTCTTGTGGGGGTAGTTTCACCAATATTGGTTTCCTGTTAATAAAGACATGAAATATTTGTGCTGTTTTCTCCTCCTCTGAGGATTTTGGCACCCCAGCATAAGTCATTGGTCTCTGCTTTTTTACCACGCTGTTGCAGAGAAGGGTATCCGTGTCCTCCTGGGATCTCACTGACTGATTGCTCATGGAGGCATTTGGTCCTGCTGCCAGAAGAACAAATAGGTTTGAACTGGACATGGACAAATTTCCCCTGGAAAGTTAAAGGAGATCCCAGCTCTCAGGACAGAGTGGATCCGACAAACACCGTAGCAAGACAAAAATACCAAGTACTTGGATGTCTCAGCTCTGCTATTGGTCTTGCTGGAATTTAAGAGCTTTGTCACCAAAGCCTGGTCTGGCACTGTCTGGAGGCTTTGCCTCCCCATGGACTTGCGTGGTGATCCCTGAGCATTGCTCTTGCTGTTCCTTGCATGCGGTGGCTGTAGTCGATACTCTGAGCTCCTCGGGGTCCCTTTTCCCCAGGCTGGATCTTCCACGTGTGGGATCCCTGCCTCTCACCAGGCTCCCCATCTCCAGCCCCTGCGATGGGGCAGTAGGGACTTCATGGCCCAGGAGGTCTCTTCTAGTCTTATGCTCCTTTGTAGTTTTGTGCTTGTATCATATCTTCCAGGGAATGAGGCAGGTTTAATTAACTTTTGAGGGAGACTTGTACCTTGTGCCTGTTGCACATCTTTGTGTTTCAAACCACTAGACTGGAAATGTGGTTCCAAACACTGCTCACCCCACCAAGGCTCTTTGTATCTCTCCCTCATCAGACAGGGCTGCTGCCATACCCTCATCCTTATCCTTTACACTTTCTTGAAATAACTTCTCACTCAGGCATGTTATTTCCATTATAGAAGATTTATTCTGTTGTCTTTGTATTTTTGATTTAGCCTTAGCCCAGCAGCTCTGGCTGCTTTAAGGGTGGCTCATGCTCATGAATCATGCTCTTCTATGGTTTCTTTCCAAGTCAAAATATCACCTGTATAAAACCAAGTTCCCCCAACACCATTAGAAGCTGTTTTCTTTTTCTTTGCCACCTCCAAGTGCTGCCTACCACCCAAATGGCAATGAGGTCAGTGTATCCTATAGGAGATCTCATTCCATGTGGAGGTTGCTCTTGTTTTTCCAAGCATACCTGCCAGAGCCCGGCTAATGCATGAAACGTAAGAATACTTGGCATGAGTCACCTCTCCCAGAATTTTTCCCCTTGAAAGCAGTGGAAATATTCCTCCTACATATTTAGTTCTTCAGGTCTGGGTGTGAGTGGAGAGTTGTGTCAGCTGCTTTCCCGCGGTGATCACCACACACATCCACCCTTGCGTGGGTGTCCAGAGCGACACGTCGCCTGGCTCTTCGCTTAGCCCTTCCTGGGGGGATTGTCTGCGTCACCGCTGGGCTATTCTACCTCTTCGCACGGAGCTGGGTGTTTCTCTGTTCTGGGAAAGATGTCTTCAAACTCCTCCTTTATAATTGTAGTATCTTCCCTCTCCATCTAGTAAATGTTCTGCTGTGAAATCTTTGCTCTCATCACTTTTAGCCAACTTGTAGGAACTGTTCTCCCTTATAATACTCTTAGCTGTATATTTTTCAGTGAAAAAAAAAAAAAGGAAAAGAAAGACAGTGGCGTCCAGAGTAACTAATGGTTATTCATACAGGCTTCGTTTGTGGTGTCCGAAGGAGCTCAAATTCAGAGATGGCAGAGCTTTCTTCCTTGGGCCTCCTTCCTTGCAGCAGTTCACAATCATTCCCAGGCTAGGAGAGCCCCGTCCATCCAGAGGTTTCAGTGAGGATCGAGAATATTTGCTTGCCCAAGGACAAAACTGAGGGTCGGATTTGTGCCCCAATCTCTGTCACAGTCTGATTTCATGCTGGGGCTTGGTTTGCCTCTTTGCCAGACTACAAGACTGACTCTCAGCCCCAGCCTGGTCATTACCTTCTTGCCTTTGCTGTTTTAAAAGCATCTCCCACTTGTTTCATTTGCCTGCTGAGTGCAGGATACCTGAGACTTCTGCAGGAGCTTCATTGTTGGCTTTCATTGAGTTACACGAAACCTGTTGTGTCAAGTGCCAAATTCAAGCTGCCTCTGCCTCTGCCTTCCTGCTCATCTCCATCACTTGCAGACACAGAAGGAAGCAGCGTTTAAACTTCCCAGTAGCCTCTGCACTTGCAGATTTTCTCCCCCTGGGCTTTATTTGCTCCATTCTTCCACTCCAAGTATTTTCTTAGCTCGTTTCCTCCTGATCCCATGGGAGGCTCAGCAGCCTCAGAGCCAAGGATTGTGTCAGAGAGCTGCTTTGATCTGATGGCTCTGCTCTAATGCATTGGTACCATGTAACTGGAGAGCATCTTCAGCAATCCGGAGACCCTGGGCACTGTTTCACCACTACACAGTCCTGTGTGAGGAGCGAGGCAGTGTGTGTGGGCACGTCTCCACCACAACCGCAGCAGGAGCAGCCTGGCAGTGCCCTGGGTGCTCTGATGTGCTGGGCACACGCAGCACTAATGTGCTGGCCTTGGGCTGCTTGGGCTTCCCAGACCTGCTGGAGGCCAGTAGCTGGATCCCAGCAGCCTTTGTCTGGAGACAGCGCTCAGCAACGTGGACATTCCTACAGCATAACGGCAGGCCAAACTGGCTCATCCAAAACCTCCTGGCTACCCATGACACTCTGGCCTCATCCACTCGCCTGGCTCAGACCCAGCACCTCCATGTCCCTTGGCCACATCCCTCAGAGCAAAGGGTACAGTCAGACCCTGCCCTGCCCCTCTCGGGTGCACAGAAGACTGGCTGGCCCTTTTCCAACACCATCCCTGCCCCTTGGCAACTGCAGAGTGACCAGCGGGGCTGTCCCCTGCGAGCAGCCTTTGGTCCTAGAAACACCACAAGCTGGGATCTGGCTAGGAGTCAGCACAGATTCCCAGACAAAACGCTTCTCGCGCCTTCCCATGTCGCGATGAAATCACCCATCAAAAGGCAAGCAGCAGTGCTTCCACTGTCAGCCAGATGTCTGCTGTGGGCTGCAGGAGGGGAAAGAGCTGGGAAAATAAACATTTCTTCCTGCGCACATCCCCCAGCTGCCGGGAGGATGCCATCCCTCCTAAACCAAACCTGTCTTAATGATCCCAGCCGTGAGCTAGGCCAGCTCAGCTCCTGGGCCGTCAAATACGTGCGTGTCCCCAGTTAGCAGGTAGCAGAGCCACCTCCCAGGTAGCGACTTGGGAGGCTGCAGGCACAACCTGCTTTGCCTAATCCTGAACATGCTTGAAATAGGAGGTTGTCAAGGGTTGAGAAGGGGCAGAACGGGGAGGGAGAGAGGAATTCCTGGGAAACCCAGGGTGAGCACGGCCAGAAAATCACAGAGCCCAGGAAGTTGAATAGGAGAAAGGGAGAACAAGCACAAAAGAGTTACGAGATTTGGTCCATCAGTACATGGACATCCCCTCCTGGCAAGGCCCAGGACAATAGCGCTGATGAGGCCCTGTCCAGGAAAATGATGATAGGCAGGCAAGGCGGCTCCCCTCCCCGCCCATGCTAGAGCTCCTTAGCAAGGAGAGGCCAGAATAGCACCATAACACTGGGGGAGACACTTCTGGGGACCCTCCTTCCCAAGGACACTGGGGTTGCTAGTGTCATCCGGGCACAACCTTTGGATTTTAGCTCTGCCCCTGCCCTCCCATCTGC
The DNA here is from genome assembly GCF_036417845.1 of Apteryx mantelli. Lineage (NCBI taxonomy): Eukaryota > Metazoa > Chordata > Aves > Apterygiformes > Apterygidae > Apteryx > Apteryx mantelli. The sequence continues at coordinate 5,612,294 of NC_089996.1, forward strand.
CCAAAGATCACCCAGATCCTAGCACCCAGGAAGGCCTATCACCTCCCACATACAATGTCTCTTTGTTTAAGGAAGATTTTCAGCTCCTAGAAGGCACAAGTCTGCTCCTTAATATATTACAATTTAACAAGCTTGGACAAAGCAGCTTCAAGTTTCACTTGGGGGGATTCAGTGAAAGCTCTGATTTATCACGTTCTGCATGTAGTACTTCCTGAGGCCTAACTCAAGTTTTGTGTCAAGTGTTGGCCCCAAACGATGCTAAAAATGTTCCCCTCTCTGTGGTCACTGAACTGAGTGTGACTCATTGAGCGGGGGGGGGACCACAGCATTTCACAGGGATTTTGTGCCTTCATCCAGGATCCCCAAAGCCCTCTGCAAACATTCATCACCCCTCCAAAACACTGCTGCCATTTTAGAGAAGGAAAAAATGAGTCGTGGGACAATAAACTGACTTGTCCATATTCCTTCTGGAATGGGTCCAGAGCGCCCTATGGTATGGGAATTATGGGGCCCTCTCCACTTCTGAGGTAGCAGATGAAAGGATTTTGCCACAATTTCCAAAGGATTTCCAGTAACGGAGCACTTCTAACAAGGCAGACAGCAATAAACCAATTGTGTTTTCAAGCCAGAGAGTTATCTGAAATCCCTGCTGCAGCTTCCAGATATTTTTTTTGCTGATCCTGTACTTGTCTCAGAGCTCCCAGGATGCACCCGTGATGCACAGTGAAATACACTGATTACTGACCTGGAACTGGTTATGTTTAGGATCATGAATTTATGCTACAGGGTTCTTTCAAGTTAACTGTAACAGCCTTGATTAATCCTTTATTTATGGAGAGCAAACCTGGGTAGTAACAATGGAGGTGAGGAGGGGTCAGGACTCCTAGATTCAATTCCTGGCTCTTTAGCTCTGCCATTGACCCTAGACATGACTTAGCAGAAGAAGGCAGGCCTGGTGGTTAAGATATTAAACTGGGATTTAGGAGATCTGCATCTGATTCCTGGCTTTGTTGCAAATTCCCTGGGTGACTTCAAGTGTCTTAAGCCACCATCCCAGTCCCACAGCAGTCAGCAGGAACAAACACCTGTTTAAACCTAAACCTACGCAGCAGCATTTCCAGGATCAGGATGATCTCTCTTGCCAGGGATGAGGCCACTGCTCTGCCTTCCTAGCATTAGCGTGAGTCTGTTTTAGCTGTGCCAGTGCAGAGCCTGAGCCCAGGCTCAGCCGAGGCGAGCTGCTGCCAAGTCCCAGCACCCAGAGCAGAGTGGGTTGAGCATCCTTTGGTTGAGCATCCCAGGCCCCAGTCACTGGAAGCGAAAGAGTGTGGAGCTGCTGGAGCTCTTCCAGGGCTACCACACACATGAGACAATGTGGCTATAGGGCTACGTGGACCAGGACATTCCCAGTGCTCAAGAAGTGGTTGTTACTGGTGAGGAGGCCTTGGACCTCTCTGGCTGCACAACCAGATAGCTGTGTGTACACCCCCGCTGCCCTGAGTCCCAGGCTGTGTAGCGCTACAACGTACAAGCAGATCAGCCAGCAGGCTCATCCCACATTAAAGCTGCTGCAACTAAAACCAGAAAATAGAGTTGTCTTGCCAGCAACCAGGAAGACAACAGTCAAACCAGCCAAGCTTGACAGAAACCAGTCAGGTAGCACTGCTCACCCTGGTTAGACTGGGCTGGGAGCGAGGCAACGGGCAGGTTTAGGAACCACTTGTCAAGCTCCTTCCAGATGCCTCCGTTTGTGCACCCAAAAGTCACTTTTGAAGGTGCTGGCTACATACTAAGGAGCAATGTATGTGACCCCTTGCTCCTAGCTTCAAGAAAGTTGAGATTTCTTCAGCCGAGGGCTGTCACTTCTTGAGGTGGTGGTTGCTCAGGGGTTTCAAAGAAGGTGTAGGAGTCTGGCTGGTAGAACTGCAGGGTGAGGCACAGCAGGAATCCCCTATATGCTACAGACAAGCACTGAGGAAAACCTACAGACTCTGTCTTACAGAAGTGTTGGTGTAGAAGGTATTGCTCACAGGGCCTGCTCAAGCACTTCTTGGCTAGACTTCTTCCCATTTTGGTGTATGATGACTTGGCTTCAGTTATTTGCTCCTTCAGCTCCTCCGAGCTTACTTCTGCATTAGGAGCAATGCCAGCTGGAGCCACTCAGCCTGGATTAAAGGTGCATCAGAGGTCTGGAGAACCCTGAGGTCCTCCAAAAAAGTGAAGAGGAGCTGCTGTTCACCACCTCTTCCACTGCGAGACCTTTGGGCTTTTAGAAGGACCTAGCAGAAACCAAATGCGGGTGTGGGCGAAGTGAAGGTGTAGCTCATCCTGTGAGGGCTGGTAGATCTGGGGAACTCCTTGGCAAAGGAAGCTATGGCTGCAGAAGGGTTTCATGGATTCAAGGAGAAAGTGAATAAATACTTGAAAAAGAGATCTGTTGAGATTTACTAAACAAAAAACCTCATCTGGCTCAGGAAAACCCACATGCCAGAAACAGTTGGAAGCTGGAAAGTATCTAGGGGACAAAATATACCTGATTATCCTAATCTTGCTCTTCCTTTGTCAATTCTGGCCACTCTTTCTATTGCATTTCACCTGAAGGCTGGATGTCAGCCCCACCCCTGCAACCATTAATTCCTCCTCTCTTCTCTAAAGCAGATCTTCAGAAAGATAGAAAAAAAAGCCCATGTGATTATGGGAGTTAATAGAGAGAGAGGGAGAAGCCAAATGATCAGAACTGTTCAACTAGGGACCTGGGGTGGAGGGACCTCAAGCTGAGCAGCCTGACAACACCTACCACTCTCTGAAAGCAGTGAAGGCTCTGCCTGGAGATGTGACAGAGACAGAGATGGAAATAGGCCCCACAGTCAGCAGGATCAGTCTGCTGAGCTCCCTTCTCCCGCTCCTGGAGGCAGCCAGCTTGGCCAGGTCCTGGAGGAGGCAGAGAAGGAGGGTCCCATGGCATGGTGGGGACTCCTATGGGGAAGGTGCAAATGAAAGGGTGAGAAGAGCTGCTAGAACCTCAGCAAGAGGCTCTGGAGGAGCTGTGCCACTGCTGGAGACAAGACACAGACAAATGAGACACTTGGTCTGAACCAGCGTAGCTGTTCTTATGCTCTGCGAGTACCTAAGATGGTGGGAGGAACTCTTCAGGAAGAAAAAAAAAACATCCCACATCTTCTGTTTGATCAGCAAAAAATAACGTCTTGCACCTGCCTTTTCTCAATGAAAAACATGGCAAGATCATGTTGAAAACAACCCACCCAACCTGTATGCATCCTCCTGGGGAGATGGGCAAACATGAAGCTCAGGACAGGTGCCAGTAGCAGCATTCATTGCCAGGCTAGGAAGTGAGTGGCACTGAAAGTGCCAGTCCCCTTCTGTGCCGTGGAGAACAGTGAAAGACTTGTCAGAGAGCATGCTTGCAGTGGTGAAGGAACCCACTGACTTGAGAAACTCCTGCATTGCAGTAGGGTCCTCCAGCAGGGCACTTGCTGCAGTGCGGATCAGTCGAAGTGGGTCTTCAAGAAAGAGTTGAAATGTCGGGCGACTGTTAGATATGAAGTCTTCCATCTTTAATTTATTTGCTTGTTTTGTCAGTGTGTGACCATGGCTAATGGGAACCACCCATGAAAACCACTCCTTCCACCTTTAATCATTATAGAAACTACTCAAGAAAGTGTTGTGACCTGTAATATATTACAACAAAAAATGCACATCTGCACACAAGCAGCCTTGTGCAGCTGGTGGTAGGAGGAGAGCCTTCAAGGACAGAGAGTAGGACCCACTTGTTCCTGCTCCCTGCAGCAGGAGCAGTGAGAAGGGATTTGGCACAACAGAGGTGCAGAAAGGGCAATTCTCAACAAGCAAGGTTGCTAAGGTTCCCTCATACTGTCTGCCAGCCAAGCATGGACAACTGTGGCCACAAAACCAAGTTTTAATCATTTGTTTACTTTCCATTCAGCAGAAGAAGAGGGCAAATCTGTCAGGTTGCACCACTGGAAACCCTGCTGCCCTCTTGCTCATGAGGCTATTTCTCTTGCAACCATTACTCCCACCTGAGAAGCAGGAGCTCAGCGTCCCCTTCTAGCTCTACCCTGCCCCTCTTTTTCTGATGGCACTAGATGTTCTTCCAGGTCTTCAGAGGGCCCAGACAACGAGCTACCTAGCGTCCGGGGTGTTAACAGGAGGGTGCAGGAGGCCAGCTGCATGCCAAGTACCTTGTGATGCTGAACCAGGAGGCGTTGTTGAAGGCCCGGTGCAAGACGCACATGGAAGCATGCCCCAGCTGGCAGGAAGCGCAGGGGCCCTGAGCCAGGAGCCAAGCAGCTCAGGAATGATACTGTTTCTCCTTGAGGGATAATTTTACCTCTTGGTGGTTTTTTTAATACAAAAATCTGAAACCCAGTACATTTTCTGTAAAAGGAAACAAAGGAAAAACTCCCTGGTTTTTGGACAAAACTATTTCCAGCGGAAAAGATTTTGTTCTGCTCTGGCCCTGAGGAAACTGGAGACACAGCACAACTGGAGCAAACACATTTGATGGGGAGTAACAGGGCACAGAGGGAAGGTGAAAATAAGCAAGCAGTGAAGTCATCATCTAGGGGACTGAGATCTCTGTTCCAACTCGACCTGGTGAGCAAGTTGTGACTTTGCCATTGTATGTAGGCTAATAAATCTGGGTTAGCCTACTACAAGGTGCGTAACATCCACATCCAGGAATCCCAGCTTCATGTCTGTGGCCATGTCAGTCAAGCAGCTGTTTTTCAGTCTGGTAAATGTGGCCAGCTGTGGAGGTCAGACCAGATGGATGTTGGATGAACCATGCTCCTCTGCCATCCTCTCTTCATGCAGGCCCTGGGAATTCAAACTCCTCACTGCAGCCACAGGCTGTCAGAGCTGTGAAAGCTGTGGTGGTCTTGAGGCCTGCAAATGAAATCAGCTCTGCTTAGTCACCCATGGCTTGCCTGACAAACGATTCATATTTTAGTCTTGGTTGCAAACCGTGGTTCTTGGGTAGGAGAAGACATTTCATGGCTGCAAACTAAGGTGGGAGGAAAGAGAATGCCGAGCCACCAAGGCAGAGTACAAGGAGCAACACAGGAGGGAGAAAGAAGCATTGACAGGCCGGTATGAGACTGTCAGTCTGCTGAGAAACAGCTGCTCTGCTATATCCTGCTGAAACCTGTCCAGGAGAAGGCCAAAGCCCTCCCCAGAGCACATTTGAGGGGTGCTAGTTTGACTGACAGCTGAGAGCCCAAGCCAGGTCTAACCTGGCTGGGCCAGATGCTGCTCACGTTCCCGCTGTGGAGTCCTGTCCTGGGAGCTGAGCAGAGCTCTGAGGTCTCAGTCATGGAGATGGGGTGTGTGGCACGTGGGGGGCCAAACAGCTGGGCTGGAGAAGGCTGGAGACAGCCGCTGGCTGGTGGCCATCACGACACTGGGAGAGCTAAGACGAGGCTTGAGCACAGGGTATCCGGGACCTCCTGTTGCCAGGGTGGTCTTGCTAACCACAAGCATTCAAATAATCATCAGTTCAGCAAAAAAATAAACAGGAGGATCTTTACTTTCCAAGCCTTTAGGCTGCACCCGCTTCTCATTTTCTAGATGGCAAAGCAAAGGGCTTTTTGTCAGAGAGAGGTGAGAGACTGGTGTGGTTTCTCTGCCGGGACTCAGGACAGTTGGCATCAAGGCTTTTCTCTGCAGAGCACACGGTCCTAGTGGCACAGCTCAGCAGAGCACGGGATTTCACAGCGTGCGTTCTTTGAGCCACTCCATCCCATCCCATTGGCCACCCCAGGGATCTGCATGAGCCCTGGGATCATCGGTAGGTGGCTGTCCAAGGCCGTCCACCCTGGGAGCCCCGCCAGTGAGAGAAGTCCTTGGGGCTGGGTGCTTGTTGGGGCCAAGTGACAAGGAAGGTTTTACAGGGCAGAACTGACTGTGGAGGTGGCTGGGGACTGTGGGCCCCACCAGAAATATCTGATCAACTCTGACTGGCCTGTTTTCAAGGCTGGGCAGAGCTTAGCCAGGGGACAAGACCTCGGGCAAATCCTCCCATCCCTCTCCTGTTTGAATAGTCTCCCAACCTACTCAGGGCCTCTGTCAAGGCCCTTTGGCCATGTGAAGAAGCTTGGTCCAATTAGCCCATTCAGGGCCTTGCAGGCCTGCCTGCAGGCAAAGACCATAATAACCAGGTGTGAAGTGGAGGTTAAACAGTATCCGTTCGCCAGCGCAGGTCCCTCCCTGCACTTCCATTTGCTCTTCTGCTCCGTTACGGCTTCTAAGTATCTCCAGGATGGGTTTTGTACAAGACTTCTGCATCTGAAACAAATAAGGGAATATTCACACTTGGTTCTTATCTGCAGCCCTCCACCTAGAGAGACCAAACACTTTGTGGGCAAGGATCAAGTCTCCCAATGCACCTGAGTTGTTTTATCACTGCCGTGGATCTTGTCTCATGCAGAACTCTACCACAAGCCAAAGATGGAGCCTCACCAGAGCCAGTGCACAGAGAGGATGCTCACACCCCACAGATTTTGGCTAGTCACCTGGGCCTACCCTCCCTGTGAGTGAAGGCAGTGCGGGGAAACGGTTGCCCAAGTCTGAAGCCAGCGAGTGCTGGATTAGCAGCCCTGAATCACCCGCAGAAGGTGCCCACGTCTCTGCTGCAGTGAGGCCATGCGCTGGCCGTGCTCGGTCGCCTCCTGTCTCCCCTTCGGCCTGGGGAGGTCACCGCTAGAGAACGCACCAGCCCTCACTGTGCCTCCTCGCCATCCTCGCTAGGTGAGGGTTATCGCTTGGTTCCCGCGTCCTGGTTTCCACCAGAATGTGCCAAAGGAGGAACCTGCCTGCTGTCTCCTAACCAAACCCAGCCTGCCTGCTTTTATTGACCTTCTGGAGCTCCAGTTCATTAAAACATGACAATTTGGAGACAGCGGAAGAAGATGAGCTGGAAACAGATGGGTTTCCAGCGGAGGAGTGGCTGCTTAGACTTGCCGTGTGCTGTTTATCTCCAGCAGCTCCCTCAAAGGCGAAGCGATCCCACAGCAGATAGGAAACCGCTGAGTGTGCAGAGGCAGGGTCTGGGGCAGGTAATACAATGCTGTGACTCAGTCCTGATCTCACTTACATTGATTTTCCACTCAGTTAACCCAGCTGAGCTCAGTGCAGTTACTCTTGATTTCAGATAAGGGCAGGACTCAGCCCAATGTTCCTGTCCTGGAGATAAAATGCAGTTTGTCTCCCATGCTGGCAGGCCAGCCCTGGAAAACCCCTCTCTGCTTGGCTGCCTGTGGGGAGAAGAGATGGAAAACAGCTCATCACAGCTCCTTCTGACTGCTTTTTGTCTTCCCCTCCACGACTGCAGCCACAGAGGCTTCACGTCCTCCCGCCTCCATGGGCACTTGTGCAGCCAGCCAGCAAGGAGCTACCGGCACTTCTCCCGACACGTCCCTGGGAATGATGATGAACCACATTGTAAAACACTCACACAGACGTTTGCCTTTGAGGGCCTTTCAGGCTTTGCCCCTTCGCCACCAGCCCTGCAATTATTACCACGAAAGACAACTTCTTCAAGTAACAAGGGCCAGATTTTTAGTTGTTGTAAAGTGATATCCCCCGAGGAGTCTCTGGAGCTGCACTGATTTACACCAACGGGCAGCGTGGCCCATAAACTGATATTTTTTGAGGGCAGAAAAGCTCTGTGCTGCAGCTCAGCAGTTTAAAATTATTTAGGGGATTTCTGCAATCCTGTGCAATGTGCTCTAGGTGACCCTGCTTGAGCAGGGGGGTTGGACTAGATGATCTCCAGAGGTCCCTTCCAACCTCAGTGATTCTGTGATTCTGTGATTCTGTGATTCTTGCTAGCCGTGCTGAGAAGGAAATAGCTGATGGTTGGGAGTCAGGCCTGGCGGCGTTCGGGGAGAGCAGCAAGCAATGCAGAGCAGTCCTCCTGCCAGCGACTTCTCAGCAGGCACAGGCTGCTGGTGCGGGTGTGCTCATAGCTGTGGGACGAGAGACGCGGGGACGCCGGAGGGCAACGGGAGGATGCTCGGATGCATTTCGAGCCTGAATTCCACCAAGCTGCGGAGTGTGCGTGCAGAAGAGAGATTTCTGATGAAGGCTGATCTTTTCAAAGCTACCTCCGTCTGGGACATCAGATCAGTTTTAACAGAAACGGAAACCCGAAATTCTTGAGGCAACTTTGGCAGTTATAACAAATATATACGTTACATGCATGGAACGATATTAAGCTAGAGTTATGGGGGAGCTCAGATATCAGTAGTTTGGGGTGAATAATATTACAAGGTCATTGCTATTAACCTAAAACCAAACGTTATAAATCTAGGAAATTCAGAACTGAGGTTAAGCGTCAGGGAATCTCAGGCATGTCAAGAATGCAGGGTTCAGGCACAAAACACCTGTAGTGAAAACAGGGAGGGGAAAAATGAAACGCGTCTTTAGAAGCGGGTTAAATCTAATTCAGCCCATAATGAATGTATCATTCCCATGCCACCACTGCCCTATGTTACTGCTGAGTAAGTAAAAGCACCTCCAGCAATGCAGAAAAAAGGAAGGGGGGTGTGTGTTCATGAATTAACAAAATACTTTTAAACACAGCTTCTGCGCAAGATTTAGTGTGGTTTAGCCTGCCTGCACATGTTCCTCCTGCTACACGTGCAGATTTTGCTTATTCTTAACTGGGAGCGAGGATGTTTTAGAGAACCAGAGGCCCAGGGGACTAAAAAGAGGGGAAAGCTGACCTTTGTGCCTATGAAGGGAAGGCTGAAAATGTGAATGACTGAGCAGGAATGTCTGAGTTTGCGGAGAGCTGGAGATGGGAGCTCCAGGCAACGGGGCCGGACCCAGCCCTGCACGAAGCAGTGGCAAGGATCTGAGGACAACCAGAGCAAACCCTTGAAGCAGGACCAAACCACACGGGCTTCAAAGTGACTGGATCCGTGCCCTTTCCCATACACCTTTCTGTCAGGGATGCTGCCTGGCATGGGGATGAGTGTTTCTGCAGCAGGAACACATTATGTCACAGCAGTGCTGGAAAAGTGGGGACCGGCCTGGTAAAAGCCAGTGGGAACTGGGACCAGACAGCCTGTTTTGGACACCAAGCCTGGAGCAAATGAACGGGGACTGGCAGGGCATAGGAGGTTGCCTGGAGCAGGCCGTGGCTGAGGGACCCATGCCGATGAGGCGGAGGGGGGGGGGTGGGTCTGTAGCAAACCTTGTGCCCAACCTTTAGGGACACGGGGCAAGCAAACAGGTTGGGATAGGTGTATGGGAAAGCCAGGCTCTGCTACCGGACTCCTGCTGAGCAACCTCTTGGGGTGCATTGCCAAAATGCATTGGTACCCCAGGCAGTGATGCCAGGAGTGAAGAGGTTGGACCAGGTGCAAGACACGACTTCAGCCCTCTCGGGACAGGGGAGAAAACCAGCAGTTCCCAAACACTGCTGGGGAAGCAACCAGCCAGCAGCGGTCCTGCAAAGGGGCTTCGCTCAAGGACACCTCCCCGCTTCCAGCTGTCACTCGCTGTTTGCATCAAGTCGCTGCTGTTAGAGCCCCCCACAGTGCTTCTGGACTTGCAATTAATCCCTGGCGACAGTTTGCTCCCTAGATGCATGAGCGTTAACCCCTTCGGCGCTGCCGGCACGGTGCCTGCCGCGTGCGGGAGGCTGCGCGGGCGGGCGGACGCGGAAGGGTTAAGCAGGCAGAGCCGCGCAGCAGTTCATCAGATTGGAATCCGGTTTAATTGCAGGTTGCCTGCGATTCTTGATTCCTGCTCTTACAAAGTGATGGGAAATGACAAATATTTATCCCCACTCTGGCAGCAGCCCTTTATCTTCCCACACTGTCATCAGGCTTTTCCAGGCCGGCTTTCAGTGGGGAGAGTGTAAGCAGATACTATATAAGGGTAAAAGCTGGTTTGGGCAGCTGTCAGCTTTTGCATTTGCAGCATTCCTCGGAGGAGAGGCTGGGGGAGGAGGATGCAAGACGCGGTGTGCCCAGGTGCTGCAGAAAGGGCTTCCCAGGGACTCCACTGCCCGGGCAGAGAAAGCACCAGGTTGGGCAAACACAGCTAAACACGCTCCTCTGACAGGGCAAAAAAGAGGGGCAGGTGCTCGCTGTTAGACCCCGCAGGCTGGTCAGGGAGACATGCACGAACCCCGTGTTGCCTGCATTCGGTGTGGGATAACCTGTAGCTATCCCTGATCCTCTCCCAGCTTTTCTCGCTGAAACGCAGAGGCCTAAAGGGGTGAAGCGTGATGCTGAGTTGCAGCCGTTCTGGGGGGGACACGGCTCCTTCCCAGATCCCCGACACCCTCTGCACCACGCACCCTGGGAGCAGCACGGCCGACACTGCACACGGGCAGCTAGAGCTAGGGAAAACACCTTCAGGAAGATCTCCTGGTGGCACTGGTGGGGGAAATCAAGGCAGGCAAACATCTGCAGCAGCCTCACAAGGCTGCGCTGGTTTGGCTGAAGTTATGTTGTCGTCGTGGTGGTGGCTGCAGGCTCTGATCGAGGGCTGAGCCCTCACCAAATAAACCAGGATTCTCCCAGAGGATTTACAGTGCTGCAAAGAGACAGAGCGAGCAACCGCAGGGGGTGAGCAGCAGAGCGCACTGCCCGCTCCTGCAGGCGTATCGTGTCCCGTGGGTCCGCTGGGTTTCTTTGTGCCCCAGCTCCTGCAGCTCCGGGATTACCGTCGCCACCCGGGCTGCAATTAAAAGGGGGCCATTTCCGACCTTTGCTGTGGCCCGGAAAGTTTGCCAATCTTGCACAAACGAGTCCTGCAAATGGGATGAACTGGAGGTGAAATACAAATCGATTGGTGTTGCGCGGGCCTGGGTACGGTTCTGAACTCAGGGCTGGCTGCGCGTTTCGTCCAGCGGACGAGAGCGGCGTCCCGGGCGCCGTCCTTGCTGCAGCCTGGCGCTCCGAGCTGCGGGAGACGGCTGGATTTCAGGGACATGTGAGGAGCCGTTTCCCGCAAACCCTCGGGGAAACACCTGGAGGAGTTTAGAGTCTCCGGCAACCCGGCCCCCGTTTCCCTGGACGCAGGCCCAGGCAGGGCAGGCAGAGAGGCCCCGCGATGCCGACCGCTGGGAGCAGCGATTTCCAGGCGGGGGGCCCAGCGGGAGCCCTGGGTGCCGGCGTTTCCCCCGGCAGCCCCAGCTCTCCTAAAAGCGGCTCCGTTTCTCTCCAGCTCCCCAAAACTCGCGTGGCTGAGAGGCCGTGCCCCGACCCCCCCGCGAAGCAGCATCCCTCCGTCCTGCTGCCGGCACCGCTCCTTGGGGACGCAGGAGCCGGGTTTGCACGGCGGCCCGGCTGCGTGAGCGCTGCGTGAACGGCGCGAGCCGCTCGGCTGCTAAAGCGGGTACCCGTGGGCTGGCCGGCTCTGGGGGCTTGCGCTGGGCTCGGTTGAACCAGCACAGCTAATTCGGTGCACACACAGCCCACGTGCATGGGTCTCCATATGGATCCAGCTCGAGGGGCTGCTGGAAACCTCCCTTTCCGGCCTTTTTATCCTCCTGCTTTGGAAAACCTGGGAGCGCTGAGCTATAAAACCATCTTCCGCCGGCCAGAGCAGGACTCGCCCGGCCACAGCCACAGGCAGCTCGCAGATCCGCTCCTCCCTTTCGGACTTTCAGGAAAAGGGCTGTTTCCAAAAGAAAAGAGGGAGAGATCTGAATGTAACTGCTCTCTCCCTTTGCCAGATGACTTTGAGGCAGGGCATTTTTAAATATTGGATACAAATACATTACGATCTGCCTCCTGGGCTGTCAAATGGTCCTTTGGCTGCAACAGAGGGTAATTGCTCATCAGCCTTTTGCTGCTTATGGATTACCTTGCTACCGTGGATTGCAATATTATCCTGAACGGGTTTGTCTCCCAGACATCCTGCAATATCTTAACTTCTGTCAAGAGCTGCTTTTTTTTTTTTTCCCCCTCCATAGCGAACTCGGTTTGGACAGCCGCCAGGGTCCTCTTTAAACATTACCAGAAGGCTGGCAGGAATTCAGCACTAACTCATTACAGGTCCTGCGTACGTTCAGCTGGGGGTGATGGTTGGCCTCTTTTGGGACCCTGACAGAAAATTTAAATTAAAAGGGGAGGAGGGAAGGGGAAGAGCCCTACGGAAAAATAAAATTCCTGACGAGGATATGTGTATTAAACACCCCCCCCTCCCCATCAGCCACATCTCCCATTGCAAATCGATAGCCCCATCCCCTGCAGCATGGGCTGTCTCCATTGAAAACGTCTCTGCTAATTGCACGGACGTGCTGATGACATGGATATCCCATGTGTGCTCCAGCCAGGGACAGGGGGGGTTTTATGTATCCTGAAATAGCAGCTTTGCTCCCCCGGCGTTGCTCCATCCCCCCTGCTAATGCACCATGCTGAGAGTGTCCCCTGGGTGCGATGGCCCCAGTATTTATTGCTGGGGAGTCACTTAGCCCTCACTGCCTGCTGCGGGGCTGAAGTCAGGGGCTTTCCTCAAATCCCAAACTCTGCCCTTCTCTTCTGGGCTGTTTCATCCCCTCTGCTGTCTTTTTGCACCATGCAAAGCCGTTGTCTCTCAACACTATTTAAACACAGTCCCTGTTTGAGTGCTTGCCACCATGGCTGAGCTTGCAAGGCCCCATGCTGATTTCCAGGTGATTTTACATTGAAAAATCTCTCAGCTTCAACAGAGCCACTGGGGAGGGATGGCAGCCCTTGCAGAAGTTGTCCAGGTGGAAAACAATGCAAAAAAGGAGGTATTTCATTTTTCTCAGAATCAGGTTTCATTTCTGCCTGGTAATAAGATCTGTTGGTGATCAAATAATAGGTGTATACAATTACAACCAGTAAAGAAAAAAATTATAAAAATGACAAAAATTTGAGCTACCATAAGAGCAGAAGATTCTTATCAGGCTCTTAAACCCTCAGATGTAAATACATGTGGAGGAAGGATGTCTTTGATAAATATTCAGCACCCAAAATACCTCAATGGAGGCGGGAGAGATTGCAGTGGCTGTTTCCAGATTGCATTAAATTCATTTTCCAGGTAGGTTTGTTAAACTGATGCAGCTGAGCTATGTGGACTCTCTTCAATCAGCTTGAAGATGGTTAAGTGAGGGTGGCTGTAATTACTCTTAGGCTGATATGAAAATAGCTGCACTAGGAGCTGTACCATGTTAACTAAACCCAACAGGAGATCATTTAGAAAGAACAGACCTTCTTATCGTGCCTTCCAGCAAATTCAAAGAAGACCAAAGTTAACATTCAGGATAATTAATAATTTGTTTGTTTGTTTTACAAACAACCTTTTCAAAAGCTCAGACCAATCTTACCCATGTTAAACAGCTGAAGAAAGGCACAAGTCCAATTAAAAATAAAATCATTTTATCGTTCACAAATTACTTTTATCTTCAGCTGCATCCTAAGGCTCTAAAAAGCATGATCACTATAATACTCGGCCCTTCTCTGCATCTGTAAGTCGGGAGCAATTACTGAGCATGTTTTTGTCCCTGGTTTCTCAATGCTGCTCACTTTGGGTTGCCCCAGCCCCAAGGAGGGAAGTGGGAAGGGATGATGATCATGGGAATGGAGCAATGGTCGTGGAAAGGGGGCAATGATCATGGAAGCAGAGTGAGGATCACAGGAATGGGGCAATGATGTCAGAAACAGGGCAATGATCTGAGGAATCGGGAGATGATCATGGGAAGGTGGCGATGATCAGGTAACAGACCGATAATCTCAGGAACGAGGTGATGATCATGGGAATAAGACGACGATCATGGGAAAGGGGTAAAGATCATGGGAATGGAGAAAAGATTTCAGGAACATGACAACGACCTTGGGAATAGGGAGATAATCTTAGGAATGGGGCAATGATCTTGGGAATGGAGTGATGATCCACTGCTGGAGAGGACATACAAAGGCACCATGCTGCAGCCAAGAAACTGCACTGTTCCCTTCCTATCACCTCCAGGTGCAAATGATGCTGGTTGCTGGAAATACCCTACTTACCATGATGCTCTGCTGTTTCAGCCCCCAGTGCTGACAGGAACAGTATTTTTGTACCTCTGGGAGCCAGTTCTATGGTACTCAAAAGCTTTGTAGTCTTCACTGTGGTTGCCTCCTACTCTTCCCATGCAGTGCCCATGTTTTCAGCCCACACAACTCACAACAGAGCCTTTCAGAAGGTGGGCAAGCAAGGGAGGTATTTTAAAACTTGTCGCATGACTGAACACAAGCTGAGTTGTCCCTAGTGAGATTGGCTTGTGCATTCAGTGCTCTGGTCCAGCCCTTTGCAGATGCAGAGATTGTCAGCAGGGTGAAGTGGAGGCTGAAGCTTTCATTACCCAGTGGGGGTGCACTGCTTCAAGCAATGAAGTGCACAAAGGTCCCTGTCCGCCAGCTGGGGACAGCCACCCCTCAGTAGGCTTTAGCCACATCATCATCTCGCTCCCTCATCCCTTGCGGGGTGTGACTCAGGGACAAACTACACCAGTGCAGCACCTGAAGGGGACTAGACTCTGCTTGCAGAATCCCAGCCCTCAGACCAGCACTAGTGCTGCAAAGGGGCGATTGTCCTGTCCCTTAATGAGTCTGGGTGACCTCAATTTCCCTCTTGTATCAAGGAGAGTGTAGGTGCCCACCTGACCATGGAGCTGGTCTCCATCAAGCTATGCAGGCTGTTCCAGGGGTTAATGGTTCATAACCCTACTGATCTTCATTTCCCTGAGGGAGTTCAATCATCAGGCTGGGAAGCAGAGATCAATTCTGCTTTTTCCCTCTCTCCGACCCAGGGAAGGGGTTAGCACATGAGCTGAACCATTACAAAGTCAATGACAAGCTGATAGCTGTATATTGGCTTGCTAACTAAACTGGTAGGGTTCAGTCAATCATTAAATTGGATTGAATTAAATTGAATTAAATTTTAGCTGTGGGCTACATCCCAGGGTGAGCACAGCTGCCAGAACCGTGTTTGGAATTCCCTGCACAGTGTATATGGACACACCCGGGAGACCAGGAGCCTCGTACACTGGAGTGCTGAGATATGCAGGGATATGGATGGGTATGAGGTTTATTAACTGCTCCTCCTTGCAGGAACATCCCCCAGGAGTAATTTATCTCCCAGCCCATATGCACTGGGCTCAGCTGCTGAGTTTTCTAGGGAGGGGGTCTGACTGCCCTGTAACCAGGGTCAGGAAGCTGGTATCCATGAGACCTGACCCTCCTGCTTTGAAGATGAAGATAAAACAATCATGGAAAAGGGTTGTAAAAAACAACTGGGTCCTTTGAATGCAACGTGATAGCGCATACTGTGCCTGATTATTGATAAAGGCAGGAGAACCCCTTCCCCTTTTAGGCATACTGTTGTGCCCCTTGCACAGTGAGGAACTGGACCAAGGACAGGGATCCTTTGTACCTGCAAGACTAACAAGCAAATGGGAGTTATTTATCAGCATGAGCAGAAAGGGCTAGCTGCAGCACAAGAGATGTATCACACAGTAACTGCATCTCTCTCAGTCTCTGCTGGACACGGGAGGGTGACAGAGGTTGGGACATAGTTGTTCTGCCCTTGTCTCTGCACTGTCCTGAGCCAGTGGGAGACAAGGACATGTCCAAGCCAGTCATCACTTCCAGCGTGGACTGTAATTCCTGTTTCGAAGCAGAAGCTGCACTTGCACCCTGGGACAAGCACTTCCACATCTGTGCCGGAGCATAACTCCCTTGTTTGTGAGGGCGGTGGCTTCCAGGTGGAGAACTCCAGCTGCGAGGCCACCCAGGGACATCTGCGGCCATGCTCCAGGCAAGGCTGTCCTAAACACAGCCCCAGTCTTACGGGACAGTAAAGTCCATGGCCACCGAGCAAGCCTGAGTCTGTTCTTGCAGCTTAATGGAGAGCAGCGGTGTTGGGAAGGATGGTGCTTGAGGAGGCCAGTGGCCATGCAGAAAAGGAACCAAGAAGGCAGGGAATGGCTTTCAAGTTCCCTTGAAACTCGAACAAGACACCAGGTTCACGGGGAGGGAACATCAGACATGATTAGGGGCCCCTGGGGCTTTTATTTTTTTACAAGATGTAACATTTTTACTTTGCCAGAGTAAAACGGCTGTGGCTGACCTCCTCCATACACCTTCTGCACTGTCCTTGAAGGTGTTCAAGTAGAAGCTGGGGTGCCAGCTAGCATGTGGGATGCCAAGGGCACACATGCACTAGTGGTGCAGAGGCTTAAGTGGGCAGCAGCTCCCGAATGCCTGCCCACATCCATGGGTAGGCTCAGGCAAGGAGCTGGAGTGTGGCCATCCTGTCAGAGCCACCGACCAGGAACAGCAGCTTCCACCTCCCTGACCTGCCGGGCTCAGAGGCTCACATGCCCCAGCATTTGGGTCCACTTATGGATGGCTGGATGGGCTCCCGCCGGCCCAGATGGTAAGAATTATTTATTCGAAGACAGGACAGGGCATAATGTGCGTGCCGGGCTGCTCATGTGAGCAGGCAGCAGCTTTGCTATAAAAAGCATTGCAATTGACTTCCAAACTGGTGATTCAATAACAAACGCAAAAGTAATATTAAAGCTGCCTGCTGTGCCAACTGCTGGCTGTCTGAAGCAATAAAAATGCCATAAATCAGCTCCAATTAAAGACTGCACAGAGTCTAACAGGAGGCTCCAGCTGAAGCCGGGAAACTCCCCTGTATGCTGAAATTGCCAGGGCAACCCTGCAAGCCGTTACTTGCCAGTTGCAGGTGACTGGAGATGGTTGGAGGATGCAGGCGCTGCAGCCTGGCCCCACGAATGCTCATTTCTGAAGTACAACGGAGTTTTACAGCCAGTGTTAGGAGATTTGGAAGCATCCACGTCCCATTTTCAAACCCGAGGCAGGATTTGGGAATGCTTTTTGAGGGTTTTCCTATGAGACACAAGCTCTTGGGGGTAAGATCTGAAGAAGTGCTGAGGTTGCTGATAGCCCTGGAGACTGCTGACAATCTCGTGATACCTGTTGGCATGCTTCAGCACGCACATGCCTTCCCCAGCCGGCCCCCTGGGGAGCCCACACCTCCTTGCAAGGCAAGAAGACTTACCAAATGCCTTATTAATCTTTAAAAATGGGCCTTAGGCTCCCAAGCCACTCCAGCACTCATAAAATCTCTGTTCTTGGCAGAAGGTTCCTCCCCTGTGGTCTGTCAGATCCTATAGGGATGCCGTCCTCAGCTCTTTTTTTGGCTGTTTGCTCCCCAGAATGGGCCCTGAAGAGTTTTTCTCTTCCATGGCATGTCAGGGCATTTGAAAAGTGTAAGAGGGCAAGTGGGAGGCAGACGCCAGGAGCTGAGATGTGCGAGTGCAAGCTCGGTTTCCCGTGCCCCTGCCGTGGGCTGGTTGCACACGGCCGTTGAGTGGGTGCCCTCCTGCCTGCCCCAGCGGCACTGCCTGATGCCTGCGTGGCCTGGGAGAGCTCTGGCCCAGGCGTCACCTCACGTCTCAGCATCTCATCTGCCCCAGCACAGCCCCAGTGTCACCCCATGCCCTGCACAGCTAGGCAAGTTTCGCCACGTCTTTGCTCCTTGGCTAAAGGGCACGGTGGGAGCTTTCATTGAGGGCGCTGGTTATGTCCAGATGGGAATTTTCAACACTGTTTTTTCCCTGTTGGAAAATGCTGATTTGATACCTTTTTTGTAGAAAAGGGATGCTTTTAATTGAAGTTCTGCCAGCACAGAGCCTTTGGTCTTGGATGGAAGTTCTGGTCCAAGAGAGAAAGATTTGCCCCGTTCAGACGAGCCAAGGGTCCCTGCCAGGGAAGTGAGAAACCAGACCCGGGCAGCTGTACTCTGCCTGCTCTCCAGCCAGGACGTGAACTCAGTTTTCCCACTCTGTCGGTTTTGTTACTGTGAATTAATTCAGGGGCAGCCCCTCAATTTCTGCTCTGGAGAAGCATTTTGTAGAGATGAGAACTCAAAACTGGTGAGAGATGGGCCACATCCCAGCCTGGCAGCCCCAGTACTTCCCCACAGTTTCCGAATCAGGAGGTGCCACTACTCCTAGTCTCCTATAGTTCTGCAAAGGTCTCCAGATCTTGGGCCATGGGGGGGGACTCACATTCCTTTGCTGCGCTTCTGTATATGACAAATGTCAAAAAATTACTGGGCTTGCTCAGCTATGAATGAGGTATTTAGTCCAAATTAGAAAATGTTCTATGAGCCTTGACAGTATGGGGCAGAGGGACAGGTAGGACAAACGACGGACAGTTAGGGGATAAATAAAATTTCCAACCAGGGTAGCATAGGTGGGTGCTATGTTGGTACTAATGCACGAGCCATGCCTATAGGCAATGGGAACGGGGCATGAGAGAGCACGCTACAAATAAATCCTACATTTGAAATACACAGAGGGGAATCTTTCTCATCTAGTGAGGTATGCCTGACGTGCTCATCCTGCTGGCATCTGAGCACCTAATCTTGCAGTTGTGCTGAGTAAAGTCCAGTTCTGGATGAGGTTGAGATCCCCAGGGAAATGTGCCCTTCACAGATGGACCCACAGGAAACCACCACCGTTTTCTTTATTTTTTGAAGTTTGCAAAATCATAACTGACCCTGCTTTGAGCAGGAGGTTGGACTAGATGATCTCTTGAGGCTCCTTCTAGCCTGAATTATCCTATGATCCTATGATGCCAAAGAAATCTTTCTTCTGGCCTTCCTACTTGCCAACTCGCTACATCCTGACCTCTTGAGAATGGTACTGCAAGGGAGAAGTGCCTCTGCAGACCTCAGAGCTGTTCCTGCAATGCAAACTGGTGTAAATGGAATAAGAATCCAGCCCGGCGAATCGCAAGCTCTTGGCTAGCCAGAAATGAAAGGACTGCTCCCCAAACCTGCAGCACGCGGTTTTCCCGGGGATGATTTCCGATCTTAGGGTGTGGTGAATGAGGCGGGGGAGGAAAGATCTCACAGACAAGTTCCTGCTTTGAGGGGAAAGGGAGGTTCACATTTCTGGCGTTTTTAACAGACGCTTGCGAATGAGCCCTCCTTTTCCTTGAGGGAAGAGAAACATGTGCCAAACCCTTGTGTTGAGGGTGGAAGGTATGATTGAGAAAATCCTGTTCTGCCTTCCCAGCCACTGCTTCTTCCAAGCATGACGAATGGAGGAAAGAGGAAGGAAGAGAGAAAGCAGGAGCGGGCCAGCAAAGGTGGCCCACGCTGCAGCTTGCTCCAGAGGATGGTGTGGCTGGCTATTGCTCCTAGCATGTTTGCAACGGGATGATCTGACCCAGGTCTCATCCTGGGTCCTCCACTTTGGTCCTTCGTGTTCAAAGGAGGCTAGCTGATTTTCTGCAAAGCGTTTCTGCTTCCAGCACAACCTGTTAGCAAGTGGCCACGTGGTTGTCAGACTTACTCGGAGGGAATGCGAATCTTTCACTCTGCTGCTCGGATCTTGACTCAGTTGCTGAAGAGGTGGCTATTTTTGCTAATCTGACATCAGTTTCACAGCAGCCTATCCAATGAACTATTGTGCAATCCCCCTTTGTGAGTAAGAAGCAGACTTTCCATTCCTGATTTAGCTAACTTTTTAAACTAACCAGGACTAAAATATATGATGGGTGAGACAACGAAGCTCATATTTGGTGCTGATCCCTGTAAGGCACCCTGGAGAACACCTTCTATTTCAGAATGTTTCCTATTGACATATGAGATAAAATAAATGGCACCGTCCCAGAGGACTGCATGATTCAAGAAATAAGTGTAACCTCATCTTACTGTAATTCATCATATCTCGGAAAGCTTTGAAACACAAGCATTAGGCTTGAACCTCTA
Source organism: Apteryx mantelli (assembly GCF_036417845.1). Taxonomy (NCBI): domain Eukaryota; kingdom Metazoa; phylum Chordata; class Aves; order Apterygiformes; family Apterygidae; genus Apteryx; species Apteryx mantelli. The sequence continues at coordinate 5,632,112 of NC_089996.1, forward strand.
ATTCCTTTCAAGCCTCTCCCATAGAAATGTTTACTATAAAGTCATTTTATTGTGGAATGATTTTTCTTTTATTCTTACGCTTCTCTGTTTTGATCCCATGCAACAAAATTTTTTTCCTTGAGCAATTCTGCCTTTTCCTCACACCTTCCTTCTGAAGACGCTGAATCACATTATAAATCAAACTTGATATCACCTCTGAAATGGCAAACTGGCATAACAAAGCCTCTTACCTTTTCCCTTAGCGGGATAAGCTAGGGCAGGGGAAGGTACAGTGGCCCACCCAAAGTCACAGCAGGTAAGGAAGAACTGGAAACCGAATCCAAGGGAATGCTATTCACGTGTCCCCTGGTCACCGCTAAGCACAGTTGACCTGACCACGTCTGTTTCTGCATATAAAACTCCTGTGTTTAAATATTTAATTCGAGACCCTGACTCTCAACATTGTTCAGTTCTTAAGGTTATAAAGAACACTTTGACCCAGAAATTTGCTAAAATGTCCTGCTTAGTAGAGATGTAGGGCTCCTGAGGGAGGCCAGACTTGGGTCTTTAACTCTTGGAAATGCGCCCAAGACCTGTTGTGTTCAGAAAGCAGGGCAGGGAGGAAAGACACGAATCTCCACAGGAAGCAAAGATGTCAAATAATCAAGGAACGGGGCTTGTCTGGCTTATTCGTAGATGCCAGTAGGGACATGGGACAGGACAAATATCTGTTGGATGTTGGTTGTGTGTTTTCCCCTTGCCACAACAACAACCCGAGCAATGCTGGGGATGTAGCCACACAACGCCCATTAGTGGAAATTAGTTTTCATTAAATGCCAACAGTAGTAAGACCTCTAAATTAAAAAATGAATGAAGCATTTTTTGCCTAAATCCCCACGTTGTTTTGAAAATCTCAAGCACTGCTTTAAGCTTAAGTGGTATTTATTTACCTGCTCATGTTCCAGCTCTGGAAACACCCACAGGAACATGCTTTGCCTTAAGCACATGAATGCCCTAGCAGCAGCAGTATCATTAGTCTTATGTTTAAAGTTAGCGAAATGATTTTAGGATTAGGCACTAGCTGAATTTTTATTTCAGATAAAAATCTTTAATAGAAGATGTTTCTTTCTACTCTTTCCAAACTCCTGGGGAAGATTAAAAAAGTCATCTCTCCCTCCATGGGTTAAAGAGAGTCTGTGGATTTGGGGAATTCCTTCTTAATACTGGCTTGGATAAAAATAATTGTGCCATAATAATAATAATTTAATGCTATAACCCTGACACGCTCTATGTGGCATCTATGGGATCCTCAAAGATTTTCCGTGGAAATCATTTTCTAAAAGAAACTAAAGCCTCCAGTCAGTTTGTCACTAAAACAATGTTTTCTGTGCAATGCTCTTATTTTTCTTTTAAAAGACCCTGCATGCCTAAAAAAAGAAGTATTTTGCCTGAAGCCCAAAGCAGTGTGATGTGGAAGTGCTCTCCCGGTGCGTGACGGTGTTGCGGTCCTGATGCTGCATGTCCTGCGATTCCCCGTGGGCCAGGCGATCCTGAGCCGCCCCGAGTGGCAACGGCAACCGGCTTTCAAAACTTAGGGAAATTTGTTACCATTTGAATATGTGGCTTTTCCATAGGGAGCGAAATGCTCCTGAGGCTGCTCCGTTGCAGAGCTCCGGCGCTGCCGAGGGGCTGCGTACCGCTCCGTGAACCCTTCTGGAGCATCCTGTGAAGGCCTGTTGGCTGAGCAAGGAGAAACTGCAAATACCCGGAGACGTGGCATGCTGAGCACCCGTGTTTAAGCAAACCAAGCTCCACACTGTGCTGGCCTTGCACTGCTGCCTACGGCTGCCCGGGGCGGCTCGCCACGCAGCTCAGCCATCCCGGCCTCGGGAGTGGCCGTCCTTGCAAGGCGAAAACCAGCTGGGGAGTAACCAGTTCAGCCTTTCGGCTTTCATCTACCTGCGCCTGCAAGTCGACACCCTTACTTCTCTGGGAAACAGGATGTACGAGACCTCCCACTGAAATTGTAATTAAGAGAGAGACTTTCATATAAATCCAAGTGTCAGGAGTTGCGCGTGAACTGATTTGTACGCACAGAGGAGCAGACATGACCGAACGATTCCTAGCTCCTTGCAAGGAGCCCGACTGCCCACGGGGGGGGGAAACCCTTATTGCTCCCCTTTACAAATGGAGCATCTAGTCCAAAAATGATCAAAATCATAGGTGCACCTTTGAAACGCTTCCATTTATGCACTGAGTCTGTAAAAAGTCCTGCTTCCTAAGCACAGGGGGAATGGTAGATGTCAGAGAGAGTCTCCTTACTGATGTCCCCAAGCGTTTCAGGCCGTGCCTGGTCCCCCAGCCCTTGCCGGACTCCCGGCTGCGGGCTCGTGCTGTGCTGGACTCCAGTCTCCTTCCTACCATTTCTCTCTGCTTCTCACTCCGGTCGTCTCCTGCTCTCTGCCTTAGTCAGAACGATCCGCAGCAATTCCTTCCACCCAAATAGCTCTAATTCCTGAGCTGCTCGCATTCGCATTTGGTTCGGGTGGAGAGACAAACCTGCAGTTTGGGCAATGGAAACCCTCAAAGCTTTTAGCTACCTGCTTCCCTGCAGGGCTTCAGTGAGCGCTGTGACTGTGGTCAGAGGAGAGGCTGTGCCCGTTCCCAGGAGGTTTAGCGCACTGTGCCCAATTCCAGGAAAATTTTCTGAGCCAGGGAACTAAACATGGAAAGACTGCAAAGAATGAGCAAAGCCCTCACGGTTTTGAAGCTCTCCGTCTCAAAATCTCAGGCCCTCTTCAGCAGGAGCAGCGGACGAGTCTGCTGGCCAGCAGCCACCCCGACATGCTAAACGTTAAACCCACCCAGAGCTTTTGAGAGCCCACGTGAGCCCACAAGCACAGAGAAGTGCCTTTTGAGACACCGAAAACATTTCTTTTTCCCGCTGCAGGGTTTTTTTTGCCTACCCCCCCCCCCCCGATTCAGAGAGGGTGCTGGCAAATGAGACAGCGCTCCAAAAAACCACGGGATTGTGATTAAGGACCTGTAAAACATCCATTTGCTTCTGTTCAGCCTGGGAATGAGATGGTCACGGCGGCTTGGTCGCCGCCAAACGATCGCCTCGAAGACCCGCGCTTTGCCCAGGGGCTTCTTCTCCTGGCACGTAGGAAGGAACCACGATCCCGGGTCTGGAAGTCTGGGTCCGCTTCCAGACTCAAAGCAAGGCTTTTTTTTTTATTATTTAAATAGAGAGGGTAATTAAGCTGGGGAGCAATTACGGAGGTTTGCGGTAGAGTTTCTAGAACCGGGAACTCTGAAATCGGGATGGGATGTTTTTCCGTCGATGAGCTGCGACGCCGGCGCGGGGCCCAGCCGGGATGGGGGGCGGCCGTCGCTCGCCAGTGGCTCCGGCGCGCCGGAGGGAGATGCTGCTGCGGCCCCGCGGCCCCGCTGCCGGCCGGGGAGTGAGCGGAGGCGAGCCGGGAGGGCTGGGCAGCGCCAGGGCGACGCGGGAGATGCCGCTGGGCTCCTCGAGGACGCTGGCGAGGGAGGCGCTCGACGGGGCGCCGGGCCGCTCAGGGCGGCCCTGGCTTTGCTTTGAACATGTTTTTTCCCCCTTACTCCTTCCTTTTCTGTCAGTAAGAAGGAGGATGAGCCCAAAATCCGCCCCGGCTGCCTTGCCCGGCCCGCGACCCGCGAGCGGGGAGGCCCTGGGCAGCGCTGGCGGGGCACAGGCCGGCACGCCGCAGCCGCAGGGCTCGGCCCCGTCGCCCCTTCCCCGTGCCGCTCCCTCTCTCCCCGAAGCAGCTCAGCTTTTTGTTTTCTTCCGCCGCAGCGAGCCCGGCTGGGCCGTGGGCCCGCTGCGCCGGGGGGCCGGGGTCTCCTCGGATGCGGGAGGGCAGAGCACGTTTCCGCGATAACTCCGAGCGCCGCGCAGCCTCGCCGTGCGGGCAGACGGAGGGAGGAGCGGGGAGCGCGCCCGGCCGGTGGGTTTCGGAGGCCTGCACGGGCGAAGCCGTCCATCGCTGCTCGCAGACGAAGCAGCGGGCTCTTCACGCAGATGCACGCCCCAAAAGGACTGGGCGCTACTCGTTACGCACGACGTTACAGAGCGGGGCCGGGGACACTTCTTAGCGTGCGAACGGCGAGGAGCCGCGCAGCCGCTGCTCCCACACACACGGGTGGTCGGCGCAGGGCGCGAGGGACCCCAGCGCGGCCCCGGCGAGCCCGGCCCGGGCGCTGCGGGCGGCGGCTGCGTGCACGCAACGTCCCGCAAGGACAAAGGGGGGCTGCGAGGGGCGGGGGCTGCCCGCGGCTCCGCGCAGGGCGGTTCGCACCGCGCGGCCCCGCCGCTGCGCGCAGGCCGCGGGGAGCTGCGGGGAGCTGCGGGCCGCAGCCGCGCGCGCCCCGCGCTGCAGCACCGCGCGCGCCGCCCGCTGCAGCGCCGGGCACGCGCCGCGCCCCCCGCCGGGCGTGCTGCAGCGCGGGGCGGGGCCCGCCCTGAGCGGCGCGGCGGCCGCCCACTGAAAGGGCCGCTCGGGGCTGATGGGCGGGCGGAGGCTGCCAATGAGGGACGGGGGCGTGGCGAAAGGGGAGGCGGGGTTTGGAGGGTAGCGTGTGGAGGTTGCTATGGCCGTTGCGGGAGAGAGGCCGCGCTGCGGGCCAATGGGCGAGCGTGCGGCGCCGGATGGACGGGGCCGCGGCCCAATGGAAGCGCCGTCGGCGGCGGCGGGGGGCGGGGCTGGCGGCGGCGGCGAGCGGGGGGCGGAGGGCTCGGTGTGGCGCTAAAGGAGCGCGGCGGGAGGGGGGCGGAGCGGCGCGAGTGCTGAGGAGCCGGGCGGGCGGCGCGAGCTCCGGGCACGGCGGCGACCGGGCGCCACACAGGTGAGGCGGCGGCGGCGGGGCCCCGCGGCGGGCGGCCCCCGCGGCGGGCGCTTTGCCGGCGGGGACGGCGGGCCCGCCGCACAAAGGCCCCTTGTGCCGCCGGGCCGCTGCGCCCGCCGCGCGCCCCCTCCCCCTGCGCCGCATCGCGCCGCTCCCGGGCGCACCGCGGCGGAGAGGTGGCCATTTTCTCCCTCTCCCGCAGCCTCCGCGCGGGCGGCGCGGCGCGGCGCATCCCGCCGCTCGGCCGGGGGTGCCGCGGCGGCGCCGTTCGGGGGGCGGCGGAGGCCGGGCCGCGGCGGGGGCGGGCGGGCGCCGCCGGGCCGGGGGAAGCGGCCCCGGCTCCTCTTTTGTCCTTGGGCGGCGGGGCCTGCGCCCGCCCCTGCGTTTCGGCCGAAAGCCGCAGGGCAGCGGCTGGCGGCGGCGCGGGGCGCGGGGCCGCTGCGGCGGCGGCGGGCTCCGCCGGGCGCTGCCGTCCTTGAAAACGGCAGGACCGCATTGAGGGATGCCACTCCCCATCTCTGCTGCGAGGGCTTCTCCCTCTCCTCCCCCCCACCCCCTTCCCCTTTTGTTTAGAAAAGCAGAATTTGTGCAGGATTTCTTTTCTCCCCCCCCGCCCCCCCCTTTTTTTTTTTTGGATGCTAGCTTATTTGGGAGTGCTGGATTCCTGCATGATAAATGTGCTCATCTGAGTATTTCATTTAAATGCCATTGTTAACAGAAGAGCCCCGGGTAGAGTAAACGGCAACTTGCTTGGCTTTTGTGGAGGGTCTTTTGTGATGGGCTCTGCGGAACTAAAAGGCAAAGTGGGAGAGCGACCCTGTAGCTGTCTGTGGTCCCTCAACAGCAGATTTGTTCTCCAGCAGCTAAAACAAAGTCAGTTCTTGCATTTATTTCAGTCTTCAGCCTTTAATTCTACTGAGGAACAATGCTGATTAATCTCATTGTATGAGTTTTTTTTCCTGACCTCCGGGTTTCACTATATCTCAGTGTGGAAAACTGAGACCAGGCTTACCATAAATGAGTGTGTTTATATGTTGTAGCTCCCCAGGTAGCCTTCACAGGCTTGACCCTGGGATGCGTTTGCACATGAGGGAAGCAATGGTATTTCAGGCCTTTGTTGCAATTTAGGTTGCAAACTAGCATAACGGGGACAACTAGCTTGCTGGATTGTGGTTGAAGGCTCTGATATTAAATTTGTGGTTTTTTTTTTTTTTTTTTTTTTTGAGTTAAATGGCTAGTGCTCCTTGAATGACTATTTTCTTTTTCTTGTTGCGGAGTCCAGCTATTATTTAAAGTGCCCCCTCAATATTTTCCTTTTGCTTCAGTGGATTTTTCTCCTATAGAAGCTTTTCTGAAATACTTTAAGTGTTGAGTCATCACCTCTTGATTTGAATTGCACAGTCTGTAGTAAACGGTCTGCTCCTCAAATCTCTGAAGGATTCAGTGACTTCATGCTTTCTTCATGCTGAAGTTGGACAGCATAACAAACCTCCATGCTGTAGATGGAGACATAGCTATTGTACTTAATTATATGTTTTTCTGGGGGCATGTGTGTTGCAAGACTTCCATCAGTGTACATACCATAGTATGAAAGACGGCAATGCAGTTTGCGAAATCTTTCTTGCTTTTGAAGTGAACCTTTATATTAGGAAATGGTAGCTTCTTCCATGAGGTAATCTAACATTCTTCAGCACAGAAGATCTAATGAATGAATAAACAAGATATTTAAAGACCTCAACAGTAGGTATTTGGCTTGACCTTCTGGATATGACAGCATTAGCTAAAGATGCAATGGCCCTTTAGGGACAAATAGGTAAAATCAGTGTGCAAGAACTCTTGTCAGCAGATTTCTCCCCCCCCCCCACCCCCCTTCAAATTACCTGTGAAGCTGTTGAAAAATATGACTTCAGTGCATGCTACATCTTGAGGCTCAAGATAAACTTGAGATCTGGAAACACTTTTCTGGAATGTGGCAGTGTCAATGTTCAAAACTGAGAACATAAGGAGCCTGTGAAAGTGCTAAGTCTAATATGTTTTCAGGAGGAATACAAGCAAAAATTTGGCTTTACAGCGTGCAGAAACCCCAAGTGTATAAAGTTCTTGTCTGTAGTTGAAAATCCTCTTTTTTTTTTTTTTCCTTTTCCTCTCTTTAATAAATGTTTTGGTCTCAGTTATCTAGTGTTAGCTATGCACTGAACATAAGGGTTTGTTTTTGCCCCCTCCCCCTTGTAATTTCGACTGAACAACATCATACTGGCAAGCTTTTGTTAAATTTAGTCATCTTTCTTATCAAAGTACAGAAGACAGATAAATATTTTTTTCTGCTAACAACTACCACATTTTTTGCAATGTCTCTTTCTAGTTAGTGCACAATTGGAATCCGTTCAAACTAATGAGTTTCCTGTGCTGGGTCTAGGGTTATAAATGAAACATCACTTTGGCTTTTGTACAGCAGTTCCTTTATTCAGAGGGCCATCCCGCAAACTTAGCCTATCAGTTGTATAGCAAACTTTTTTTTATCTATGAATGAAATTAACATTTCTTTTTCAGCTGAGAGAAGATATAGATATTGTTGATAAGCCATTTAATTGAAATTAATAGAGCTATGATAAATTACCAATAAGAATTTTTTTTTATCTAACTCATTTTTGGTTCTCTCCTTCCCAATTTAACAGGGTAACTGTTAGTGGACACTTTCACTTCCTACAATGGCACAGAGATCTGGACAGGAAGATCCAGAGAGATACCTCTTTGTGGACAGGGCTGTGATCTACAACCCTGCCACCCAGGCTGACTGGACTGCTAAAAAGTTGGTGTGGATTCCTTCAGAGCGCCATGGTTTTGAGGCAGCCAGCATCAAGGAGGAAAAAGGGGATGAAGTGTTGGTTGAACTGGCAGAGAATGGAAAGAAAGCACTAGTCAACAAAGATGATATTCAGAAGATGAATCCCCCCAAGTTCTCTAAAGTGGAAGACATGGCAGAATTAACCTGTTTAAATGAAGCTTCTGTATTGCATAATTTAAAGGATCGGTATTACTCTGGGCTCATCTATGTAAGTACTAGCTATTAGATTCTTTCCTGGTGCTAATTCAGCTGAAGCTTATCTGATTCCTATTCTTTCTCTTATTTGAAACAGGAAGTTGGTCTTAGCTCTGTTTTTGATAACATAAATACTTAATGTCCCTGGCAGTTAGATTAGGCCAGGGTCTTTTTCTGTGCTGTGTCCAGGTCAAGAATTCTGTGTTGTCATTATACAAATAATAAAAAATTCTCCTATGGAAATAATTCTGCAAGCATCTTTCAAAAATAGAATGCTAAATGGCAACTCTGGGTGCTTAGCTCATGCCACTAGTTAGAGCACTTGCCTCAGACATACTTAACTGATACAGTGAATAGTATCAAATAGCTTGTTTGAGCTGATGAGATATTACAAAATCCAACTTTGCTGAATTACTGTTGTTTAATTGCTCATATGAATAAGCGTGCATCTTGTTTTAACTTGCTGCATCTTAAAAATGGGAATAAGAGGATATGCTATTATTTAAAAGTGGAAGTTGGAAAATGCTAGGAATGCAAAATGTGTTTTTGGAATCTAATATCAACCTAGTGGCCAGGAAAAAAATGTATTTGAGTGCTTAAAGTAAACCAATAAGATAAAGCTCTCTTTTTTTCAGTGGTTTGGAAGTGCTAACTGAAACATCTGGCTTATCACCATCTTTCTATGGAGTTAGAAATCACAAAGCCATTGATGCTTTTTTTGACCCTGTTTCTTCCTTGAACAATGTTGAATGAATGTCTGTGGCATACAGTTAAGAGTAGCTGCTTGTTTCTTGGCAATCTGATTGCATAGACACTTGTTGAGTCAGAGTATCATTAAGAGCTACAAGTAGACTTTCTATCTTAAAAGAAACTGTAACATCTGCCTAAATACTTGGCTCGTTTTGGTAAACACTTGTTGTAAAGCTTCAATTCATTTTTGTCTAGTTCTGCTAGTTAGTTGGCTCATGTGGTTTTTTTTTTTTTTTTTTTTTCTCCTTCTGTCTAGATATTCATGGGCTACTTTTTTGTAGCTTGGCCAATGGTGGTATTTGGACTTACTAAAAATTATATGCAACTTCAAAATATTTTTCATGCTGGTACTTCTGTGTCAATTTTCTATGTGAGACTTTGTCCCCTCCCTCCCCCAGCTTCTGAGGGCTTCTACCAAGACCCTTAAAGTAGAACTTGGCAAAAAATATTTGCGGAATGTTTTCCACAAGCTTATAAGGAAAGTAACTGGATAATTAGTAAGAATTGGATTGAAACTTAAAAGTAAACAAGTTGATAGGTCAAAAGTTCTCAGTATATGTATCACTCATAGTATTAGTTAAAAGCTGAAGACCATAAATATCAAAGCAAGCTCTAATCTGAGGACTCATACAGCAAACATAGCCATGAATGCTTCTGAGGGTCAAGCTGAGAACCTGTCACTTTTCTATATACACAGATGGTACAGCACTCTGAAACTCTGGACAATTGACAAATGACGAGAAGAGAGAGGAGAAGAAAAAGCCTTTGTGAAAGGCTAGCTTATCTATATGTAGTTCAAGTGATAATATATAGCTGATTTACTCCTCCTTCCTCCCCCCTCCCCTCCCCCCAGCTTCCCCCCAGAGTGCTTTCTTTTTTAATTCTTTACAAACTGTGTCCTTGGCATTGAGATACTACTGTCACAGAGGAGGATTACTGCATCGGTATATTACTAATGGCCTCCCCTACCCCCGAGCTGGAGTGAGTAAGTTTGGGATCAAGAAACTATTAGTTTTGTTGGTCTAAACTGGAGGTCTGAGTTACAGGAGCATTGCTGGAGGATGCTGCTGTTACCAAGAATAGTGTCTCTACACAGCTGTATTAATGGCTTCTTAGCTGAAATTAAAACTTGGCTTGCTTGGAGTGGGGGGAATGCAGCTGTGAGTAGCTAGTAGAAGAGAGGCTAAATATTGGCAAGAATCAATAGGCCACAGAAACTTAATCAAGAACTTGATGACAAAATCTTTAGTGCAACTCTGGGTAGGGATCTTTGTTAGGGATCCCTAAGCTTCTTCCCGAATTGTGCGCTATTGCTGCTGCTGATAGCGGAGCCCAGAGCAATTGCTATTGCCTGCTTAACCTGTTGTACACTTGGTGCAAGGGGTGGGGTGGGGTGGGGGGCAGGGGGGAAGGCAAAATTAACTGAGCTGGTGAAATGGATTATGGTGATTTGGCCATGACAAGAGTCAGCTAAAGGTATGTTTTGAGTTCCAGACAATACTGTTGTAATGATCAACCTAAAATCTCTTATTTTGGAGCTACTATTGTATGGTTAAGATAGAGGTGGTGAGTTAGGTTTGGTTTCTCTAATTTACAGTAGGGAGTATAGAGTGTTGCTTGCCTAGGAAATAGGAGGTAAGACTGTCAACTGAAGTAGATGCATGTTTCCCTTAAACCCCTAGAAAGGACACAAACAAGCTGAGGAATTTGGCCAGAAGGTCTAGTCATCTGTGTATAATCTACTGCCTCAAGATCAGACTGCTTAGGGGAACAGGGAAGACTAATCAAAGCTAGCTAGTGCCAGCCAGCATGATCTGAGTAATGGTATTCATGTCATCAAGAAGAGATTCATGGGACATCTAAAGAAGGATGGTGAGGTGTTTCTGGAACTTCTAGCTCTTCTAGTATCTGCCAAGTGGCATGACCTCTGTCTCTTGAGTTGCGCTGTTACTGTGCAATGGGAGATGAACACAAATGGAGGATCCGGAAGACCAACTGCTTGAAAAAATGTCATCCCTCCTTGGTCCTGTCTGTTCATTATAGAACAAAAGATGAGAGGTAGCAGGGCTCTAAAAGTACTGCTGGTGGGGTGGAGGGGGAAAGGTTGGAGTATAGACTCTGATCTCTCTTGCTTACTCTGCTTTAGAATGGCAAACTTTAATGCTAGCTCCAGCATTTAATTAGTAATATCCTTCATAGCTATAGATCACAAGCTGGAGGAAGTTCAATATCAGGGTACCCAAGAGGAATACTAAAAGATTGGACTCAATATGATTCTGCTTAGATTGGTGTTTTATGGTGGTTCCTTCATATCTTTAAGCCATGAAGAGTTATTTCTGCGTATCTCTTTTCTTTTTTTCTTTAAAGCGCACCCTCCTCTCCCAAAAAAGAGATCTACTTCTTGTAACAAGTTTTGGATCACTGAGGTCTGTAGCTTGAGTGAGGAAACGTCCTTATCTTTAAAAGACATGCATGTAAAACGCCAGGATGAAGCCTTCTAGATGTTAGCCCTAGGTCTTAGTATCTATCTAGTAAGCCTGAAACTTCTTACAAGGTCTGTTAAGTCAGCTAGAGGTGATCTTTATGAAACAATAAAGAGCACTTGAATTGGAATACGAAATGGTAAAGAATATGTGAATCAGAATATGCAAAGGAGAAGACCATTGGAAAGAGTGGGTTTTAAGGGTCCATCAACCCGGAATGCTTCAAAATGTTCTCCAGACTGCTGTTGCCTGAACTCTTTGTGGCAGGCTGCGACAGGAGAGATTACTGCTCTGGTTATTCTCCTTGTCATTGTTTCATGAGGCTCTGGGTTCCTTGTGAACCAGCTTCTGAACTTTGCAGTCCAATATGGTGTCTTAACATAGAAAATCACTGACTTCATTTCTTAAACTGCTGTACTGTAAGCTGTGGAAGTTTAGGAGCTGTTTTATTAGTGGCTCAGGCGTTTGTGGTGTCAGCTTGCTGTTTGTGGAGGGTATGAGGCCTAGCTGAAGCAGCAACTCTGGCAGTCCAAGCTGTAGCTGTCTCTTTCAATTGGAGCACTGGGAAAAGGTAGACATTTCAAATGGGTCTTTACCTTTGGTGGGAAGGTATGTGGGTGCTGGGGGAATGAACAAAGAGGAGGATTTAGTCTGAAAACAAAATCCTAGGAGGAAAGAAGGAGAGATGCCACACTTAATATGGAGGGGGATCTACTTAGTTTCTGCCTTGATGGAAAGCTGCAAATAAGGTTCAGAAGCTGAAATGGAATTTTTTTGTGTAGGAAGAAGTGTTTTCTCCTGTCTTGATCTTTCCATGCACTTCAGTATCAACTATTTACAAGGTTTCTGAATTGACTTTAAGGTTTAATATGTTGGCATGTTGGTTTTGTTTGGAACTAGACTCCTACTCAAAGTTTACTACCAAGTTTGATGAAACAGCTGATCTGAAGGAAATAGCTGAATCCTGTGGTTTTTTTTCCTTTTTTTTTTTCCAGTTCAGAACAAGATGACTTAAAAAAAAAAAATCTAAAACAACAAAAAACCACCTCTGAATCAAAGTTAAAGTTTGAGAACATGTACTATACGGGCTCTAGAACTGTGAAAGACAAAGTGATCAAGAGTGTTCAAATGCTTTCAGTAATGGGTTTCAACGGTTCATTATGCAGTGTTCTGGATATAATTTTCTTAGTGTTTGGAACTTTAAATGCTTTTAAGCAACTTTAAGTTGGTCAAAATGCAGCTAGTTACAGATCAAGAATGTATCTGCCTTATTTTCTTCTAAATGGAAAATGACTGCAATTTTGAGCGTTCTGAATTGGAATGTGCAAGCAAATGACTTGCTTCTAACATAGGACTAGGTGAAACTTCTTTCTGTAATTTAAAGCTATGTTTTTGTCAGTACATCTTTTTGATGGGAAATGGAAGGGGCTCTTTCCTGCCTTTTTTTAGGTATGTTATAAATATTTATATGTTCATACATGCTTTTATAATTAAGGTAAAAATACAACCTCCTGCTCATCTTGTTAACAGAAATGTTTTGTTAAACAAAAATGGATATTTTAAGCATACAAAATTAATCCTGCATGTTTGACACGCTTTCTTGCTTTTCTGGAAAAGGTAGAAATATTAATATAATGTCCAAGTTGCAAGTGGTCATATTTTAATGGTCTGAATGGTAAGTTCAGACTACTATCTTAAAAAGTCCTGTATAAATGGCTAGTTGTGTATTTAATGGCTTCATAAAAGTTACAGGTTTTGATGATCCTGTCTAACCGAAGGAAGATATCCTAGGACCAAAAATACTTTGCTTGTGCATTCAACAGTTTCTCTTCCTGTCCCCAGTACAGTAAGATGGGATGAAGCAACTGAACACTCAAACGTAGGGAGTAATGTAGCTCCAGTAAGGATAATCAATATTTGATAGGCTTTTAAAAAAAAAAAAAAATCTATTTCAAGACTTGTTGCCCTGTGCCCTGTTCTGGTCTCAGCTCTCCTGGAAGAAGAGTTCATTGCCCACAGTTGATTGTGTGTAGCTTACTGATGCTCGCATAGGTCAGGAAGCAGTTAAGTAGTTATTGCAATGATCTCATTCAGTCAAAAGCATTAAAATTAACTTAGAAGTTAAGAGTCTGAGAAATATTATTTAACCCATGTTATCTTCCATATAGCCTTTTGCACTGGTTTGACTTTACATAGGTTATTCTACTGGTGTTACCTGTTGGCAGGGAGCCCATGACCTAGGTATGTGTGCTCAACTAAAAAGCTTCAGCTGGAGACACATAGCCTAAAAGGTGTGTGTACTATAATGAAGAGGTGACTGGTTCTGCTATTCCTTGAGACAGAACAGAAAAACAGTAAAGCAGTTTTGAAGAAAGGGTTGGATTCAACTCTAGAGTCCTTCAAGTGCTAATGAACTATGAATTATTTCCTCTCTCCCCTGTGCGTGTGTGTTACTATTTTCTTATTAGCAAAACTTCTTTGGAAGGGTAGGAAATAATTTATGGCTATTAGAGCTTGTAGAACCTTGCTGCTAATTATTGCTCTGAGTACATGCCTACTTTTTTTTAAACAGTAAAGATAACATACTTTTTGTTATGCAATTATAAATATTTCTGCAGATTTCTTTGATTACAAATATTACCTCTGTAATTGGTCTGCAGCCCTGTGTTAGTTTCAGTTCTTGCTGTACTTCCCCCTCTTTTTGGGTAGAAGAGGGGAGGAATGTAGCCCACCCACAGCAGGCTGCAGAACTGGGGGTGGGGGGGAACAGGTTATAGCCAGCTCAACTGCAGTTTCATAAGCTGTTTCTTCTCTAGGTCTCCTTTAGACCCTGTGGGGCCAGAGCACAATGTAGAACAACCAGTGTTATTTAATAAGCTTCCATGTTATTGCTTAGAGGACTATTGGTTTTGGAAGGGAGAGAACTTGTTATAATTCTCACACTGGTATAGTCTGTGAGTGTTTCTAATTCCTATATATAGAAGACTGTCTTTAGCAGAACCTGTAAGGCTTAAAAAGCGGTTGTAATTTGATTTTTGGCCCCTATGTAACAAACTTATTTGCTGGATCTAGTACGTAATATACTGCTGAAGAAATACTAGGGTTCAAACTGTAAGGGCTGCTTTGACTGGAGAACTTGCATCTAGATCAACTCCAATTGTTGGAAGAGTCATAGATGTAATCATCTTGAAAGTGTTCCGTGTATTCTGCTAGAAATGTCCCCTAAAACTGTCTTAGGGGTTTTAGGAAAGTTAGTTAATGTCCCCCTTGCCCTTAGACAAAAACAGGTATGATAACATCTGACAAGAACGCACACTTTATCTCTGCTTCTGTTAGAAGTGGCAGCTTAGCAGCCTAAATGGTTGGAAGAATTTAAGCTCCTAGTTGAAGGAATGCACTGTATTGGAGGCATAAGGCTTGAAAGGATGTCTTGCATCAGAAGTCACAGGTAGCTTGTTTGCAGCTAGACAAGAACCTTGTGAAGGGATATTAATATTTTTCTGGTCCTGGTGCAAATTAAGATCATGTTTTACCTCTTAGCAATAGCTGTGGCTGAAGGAGTCCAGCTGTCTTAGTGGCTATGACACAGCTTGTCTGTCCCTGGTGAGAGATGATATGCTGACTGAGCAGGAGTATCACCACCACTGCTGACTTAATTTTGGTTTTTCTCTCTTTAAACAGATAACCTGAGGCTAGACGGTACTGGGGAACCTCCTGTCTTCATTGCTAGCTGTAGAGAACATCTATAGCCAAGTCTCTTCTAAAGTTTGGGTTGTGCTTTTCTTTAATAGCTTGTGTCCTGTGCTCTCCTGCTTTCCTTTTCATCTGCCTAGTACGCAGAATTTACTCAGCTGCCCTGAGTAGCAGTCAGTGGTTGTGCCCTACCCATCAAGCTCCAACCTCTGTCAGAGCAGGGTCTTCCATTACCCTGTAGGGGAGCTCTGTACCCTTGTTGACACTCTTGACCAGTACACCTCAGGTTGCCACCAGGACTTTTTTTTAGCAGTTCTGCTAAAACTGTAAAGAGCTGTACTGTACAGAGCTGCCAACATTTCTATAGGGCTTGAACTTAGGACTGGGTAACTACCTCATTTAGGAATAAAAAAAGTAGTACATGAGAAAAACATACTAAGCACAGAGGCTGTAGTAGGGCTTGGTGTATGCAAGGCAAGTCTAACCTTGGAAGGTTAAACTAGACAAGAAAATGATGTAATAGTGCAATTTATTATATGGAGAATGTATTCTACCCCATACTAGTATATGGAGGACTGCTTAAAACAGATCCTATGTTCTAGGCTGGAAACTACTGGTTTGTGCTACAGTTAACAATAGGAGATGTCTACATGCTGCCTTAACTTAATTATATATGTAGTAATAGAATAAATGTGTCTTTTTCTGTTCTGTATTTAAAGAACTGGAGATAGTGTTGAGCCTTGATAGTCAGGTGATGTAAACTATTTGTTACAAATTTCAAAAACTTACCTGCATCTTGCTGATACACTCTGAAGTGACTCTTAAGAGGCCCTTTTGATGTTGCAGCAGGAGGTATCAACCTAACAGTATATTCCTTGATACAAGAACTGTAAAGCTGAACTGTTAAACTAAGGAATCATGCAAGGCTTTTGGCACTATTACCACCATGTGCATGTACACAGTGAAGGTCTGATATGGCTTTTAAGGGAAGATGAGCCATGGAAACCTTTTATTCTGGAGCACCCACTCCAGCCAATGGGAATAGCCTTGAAAGTCTGCAGTGTCAACCTAGCTGGAGCTGGGAAACTGAAACTTTGGTTCTTTTGTATCTGAAGATTTGCAGACATGAAGATAAGATGACTTAGTGTTTTTTTTTCTTAATTTTGTGGCACTAGTGAACTGCACTGTTAGAAACTAAATTCCTATGTGATAGCACAATGGTATAAGGAAGCCTGTATTTGTTTGTAGATCACTTAGGTACACCTCTTTCTGGGTCTGTTTACTGCTAGAAATATAACATAGTTTACAAATAGGTTTGTGCCAGGAACCGAAACTCAACATTCTGGGATAGCTTACCAAAGTCCAAATTACTAAATGATATACTACTGGATAAAGGCTTGTAAGCATCTGGAAACATTCAAACTCCACAATTGGTGTCCTGAAGGACAGTTTGTATAACAAACCTCTGACAGAGTACTACTTTACTGTTTCTCTGGAGCCTTGCCTGGAGAAGGTATGCTCCAACATTCCCTATTCCTTTTGACTGATAATGTCTGCATCCTACTCCTCAGTAAAGCAGAAACGCGTGCAGTTTACACAGCTAGCTTGTCTGGAAACCGAACACATGCTCTCAAGGCAAATGAGCATCTTTACTTGACTTTAGCTTCTCAGTATACGTACTTACCCATGTCAGCTGAAGCTACAGCTGCTCTTCAGCTTCATGCAGTCTGGTTCCTCATCCAGACTGGCTAGTTACTGTAGCTCATAAGATGTTTGATCTTCGCTCTTAGGTAGTTTCGACAGTTTAGGCAGGGTTCATCTACTTAAGAACAGGGAGGAGGCACAGGGTATCGCTATGTCCCTCTGCATGTCTGAAAGCTCTGCGCATCTTTAACAAGCCTATTTTCTGAGCTTGGATTGCTGAGTTATTTAGATACCCTGTGCTAGGTAGAGGAATAATACCTTGCATTGAAAATGTTGAATTAGGTCTACTTTGGTCTCAATTAGCAGTGTGCAGTTCAGTGCACTGTATAGTCCTGAAACAAAGCCACCATCCTACTGGAGGAGTACGTAGGCTTGAGATTTCAAAAACTTTCAGGCAGACAACAGAAATATTGAATAATGCTGATCACTATAATTACTGCAAGTGAATATGACAGTTGCATAGTAGTAGTGTTTTTTTTTTTTTAAAGTAGGGTGTCCATTTTGCAGGCTACTAATGCCAATATAAGCATTCCTGTTAGTATATTTTATGGCTGGTCACTAGGAACCTTTTCAAGGTGTGTTACACAATCAAAGTATTTTTCACCTCTTCAATTTGTATGCAGAAAGCCCATAGCTCCCTTTTTCTTCGACATCCTCCAGTCTGCTCTCTTAGGTTCAGTAATATAATCATAAATTTTGCAGTAGAAGTATAAAATAGCTGTATGAAAGTTTTTTTTTTTTCTCTGTACTGTTTACCTCCCCCCTCCCCCCCCACACTTAAATTTGATTGAATAAAAACAAGCTTCCTTGTGTCCCCCACCATGTTTATAGACCTACCAAACCAAAAAGGAAAAAACTTTAGGTACTACATATGTTCAATAGATGACAGTCAGGAAACTTGGAAGCTTCACAGAAGAACTCAGTTTCATCTTCTCTCAAATTAGGCTTTATAATGTAGAGATATTTTGCAGAAAGTTCAATTTTAAATTCTGCAGGGAAAGTGCAGGATAGGCAAATGAGTGAGAAATCTGCACGAAACAGATGTTGGGGTGTTGCTGCATGTTAAGAGCTCTGTCAAGCTGAAGACTTAATGATCAGTGATTAAATCTAGAAGATAGGCTTCTTTTATTTCAAATCAATGAACTATATCATTAGTGAAACTATATAATTGCTTGTGTTTCATACCTCTAGTTCCACCTCTTTGACTATACAGCCTCTTAAATTAACCCTTTGCTCTGCCTGGGATGTCTCCTGGTCTTCCCCTAGATTGGCTGGGGTATGTTGGCATCTCTCTGGACTTTATTGATTATCGCACCAATTTCACAGACCTGTCCAGTTACTGCATTGGGAAATAGTCTAGAAAAGCTTCCAGCCTCAGGTTAGGTATCATCAGTAAAGATCTGAAGTACTTTTAAACTTTTAAAATAAATTACAAATTCTTTGTTTATGTAGTTAAACAATAATTTATTTGCTTCATGTCTATATTAGAGAAATAAACAGCAGATGTTAAAGGAACTGAAGGGAAGAATAGCCTTTTAATGGCTGTTCTTTCCCCAGCACTTAAGATCTTTTTACTGAGCTTATTAAACCAATTTGTTCCCATCTGGGGACAGTGATGTAGTGATACTGCAGAAACTTTTCTTTGTGAGCCTAAAAGGGCCCAAATACCTGTGAAACTGATGTGAGCTTTAGAGAGGTTTGCAGAGAGTAGAGGTGTTGCCCTCAGAAGAGGGTAACTCCATTTGGAAACTCCAGTTATATAGCTAGCATATACAGTAATGTAGTTACTGCTTAAATATCAAGCCATTTTTTGGAGAGTTCCCATTCTCAGTAAGATGTAGACCAGGAGCCCATGAAGTTAAACTGCAAGTCTTTGGAAGCGAGTGGGTAAAAAATAGAGAAGGGCTCAGGAGTGCTGCTGGGCTCATGCCTCTTCCTGAGCAGCTCTACACTGGTGAGAGGAAATGTTGGGACAGAACTGGAAGCCGACTGTGGCTGTGTAAATTCCCTTGCTGATAAACATATCGCTGGATGAAAACCAGTTATCTAGGGATAAACTAGTCTTTATTAATTTATTTTATTAGATGTGGTCATAGCAGAGAATTAAGGCATAGATGCTGTTTAGTGATTTGGAGTTGGTGATCAGAGGAAGACTTGGTGAATGTGTGCCTTTCTTCTCACTGTCCTTATTTGAAGACTAGAATGAAAATCAGATCTGTGGTAACTCTTGATGCCTTTATGTCACTGGTACTAATTATAGCCTCTACTGAGGTCACCCACATCCATCTAAGACAGCTGGCTAAGAACACAGATCCAGGTTTTTTCATTTAATTGACTCTTTGGTCCACTGTACCATGCTATTAAAATAACTGTCCTGCCTTCCTGCTCCCTTATGATATTGCTAGTGACCATGAATAAATTTGATCAGGGAACTGATTCTACTGCAAACCAATTCTTTTTGAAATCTATCTTCAACAGGATCCAACTCGGTGAGTTATTGCAAGAGCATCAATGCTGATGATAATAGGAATGTGTGGTTAGGCAGGGGGAGCAACCACCCCTCTTGCCAACAGTCATATTAACTCAAAATAAGCATGTATTTGTTAAGTTGCTTTTTATGCTTGAGTCAATTGGCCTGATAATGTCTGTTTCCTTTCTCTTAAGAGCTAAGTACCTTATTACCAAAGATGTTTGGCTGGATCAGGCACTGCAGTTCTTACCATTCAGGAGACCTGACCAAATCAGACTTAAAACTATTTTCCTGTAAGGAAATCTGTCATCAGACCAAGTTTTCTCTCTTTACTGATATGCTTCTAACTCAAATCATGGAAATCGTGTTCTGTCTGTCTTGTCAGGATTCCTTGTAGGTACAAAAAGAACAGGGCTCCTTTTCTTCCAAATAAGTTATTTTATATTTTTTAAAAAAAGGGAGGCAGATTAGGAATTCCAACAGCTCTGTTCATACAAATGTAGCAGAAAGCTTTTTAAGTCAACAAACAGTGTAAGAACCATGAGTAACCTGCTTGCTACTATTCAGGCTCTCAGCAGTTAGGAATGCTGTTTGCTCACTGTCTCCATTCCTTTTCTTCCTCTTGGCTTGGAAAGGCCAGGGGGAAAAACAGCTGCTTTTATCACATTCAGAAAGCTAGTCCATGTTTTTTTGTCAAGAGAGTATTAGTCTTTCTTGCTCATATTCCTGTGCCAATACAGGTGGGGATACTATTAATGGCTAAAACAATGCACAGTCAAAGCTTGCTATGAAATGGAGAATGGCAAGATTGTTTTGTGAAAATCCATCAGTTAAGGTTGATTGAGGAAAGGTAGGAGTCATCCAAATATCTTGGTCCAGGGAAACACCCTGGATCACCTTAAATGTGTTTTGCATGACACAAGATTGTCTTTTTGCAAGTTTAACACTTGATCCGTAGTAAAGCCCGTGTAGCCAGAGCATACTAATGCATCCAGCCCAGTAGACAAAGTATGAGTGAGTGACCATGCATGTCTTTTTTAGTTCCTTCTCATATATGTGGTAACTTCTGGCCAAATAATTTTTACAGAGGATGGATTCAACTGTTCTGGAGTTGCCTTTGATACTTCATTCATAGGGGACCAGTACGCCTCGCTTGCGTTGTGTGTTCAATTTTATAAGACTTGAGTTTTGATTTTTCTGAGTCAGTAAACAGAAGAAATTTCTCAGCAAGAGAGTCGATGAAATGAACACTGTAAAACTCATAATTGATTTTCTAGATATTGTAGTAGTCCTGATCACTTCTCTTCAGTATCAGCTCTAAAGATAACCTGTGAAACTTTGTCTGCAGTGCCAACTGTCAGACTGTTCCTTCACCTGGAATAGGAGAGTGTAGGGAGTGACTGCTACTGGAGGAAGTTGCTTTGGGATTGAGAAAGGCTGATGAGCCGGAAAGACGGGCAAATATAAGAAGAGAAATCAAATTCCTGAGGAGCACTATGGGAGGGAAATACCAGAAATAGTTGTGGCTAGAAATAGGCTTTTCCTTATCCAAAAAGTGACAGTAAATAGTTAGGGTTCATTACTTGCACATAGCCTCTGCTCTGTGTGTCTATCAGTCATCATTAATCCCAGCTGAAGAACTTATCTGTTCATCCAAAAGTGAACAAGTAACTTTGAATAGACATTTTACTGAAGGAGTTAAACATAAAAAGATGCCCATAATTCTGTAACTCTGTAAATGGAGGGGAAATTTAAATATCTGTGGGAGAGAGATCAGATGCTCCACTTCATATTTATTCACACTTATCATCTTTAAATTACTTTTTATGCAAGTAATTAAGGAGCCTTTTAAGAGAGCTAGAAACCAATAATTTGAGTGTAACGTGTACTTTGAGATGCTCAATAAAAAGGATCTTAATTTGTGTCTAAGATAAATGTATAATTTGTGAAGAAACCTTTCTACTTTTTGTGGTTCTATTTCAATACTGTGTATACTGACGTAAATCTATAAGGACAAATGTCTACGAGTGTTAATATGGTATCTTTTTTCTTTTTTCTTTTTTTTTTTTAAAGACCTATTCAGGGCTGTTCTGTGTAGTCATAAATCCCTACAAGAACCTCCCGATTTATTCAGAAAACATTATCGAGATGTACAGAGGGAAGAAGCGCCATGAAATGCCACCACACATTTATGCAATATCTGAATCTGCATATAGATGCATGTTACAAGGTAAGAATTCATTAAATGTTACTTACAGTTAGTAAATGGCTATACATGTTTAATGTTCCTAGATATAGGGATATTGTTATCCAACTACATAGTTTCTGACATAATCAGAATCCCTTTCTAATACTTGGAGGGGGAAAATACTTTCTCATTTAGAACCCTAAACTTTAGAGTAGAAATAACTTAGACTTTCAGCCCTGTTGGCATATTTCTTTCTGACTTGGTGTTAGTTTGCTTTTGTGGCTCAGTAATAGGCAGTGTACTGTGCCAGTTGGTGGCACTGGAAGTTGTAGTAGAAATAGGCTCCTTAAAAAAAGAAGAGAAATTTGATGTCGGAAGATGTTAGTGTACTACAGAACACTTGCTTTGGATGAACTGAGAGAGAAAAATTGATTGAAAGGGGAAAGCTAATAGGCTGGTATGTTAACAACTGGTTCCTAAACTTCTGGAGTGACAAAATACCAACACTTTCTTAGACATTATTTCTGTCAGGAGCCAACTACGCTATAGTATGTTTGAGTTCAAAAGGAGGTTGGATGAATTTTTAACCTTGTAGGTGTGTGGGTTTTTTGTTTTTCTTTCTTTTTTTTTTTTTCCCCCCCTCTTCCTTCAGATTGGTATAGGTCATGTCTGTAGAATAGAGAGTACTTTATGATGGGTACGCATTTGGGGTTTTGGCTGTAAGGCTAAGCTGGACAAATATCAAAATACGTTGTATTAAGCACATGCTATTGGACTTGCAAAATTGCACTTTCAACATAGCATGTTGGAAACACAGCTGGTATTATCCAATATCAGTTCATATTTAGGCAGCTTTTTTCCCTGAGGGTATCTTATTGATCTAGAAATATCAGCATGCTTTATCTAGAAAAGTGTTTGTAATGTAAAGGCAGGTCTGAAAAACTTTCTGTGTTTTCTGTTGTAGAGCTGGCATGGATGTGCTGAAAGTGGGTTAAAAGCTATTTGACCTAGTTCCCACAAACTAAGAAAACATTGTTTGTACTACCAGGTTAACGAACCATTTAAATGTAAATCTTTTTTAAAATGACATTTCTTCTCTTTTAAATACATCACTGTAAATCCTTGTCTCTTTAATTGTGCTTGTGTTTGTAGGGTTGCTTAATGATAAACTAGCAGGTTGTTTTTAGCTGGATTATTTTCTGGAGGTTTTTTTTTTTACTCCAGAAGCAACTGTACTTGTACCCCGACAGGGGTGATGTGGGTACAGGGACAAGCAACAAGTGCAGCAAATTGGTGCTGCCAGAGCTCTCGCATTTCTTATAGATATCTTGGACTCTGTTTTACATTATCTTGACCAGAACAACAGCCTGTAACAGCTCAGATCAAAGGACCCCTAATAGCACACTGCTTGGGAAGAATAGAGCAAATTTGACAATTATCTTGAATTGTTCCTAGCAGTCTCTAATGGTTTGTGGATAAGGGCTTCCCACACCAAAAACACAATGTCCCTTGAAATTGTAGGTTCTTGAGAAAGAAATGTATTCTAATAAAGTAAGTCTATGTCAATAGTTCTCAAAGTTCAGATGCTGCATTTACTTGTTTATGTATCATGCTAGTACTGATTTATGCCCCCAGAGATCTTGCTACATGTACAAATTTTATTGGATTTTTTGAAGGCTAGGTGAAAATTTTTCCCAAGATGGTACATGTGTGGTTACTATTTTATTTTCTTTATACTGGTATATGATATTTTATATTTTGTATCAAGTCTTTATGTCTTTCTGTGCTTTCTTTCTTTTTGATAGTCCAAATTGTTTTTGCTTGAAAGAATGAAGCCTTAGATTGGAATAAGAATAGCTGAAAACCATGCAACAGAATCAATTTATTGTGGAATAATTTCTTTGAGGTTGACTAAATCTGTGCGTTTCTAGTATCCTTTGCCTGTATGGAGCTATTCCTTGTTTATTTAAGGAAGAGATTGCAACCAGTGTCAGCTACTGAACTTTCCATTGATGCTTTGCCTTCACAATTACATTGCCAAAGAAAAGTAGGAATTCAAGAACAGGTGTTAGCAGTTTTGCACTTGGCAAATATTTTACTTAGCAAACTGGTTTTGGCTGGTTGGGTTAGATCAGAGGAAGAGATCTTCAGAGGAAGGGAAAAACAATGCTTCCTCTGAATTTCTAATGGGCTCTGTAAAGCTGTTTCCAGGCACGGCTTTAGGAAAAAGGTGATATACAGACTTCTGGAGACATGTTTGCCTGAAGTATGTGGCCCTCACTGCTGTTGGTGCATTTCCCTAGCTCTACACAGTCTTGCGAAGCAGTGATTCGTCATGATGAGAATGACCAGTGAGTGTGTGTATAAAGCAGGGTAAGAGGAAGAGATGCATGGTGCTAACGCTGCTGGTCCTCTCTGCTTACGGAGCTTCTAGATGGCACCTGATGCAGAGAATCAAAGTGGCATTTGAGGGAACAGTCCAAGTCTTCTGACACCTTAGTTGTAACTGCAAGATCTTTTTCCACTCACTAGAGCATAAAATAGTACTTGTCTTGATGGCGGGAGACTTATTGCAATATTCAACTTATGCTCTAGTTATCGTTGGCAATACAAAAACAAGTAGAGTATGCCTAGAGCTTGGTAGGAAGATATATATATATATATATATTTTTTTTTTTTCCTGGAGGTAGCTCCAAAAGATTTACGCTGATGTACAAAGCATCTCTGACCTGTTGACCAGAGGGCAAGTTTTAAGTATTCTTTATGTACGTACTAGAATTTCCATCTTAAACTAAAAAAACTGTGTTAGAAAACTTTGGTTAGTAGAGCTAAGTCTCTGTAACCGTGAGCTAACTTTTAATCGAAACATTTTGGATTAAGTCATCAGAGGCTTCTGTAGCACTGTTATATTTGAAACACAATCATCAACCATGATGCTTTTGCTGATAAGTCACTAACATATGTAGCTATAATTACGAAATTGTTCTTCTACAGTACATGTCCAAATTCTTGCATGCAATTGCTTTGGGAGGTGAAGATGGAATGATAGAGAATAGGGCAGCAATGGAGAGCTGTTTTCCAGTATTACTGCAAAACATGGTTTTCCTATTATAGTGTATTCATAGTTTTCTTTTGATATGAATGGCTTCTGTCTTGTCAGTGTTTGACATCAAGAGTTTAAGATTCAAAACTGAAGTTGAAGCCATAGGAATGCAATTGCTTTGAATAACATGACCATGCTCTTACAGAAATATCTTGACCGCTAATTTAGGTCAGTGAAAGTGATTGGCTATATTTTCCTGACTTGTTCAGTTTAGTCGTGGTAGCTTTCTTCGTAGCTATTTGTGAACTGCTAATTTTCTAGGTGTTTGAGACTTGTGTTCGCTGATTAAAACGGGATACCTGGACCCAACCTGTGACTCTGAACAATGTGGTTTCTTAAAAGGCAGTTTTTCTGTGCTAGTTATCAAGCACAGTGAGTGAACTGTTGTTCAGTGTATTAATGCTTTCATGCCTTTAAATCGGAGCACAGATCACTAGAGATCAACTTCAAGCATCTGCTAATCTGAAGTTTCAGCCATTTGAAAGAATATTTGAGCTTAAACAGCAAAATATAGATTTCTGGTTTAGAGTATAGAAGCAGAAAGGTGTTTTTGGTCAGCAGCAACAGAACTGACAAATGCACATCCGAATATTATTTATCATTTTAAATGTTGCTGGAAATACTCCATTTTGTTAAGCCAGTAATATAAACGGAGAACCGCACAGCACAATGCTATCTCTGTTATAAAGAGGTTGTATGGAAGCATTGCTAGCTGCCAGCCATCAAGCTGCTCCTCTGTTCTTATCCCCTTGATGAATTTCCTGTTTCGGGCAACCTTAAGCACTGCAGTCTTCACAGATCAGCTCTCATCATGCCCTTTAGTAAGAAGGAGAATGGGCTGAAGTCTATTTTGGTACTTGTTAAATATGGAGGAGGAAGGGGAGGGGGGTCAGAAGAATGTAGAAGATATATTCGAGCAGCCCCGTTTGCCAGTTTTGAAAGGAAATAGTATTCTGCAGAGACATGTACTGAGTTAGTGTAAGCTGTCGCAGCAAAGAGGGGGGTGGAGAATTTTTTTAATGGCTACCATGAATGTTGCTGATGAGCAGCTCAGTGGTGATGGAGCTGTGATGCACTAAGGATTTGAGAGACAAGGCTGGCAAGGAAAAACAAACCTCATCAGTTGCTTGATCTCACAAAAGCATTGCTTTTTCTGCAAATCTTGTAGTAAAGATTTAGTGTAAACACAGGCTATTAAAAACAAGCAAGACTTTGGATGCATTATGATTATGACAGTCTGGATTCCTGTTCCGGAACAGACTCATTGCCTAGTGTCTTGACCTCACAAAGTAGTAACATGCAACTCAGCTTTTACATACTGGATATCCCCCCTCTCTCTCCTGCTAATTATATTTCAGAGTAATGAGTAGTAGGGTAAGTGTTACCTCAGTCGCTTTAATCTATTTCTCCTATGCTTTCTCTTCATTCATTAATGTAACTTTGAAACTGCTAGTATGTATAACTTGGATTTCTAGGTTTGCTGGAATTATTTAGCCTAGACAGAAATCAAATGCATAAATACATAGGGTTAGAGTTAGTGTGCTTCACGAGAATCTAGACTGAGCTTCTCAAAGCTGCTGGACAGTTGACATGGTCATAAGAAATTGGTATCCTAATCCCTGTGGCAACACTGATCTTGATTCTGTTTGGTAATACAATTTGCAAAACTTGCTGGTGTTTTTTGTACTCCTAAAAATTATGGCTAATAAGAAACAAAAATGTTGACAGCGACTAGGATTTTCTTTAGAAAACTAAATCTGAAAGCCTAATGGTTCACGTATGATTAATCATCTTTATTTTACTTGGAATGGAGTCTTTTCCTGATTGTGTGAAGGCAGCACTAGCATGAATGTTCTCTAGTGCTTTTACCATACTTTGATTTCTCCTGCCCCCCCTGCTTCCTAGTCTCCCACTTTAATTTTAGAAAAAGTATTGCACTGTTTTATTATGTCTCTTTATTCATTGACTCTTAAAATGTCTTAGAGGAAATATTAAGGAAAATTTGTTTGCCTTTGGTTGCCAAAGGCCACCTCCCTACTACTATTACTCTTGTATAATGATTCTTAGTCTTTTTTATCCTGTTTCCCCAAGGACATCTTGATGAGCACTAAATTAGCACCGATATTTTAGGACTGTCTTTAATCATGTTGCAGGGAAGGTTCATCGGAAACACCATAATACATGAACTGAACACTTAGTGTTGGAGAAGCCAGTATTGCCTACAGATGTAATACTCGTATCTTAGAAATACCTATATTTCTAGTTAATCTTGATTTGAATCCTTCCTTTAGGGAAGTGTGTTTTCCCCTAAAGATATGGAAGAAAAGAATTAAAACTAAAGCATGGGAACACTTTTCTCTAAAGAACTACTAAATATTCAGATGGAAAGGGTAAGGAAGAAAGCTGTGAGACTGAAAACTCAGGGAGTGATAAAAAGCATTTGTTGTGTTATGTAAAGAATACATAAACCTATTATTCATGCAATTAATATTCTTGATATTTTCATTATAAGTCTTTTGACTTATCAAATGATTCCCGAAAGCTTTTTAGCTTGGTTATAATGTACAGAATAGCAATTTAAGCAGAACCAGCTGCATAGTAAACCTAATGTGGAGGATTTGTAGATCTCTTTGTTACACTAGTGTCTCTGTTTTCACTCTATCAAGCTGGCATAAAACTTGAATACTTAATAAGTGACAATAACATTAAAATCTTTAGCTTGTATACCAATAGGAGTGTGATATAAAGCAATCCTAATGGGTGAATGGAGGGAAGGAGAATTTTGATGGAAGAAATGGAGTAGAATAACTAAAATCCATCATGCTGAAACAGTCTTCCACTTTTTTTTTAATTTGAAGTAAAATGTGAAATGTTTGTCAGCTGAACCCATTGTACAATACCCCATTTCCTTCCCTTCACTCTTCAGTACTGTCTCTTGGTATCAAAACCCTCTGCTTCAGTGACTAGTGTGAGGCTATTTTGATGATTTAGATTATTGTGCTTTACTAGACTGTCTTTGAATGACATTAACAGCAATTATTTAACTTGCAACAAAACTCAATTGAAAATAGTTTCTAGAAAGAGCTTATTGCATATTACCATGTCTCACTTTTTTTCTTGACTTTTTTACTTGACTGTTTGAAGTTTTAGTACTGCTTTTGACAACAGTTCCTAAGCTTTGTCTATCTCTGTGTCAAAATGTTTGGAACCCTGCTCTTACTGGTATCCAAGTTCAGGGTTGCAAACTTAATTAGGCATAATGATATGTACAGTAAACTTTTTTTTTAAGCCTGGGTTGCTTAGAAGTGTTACTTGAAGTGGTTGACTTCAAATTTTTCTGCATAACTTCAAGAAGTAACTTTTGCATACTCTAAAATAGACAGGAATGGCAAATCTTAAACAGAGGTATTCTTAGTTTCTTCAGTATCTTGACTTGTTTTCTCCCCATTTCTGAAGCTTAGTGGTGCAGCAGATTAGGCAGTTCCATGGTCTTTTTAGTTGATATTTTCACCAAATGATATTTTTAGAATTAAAACTTACTATGCAAACCGGCCTCATAATTAAACTGTGCTAGCCTACAGACAAGAATTCAAGACTAAGTGCATAAAACTTATGAAATCATTCATGGGATGAATCAAGTTGTGCGTCTTACTCGACCAGCGGCTGCTTCTCTTGAAACTCTATTCTGAAGTTTTGGTTTGAATTAAATTCCATTTACTTCTGTGTAGTTGTGAACTAGGTAATTAATTTCTTCTTGCCTTTATTGCTTGGCTTTTGCCTCCAGATGCCATAAATTAAGGTATTACTGCTTGTGCAACAAAAACTTCAATGTATTCTAATCTTAACAGTCCTGTTAAAATGCAATATGCTGTTAGGTGTTGTGCATTCTGTGCAACAGTTTGTCAGTTATGTTTGCGTTCCTCCAGACTGTTAAACTAAGCTTAACTATTCTATAATTGCTACTTATAGCAATTGCATTAGCTCCTTTTTTTTCTTCCCCTTCTTTACTAAATTCTCTTGTTGCAGGGGAATAGGAACAAGTAGGAGAGAGCGCTAGCCTTAGCAAACAGAGAGAGATGGTGAGGGACTGGTGTTACTCTGCTCTTTGTCTTCCTCCTAATATGATGAAGCTCACAGCGCTGATGCAATTATCAATGTACCTGTCGGTGTCTTCCTAGCCTCCTATCCAGGAATGGTGGTATCATCTAGTATCCTTTTGTCTGTGTATTCTTGGTGCTTTCAGGTATTTGCCCACTTAGATCCTCTTGACAGGCTTAGTGTACCTTCCTCACTTGTTCAGAGTTGTGAGGTTTTGTGCATCTCCCGAGCCTGCTTTTTCATAAAGCAAGGTGTTTTGTGTGTGAATGGAAGTTTTATGCCTCCAAGTATTCTGAAAGTCATGAAAAAATCATTTTTTTTCCATAGCCTTTTCAGTGTGACTGATAGTGATGTGACAAAGAAACTCGGAAGAGAAAGCAGAGAAGAAAAGTGAGACTGACTTTTCGTTTCTGTGTTTGCCTTGAAGGAGCTTGGGGAAGTTCTCAGGCTGGGAACACTCCTTTGAGAAAGGCATCAGAGGATCGCTCTCAAGCTGAAGGGCTGATAAATAGGAAAATGATGGTAGCAAATTGCAAGGACTAAAATCTTAAACTCGGAGATGGAGTAGATGTTCGTGTGCACCTACAGTCAGTAGGTTATTTCACACAAGGCTGACACAGTGCCAAAGGACCCAAAAGTTAGCTGTTATGGAATCATTTTTTCTGAGATTCCTTTGGAAATCTAAGAATATGAAGAGCAGTATGCTTGCTGTCTATGTCAAACGTGTTGGTAGAAACCGTTCTGAAGTATAAAACAAGCATCTGCATGAACAGAGATATCTATTCTAAGGAGAGGTCACGTCTCACAAAAACATTGATCTTTGAATAAGTGGGTGTGGACAAGGGAGAGCTAACTGGTATGACCTTACAGGGCTTTCCAAAAGTAATTTGATCATGTTCTTAACCAGAGACACTTAAGTAACTGCAATAAAAGGAAAGGTCTTCATATAGGTAAATAACTGATTAAAGGTTGACCAATCCTATCCTTTATTTTCTGCTTTTATGGTGTAACGGAGCCACTGTTGAAAATCAAGTGGAACCTGTACTCATGTTCATGCTTTTCACTTATAAATTTGTTGGCTAGAAAAGAGAATTAATTCTGAGGTGACACTTGGCTTATACTGCACCTCAGAGTACAGGAGGTTAAAATGGAGATGAGACAGCAGGATTGTGAAGTGGCACACGTGGGCTGCATTGGAGGTATAATTCTTTTAGCAGTGGAGCTATTACTACTTGAGAAGGAGCTCCTGGGGATGAAACAGATCTATGGAAATATAAATTCAGTGTTTGGCAGAGGTTAAAGTCAAATAGAGAATATGGAAAGGAAGAGGGATCAAACCAGAAAATATTTGATTGCCATAAACTTAAAATACACCTGTGTCTTGAACACTGTGCCACTCTGGCCTT
This sequence comes from Apteryx mantelli, assembly GCF_036417845.1. NCBI lineage: Eukaryota > Metazoa > Chordata > Aves > Apterygiformes > Apterygidae > Apteryx > Apteryx mantelli. The sequence continues at coordinate 5,661,910 of NC_089996.1, forward strand.
TCCCCCACCTTGGGAGTGGAGGAGAGATGATGGGGAAAAAATTCAAAGACTAACCAAAATTATTGAAATTGTATTCAGCATGGAAATAATTCAGGTCAGATATCAAGGAAAAAAAAAGTTGCTAAATCTAGAGTGGCACAGGGAGAGTGAATAGTGACTCCCCCTGTCCCCTCTCCCCCTAATCTCTTCCTCTGTAAAGACAAAACTTCATTAATTGAAATTAGGACCAATATGTTCAAAATAACAACAAATTAAATCTGTTGCACTCTATTTCTCAGGATATAATGGATGCTGAAAGCTTATGCTTGTCCAACAAGCAGTCTGAGGAATCCATGAAATGGAAGTCTGATGGTGATAGCTCACGAAGTTGCGTGGCGGTTTACTGGCTACCAGGAAAATGTTCTGGGGAATCATCCTTACATGCTAATTTTGTTCTTTCTACAAAGAATGTCAGTATCTCATTCCAACTATCTACTATTGGAACATGATGCTGGTTTAGATGGTCTTTGGGCTAACTTGATGTATCAGTAAACCTGCTTTATAAACTGCACGTAAACATGCACCTAGGTTAAGTTGTAATAGTCTGCGTCTTGATAACACTTCTGGGTGTTACGGAGCATGATGGATTAGTGGGTGCCTGACTTGACGGGCAGTGGTGGGAGTGCAGGAATCTACCTAAAGCTGTTTTTTAAGACACTGATGAGACTATTAGTAACCATAGCACAGTTCTTGGTTTAACATGACTGCGTGGAGCTCAGTTTGGTCAATTTAGCCCAAATTAGTCTTTATTGTGGCTCTATCCTGACTTCTTATTACTCTAAAAAGTTCAAAGCTGTCCAAGAAGATGCAATTAGTGAAACATCATTGTACTTTTTTTAAGCAGTAATTGTTTATGATTCATTCATTTAAGATGCATTCAGCATCTTAAATGTGTTTGCTCCAGATGCTGGAGTAGATATTTTTTTACACTAAATGTGTTAGGCAAAACAAATCCTTTCACACTTTGGAGAAATAGGGCATTTAATTACTGCTTTTATCCCCTAGCTGTTTCCCTCTCCTCCAAAAGACTTGGTAAGATGTAAAAAATTATTGTTCAGCTAAGGTGCCCTTCAACTTGGGAAGAGCTAGTTTTTAAAAGTTTCCTCTGTGCCTCCTCTTGTTCTCTGCTGTCTGATCCTGATGGTAAGTTGCCAGCCGCTTGTAAAGAAGTATGCCTATGTCAACACCAGGAATGGGCAGATGTTTTTGTTTAAAAACAAGACAATGCCCCTTCCCCACTCCCTCCCTCCCCCCAAAAAAAAGCAAAGAAAAAAACCTAGAAAAACTTGTGTAGCTCTAACCCTATTTGAGCACAATAGACAGAAGCAGCCATTTTATAAACAGGGATTGTTCATGAGCGTTTCTGATAGGGGAGGCTTGTTTTAAGTATCAGCAGATACGGTAAAATTTTCTCAGATGAGCGTTAATCCTTTATACTTACAGGAAAAACTGTTTGTGTCAAGTCTGTGCCCAAGGGAGAGAGAGGGTGGCAAAAAATCTTCCCTACTCCCCCTTCCCACACTGTAAGTAGCCTAAGGGATATGGGATGCCCATATGTAGAAAAATGACAGAGGGCAGAAGTGTGGGAGTGTGTGCTGGTGTCAGGAGAAGTTCTTTTGGCCACAAAGAAATGAAAGTTAGCAGCTTGGTTGCTCTTTTATTTGGAGGACAGCAGATCCGAATAGACCTGTGAGGCTATAAAAGTTGAAATTTCAGATTGCTGTGTTGAAATAGATTTTATTGAGCAGTTATGGGTGACCTGCATTAAAAAAGAAGTTGTGGGGAAAATGTGTTGTCTTTGTTCTGAACTTTCAGATTTCTTTGAAAACAATTCACAATTAAATGTAAAAGTAATATGTTTAAAATTTGAAAAGGCAACATTGACTTGGGTCCCTTGAGGAAAGGATTTTAATGTGTTTGACAATCTTTCACACTTTTCCTGTAAAATCTTAATTGTAGACAAATGTTTATTTTAATGATTGCACAACGTACAAAGTTGGTTGCACCATACACTTCTATACTTGCATGGCAGCCCGCAGCGTTTGTCACTTTTAAGTGGTGGGATGTCATGATTTTTTTTTGTCTTCTGAAATCTCTTTGAGACTTAGTGGATTGTGTGTATTCTCATGGGACAATATTTTAGAATTTGCGCTATTGTTCAGTGGAGGAAAGAAATAACAGCTCAGCTTCACTGCTGAAGAACAGAAATGTAGTATGTATATAAAGGAAATCTGAGACTAAGATATTTTTTAAAAGACCTAAAAAAAGCCTTTTGATGAATACGTGCATCTGAAAAAATATTTTATCAAAAGTGGCCTAACTGGCAGTAGGGGATGGCTTAAAATGTGTTTGTGTGGCTGATCTTAATGGGGGTGGGGTGATGTGCCAGATCTGTGTTCCGTCCAGTTCTATTTGTGATAAACAAAAAAATCCCAAACCGCCGACCGTACTGTGCTGAAGTCGGAAAGCCTGGCTATGTGCTCTCTTATCATGCTTGCTGTTTCTCCAAACTTACAAAGCTTTAGGCATAACAAAATAATTATGAAGAGCCCACTAGAGTGAATATGGGTGCACAGCCAGTTTCATTAAGCGGTTTGTACTTGCTTATTTGTTTAGCAAGGAGAGGAGCTGAAGTAAATCTGGGGGCCTAAATGGCAGATATTGCTGTTGGAAGACCTCCTTGAGTCGTTTCGGTCGACAACGTAACCTTTGTCTGGACAAAATTGTGCTCCATGGGAAACAGAACGATGTACGCAGGGTTGATTTGGGACTGGAAACCACTCTTAGGTTGAATGCTCTGTAGTCTAAATAAACCTTTTCCAGCCTGTGGCTTGCCAGCTATTACTGATCTTGGATTACTTCTAAGCAGTATGCAAATATAAGTAGTGTAAGTATAAGCAATAGGGAAAATAGGCATAGGGACAGGCTATATGGTTTTAGGAGCTGCTCATTTCTACTGGGAAAAATCTTAGGGAGCCACAAGTCAGAAAGCCGAAGAACTACCCATCTGTATCATTTAAAGAACAGTAGCACAAACAAGCAAATATTTGCAGCTCTGGCTGGAGCAGTTCATGAAATTGCTGCCTTATGCGTTGTTTGTTACTGCCCTTCAGCTAAGTTGCATTAAACAATTGTGTGAGAACTAGTAGTTGGCTTCAACGGTAAATCAGTCGCATGAGTTGTTTTAGCTGGCCTGACTGGCTTTATGCTGCGGCAGGTTAGGAGCACTTTCACAGTCTAAGTAGTTTCTCTCCTTAGCTGAACTGTAACAGCCATTTCTACATCGTAGCTCTGGTACAAAGAATAGATCAGCTCTCAGACCAATGTGGCTTTTTCTGGTCTCTTTTTTTCCCCAAACTGAAGACTGACTCATTCTTCATCTCCCAAACTAGTGCAGTTACCCATTTCAAGAGGCTAAATCAATTTGGCATTAAAACACAGATTTGAGGTGTTTGCAAGTAGTATTATAAAACCTGTTTGAATGAATTTGTTAGGGAGGTAATGCATTCCCTATTAACTTCTGTTCATAACTGTAGCAAATCTGTTTTAATTTCTAGGTTAGCCTTACTGAAGCTTCTACTAAGGATAGTTAATAAAGTTATTGAAAGACTGCCAGTGAAAGCATAAACCACATCAGTGCTTTTTAAAGCTTGCTAATTGTAATGAATATTAGACCAAAAATTTCATAGCTTGGCTTATTCTACCAGGTTTTGGTGATACTGTGGTAGGTTAGCCTGTTGTAGTATGCCTGCGCTCAGCTGCAGCAATTTGAGCTAGCAGCAGTGAGTAATGTGTGCGGGCATGAAGTTTGCTGTAGACATGCAAGACATACTTGTGTGCAGTGCTATGGTTCACCATAAACAAGTTGTAGGATAAACTGTGACTGCAGTTTGACTGACCTTGGCTATGCTCCATTTAATAATAATTAACTTGATGTACTTGGCAGTCAGTCAGCAAGTAAAACTGAAGTATGGCTATTGTGATTTAGCTAAAATTTCGCACTTTTTAGAGTAAAGGATATAACCACTTTTTTAAAAAACTTCAGCAATAGCAGAAACATCTATATAGTGTCTTAACACCCCTCCACCCCCATAGTGAAGAGACACTTCAAAGATTTGGAGATAATCTTAAGCATGTCTTGGAGTAACTAGATAAACTACACAAAAAAAGCAAGAATGAAATATTGATCTGTCAAGAATGGATCGTGGCAGTTTAATCTGACAGCTTTCGCAGACTGGGTTCTAGTCAAAGGAAATGTCGCAGACACTGGCTGTCTGTGTCTTGTATCGTGCTACGTGGGAAATTATTAGGTAAACAGACGAAGTTGGGGACTAGTAATTGACTTAAGAAAAAACAGCACTGATTTGTCTTTGAAGTGGATGGTATTGGACTGGAGGAAGGCTTCTAATGTAATTCTTTGGGGACTGATGTTTGAACTGGTGTTAGTGGCTTTTGGTATTTTATGTGTGAAAAAGCAAGAGTGCTGATGGAAGAAAACTGATAAGTATTATTCTAAAGTTTAAAACCGCTGGGTAACCATGAGAAGTGGAGTATGCTTGAATTTGATCTCACTTCTAGCATAAATTACAGCATTATGCACTTAAGGACAAAGTGAGACTTCCCGTAATTTCATTGTCTGACAATTTCAGAGAAGTAAGTCTTGGATGTAGAAACTGGCCAAAAGGCGAATGAACCAATGAGGACAAAGCCGAGAAGGAAAAGGTAAATGCAGTTTCAAGGCACATCAAGAGAGAAGTTTTCCCTAAAGATAAGAGTGCCGGTGTCCTTGATCATCTCTGACCTCTGGAGATCCCTTGCAGCTTTTAAAAGGATAGTTTCAACTATACTGCTTGCCCTTCTTGAAGGTGGATGTGATGTTTTCCTCATCCCAGTCCTCAGAAACCTCCTGAGGAGAGTAACCTCCCAAGGATGTCATCCAACTCCCTTAGCACTGTTGGATGTATCTCATCTGATCCTGTGGGCTTGTGTATGTTCAATTTCCATGAGTAGACAGTGATGGCTGATTAAATTGAGAAGGTGTTATACCTTGAAACATCAAGCTTTATAGTTTTAGCAAATTACATGCTTTCTGAAAAGTTCACTTGAATGTTTAATTAATTGTTGCTGGCCAAATGTTGAATGTATTCCTAAGAATTGCCTGTGTCCTTGTGAAGTCTCAGAGTTTTTACACTGAACAAGGGATGATTCAATCATACTTTGCAAAGACTACTGCACAAATAAAGGTGGAGCTGAAGGTGGGATAAGCTATGCTATTGTAGAAATGTTATGGTGAGAATATAAGCGTATGTAACTGTGTCAGGGTATATTTGGTCTGCAGTAAGGCAGGTACTCAGCAAACAAACTTGTGCCCGTCAGTCTTCCATTGCGCTTGTTAGAGATGTTTGTTGCAAGTCACTTCGTAGTGTTAAGTGTTTGACGATAGTTTATGGAGTAACTAGGCAACATTTTAAAGACAAACAAAAAAACCATAAAGGTACGCTTCATCTGTGTAACCGGATCTTTTTCCATGCTTATCAGTCCTGTAGGACTTTTTTTTTTTTTTAAAAACAATTTATTCAAAGTTTGGAATAGTAATGGCAAATTATAAAGCAGACAGATGTTTTGACAATATTTTATATGGCACTTAATAACCAAGTCCTGTGAATGCACTGGCTGCAGGAAAATCTGTACTCCGTGGGAACGTTTCTCTCTCCTCTAATGACTGATCTACACAAACCTTGTTAAGAATTCATTTTTGAAATCTCTGATTGAAATTTGAGCCTGTGGCCTAGAGAAGACAGTAAATATCCACAGATCACACAAGCCTGACACCCACAGCAAGCAAGGCCGTCAACCAGAGAATCGGGCTTTGTTTTACAGGCTATGGTACCCGAATATCAAGTACTGTCCAAAAATAAACAAAACTCACTATTCCCCCTGTATCCTCTCCCCTCTTCCCCCCACCTATTTTTTAAAGGGATTTCTCCTGTTTGAAAAATATCAAATAAGTCATCTGTCCTCCCCCTCAGAGCCACTTTTTGGATTATGCCTTCTACAGAAACAAGGCTGGCAATTTATCACTCCTGAATAGGAATTTCATGCTGTAGAGAAATAAAAGGCAAGGTCATGTCAAAGAGGATAATCTGGAAGAGTCTTGCACTCAGCTTTCAGGAACGGCAACCCTTGAAATAAGAACTGTTTCCCTTTCAGTAACTGTTCTCCCCCTGTTGAGGGCTGGGTGGGTAGTACCCCATAGCTTATCCTTTAACCCAATTTTGGAAAGCAGGTGTATATTCAGATATGTCCCTTTTCACTTTTTTTGTTTTTTGGTATTAGCCTTTTTATCTTGACACATTTCTTTTGTATTTGTACCTAAATACTGGTACAATAAACGTTTGCATGAACACAACTGTTTTTAACAGCAGGTGAAATTCTTGTCAAAGTAATCAGATACTTTAAATCTGAAAGCAAATAATGCAGCTGTGGAATCATAAACAGATTTGTATATTTGTTTTAATATAGTAGCTCAAAAATGGTATTCTAGTAGGGAAGTTCATAGGATAGCCACAAATGGCTTCTTTTATCCATTCTGAAGTTAATTGATTTATCAAGTCATTATTAGGGATAAATGCAGATCTGGGCAGCTGCTATTCTTAAAATGTCAGTGTAGTAAAGGGCAGCTGGAGCAAAGATAGCTGCTGAAGAGGGTGAACGTCCAGTTACTTGCATGCTGTGTTCTGTGGTACAAAAACTCATGTGCTTACAATTCTACTGCCTTTGAGTTTGGGTAGGAAACTTGAAGACGTTCTGTCTTTTCTGTTTGATTATCTTGTATCAATTTATGAATGACCATAGTGTGACAGAACGAAGTTTTGCTTTTTAGAAAAGCCGCTTTGTTAAAATACAGTAATTCCTTTGTAGGCAGACTATAGCTTTGAGCTGCAACTTTTCAGAACATCCTGCCTGAACCAGTTACCCAGCAAATGTTTAATGCACATCTGGAACTTTCTCCAGAATTAACAGGGGCTTTGTTAGATCTGCTAGTTGAGAAAAAAACAAAAACAAACAAAAAACCCCTTAAAGCTTGGAGGGAGCCAGGACAGGGAGTAAAACTTTTTGTATTCTAGCAATTGATCAAAACTTCCTGTGCATATATCTATACACACGTGCACACAGTGATATAAACATCAGGATCTATTCTTACAGTTTTTTCAAACAGGAAAACATGGCAACTATTTAAAAGCTAAGCAACATGTTTGCTTGAGGAGCTGTTGATTTTTGTCCCTGTAGGAGAGTCCTCTGGGGAGATGACAGTGAAGTAGGTTTAAGATGGTGTAGGGAAAAAACAGCTTTCAGAACTGTAATTCCTCTTGTTCTTGTCTCCTTGTAATGCTCCTTCTCCTCCTCAAAGAGTTTGTACGAGTTGGTGCTGTGCCACTGAGTTTCCTAATGGGCAAACAGCTTGCATCAATATCTACTGCTGTAGAGCTGAAAGGCATTAAACATAGCAGTTGATTCTTGCCTTAAGATGAGAGAGCCATCCTTTGGAAGGAAGCAAAGTAAAGAGGAGAGCAGATACTGAAGGAAATGCTTCAGTGTCTGATATTTCCAGATTCTAAGTATACTCTTTGATACAGTCTAAACCAATCTAATGTGTAGCTACTGCCGAAAGAGTCAGACCTGCTCTGGTTAGGTGGTGCCACACCTCTTGTGCTGGCTGCTCTTCCCCCCCACCCCCCCCACTTTATCTTTTTTCCTTGATGTATCAATTTTAGTAGGATTAATTTTCTGCTAGTATGACTCCCTGATCAGGCTCGCGGTAGGCTCAGGTGAGTACTGGTGCCAGCGCAAGGGAAGCCGTGGAACCATACACAGGGGAGGGAGGAAGAGGCAGCTGCTGGTGGTGGTGGCATCTGCTTGGGCATGGTTTGCTAGCTTGCCTGAGCCAGCGAGCGTGCTTTTGTTGTAGCTCTGGGATGACCAGAGCGTAGGTTGTTGATGCAAGAAGTGTTTTTTTTGTTTGTTTTTTTTTCCCCCCCCTGCTTCCCGTAAGGTAATTCCAGTGTTTGTGTGTCTGTTATAAACTGGATCAGGGTGCTGATTGGCTCGAAACTAAATTTTGTCAGTTGGATCATCTTGCTTGAACTAGCCTAACATGCATCTGCACAGTTATTTGCTGATGCAAAGGGAGGATTGGGTTGGGGAAATTGGGTAGGGGAAGCAGAGACATCAGTTGCAGCACAAGCTGATTTACAGTAGTGGTAGAACTTCAGCCTAAGGCTAATGTCAGATTGTGTGTATTGCCTTTGTGCTTCCTAATTCTTACATTCGAAAGGACATATTGCTCTCTAGAAAGCTTATTTCATAAGCAGAAAATCAAATTTTGTTTCTTTATTTTTAGACTGTGTAATTATGGGATATTCTTTTTTTATATTGGGAATATTACAGTAAGACTTATTTGCGCAACTTGTGAAACATTATGGTCTTCAGTGTAATATTGAAGTCTTGGGATACATTCAAATCCAAATTGTATCCCTCTAAAGTGAAGTGATGCAAATCCAATACAACATTTTTGTTGGCTTAATATTAAAGGGTGGTCTTATGATATGGTTTGAATTACCGGCTGGTCCTCTTATTTCCTCCCTTCCTACCACTTAGATGACTACAAGCTTCAAGACAAGTGACTGAGTTAAGTTGACTTACTATGTTAAATGAGTCCTTTTGTTTGATCAGTGAGCTGAATTGCCTTAACCCGCAATCAGGCAAGCACCAGAATCCGGTCAGAGGCCAGGAACTGTGTGGTGGGGTAGGACAAAAAGGTGCATGGTGAGGCCTTTCTCTTAGCGATTGAAATCTGCTAATTTGGCTCAGGTATATAATGAAACCGTACTGGGTTGTATGGGAGTAACTTGTTAGATATTCATGCTGATTTGAAAAGTTGTGATACCCGTGCCTTCATATAGGTGCTCTGCCCCTGCCCCAAACTATGACCGCTTGTGTGCAGAAGATGTGACTCACCCCATGTGACTTTGTCCAGGGCATCAACCATTCAAGACCCATATGCTTTCTCACACACAGGTATAGAGTAACAGAGACAACAAATGCCGAATAAACTAATACAAATAAGTTATTTTCATGAATAGTATTTCCTTTTTCAGTTGCGCTACAGGTTGGAGATGAGGATTATCTGCTAACCTGTTGTTCTGCTTTTTACTGCTGAAATTTGCTTATAAACCCAAAGGATTAAATTGGTCTTGTCTCTTTATTAAATATTTAGTATATGTTCTTGAGAATCTCTTGTGTCATGGTGAAGAGTGAGATGTTATCTCATGAAGACATTGCTACAGAGAATGTTTTTGGTCTTTTTTAAAGAATCATGAGATTTATGTGGAAACTTAAGTTTTTTCTTAGCATTTTTAGGTTTCTATGAACTACTGCCTGAGAATTCTGTGGCTTTAATAAATTGCTATAAAATTAATGCAAAGGATGGCAGATTTTTTATTTTTATTTTTTTGTAGGCTTGGATGTGTTGTCTGTCGTAGAAATGTTTTGTGAATCGAATGCTACCCGTCAGGTTGAAGTTGAGAGCTTTTTGGAAGGATCGTTCAGATATATGTTGATAGGTGAGAAATTTAGTGCCGCTTCTCTGTGCTGAATGACAGATGTCCAAACAGCACAAGAAAAATTTAAATTATTTCAAAAATACAGGCTAATGGATATTGTAGGTAGTTGTCATAAGGAGGTTTTAGGAAAGAGACCAGATGCTTTGAATTTGAAACTACAGACTTGGATGAATTGTGTTATTTGGGGGAGGAGACGACCAAAGCAATCAAACCATAAATAACACTTCTGCAGTAATCCTTTTGTCCAGAATCTCTTTTTCAAAATGAATCCATAGAGATCAGCTGTTTTTCCTTTGGGACAAAAGACATCCGGCATTTGACAACATACAAAGCAGCATCCTGAGCTTCAAGCTATAATTTTCCGTTACTGTACAGCTGAGTTCTAGATGCTGGAACTGGCCATTAGCATAAGTAAGTGAACAGAAGGCGCAACTTGAAGCTTGCTGTTGTCTGTCTTATTTTCCTTCTGCTTTGGTATCAGTTTGGGAGGCTCAGAGTCTAGATGGACACAGAGCAATGGAATTGGAGTAACAGACTTGAGTACCTGGTAACTCAAGGACCTGGCTCCTGGACCTAGAAAACTGCCAGAAGCTCCAGCTAGTGCAGCAGAGCTTTTTAATGATAAAATAAACACAACTGTCTGGACTTGTAGATGCTCTCTAGGACTAATTGGGTAAGAAAATTCATTCATACAGTGCATGTTCTGGAACACTAACTTTGTGTAGCAAATTGAGATGTGAAAATGATACAGAACATAAATGTACATTGCCTTCAAGTAAATGACTTAATTTTCAAAGACTGTCTTTTTTGATAAATTGAAGAGGCCTAGCTGGAATGATAAAACTGCAGTGGGAGATGTTATTCTTGGGCAGTGAGAAATTTTAGAAAATGCGTTAATAAATATTAAAGCTAGAAAATATTAACTTTCCGCTCAACTTGTGGAACCAACTTGGCATTCATTCAGCAGTTTCTTCTAAAAGAACAAATGATTTGTGCTGTCCTAGATAATCTTGATTTTTGTGAGCATATGGAATTGCCTGTTGAAGTGCCTGAGTGTCTATTAGCCACCCCTGGAAACAGGTCAGGGACAGAAAGTTGCGCTTTTTTCTAGTTTACGCTCCCAACTGGGTGTAAGGTATGTCTGACTTCTGGAGTTCTGTTTTTTGGTCCCAGCAGGAGACAAAAGCTGTTTCTGATGGGACTTTTGCTGCCTTTTGCTCCTACCTGAAAAACAATGGAATATGGCCTTTTTTAGAACATTCTCTTAACATTTGTGCTGTCATACTCCCACTGCTGTTGCCTACTGCCAGCTTTTATTTTTTTTTCGATTGCAGGCTTTCCCCTTCCCTTTTTTGGAGTTTCTGTACACCATGCAAAACACGAGAGATGGTTTGTAACCATTCCTGCATTCTTGTCAGGAATATGGTCAACATTCTGATTCTTATTTTCGTTCCCACTTTTAATTCAACTAAAAAAACCTTCTTCTATTCTGCTACAATCATTCCACCGTGTGCAGGTGTGTGTTATCCTGTAAGTAGGATTTCCTATCGCTGACATCTGCTTGCAGAAAGTAGGTATGCAGACGTCCTTCACAAGGAGCATCAGTCAGCCGCGACACAACCCGATACAGTTTGAACATTGGTCTGTGTCTGCGCAGTGGGCAGGAGGCTCGCTGGTGGTGTTCCCGTTTTTGAATAAGTTGGTACAACGGGTTCAAAGTACAACTGTCTCTCTGTTTTTAACACTTTCGGTATGAAAGCACCTCATACTTTTTTTTTAAATATATTATTAAAGTGTAGTCTAAAAGCTGCCAGCAGTACAGTCCACGGGTCTCTGGTTTAGCTAGCTGTGGTAATATGCAGTGGCATCTGCCTGCTTTGAAAGACTTAGAAAGTTTGAGGGACACGAATTCATTTATGAGCTAATTAAAATAGCAATATTTTGCTGAGACCAGGCCTTTTTTAGCTATTTAGCTCTCTTAGATGCTTTGTGTCTGTACAAACATAGCTTTTTGATCTGATTTAAATTGGGGCTGCCATGCGGAAGAGTGGTCTTGGATCTCCCTCTTGCCAGTACGAGTCTTTTTTGCAGTTATATAGTGAAATGTAAGAGGGGAACTGATTCAGCTGAGCACAAATCAGATCAAAAAACAGTTTGAGCCAGGTCACTTCTGCTTGTGTCTTGACTGTGTTATGCTGATGACACTAGTGCTGGCACAGTGAGGGGCAAGGGGACAGGGCGTCATTGCCCCTTCAACAGCAGCTTGTCTTTATTTTGGCTGCGTACCCAAGTCGTTAGGCTCCCTGGCAGCATGCGCTGATCTAAATCCAGACTACTGCATTTCTGTCTCTCTCCTCCCCTCGGCAGTTCTGTCCTGTCTGCAGTGAAACTTGTATTTCTGCTGTTGTGCAGCAAGCCTGTCCAGGGGTTTGATGTGGGTGACCATGAACTCTCTTTCAAATCTGGGTTCATCCAGGCAATGTAATAGGGGAAAACATAGGTCACTGGCTTTTTTTTTTTTTTTTTTTTTTTTTTTTTTTTGCATGTTAGCTAGCTAAGGCTTGAGATTCTGCTTCAATATGAATTGTTATGCAAAAGCTTTATGGACCTAGCTCATTACATAGGTAGGTTGTCCAGTTTTATGTAGTCTTCAAATCTCTGCTGTAGTTCACAATTCAGTTTAGCAATAGCTTTTCTGGACCCATCTAGAAACCATGCAGAGTATCGTTTACCTTACTCTGCTTCTCAGAAATAGTCATGGATGCACTGAGGTTGCATGTGTGGATACGTATCTGCTTCAAACCTATAGAGCATCTTGGGGAAACAGTTTTGTAGCAACCTAAAACTGTCTGTTCATCTTGCTGGAACTGAACTCTGTATCCTGGAAAGAAGATCATAACTTTGCCAATGTCTCCCTTTTTCTGGTCCTTCAAAGGCTCATGTTCAAGGAGGAGTGTGTGGGGGGGGGAAGGGCGAATGAAAAGGAGTCTAACACTTAGGCCCAAGCTTTACACTCAGTTCTCTCCCTCCCTCCCCCTGACAGATAACTGGTAAGGGTTTAAATTATTAATAAATTTGAGTTTGCGAAAGGTGACTGTGTTCTTTTGGAGCAAGTGACAAATAAGTAAAGTCTAAATGCCATTAGTAAGATTTTTGTGATGCAGATTTATGAAAAATGTTGAATTTATTGACAGCTCTGGATGCAGTAGGGGTTGGAGAGCAACTTTAACCGAAACATTAAAAAAAAAAAATCTTTTCACAGGCATATTTGAATGCTTTGATTATAAAACTTTTAATATATAGTGTATGATGATGAACTATATCTTGTAAAGATCCTGTAATTATGAAATGCCTCTTGCAGGAAGTAATTGTCCTTTCAAAGATCAGGAGCGCAGTAGTGGGTGTCAGAGTGCTGAGCTGCACCGTATTGCGGAGTTCAGCTCTCTTCAGTGTTTCCCTGAGCATCTTTTTGGCAAGTCTCTAATGAATAAGCTAAATTATGGAAGTGTTAAGGCTTGCATGTAAAGAAGTAAAGAATGCAGCTGCAGAGGAAAGCCCTTGTTTGCTGGGGAGGTTCTTGCTGTATCCAAGTATCTGGTCATTAGCGTTTTGTTCTAGAAGCTGTTTTCCTTCTTGCTTAAAACTTAAACAAGTATTTGTGAAAAGTATCTGTTAAAAGTAACAAGTATCTGTTAAAATTCTGTATCTGAAGTATCTGGGAGAGGTGTGTTCAGAACATAAGATGCTGGGCCAGCTTTGTCCAAAAATATGGTTAAAAATATTACTGTAGGTTATTATTACATTTAATCAAAATTTGGGTTTCATTGTATGATATGGCAGAACTTTCATAAATGTCTAAGCTGTTTTTTGTTTAGGGGAGAAAAAGGAAAAACAAAAACAATTAAGGCATCTTACTAAAAATAGTTTCAGAGAGCCCTTAGAACTGGTAAGCTGAAAAACGAAATTTTCTAAATATCCTTTTAAAGGAAACTGCCCTCTAAACTGGAGAACAATAGGAACAAAACTATAACCATATCCATTTTTCTTTCTCTTTTGCAGACCGTGAGGACCAATCAATTCTCTGCACGTAAGTAAACAAAACACTTTTTTTCAGTTGGGCATTTTTGGAAGTTTGTGTGAAAGGGTAAGGTCTCGGGTTACTGAGGTCTCCGATACAGCTATAGCAGTCAGTTCTCAATATTCAAGCTTTGGTAGCTGCCTGTCAAAGAGTGTGAAATGCTATTTAATGTGGAGAGATGTTGATCCCTTTAATAGTGTAATTCACCTTATTGAAGGTTTTAGAGGGTATGTGCCACTTAAGAAATGTAGTTTAAAAAATGTCAATCAAAAGATCTGAATTAGAAAGGAAGTCTTTAAAACATGTGAATTTGTCTGAAATGCTCTATTGTAACTACTCAATGTGTAGTGCCTGAGGAGGACACAAATCAAAAGCTACAGCCTAGAAACCCTGCTGAGCAGCAGCATAACTTTGGATCTGCTTCAAACAGGAAAACTCTGAACAAGCTGACACTAAGATTTCTTTTGCACCTACAGTTTTGCTTTGTGTGTGCCTGAATTTGCCCCATCCAGGAGCAGACCGACATCTAGCTCTAGCTTAGACTTCACTGGGATGCAGAAATGAAGTCATGTGGTGGTATAGTCAGAGGAGTAAAAATGCACATTGAGGCTTACGACCCCACTGAGTTAATGTCCTTGGGATTCTGTTAAAAGGGATGATCCAGTTTCTTTCCGTCTCCCACATAGGGTATATGTTTCTGCTGATTCTCTTGTGCCGGCACTGGGGCTTGTCTGCCATCATGGTGAGCCAGTTCGGGGAGTTAAGATGGCAGAAAACCAACTTTGCCAAAAACCAAATTGCTTTTCATCAGTTTAGTTCTCTGGATTGGCTCTCTGTCTGTTCAAATGCATACTGGTGCAAAGGATGAGGTGTGACTATGAGGAAGGGGAGCAGGAGGGGAAATACCAGTCTTAGTAGCAGGCTGGTGATTAGACTAGTTCGCCTGTGTTGTGAAACCATGCCTTGTTTCAATTCTGAAACTGCTTGCCGTTAGCAGTCTTGGATGTAGTTTGTGTTCAATTATCTGAGCAAGAGAAGGGAAGAAGTGGTAGCTTGAATGTTTTTTGACTTGATTGTGATCAGCTGACCATACTGTATGCCAGTGCATACCAACTGCATTGAGACCATAATTTGTGAGGATGCCTGCTTCCTGAAATAGCTTGATGGTTAGATTAATTGCTGGGAAGAGACCGGGGTTTAATTTCCTCCTTGACATGAAGGGATTCAAATCTTCATTTCCAACTTCCTACAAGAGTGGCTTAACTTTTAGACTGTAGACTAGACTGAAGAAGGATCCTTTCTAGCTATCCTTTTTTGAACTATGGAAACCAGGAATACTAGGTTCACAGGGCCAGAGAACACTAAAGCAGGAAGCAAATACAATTTTGTAGCTAAGAAAAAAGTTTCCCCCAGGTAATACAGGCTCATTGAGGGCTCTGGTGCCTGTTCTTAGTCATCACATGAAAACAGAAGTCCTGCTATTTAATGTGCAATGTACAAAACAGACCTCAAAGCAGGATAGGATACCAGAACAAAGTGAAATGCTTTGTTCTTCATGTGTTTGTGGATGCTTCTATGGTATGCACCAGCCTCAGGTGAATTTTTTTTTTTTAAGTAGCTTTGTCTTGTGCCCATACATGTACCTTGCATTCCTTTGCATGGTCAGCAGAGACCACAAAGGCTGGAATGGCAGTGCTACAGCATTTAGTGAGTGTCTGATCTGTTCATTCTTAAATTGGAAAACCTTTAAGCACTTTTCTCCTCAACTCTTTTACTACTTCAGCTGTAAAATCACAATAAGCTTTTGATCCATCTGGACCAAATACACAATTGAACTCTGATTTATATCTAGTACAGTACATACTTCAACATGAAATGTGTGGAACTTGTGATAGTCTGGGTGAGGGGTTGTTTTCTTTTTTGTTTTTTGTTTCTTTTCTTTTGAAGATAATGATACTGTCAGTAGCATAGTTCCGTGCCTTAGCTGGATAGTTAGTAAGTTGCTTGGTGCGCATCCTTCTGCAGAAACAAGCTTGCTTCCAGATTGGTGGTGGTGGGGTGGGGAGTGGATGCAGTTTCTTAAGCTCAGACCTGAGGAGAACGCAACTATATCCAGTACTGAAGTCTGGAAATTCTGGGGACTGCTCTGGATGCAGTCACAAGTTAAGATCCTCAGAACCATCTCTTCTGTTGGACATGTAAAAAGTTTGGTGACAAAATCTGTCGTTCCCTCTGAAGTTTCAAAACCTAGTACTAAGAAGCAGTGAGCGGTACATCTCAGAAGGACTTCAACACTGGCGTCATATCACAAAACTAAGTATTGGAACCATTAATACCATGACACTGGACAAGTTTTGCTATGTGTAATTCAGTGTCTTGCTTGTACCGATGTTAAAGGCTGCACCTAGCAGAATATGACAGAGTCTTAATGAAGCTTAGATTCTGAGCAACAATTTCCCAGGTTCTATTGATTGTTTGCTACTTTAACTTGCATTAAGTACCTACACAGCAGCATAAAGAAAATCAAAATTAAGAAAGGGCAATGGCACTTAAGATGGCTTACAAGTAAGTACGAATCTCTCCAGTATATTGTGGGCAGATCTGTGTGCTCAGATCTGTGTGCTCAGCCTTATGTATAGGGCTTTGTATCTCCAAACTAGAACTGTGGGTCAAAGAACATCCAGTCAAGTTCTTATCTTTTGAGATACTTGATGTGCTAGATGCTAGACTCCAAGGTGGTTCTGTGCTCTTGAAGTTGAATGCCACAACTCCATCACAGCCCAGTAGACCTTGCAAATGGCATCTAACCACCAGTGCCATTTTGATGCTGCCTACAAAAAGAGACAGTGGGGGTTACTAGACTTTTGTTCAGAATATTACTTTTCTTTTGAAATACATTTGTCTTATGCTGCTTTCTAGATCAATGTCCAATTTGGGAAGAAGTACCAGCAGGACTAAGCTTATGTTTCCCTTCACATATCTTTTGAAGAAATGGATTATAAAGACAGTTGCCCACTGCAGTACTATCCCTAAGGTTGTTTTCCCCATGCGCTTTATAGGAGAGCTGTATTCTTTTGTCAGATTTGCATTATAATCTCATTACTTGACTGGTCAGCTGGGATGTTAAATGACTTTCATGAACTTGCTTGTGTAGCAGACCAGAAGGAAGTCTAATACATTTTGCTCAAGGGTGGGTCAGTGTCTAGGACTCCTCTCTGACCACAGAAGCAGAAATGCAACAAAAGGCCAGCTGTATGTGTTTTTTCCTTCCATGCCACTGGTTTTACAGGTCTTAGAATAAGGCAGGAGTAAATAAGGTTGAAGGAATGTGTCTTAATTGTGCTGGAGGTGGTTTCAGGAACTGCTTTGGCAATTCAGACTTGAGACATCTGTTTCTCCTCCCAGAACAGAATCTGGATCACCCGATTAAGCCCAATTTAAAGACTTTCAGCTCTGGATGGTGCTCTATTAAAGAACACTTTCTTTGGTCTGAGTGATTCTAGCCAGGCAAAAGGAAAATGTCCCTTGACATGTGCTCTCAGATGAGTGGACAACTGTGGTGTGCCTGTCATTCTCTTCTCTCCCATTGCCTTGATTGTCTTTATATATGTCCTGGAGATGGGTCTCTCCCATAGCCAGGTGGACCTTCACCAAGCTAGCATCTTTGTCTATCTCTCCCTAGCTCTTCTTGATCAAGTTTCCTGGGTTTTCACCTTCAACAGCCTTTACAGTAGGGGGCCACATGAGCTCTCAAGTAATGGTATTTGAACAATGTATTATCAGGTGTGACTTGAACCTGTGAACTGCAGCCTCCTTTTCTTCACAATAACTGGGAGTGCTGCTTTCACTGACATTCTTTGCTGTAAGACTAGTGGTATTTCGAGCCTTTAGGTTTGGTTTCAGCTCTTCAAAGAGTGTCTCTGCGCTCTTTCCAAATTCCTTCTTTGATTAAGTTTTAACTTAATCAAGGAACTAACCACCTGATATTCTTACCCTAGGCATGAAAGTGTGCAACTTGAATCTAGACTTGAGACTGTTCCATTGTCTTCACTGGTCCAGAACTTTAGGAAATCCCAATCTTTATTTCCACTCTAATGACTCCCAAATATCTTCATGCAGTCGCTGTTCAAATAAATAGCTAGCTGTGTTCAGGTCTGTCATGAAATTGCAAAGGTAATGTTTAGGGTATTTTCTAACATAGTTCAAACCACTTTGTAGCTTCATTAAAGTGTCTTATCATAGCTATCTATGTAGACACTTGGAGGTCTGTTCATACTTTGCTTCAGGAATAACAGTGAGAATTCTGCGGGGGAATAACCTGTATTTCATTGAAATATCAATATGGCAGATACAGGCATTCAACTAAATGCTCTGTGGAAAAAGCTATACTATCAGATGGTTCTTCAAGTGTGCTTTCATCATATCATGTTGTTTTGAAGATGGTGGGATTACTTGAAGGTTTCCTGTCCGAACTGAATCACCAGCTGAGAATCTGTGAGGAGTTTGGGGTCTGACATCCCCCAAAGAGTAGGCGTCTTGTGTAAACTCATGAGTTTGAATTAGTAGTTTTTTCTCAAACTCAAGCTTAACACCAGAAGGGAAGAAAGCCCTGCTGCTTTCTCTGGATGCTTCTTACCATCTCAGCAGAGCATCATGTCCTTCACCTAATGTAAAAGTTGATTCTTCAGGAGGGTATTGCTCAAATGGCCAACTGATTGTGGCTGTCATTCATTTCTGTAATGCAGACTTGATGACTTGATGTCATCAATGCTCTTGGTGTAGAAATGAGAGATCTCAGAACAAAAAAAACCACCCTTCTGTTGCTTCCCCTCTTCTTTCCCCCATGTCCAGTCTCCATCATTTAAGGAACTAAACAGACAATTTTATCCGTTGAAAGCAGCATTTCAGAAGAGGCTCGTGTTCAGGGCTTTATTCTGAGTCAATGGCATATAATCTTATGAATATTTATGCACTGACTTCCTTATTTTTATTCCGGTCTGTTTATTATTTGTTTCATTGATTCCCTGGCCTCAAACACTTCTGTTCTTAATAAATTGGCTAGTACTTGAACCCTAGGAACAAAGTTGGTAGGAGCAACTTTGAGTTTTGATAAAAATTATTGTTTTTCTCAGAGTGGACTAAAAGCCGGTTTCCCATGTCCAAAAGGACTGTTATTTTCTGTGATTTAATCCTGGCTTGCTCAGGAAGTGATGGTTTCTTGTTTTTTTTTTTCCTTTGGCCTTTGACTAATTAAATAACTCAAATATATGCACAGGCTCATACTTGCCAAGCACAATTCCTGAACCCACTGGCCAGTTTATCAAACCCTGGTGAAGGCCACAGATCTGAGACACTATGTTACAATAGGTTTAATAAAAAATAATTATCTGCACTGAAAAGTGACACCTTGGTAATGCTACCACTGAGGGGAATAGGGTGCAGTGTAAGTTCATGCCTTTCTGGGCGAACGAGACTCCGCATAGGTGACAGACCTGTCATAAAGCATACCTGCCAATTGAAAATCACAGTACATTAGTCACTAGGAAACTAGACTACTTATTTTTTTTTATTCCAGTGGTCATGAAATAATTGAGCTACTCTCCTCTTTTGTGGCACAATAACTCTTTGGAGATCCTTTAGTTACTAATCTATCTTTGTTTCCTCTACTTCTCTGTTCTGAAAAGCTTTAGAGGGTTTTAGGGAGCACTTGTTGCTTGATTAATGATGAGATGGAATGAGCTGAATGACCAATAATTGTAGTCACTACTACTTTGCTTTCCAGTTGTATGGTTTATTCTTGGCATGGTAACCACTAACAAAGGGTTAGTAAAGGTGCTACAGCTCTCTTGCTTTGTAGTTTGTTTAAATTTAAGAACTTAATGAACTAAACTTGTTTGGCAAGCTACACTTAACTGATTTTCCTCTAATCATGCCCCCTTGGTTGGAGTGCAAAAATAAATTATTTAGGATTTTCTGACTGTAAATTCCTAGTTTGTTAAACAGCAAGAAAAATACATGTAGTTCCAGCAACTGCATTGTTCTTACTAACTTTGAAAGTACGCTTTAAGTCTATATAGACCCAGCATCCATAAGAAATCAATTACAGAAAAGTGGTGCTAATTTTACAATGTGCATACACTGAACTGAAAAAAAACTTATATGAAGTAAGGCATAAAAACTTAATGAAGTTCTGCAGACTTTTTTCTTTTGAGTAGCTGCAGCTGCTGGAGCTAGTATGGTAAGTTTTCTTGTTTTCCTTCGATTATTACTGCATATTAATGTTAAATAGAGTGTGCCAGGCTGCTCTAGGCAGATGACCAAGATGAAGAAACTTCTGTTACGGTATACTAGGAATCGGAGAAATATTCTAATCTCTATAAGACTTGTTATCTTTAGCTGCAAGGCATCTTTGGAAATTCAAATATGAAAATGTGCTGTACTGCACTTTTTTTAAGGTAATGTTCTAAATTTGAGAATCTTACCACAAGCCTATGGTATTCTCAAAACTGAGACTCTGCTTGATAAACAGTCGTTTAGCAGATGCTTGCAGCCATACAAGGATATCTAATCTGAATTGGCTTCAGTAGGAGTGGTGGGTTGTGGAGGGAATAGAGGCTGCTTATGAAAGGACAACAGCAGCAAATACCAAGCATTTTTGTATACAACCTCTGGCTAGAGTCCAGCTTCTAACATTCCCTAGACAACTGGTGCGAGAAGATGTGAAGCATCTAAAGTGAAATAAAGGAGCTATAAGCAGCCTTGTAAATAGTAAATCCAATTAATGTTTTTTTTTTTGTGCTAGTCCAAACTATCAGTTATAGTTCTTTGCAGAAAATTAGGCAAGTAATTAAGACATCCTTTTAATTACAGGTCTTGAGTCTAAATATCTGTTGTTTGTTTATAATTGGCAGAAGATCTACCCAGTTGCGTCTGAGAATAACTCCGTTCTGTTCTTCGCAACCAGTCTTGTGAGAAGGACAAGAGACTATTGTTGGGATTGTTACTTGTGCGGTTACTTTCTCCTACAAACAATTTAAGCGCATACTTTCACGTTTTGCTTCCTGATGTGAGGGACCCCTTTGTATGAAACAAGGCATTTCTGGCCACAGGGCTTCGGAGTGGTAGGCCGGGATTCCTGTGTCTTGTGAAATCGGTCACTGAGGAGAATTTGCAAAGGGCAGGTGCCAAGGTGCTGTTGCCGCTCTTCCTTCTGCAGTGTGTTTAGCTGCTAGAAGGACTCTCTGCTTCCAGATAAACTTCTCATCCCAGGGGTTGTTGCTGATCAGGAATGACGAAAATAAGTTGACTGAAACCCCTAAGGCAGGAGGAAGGTTCACATGTCTGATCCAGACTTCCAGCATGGGAAATGTTGACTTGTACGGTTAGTTTATCAGTATTTTAAATCGCTGAAAGACGATCTTCAAACAGTTAGCCTTGTCCATCCCATTGCAGAACCAGAATGACCACCCTAATTTCAGATGCTTACGTTCACAGATAACTGTGTGCTTGTAGCAGTGATTCTGTGCATGGGTAGCAAGATGAGGAGAAAAAAAGAAAAAACTTTATTTGAATTTAAAAGTTTTTTTGTAGACCTGTGGTTTTTATACATCTCTGCCTTATATGGGTCACAGCACTACATTTTGTAGGTCCTGTATATGTCCCTGATCTGCTAATGAAATTAATGGTTAGCTGGGGTAGCTAGCGGGGCACAAGTTGCTTACTGAAGTCCCACTCCAAGGATTTGAAACTAATGTGACTTTTCTGAATGTCAGAAATCCATTTGCGGCTTCAGAAAGATGTTGTGTTCTTGCCTTTTTCTGCTGTGCTGGCAGTGCCATAAATGTCGCAAGAAGATGCATAGATGCTTCCAAACTACTTGTCAATAAGACAAACAGCTGGTTTGCTCCTGTTTTCCACTAAAACAGTGCCATCTTAGAACATGTTTTTCGCAGACAGGAGTTGGACCTGGTATGCCATTATGTGGGAAGAGCATGCTGCTCTACTGGAAGCCAGAAGACCTGGCTTCTGTTCCTCATTGCTGTTTGCTCTGTGACCTGCAAGTCGCCTCCCACTATGTTGCTTTTGCCTGTTTCCTAGATTGTAATCTGCTGAGCAAAGGAAATAACCTAAATCTTACATAGAAGTAAAAGGTAAAGTAGCTTGGAGGGGAAAAAAAAATTGCAACTGGTTGAGAAGTCAGTCACTAATTTTTTGCTAACCAAATTGTTGCTGAGATAAATTTGCCTGAAGAGTACTTTCTTTTATTGAAAATGACACCATAGCTTTACATCCAGGGAGTTTAAAACCAAGTAAAAACTTCAAAGTGCTGCTTTGCTAGCTAAGGATTTCCTATTTTAAATGTGCTTACAGAAGGTACTTAAAATTAAGCCAAAGCAGCAACTTTCCTGCTCTGGGGAAAAGCACTTTAATTCTAGATATTGCATAAATTTACAAGTAGTTCTGTGACTTTCTTTGAACCGTCTTTGTAACGGTTTGCAAGAGACAGATCCTTCAATTGATAAAGTAACTTTCTTGCATCCAGTTTAAGGCTATTTCTAAAGATCCTTTGCCTACTTGGAAGATTCGCCCTGATGTGCTGTTTGCAGAGCCCATAGCTGGTGTTGCTATAGGATTTGAATTCAGTCTCCTGGAGTTTTGTTTCTGCTAGTAGTGGAAATGAGACTGAAATAGAAGAGGTGAAGTTGTGACCCTACTGAAGTCATTAGCAAAGCTGCCACTGACTGAAGTAAGGCTGGGTCCCAGCCAAGGGTTTTAGTTGTTTAATTTATGGTAACACATTAATTGAGCTGTATTAAAGCATTTTTTTTTTTAAAAAAAGTTAATCTTTAGCTTTGTGATACCGCTTCCATTTCATAAATATTGTACATAGTGTTACTGAAAGTTTACCTTTTTTGGGCAGTTTGATAGTGGTAGAAGATTAATTTATTTTTATAGTTCATGTGTTTGCTCCCCTGGAAAAGAGCTCAAGTATGCAGAGGTCCTTGTTTCTATAAATGAAAAGGACTTTATCCTAAATCTTCTAATTCTTTTAGAGTATATGGCAGCAGAGCTATCTAACACTGTATCCTGCAGGAAATATTTGGCATACTTGTAAGCTCCAGGGAGAGGAGAACTAGGATGATAACATGCATTAGTATTGCTTTTTGAATGAGAACTTACATAAAGACTTTCTCTTTAAAAAAAAAAAAAAATCACTATCGGATTTAAGGGATTTTCTACCAAAAGGAATGTATTGCAAGCTTTTGACCTTCCTGTGCTTTATGAAGCTTTACTGGTGCGTGTTCCAGAAAAGCCTGTTGATTAGTGGACTCTTCTGAAACTGTGCTTTCATTTGGAAAGTTAACATCTGGACTGTATTTGTAGTATTTTCTTTTTGCCAGAAGAGTAGCTTTTCATCATTTAAAATTTAACAAAACCTTGTTTCTGTAATTTGACCGAAAAGATTATTTACTTTGTTTTAAAGGTACAACTAATGATGTCCACCCAAGCTCTAAAGACAATAAGAACAAATTGCACTGTCTTGTAACTGTTTTGGTGGGGGTTTTTTTTGTTTTGTTTTTTGTTCTCTTCCCTCTTACCTTCTGGAATAATTTTAGAATTAGGCAGGCTTTAAAATACATTTAGAAACAGGCGAACCTGCTAGAAAAAACAACAAACTGGGAAGCAGGAATTGGTATCTGAGATCTATTCTCTGCTTAACAATCTTCACACTTGTTTACTATAGTTTCATGAGTGGTGACTCTGTACCAGGTAGAGAAATGTGACTTTTCATTAAGAGTTAAAAAGTGCGCACTCCACTTGTAGCGGTTCCAAAGTACACACAATTTCTGTGTTGTGTATTGATGATACCTCTGATCTTTGCAAAAAACAAACCCAGTTATCCATTTGCTAATTCTCAAAGTAATCTTCTTTGCAACCAGCTCTTTAGGTAATATCTTTCCAAGTTGGTGGGTTTTTTTGTTTGTTTTTTGTGTGTGCAGCAAACTGTGCTGGTGTAGTCGAGTTTCAAGGCACCTAGCTTCTTTATTATCCTAAAACTTTTAGGAGATGATTAGTGATGATTAGATGATTTAGTGACTTCTAATCTCTTTCATACTATGTATTTTCAAATGATGATTGTTTTATGAGAAAAACAGAATTAAAATAGTTCTGGACAGGATGATGCAGTTGTTGCTTCTGAGCAGCACACTTCATCGATACCATCAGGGGCCTTGATTGATTCTCTAATATTGCAGACCACAATTTGGTAACTGAGGCCATGGCAAGTATCCCATAGCTTGTCTGCAGAACCATTTGGTTTAGTGTTCTCAATTAAAACTCTTCTCCCACGAAGCCTAGGGGCTAAGAGTGTTCTGTCAGGCCAAACAGATCAGCCTTTTCATCTGAAGTGTGTAACCAGCTTTTGTAGGCTCTTGTTAATCTTCCGTAATGAATTTGCTAAGCTACTATGAATGTGCTTTTTCAGTCCACATCATTTCTTGTTTGTGTGTGTAGATACATGCACGTGTATGCACACACTCCCATCTCTTAGCAAAAGCTCATCTCTGCTAGTGCAGTTGTCCTGTATGATTTCCATTGTTTTAGAGGGTTGGAAGGTAAGAAAAAAACAGATTTTTTTCTTAAAAATTCCATTCTCCCTGAAAATCTGGGATAACATCCTTCCTATATATGCAAAGCTAACACTTCAGCTGCTCTACTGTCCCCTTTTTGCAAATGTTAAGTGTAACATGAGGATAGGGGTGTTTCTAAGCTACCTATCTGATCAGGAAGTGTGGGTTTGGAGGTACTAAATACCTAAGCAAATGCAGGGTAGGTATAAAACTGGGATATACAGTGTAGTAGAGGAAGATATTTATGAAGACTCCAAGAGAGTACAGGACTGACAAGTATATATTCTAGGTGCTTGCAAATTTTTCTAGTTAAGATATTTATAATGGAAATGTTAATTTACTGAGGAGAACTTGAGCATAAAGTAGTTGATAGTTTCCAAACCTTAACTTCTGAGCAACTGTTGAATGATGGAAGTATTCTCACCCTTTCCCTGCAACTCGAGGTAATAAAATCCTTTCTCGTTTCATGCACCTCATAAGTGCTAGTGGCAGTCCCTGTCTCACTTGAAGTGGAATCTTTTTGCAGCAGTTACTGCTGTTAAATTATGGATAAGTTGAACTTGGTAATCTCTCTGAAATGTGGAATTATCCTAACATTTGATCTAGATTAAAACTGTAGCATCATTTCTGACTGATGTGATGTGAACTTGGTCTGACTTCTTGCCTGTACTATCCTTAGTAAGGAACTCACTTATCCTGAGTAAGTGCTTAGAGTCTCGTAGGTAAATCTTGCAATAGATTTCATTTTTAAGACACAGATAGATGTAAAGCAGAATGCAAGTTATGCATGCACTGTCTTTATTGATCTGTGTACTGTACTGCTTTGCAGCAATAAACATGATTTTCTTAAAATGAATGGAAGTAGCCCTGTGGTCATATATATTTGAATCTAGCTAAGAATCTGAGATGAGCAGCATAAAGGATCTGTATATTTAAAATGTGTTTTACTGTGCTTTCAAACTGACTTCTAAATATATGGGATGTTTCGATCAACTTGGTAGTTCTCATAACTGGGTCCTGGAATATGAAATCTGTTAAAATAGTACTACATGTATATCTGCACTCTGAAAAATCTGTCCCTGGCCTTGATCAGGACAAAGAGACAGAGTCCATTTCTCGTTACTTGAAGTAGCGCAAGAATTCAGGCATACAGTCAAAAGCTTTTAATCCACCTAATGTTACATATTGTATCAAGAGTTAAAAGCTAAGGAGATCATCTGGATGAGGAAAATATTTTAAACAAATACCTTTTAGTTCTGTGCAACACTGCTTTTGGTTTCAGATGGTTAGTGGAGTTCTGTTTGTTTAGTCTAAGCTATAAATGGAGTGAAATGAGGTAGTTGTAAAGAAATGACTGATATGTTGTTGAAAACTAAATTTGAGGAAAATGTCTGAAATGTTTTGCAGAGGTGAATCTGGTGCTGGGAAGACAGAAAACACTAAGAAGGTTATCCAGTACCTTGCTCATGTTGCTTCCTCCCATAAGGGAAGAAAGGACCATAATATTCCTGTAAGTTGGGCTTTTTTCTTTTATTTATTTTTTTTTGAAAAATACTATCTTTGCTAAAAAGTTGTTGCTTTTAAACTTTCTATTAAAAATCAGCCGTAATGTTATTCCTGTAATTTGACTCAACTATTATTGTCTCTTCTGTAGTGGCTGAAATGAGTAATTGCATCAAATGTTCCAGATAATGTGAGCTGTTTAACTTCCTCTGTAAAATCAAAAATTTTATGCAAAACCTGGAACTAGAAACAGTATCAAAACTTTCTGAAGCTGTAAACCTCAGTCTAGTCTTTCTAAGTATATATGCTGCGGTCTGTGTGCTGCAGGTTGTCCGTGTGCATTAGTTACAGGTGTTATAAGGAAGTTCTTGAGGTGGAGGGTGTGTAGCCATCCCCCATGGAGGTATTAGATGTATCTTCATGGCATTGTATCGTTGTTAGGAAAATATGTGGCTTTGGAGAGTGCTATTTAGAGAGTCATAACCAATTAAACTTGGTTTTCTGTAGTTTTTGATTTATGAATATTCTTGGCTGTACCACTGTGCAGTCTTGAACGCAGCGTTTTTTTTTGATTCCTACGTGTGTTAAATTGTCTATGGTTTATTGAGGGGAGTATTCAGTGTGGGTACATACCAAATACTCTTAAATATACTATTGATATTTGAAATACTTTGGGCTGAAAGACTTCTGGAAGTCTCTAGTTCAGCCTCTCTTCAAAACAAGGCTCTCTTCAAAGTTAGATTAAGTTGCTGAAGACCTTGTCCAGCGGAGCTTTAAAAATTTTTAAGGATGGAGATTCTGCTGTCTCTCTAGGAACCTGTTTCATGTGTAACCACTTGAAGCCCTATTCTTGGTTGTTTCAAAAATACTGACTATTTCTTTGGCCTTTCCCATGCTGTGTTTCCACGAGCACTGTATGCCAGCACAGTTGATCAAAGAAACATCCTTTTTTTTTTTTTTTTTTTTTTTTTTTTTTTTTTTTTTTTTTTTTTTTTTTTTTTTTTTAGCTTTTTCAGCATAACGATTCCTGTGGCCACTCGCTGGGCTTGGAAACTGATTAAAACTAGTCATTTAAAAAAGTCAGTCTAGCTTTTCCTTGAGCAAGCTTCCTCTGTTCTGTTTATCATGTGGCTGCATGACTGACATGAGAGGAAGAGACGACAGAAGAAGGGGACAGTGGGGGTGGAAAAGTTGGTGAGGATGAGTTGGATGATTAAAAAGGATGAGTTGTCCTTTCTAATGCAGAGTTGACTTACTCCATTTAAATCATTGATGGAACTACAGTTTCGTTCTCTTCTTATCAGTGTAACCAAATGGATGGTGGTGGTAATCTCAAAAGAGTTTTGAAGATGACTGTAGCAAGCTGCTTCATGAACTATTATTGTCTGTCATGACAGATTGTGGAGAAGAGTCTTTATTCTTTGCAAAACATGGCTCACCTTCAGTAAAGATTGGGATGGTGACCTGAATGAAAGTTAGTTACTTTGATCATGTTCTTCATTCACTGCACTGCCATAATAAGCACTGGATTAAGTGAATATTTATGAAAATGCAGGATATTTGTGTAAGCAAAGTTGTTTTGAAAATAAAATGAGTCTCACTCAAAAGTTAAGCATCAGAATTGGTTATATGTGCAATCCTAATTCATTCCTGTGTCCATATGCATTTAAAAAAAAACTAAAACAAAAAAACCCCTGTCTCCATAATGGCTTCTGTAGGGTCTTTGCCTTATCCTGTGCCTAGAGAAGATGCTAAATAGTGCTAGTCATGATTTTTTTTTCATCCGTCCTGTTATAAGTGATAATCAGTCGCATACGTATTACTGAAAGTTTTCTGAATGCAGCATGGATTTTTGTTTTACGGAATAGTTTTACACTGATGAATAAGTAATAAAATTTTCACAGTGCTGTTCCCTAGTCTAGGGTAAACTATGCCTGCTATGCCAGATAGATAAAGATAGCAGTAAAACTATTACAGAAACCTGGTTTGACACCTCAGGCCGTCCCCAAAGTAGTAGTGATATTCTGCCATGTAAGGCAGTCAGCTGCAGCTCTTCTGTATGAACGAACGCTCACCAAGCATGTTCCTCAGAAGTACTGATTGTGAAACCCTTGGCTGGTGTGAGGAGCATCACGTAGGAAAGGAACTCCATGCATCCCTTGGAGAACGCGGTTGTCATGTTCAGCATTCAGCTACTTTATCTGTGAGACTCTTCTTTCTGGACAGTCCTCTCTGTTTTTATTCATACTGGTTAGTGACTGCATTCCTACAGATGAATCCCGAGAAATCCTTGGCATGTGACACTTCCACAGGGGTCCTGCGGGAAATGGAGTTAATCACTGTATGTGGCTACAATGTGTTGAATTACAGTTGAACAACCAGCATTTCTACTACTTCTACTAGCATTTCTTAATTTTAGAGTGTTTAAATCTCTAGACACACTGTCTTATTTTCTACATAATCTGAAAGAATGTTAAAGGTATTGTCTTGGAAACCGCACTAGAAAGTGTCAGTAGGTGATGATGGTTTAAAAAAATATATATATAGACAAGAAAAGAGAATCATTATTAATTACAGGACTTGTCAGAGCTAAGCAGGACTAATGTAGTCTCTTAAACTAGGAATAGAGGCTAGGCTTTCTAAAGCCACATAAGAGAGGGGAGGGAGATGTACCCACACCTAGTTATAAGCCTAGGCTGATCTGAAGATCTAAGGTGGGGGTGAAAGTGAGACTGAATCCTTGCCTGTGGCATGCTTAGTTGATCTTCAGGACTGGCGTGTGTACATCTTTGGAAACTTTAGCTTCACATCCAACAAATTTGAGCTCTAAAAAAAAAAAAAACCCAAAACTTTTGAGGGGAGGGTGCAGTTGTAACAAAATTTGCAAGTAAATTGGAACATTCTGCCTACACAATTGTCTTGGCCTGTTGTTAACCGTGGCATGTGTGGACCACCCTTACAAGATCATCGACCTGCTTCGCCTTGGGGATCTCCAACCAGAAGTGACCCACACTGCTGCCTGTTGTTCATGTTAACTATCTCATGCTCCTAGGCTGCACATAGCACCGCCTTCGCTATCAGTTACTCTTATATTGGCTCAGGAAGTATGGAGAACAAAAATGGATATTTAGAATAACAAGACAGCAAGAGAACAAGGGCAGGTAACTGTTAAGTGTGGGGAGGAGGCTAATGTGGCTGGAGAGGGTTTGGGGCAAATTAAGCAGAAGATGAGGAGAATTCTTCCAGCCTGTTTAGCTTTGTGCCTAATCAGTCTCCTATGTACTGAGTGATGTGGGAATGAGAGAAAAGAATGAAATCATTATGTATCATAATGTATATGTTACAGAGCTGCTTTAATATGGTTAAGTAGCGAGCCTGAATTCTGACTCTGGTTCTGTTTTATTTTACAAATTTAGTGTTTTCAGATGGGGAGAGAGGTCGATGCAAAATAAAAAATAATAATAATAACCCCCCCCCCCCACATACATATCTCTTTTTCAAAGAAAAGTGCCACTTGTCATTCCTTGCCCAAGGACTGCCATTAATTGCATGTTTTGCAGGCTAAATGAAGTTGGGGGATTATCTTAACTGCAGTGCTAGATTGGATATACCTGGATGCTATTCATGGTCAAACATATGAAATCAGAAGATATTTACAGCCATGGTAGTATATAAAATAGTTAAGTTTGTAAATAACTGCATTCATCCACCACTGCTTGCTCCATGTCCAGTCATCTGGTACTGTCTAGCTCTGGTTCAGACGGAAGGAATTAAAGTGTTTTGTTCATCTTTCTCCTCTCCCCAATGCTTCCCCCTAACCACCCCCCCGAAAAGAAAAGTGTCTGTATATGTATTTGTAGCTGAAATGCTAAACTGTTTAATTCTCTCTATTAACAAATTTCAAAAGAAATTTAGTTGAAGAGCTGCAGGTTTTGAAGTACAGGATCTTGACCAGCCCAGACCGCAGCTCCCCTTAGGTAGGATTTTCCAGATGAGCTTCAACTGCTCTAACTTAAATGCAGAGAAATTAAATGTTTGTCTGATTATGCTAGGCTCTGTTTCTAGTGAGAATAGAAATAGGCACCCCCCCCCCCCCAAATGGCAGTTCATCTTGCCTAAAGATAAGCAAATGAAGTGCCTTTTAGGTGTACCTATATTCCTGCACTGGTTACAGGAGGAGTGATTAGCTCACACTGAAACATTTTTTTTAGATGCCTGAGCTGTTTGCCAAGAAGGTGCGATTCAGCTGTGCTAGATTCAAATTGCTTAGCTTAATGAGCAAACCTTTGCCAGCTGCTTTAGAGATCTGTGTCAAAATCTGTAGTTCCTCACTGTGAAACTGTTTTAGTGTTTTAGAAATAAGACATAGAGCAAGCCTGCATCTAGCTTGGTATGAGTCTCTTGGTGCGTGTGTTTTACAGTATGTTCTCCTTAGGCTTTATGATATGAAGCTTAGAATTAGAAAAAATTGCAGACTGAGTGAAGAATTTAATAATGGAATTGAAAAATTAAGTGTTTCTGCAGACACAGCCCAAAGCTGAGTGTGTGTGTGTGTGGTGGTTTATTTTTTTATTACACTCATGTTTGGTTTTCCCTTCTTTCTGGAAAAATTTAAATGTCTTCCAGTTTCTTAAGACTTTGTTTCTTTGCATTTGGAAGATGACTCTTAAAAATAAATAAATACAATAAAACTTCTGTCTTGAGATTGTAGGTTTTGTATTTGCTAAACACCTGAAATGTACAGTACAGAAAGAAAGCCCTAACTCCTTAAGGATTTCTTTCCTCTTAGGTTCTTTCATAACATTCTAGATTTTTAAGGAATACTAATCATCTTAGCCATTCAAAAACACCTTGCAGTGGCTAAGGCTGTGGTGAAAAAACTATTTAATGGTGTGTTTTTCTTTTCTTTTAATTGCTTGGCAAAACTATGGAAAGCAGTGCATAACTAATTGTACTATTACTCTTTTCCCTTGCTGCTCAAGGTCCATCTATCATCTTCTGTTTCATTTGGGATTAGTTCTGTGCATAAACACAGGCTTTAGCATTTTGCGCATGCAATGACAAGTGAATAACCTTCTACAATTACTTTAAACCGTTTCTATGGAGTAAGAATATAGTTGAACTAAAACTACTGACATTAATAATTTGGATGTAACTTGCAGCTGGAATGCTTGCTTGCTAACATATGCGTTTGTTTGTTTGCAATGAACAGCCCGAATCACCTAAACCCGTGAAACATCAGGCAAGTGTTTCTCTTTATGCTTCTAAAGTTATATAGGTGAACTTACATATTTTTCCTTTTTTCTGTCAGTTTGTCTGTATTTATAACATGTGGGCAAGCTTGTGCAGGTATAAAGCTAATAAATTTGGTAAAAGCTTACCTGGCTTTGTTGAAAAGAATGAACTAATGAACAGATTACCCGTTCCTCAGCATTGCAAAGCACTTACCACGTTAAAGTGGTGTTCCCCTGTCCTGAAGCGAAAGCTTCACCTTCTCGCTGGCTAAGTTCTCCAGCTTGCTCTGTGTGCTTGGTTAATGTGCTGCCGAGAGGGTGCAGAACATCTTGTTAATATTAAACAAAGCACTAAATAAATGATACGGATCAAGGGGAAACTACCACGTTCTTCTGAGTAACGTATGGTTTTGCCTGGATGTTTTTATAGCTGCTCAGATAACCTGATAAAGACTTTCTTCTCAACTGTGTAAGGCTTGGGCATAACCAGTCAGCTGAAATCTATCGCTTCCTGTTACTTTCGAAGATAGATGGGATAAACAACATGGCACCTATTCAGTTTTGCTGCCTGGATGAATGCTTTCTGATTTGAGCTTCAGCTGCTCGTATTTCTCAGGCTGGCTGGAGCTGACATGCAGATAACACTGTCCATTCCCTAATCCCCCTCTTTCCATGGGAAGCAGTAGTTAACCTGTAGTAGGTATTGCAGTACTGCCGGTGGGGCTGTCTGTGAAGCCTACTCCGTTTCTGAAGGAGCGTAAAGAGGAGGGTTAGATGGAAGTGGAGGGTAAGACTGTGGAAAAGAATAAACAGTTGCTGCCACATGTTATACAAGATGCACGTTCCGCTGTCTAACCTGAGATGGTAAGTGATGCCTTTTGTCATGGGCATGAGCTCTTAAATAAAGAAAAAAAATGTGCCAAGCGTCCCATACGATGTAGCCAAAGTCTGGTAACTTAAGAAGCTGCCGCAAGTTAGCTTAGCCAATTGTATTCTTTCCCTTACATTTTCTGCGAGCTTGGATGTAATGCGAATTAACTTGCAATGGGGGAGGCTTTAAGTCTGGTTTGTTGGAGGCAAAGAGAAGTCGCACGGGCAGTTGCGATGCCTCTGCTGGTGTGTGGTAACTTATTAAACCTCTGTAACCCAATCATGCGTCTGAGCCCATGGTCTCGTTTTCAGAACTTACAGACATTCTTAGTGTTTAACCTAATCCTCCCTCCCTGCAAACCTCCATCAATTCTAAGGGTTTTTTAACTGAAGTATTTCTCTGTTCCAAAAATAGATTGACCAGTGTCTAGTTTAACTTTTTGCTTCAATTTAGTGTGCCAAGGTTGAAATAAACCATTTGTTAGCAAACACTTTAAAAGTATCGGTAGAAACGTGCTAACCCAGAAATGTCGATATTGCATAAACCGTAATCATTAACATTTGTTTCAATGTCATTTTGAACTACAGAGTGGATCCCTGTTGTATGTGAGTAGCATGTAGTTTCCCCCCTTGCCTCACACAGGCTTCACAACGAACCAAGTCACTGGGATGCTGGTTTTTCTGAAACTGAGACAATCTGTCCTTATCTTAATGTTGCCCTGCATGACCTATTGCATGACTTCACTTTTTCCA
The DNA here is from genome assembly GCF_036417845.1 of Apteryx mantelli. NCBI lineage: Eukaryota > Metazoa > Chordata > Aves > Apterygiformes > Apterygidae > Apteryx > Apteryx mantelli. The sequence goes on from NC_089996.1 coordinate 5,694,641, forward strand.
CAATATTTAGACACTGCTTTTTCCAAGTTCGGTTTAGATACCTATGTAGGAGATATGTCTATAGGCCAAATTTACTCTTTCCAAAACACTGAACACTTCTAAAAAGGATAATTGCTTTTTGAATATAAAGTAGCTTATCTAAAATCGGAACTACTAAATCCATTTTAATGCTTACACCAGCTTTTTTTTTTTTTAAAAAAAGCTGTTTTATATTCTGTGAGAGGTTTACTCTCTCTGTGATAATTACAAAAAGTCTGCTTGCTAATGAAAAGCCTAGAGGCTTGCTAGGCTGTGATCACTTTGTTTTATCTCACTGTTTTCACCCCCATCTGAGGACCCAACTGAATGCTTTCTTCAGATCCTCATTAAAATGAGCTAGTAAGGACTTTCTGCATTCAGTCGGAGAATTAGAGTAAAATTATTTTAAAATACATTGCAGAAGTTCCAGTACACAAGACCAAATTCATTCTGTAGCTCTAGTACACCGAAACACTTCAAAGCATGGACAGAGTGTGCCCACAGTGAAATGCTTTCGAGTGGCGCAGTAATGTTCTGTAGTTGAGTCAAATTTTGAAGCCGGTGTGCTTTCTTTTCCAGAATAGCTAGAATTTGAAATGTAAGCTGTGAAATGCTTGCTGTGCTTAGCATACGTAATGTGGCTTATTTCAAGCTGTGCAGAGCGTGGTAAGCAAGCTTCTCCTTTTTATACCTGGTGTCTTAACTGGAACTGGAATAGCGTGGTCTGGGAGAGGGGAACGGGAAGAATAGTGTGATCAAGTGCTTTTCCACTATCTGATGTGTTTCGCAGAAAACTTTTAGAATATAAACTGCACACATGCATACAGTGGCTATAAGAGTGATCTAGTTCTTCTACAACTGTGGATTTTCTTTATTGATTTAAAAGTGTTCCTGAGAACTGTAATGTTGGCAGACCTACCATATGGTGCTTAGGCACTGTGGCTTGAGTAGTGTTTAGTGTGCTCTGGGCTGAGACTAACAGATTTTTTTTAATATTATTATTATTTTTAGTTACTTTAGAATTCAGAGAATATGTAGTCCCAAAGGGAGTATATTTGGAAGTAAACTATGTTTTGAGCAGATAACTTGAGGTTACATTAGAGAATGAACAACCACTTTTTTCCAGAAGAATGTGAAATATATTCCAGTATACAAATAAAAGCCTCTTTCAGGTGTTAACCAATGAATTTTTAGAATTACTATGTAATAAGTGAGCTCATATGGAAGTCTTAAAAGACTTATGTTTCCTGTTCTTAATTGTTCCTTCCTGGGCCTTTATTCATCTATGCTGTAAATGATTGGAAAAAGCAGATTTATGAACATGACCTTGTTTTTTTTTGTTTTGTTTTTGACTACATTTCAGAGACATACAGCTTCACTTTTTTTTTTTTTTTTAATCCTTCAGAGCTGGAAAACAATATCATATTTTCCCATGTATGTACTTGCCTCCTGGGCTCATGGAAGTAGCACAGACTTTTGTGTTAGCCAGACCTCCTTATGAACAGCAATCGTACAAGCTGTTGTGCAATTTCCTTAAGATAAGTGTGTTGTTTGATTTCTACATCCATTGGCTTAAGCTTAAGGAAACATTTAAAACAATGCAATAACCATGCTGAACTATGTGGGCAGACTTGGTCAATTTAAAAATGAGCTTTCTATTTGGTGATCCTCTGTTCCCATTATGCCATTCTGACATGATTCTCGGATGCATTTGCTTCATCTCGGATATGTTGAAATTATATGAATGTCTGGCTATTTGAAAATTAATATTTTACTGATTTGAAGGTAAATATGAAAATAGCCCTTCCAAAGTACTGCATTCATAAATTACCTCTTTAGTGATTTGACAAAAACTAAAACCTCAAAACTATACAGTTAAATTAGTTTTTTCCTTCTTAAGAACTTGAAATCTGTGCCGAATTTCATTAGCCCTAAATGTGAATTTGCCTTTCCATGTTCAGTGATTTTTTTTTTTTTTAAAGCACCAGTTCAGTCATATTCAGTCACTGTTCTGTGTGTGTGTACATGTGTTAAAAATATATGTGTGTGTATATCCTTCACTGGATAGGAGGAGACTATCAGCGGATTTGACAGTGGGGGGGAGGGAAATGATAATGTTCTTATGAAGATAGTATCACTACCACAATCGGGATAAAATGACTATCAGGAAGAAGCAGAATATAGGAACCCTTCATGACATGTGCACTGTGCTTATGTCAATTTGCTTCTCTGTTTGTGTGGTTTTTAGGGGGAGCTGGAGCGTCAGCTTCTTCAGGCGAATCCCATTCTGGAATCCTTTGGGAATGCAAAGACAGTGAAAAATGACAACTCCTCCCGTTTTGTGAGTTATTCCTTTTCTCTGGAGAGTCTGTAGATCTGGATTATTGTTTATGAAAAATGCCATTTTTATGAGTTTATCTAACTGGTGTTGGAAGCTTTCTTTGCTCCTTTCCCTCCATGAATTCAGGTTCTCTTATAGTACTTTCCACATTGTGTTAGAGTCACTGGAGATATGTCCCAAGTGGCTTTTGGCAAAGCTTGCTTTAATTTTATCTGGTCTCTGACTTCATCTAACCTTGAATTAATAGTAGCATTTGTAGTGTAACAATATAACTTTGCCACAGAGCTAAACTGGCTTGCATGCACAAATTGCCAGTGAACTCTGATAAAGGATGAAGAGCTATGGCATCTAAATGGGGTATTGTCAAATATGTAGCCTTCCTATCAATAGTTATGACTTTACAAATTGATTGGTTTGGAGAGAACATCCTTAATTTTTTTTTTAAAAGCACAAAACTTGCAGATAAAAACCTCTCTAAACTTACATGATCTTCTGACAGCTTTCCTGAAGGAAAGCCGATATGACTTAAAGGTGTTGAAATCTCATGTAGTTGGTTGATGTTTCTGTTGGGTCAGTGCCTTCTGTTTCACCTGCTGTTATAGTAGTAAATAACTGCTTTTTGAAGTGTTCCATTGTTTTCAAACTCCTGGTGGAGTTCAGGGTGAATACCCATTTACCACTTTCTAAAATTTCCTTTAAGAAAAAGCTATCTCCTATTTCAGGGGAAAGATGTTTTCAGTGCAACTTTAAAACTGTCTAGGAGTTTGTAAATCTTTCCTCTTTAAAAACACAAGCAGACAAACTAAAATCTAAACTAAATCTTACAGAACAAATGAAAGATTTTTTTTGGCTGCCTTGACATTTCAACAATTGCTTGAACTTATATGGGTGAACTTAACTCAGACAGTGAGGCCTCTGGAAAGCTGTATAGCTAAATACTTCAGATAGTCCCTATCAATCAAGAAAGGAAAGCACTGTAGAAATGCAAGCTTAATCTTATAGCCATATTATTTACAATAATGATTGATGCTTATACACACTGGGTATAGGATTTATAAAGTCAACAGGTTTCACTGTCCAGTAATTCTTCTTTGTTCTGTTTCTTGAATCTATCAGAGTGCACTAATTTAATGAAGATACTTTTTTGTCCTGAAAGATGTTAGCATCTGTTCTGTATTATGTTGAAGTCTGCATTGCCATCATGAACATAATCAGTCAGATGGCTCCAGCTCTATTTTTGTAAAAAGAGTATGTATAATGCACTCCAGATGGTGTCGTCTTTATTAAAAAACAAAAAAAAAACAAAAAAACTTTTAGTAACAAGCATTTTAAAATCTGATTAAAAAAATTATATCCTCCCCAAATTGAGAAGTGCAGTTATTCAGCACATACAGGCTTGGCAATTTTTACTACGCAGCGTGAAGACACCAGCCTGTTCCCTACTTGCTGTAATAGGCTAATGTTAAGTCAACTTTTTCTACAAAATGCAGTGTTCTTTTTCAGGAAATAAAGACTCTTTAGTTTGCAGCGGATAGGGAAGTGGTCTTGTTGAGTTCATAATCCAAAACTAATTGCTGCTTTCCTTCCTATGTGGTTTTTAAAAAGCCATGTAGTTTAGCACAATAACAGCAGTGTAAACAAACCGCTGTTGTTGAGCCGAGTGGTTATCTAACTGTGATAACGTAAAGATTCATAGCAACATTGACCAGTGCTAGCTAAAAGGATGAATTAACACTTTGCTTTTAAGAAGATGAACTAGATCAGCGACCTTTCTAGTTTAGACTTCAATGGTGAAAGAACTTCTAGGCCGAAAGCACCTTTCCCTCTCTTCTGATGTATCAGCTGGTGCAATGATTGCATTTCCTCTCAATTTCATTCACGGATTTGTAACTTGATAGCAGAAATTAAATAACTTTTAAAGGTGAAACTGAGTAAAGTGCTTCTGAAATATGTTAGAAAAAGCCACTGACTAGACCTTATGCAGTGCTTCAGTTTTCATGTTACCTGTGTCAAATTCAAGCCATGTCCTTCTAAGAGAAGGTTCCGTGTTATCCATTCTGGGGTAGAGAAAGCTGTCATGTTATTCCTGACATGCTAGTGCGGACACATGCATCATGTATCTAGCCTGTTGACTGAACATTAGAAAAAGTCAGTTTGTGCTTTGTATCAGTTATGAATTTGTTTTTTGGAACTTTTACAAAGCAAAAAAGTATAAAGCTTTAGTTACAAACTGAGCTTAGAGTATTCTGTGTCTTCATACTCAGTTAATACTTGAAAACAAGCCCTGTTTCTCATAGTAGTCAGATTAGTTCCATTGGCTTTCCAAACAAACTGCAGATTAAGCGATATTGAACCACTGAAGCCAATGTAAAGAATTCCACCAGTATTCTTAAGACTCGGACAAACAATTTTTTGGGTTGACGACAAAAAATTGCAGTCTCGGAGCGGTTGTTTTGCTCTGAGACTAAGTCCAGGTGAGGCTGGTAGGTTATAACTTTCTCTAGATTCAATGGTATGGTTGGGGGGAGAAGCTTGGTAAGTCTTGTGCACACGAACCTTTCTTTGACTTCTTTGGCTTTATCAGGGAAGTTGGGGAGAAGAGCAGGGTTTTGTAGTAAGAAGTTAGGAAGACTCAAATGACTGCAGTAACTTATTTAGGCGCTGTAATTCTGCAGCATGACAGTACATGCCCGAAGCTTTTACTAGATCAGGCCCACGCTAGAATACATGTACTCTACCTGTTTGTAGAATAGAATATTTAATATGGAGATTAGTAGTACAGTCCCTGAGCTGAATAGATTTGCCAAACAGGCAATTCACTTTAAAGTAGTAATAGCTCTAGGCTGCCAGATGTGAGATATGAGAGGATGTGATACAGATGTGAGGATTTGGATACTGATTGCAAGAACGGCTTTCAGATGATCTCCACAAAACATGTTAGCAGGTGGCTTTGTGCAGATCCCATCAAAGCAAGTGTTTAAATAGCTGTTGGCAAATTGCTATGAAACTTCCTAATCCCCCAAACCTGTTTATATGGAGATAGCGAAGTAGAGAAACTGGAAGCAATGAAAGCAGAGATCTCCGTGTAGTCACTGGGTGTTCCCACTGGCTCCTTTACACATTTGCAACCGGTGGGAACACCTACAGTTTGAGCACAAACTTGAGATACGGTAGCAGTGCTGTTACAAGTGCTCCAATTCCAAGGCAGACCGTATTGTGCTGTTGTGAATGTTTGTGACCAAGTGACCAAACAGGTTGGGGAACTGATGTGGCTTAAAATGGGTTTAGTTGGTTTCAGCTCTGATATTCAACATAATACGTATGCCAGCAACCGTTTTCTTCCCAAGACCCACTCTACATGTGGAAATTCTGCTCTTTATTTGGTCATTTGTGGGTGAAAGGAGACGTGTGTAGAAGAAAGAAGTATACTGGCTGCCTCCCAGTCCTCTTTTTACCAACTGCTAGGAAAAAAGACCATGCAGATAGCAGCCATCCTGGTTTTGGAAGTGGAAAAAGAAGCAGGGTGGTCTGAAATTCAGGGTTGCTGCAGATGAAGCAAGTGTACTGATGCCTAGAGATGCTGGTATTCTGTAGAAATGTGTACATTTAAAATCCAGTGTTGCTATGCTTTTATCACCCTTAGACAGCACACTTTGTCAGTGTGAGAATTTTAGTTTCTCTTTTAGGAAAAAGTAATCTTTCATAAGGCTGGATTACAGATATACCTAGAATAAGTATTCTTTGAGCTTTAGAAAGTGTGTGTTTGCAGAATAGCGTATTCCATTGAAATGATAATTGAATACATTGAATGGGAAAGATTGTATTTGAATGTGAAATGTGCAAGCAGCGCTGTTTTCATATAGAGAGCTTAATCTTCTTAATCAAAAAATACTCAATTGCAAAAAAAAAAAAAAAAAAATTCTCTTTTCTTTGCAGGGCAAGTTTATTAGGATTAACTTTGATGTTACTGGTTACATTGTTGGGGCCAACATTGAGACATGTATCCTACTTAAGCAATGCAACCTCAGTGTAAAACAAGTTTCCTGATTTTCTTCCTAACCCTTGAATTCATTGAAATGCATTGAAAGATGAACATATATTTTTAGGTTCTTTTAACAACATCTCCCTCTTCCTTTCTTTCAATCAAATATCAGAAAGTCAGCATGTTGCCTCATGCTTAGAAATCAGATATCGCAAAGCTTCGCGCTCCTGAAATCTGCTGAATTTGCTGACCAGCCTCGAAAACAGGGCGTTGTTCACTAGAGAAACCATTGAAAGTCAATTTGCTCTCTGAAAATTTCCTTAGAAAAGGCACTTTCCTGTTCAGAAGCTGACCTCTTTTGCTGTTCTCTTGTGCCAAAAGTTTGGATTTCCTCTCATCAGTGCTGCATAAGCAACACTTGCACTAGGAGGAGGCGACACTCGCCATAAAGTGATGGAATTGGTAGTGCTGTCAGTGCTGGGTCAGCTTCTGTTTTCTTGGTTCTTCTAGATCCCAATATGCATTCAGTATTAATTGCTCGTAGATCTTGTGTTGCTGAAGCCTAATTCGGTTTTAGCTTTAAGGTCTGCTTTTATTTAGAATTGCTTAAGAAGAGGAAAAACACACTTATACTGAAAACCTTTCTCTCAAGTTGCTTTATTTACATTATACTAGAAATACTGTGTGTGTGTGTGTGTGTGTGTGTATATATATACATATACACACACACATGTGTATAATATGTGCCTATACACACACACTTAATTTCTAGTCTTTTTAGCCTGTTTTCTGGGTGAATAGCAGTAGGGTGGTCATAATGTTTTTGTGAAATCAGAAGTCTTGGTAAACAAAATATCTTGTGAGTATTAATCATGAACCACTAGTGCTGCAATTAAGCTTTCATTCTATGCCTATGTTTTAAACTGCTTAATTTAATTTTAAATGCAGTGCATATTCGGTACTGTCACAAAAGAATTTCCCCAAAGGCTGCAGAAGACCTATATTTATTCAAAATATGTTTTAATGTTAAGATATTCTTTCATTAAACATTCAGCATAGGAATGAATATAACTTTTTGCTTTTATGAAAGTTCAGATGAACTGTTTTCCAAGGGTTTTGTGATAAAAGGAGGATTTACTGTAAGGGAATTTTTTCTTAAAAACTCACCCTTATCAGTAACTTGTGTCATCTCAAATAGCTGTCCCATGTTTGTCTTTCAATAGGGCATATCAAGAAATGAAAATATAAACAACGTTATAGCTTTTGGCAACTTATTTGTTCCACAGATTTTAATTTGGAAACTCATTAAAGGTAATGAAGAATAGTATGTTAAAATGCAAGGCTTAAAAGAAATGAAGAAGTACTTTGTAGTTCAGCTGCTGCTGGCGTTTTGATACTTCAGGATTCTGCTATGACCTTAACAGAAGTGATTAGAAAAGAATGACCAACTTCCTCTCTCACTTGGACTTTAGTTGATCCATTGCAGACATTTGTCCCCTGTATATTCTAGGGAAGCTCAAACAGCATCCAAGAAGTTAGCGTGCTGGAATTAAATGTGGGCTTCTGTCTGTCTGAATTTGAAGCCGTTCATCTGAAGTTACCAAAAGTTCATGGAAGACAATCTTGTCATTATTATTAAAATGCCTTTGGTCCTTAAGTAATTATATAGCTTGCTTTGGAACACAGTGGTGTTTTGCTGTTTTTTTGTTCGTTTAAAAAAAAGTGTGAAATCCTTGACTAGTTATAATCAGACTTGTTGGAGAAGTCTCGCGCTGTTCGTCAGGCTAAAGATGAACGGACATTTCATATCTTCTATCAACTGCTAGCTGGAGCAGGAGAACACCTGAAGTGTAAGTTATCTCATTTTGTAAACCTGTTGCTTCCACATTCAGGATTTGCTCATTTCGGTGCTAAGACACTCGAGTTTGAACTATTCTTTGCTCTTGAAATAGTAAGTTCTAAAAGGGGAATAGAAAGCCAGGTCCTCTATACTGTATCAAGTATGTTGTCAAGCAGATGTTGCGTTTCAAGCAAACGGTTTCTACGTGGCAAAGTCCAACCCGGGCAGTCTGTAGTGTATTCAGTCTCTGGGAATCAGTGGATTGAAGCAGCAAGACTCTCGGCTGATCAGTAACAAAGGAGCAACAGCCGGATCCGTTCTGGACCGTGCCTTCAAACTGGTTAGAATAACAGCCTGTTTGCCAAAACATGATGAAATCCTGAGGTCTTCTTCAGCCTAGCAGTACTGTGTTGGTTATCTTCTCCCCTTTTCCCTTGCTAACTAGGAACTCCTGTTAAGTTGTGATAAGTGCAACTATTTGAAGGTACAGACTTCTGAGAAACGTTTCAATCTTTCTCCTCCCATAGTAGATAAATTTGCGTTTAGCATCCTTGATGTGGTGGTTATCAAGACCCAACTGTCTTCTGCCTGTTACCTTTCAATATAGATAGTTGTTTGGATACCCCAAATAGCAATTTGAGATTGTTAGTTCGGAGTCAGGTACTGTTCTGTTTACAGGCTTAATGCATTAAGGAGCTAATGTAGGTTGCTACAGATAGGGATTCTGTGAATCCAGCTTTAACTTTTAAGGTATACTCATATCTTTAGCATTTCAGAAGAATCAATTACTAAGCTGGTATAATGTCTTGTAGCCTGGTTATTTGAGTAATTGATTTAGTAAACTGTAGTTTGCTTATTTAGTGAAAACTGAATCCAGTTGAGTGTGAACAGTATTTCTTTAGCTTTTTCTTTTCTTCTCCCCCCTGCCCCTCCCAACACAGCTGACTTGCTGCTTGAAGGATTCAACAATTACAGATTTTTATCTAACGGTTACATCCCCATTCCTGGGCAACAAGACAAGGACAACTTTCAGGAGACTATGGAAGCCATGCATATCATGGGATTTTCACATGAGGAGATCTTATGTAAGTTATTAAGCTTTCTGAATTTCTAGTGTACTTGCTTGTCTCTTGGGCAACTGCACGTGCATGTGCACACACACACACACACACACACGCACACTTGCTAATTTAATGTGACCAAATTTAATGTTTCAATGTCTTGACAGCCTGCAGCAAATGCTTGTTTAACATAAGGTAGAGCTAATAAAGCCATTTGCCTACAAAGCACAGTATAAACTTTATTTCCTTTGTGAATTCGTGCTTAAGATTTGGAAGGAAAGTGACACATAACAGAAAACTTCATTATAACATTTATTATTTATTCACTTATTTTAAACGCAGCCATGCTGAAAGTGGTGTCTTCAGTGCTACAATTTGGAAATATTTCCTTTAAGAAGGAGAGAAACACTGATCAAGCTTCTATGCCAGAGAATACTGGTAAGTTGATCACATTTGCATGGTTTACTATAACTTGAGTTGTAGTTTTCTTCCTATTGTTTGTTTAGTGCATATTTTTGAAAGTATAGAGCAGTCTTCTGAGATTCCTTGGTAAAGTTTTGTGCCAGAAAGAGGCCATGATTGTGATGGTAGTAGCCAGCAGGCAATTTTTAAAACTCTCTTGACTTCCATTCTCTTAATGCAAACAGAAATTAAATAGCTATCAACAGAATTTATGCTGTTTGCATTGCTTCTAAACTTTGAACAAGTATTTCAGCTGTAGTCTTGTTTATTGCTTATCTGCAAAGCCTTAAGCACTAGGAAAAAGTGCATGCTTAAAAACATTTGTTTTCTTTGGTTCTTGACATCAGTTTTCTTGCCAACGATAAGAATTCTGAAGCCAAGCTCAACTTCCATAGTGAAATGGCTGAACATAAGCATGCTGTATTTAAAAAATCTGATTTCTGAAGTAGTGTGGCAGTGTGACTAAAGCCTTAATTTATCAGTTAACACCTTAAAGTGCAATCAGCATTTTGAGGAGTTTGTTCCTTCACAAAGAATATGGTCCTTGAAGCAGTTTTCAGATTTTTAATTTAGTATTCAGTTCCAGCCTTTAAATGCTGTCATGGAAAACAAGGTTGTAGAACTGATTTCAGTGCAAAGACCAGTAAGAATCATCATTCACAGGACCTGCTGCACGCGCGCAATTCAATTCTTTTGTCTGCGGCTTGTTTTATATTTTCCTGAATTGCTGTGCGAGTAATTTTTGCCATTGCTGACAGTGGTGGCCTTCTGCCCAAGTGCTCCAGCTAGCAGGTATGGATTAAAGCTTGATAATCATTGACTTGACATTTGGCTGACAGTTGGCAGTTTGAGTTTTGCAGGGAGTTAGAAAGATTTGGGGGAGTGGGAGAAGGGTTGTTTTTTTGGACGACTTTGCCAGCTGGGGCAGCTGTTGCCTCTTTAAAAGATATGATCAAGAAACCTGTAGATTCTTCTTACTTCCAGACTATCTTGACTTTTATTACTGTTGGTTTTTTTTTTGGATATAAAATTGTGAGTTACTCTGAAGAAAGATACTGAGAAGCTCATATCATAGTTGAAACATGTTGCCGTTTTCTTGTATTTAAAAATTACTTTATTTGGCTACCCGTTCTTTGCTAGTATATCCTTTTGAAAACACTGAGGACGACTGATCTCTCTCTGGTTGTTGTCTGTATTGTCACATCTCTGCGTAACAGGGTTCCCTAGCTTTTACTCCAGAGAAATAGGTGTGTCTTGGTAGCGGTTCATCCTGTTTGTAGGCAAATGTCTCAAATAAGTCTCTCCATAGACTAGAATTTGTATGGGTAGTGAAGATGTGAACTTGGACAACATGAATTTCAAACAGATATGGAAAAATAAATTCTATGCTATAGAAGTAATCAACTAGTGCATCTGGCACAAATACCTGTTTCAATTATAGATATGAGTGATGACAAGAATCCACATAGCCTTCATGGATGAAGGAAGAGGGGAGAAGCTGTCTTTACAGAACTATTCCATAGTTAATACTTATTTTCAAAGTTGAGTAATACTTACCAGATCTGGAAGAAGCCTTTCTGCTGAAAGGGCAGAGATCTCAAGGCACTGAATTGAAAAAAGTTTATTAAAGTGCCTTTCTGAAACATTAGTCAACTTAGAGAAGCCAAATGACCCAGGCAGGACAAGCCTTCCAAGTGTTTACGACCATCTCCCTCATGCTGTGTTGTTTTCTGTGCCGTCTCCAAACTTATAAAAACCTAACAAATAATGCAGTTCATAGACAAACAAGATGACTTGTTTTCTTTAGTAGAAGATTCATCAAGCTGAAAACAGTGTGAAACAGTCCTATCTGTAGAAGTGGTATGCTTTACAAGCAGAACTGAGCTTTCAATGGTTTCCTTTCTTCACAATGAAGACCCTGAAATGCTGACTGCAACTTCCTTTTGCACCTGAATCAGACGTGATTTTAGTGGTACCTCCAAGTCAGTTGGCTGTTACTGTATTATGTTATATTACAAGCTCAGCAAACAGGGACAACAAAATTTGCTCTTCTTTCGTGAATATGAAACCCTGGATGTGATGTCTGGAGTACTGCATGGGGGAAAATAACTTATTTCTTAATCTATAGTGTCTGTCATACGATATTCGTTATGCCACACTACAAAGTTGATTTGAGAGTGCTGAGTAGCTCCATCCCACTTTCATGTGTGTGTGTTTAAGATCCTTAGGACATCTAGTACTAGACACCTAATGTTGTGGGTTTTATCTGATATGCTGATGTGCATGTTTATACTCAGAGCACAGAAGTGCTCCTCTATGTAGCTAAAATGAAATCGGTGCTGAGTTTGTGATGTTACCCTAATTTCACTGATTAAGTTGTGTTTTGATTCGTGAGCCCTTCTAATGAATATGTGGCCAGAGCGTCTCAGACATTGACAGCGAGTAACAGCGTTTTCAGTACTAGCACAGATACTTACGTGTGTTGGCATTAGCATCTATTTTTCAAGGCCGATTTGTGAAAACAGCTTTGTTTCTTTTTGCCAGCAAATGAATGAGCTACCAAAGTAAAAGGATAAGGAGTTAAAACGCTTGCTAGATGCAGCATGGAGGGCTTCCTGCTAAAGGGCAACGCTTACCCAGGCCTAAAAATACCTTCAGCGTCACGTTCATTTTTAGAAATCTGAAGTCATAGACACCTATTGGAAAGTTCCCTTAGGAAAAGGGATTGATGCAAGAGGAATACATAAAGATAGCGTGCGTAGTATGTTATTTTAAATAACTGACACGAAACCAGAAAAGTTTGTGCTGTCTAAAGAATGTGAGCTCCTGTCTGTAGTGTTATTCTAAACAAAATATTATAAATACTTGCTTTAAATCATTTAAATAAAGTGATTTGATATCTTCTCTAACAGAAATGCCCATAACATTACGCTGGTATACCTGCCTAAATTAACACACAGTTTATTAGGCCACTTTAGTTGTAATGAAGCTGATGTGATCATACTGTGCTTTTTTTCTGGACATGTTAAAAATGAATGTGCCGTATCAAAATAACAAAACGAACACTCATGGCCAATAATCTGTTATGTGACCTGCCTGCAATTTTATGAAATCTAGTGTTTTCCCCGCTTTGTTAAGGAAATTCAGCAGTGTATTTCTGTGAACGTTACGCCAACCTTTGAGAAGAAAGTCTTTCTCCGATGCAGGCTGCGTGATAGAGTCGGTCTGTTGTCCACAGGACAGAAGTGCGTCTCCCTGACCTTATTTTTGAATGGCTCTTAAACTTTTAAGCTGGCACTTGACCGCCTTTGTTTGTAGCTTGTTTTCACTGATGTTGCTAGTTGCTGTGGAGAGTCGAGGATTTAAGTGCTTGCGTTTATTACTTTGATCTCCAGTTGCACAGAAACTCTGCCATCTACTGGGGATGAATGTAATGGAGTTCACCCGAGCCATACTGACACCGCGCATCAAAGTTGGCAGAGACTACGTTCAGAAAGCCCAGACCAAAGAACAAGTAAGCTCTGGTGCTTAAAAGATGACGTGAAACTGTATCTAACTTTTAATAGAGAGCGTTGGGATTAAATAGGTACTGCCACCAACTTTGTTTGAACTTACTGTCTATAGTAAATGTTATATGGTAAAAACCCATAGTACAGTAGAAGAAACCTTTCCTTTTCCTTGACCTTCTGCTGGTCTCATCTTTTAATGCAGTTGTACATACAAAATATTCAGAGAGCTTTTATTTTTATCCAACAGTTTAAAACCATGTTTTCATAACATTAATCAAACTGCATACTGTTTCTACTGCTTGCTTTTGTTCCTCAGTGGTATTAACTGCCTTAAACGTCTTCTGTTACTTAGTTATTTTTGATAACATCCATGTCTGTGTTCTTTTGATGACTTCTCCAGAAAAAATAAATTTTATGTGTTTGATTTTTTTCAGGCAGACTTTGCAGTGGAAGCCTTGGCAAAGGCCACCTATGAACGCCTCTTCCGCTGGCTTGTTCACCGCATTAATAAAGCTTTGGACAGGACCAAACGACAGGGAGCATCTTTCATTGGAATTCTGGATATTGCTGGATTTGAAATCTTTGAGGTATTTTAAATAGATTTTACATATATACATGTATATACACATATATATACATACATATACATATATATACACACACATATTTTAAATAGATTTTATGTGTGTGTGTGTATATATATATGTATAATTAGATTTTTTTTTTCTTTTTGCTCTCCCTCTTATTGTACATTCAGGCCTAGCAGTTGGTCTAGAACCGCTGAATGCGTACATGTTCCAAGGCTGCAGGAGGGTTTTGTGTTCTGTAGCACATGAATGCTTCGAATACACTAAACTACAGTGCTGAAAAGTCATGCTCTAATCTAAACCATTTTTTATAAGTGTTGGTTCTACAACAGTGGGGTTTTTTTCCTGTTACACATTAGTTTACCATATGTAACAGGGAACATAAGAGATTGAGTAATGTGTTTGCCAATTTTCTTTAAAATATGTATTGCAGAGTTTCAGGGAATTGCCTTGTAAGGTCAGATTTTTTTTTGCTTCCAAATATGCAATCGATCCTGTCATTGAATTGCTCGTGCTTACTAATGTTATTTTGTAGTTGAACTCCTTTGAGCAACTCTGCATTAACTATACCAATGAGAAGCTTCAGCAGTTATTCAACCACACGATGTTTATCCTGGAGCAAGAGGAATACCAGCGAGAGGGTATAGAGTGGAACTTCATTGACTTTGGACTGGATCTGCAGCCTTGCATTGACTTAATAGAAAGACCTGTAAGTTTCTGAGTTTATAATGCTCAGAGGAGAGGAGATCTGATATGAGTTTGTCTTTTAGTGCTTGCAAATATTAGGACTGTGCTCAAATGTCTTGTGGAGCTGTAACAAGAAGTGACAACCTAAATCCCAAGTCTAAAATACCATGTATTAGCTCAGCATTCTTATACCCTAACATCAGGACATTAAATCCATGAAGGATAAGTCCTTTTACTAAAGATATTAAGCTACTATTTTTATACTTTTTTCACCTAGAACTAATGAAGTCTTTAGTCCCGTCGCCTTCATATTAAACCATGACATTGCATTACAGGAGCTTTAGTGTGGTGGCTCAGTTAAAAAGGTTTTCAAGACTGAGTAAAACTTCATTTGAAATCAATAGCAAAATTCCTGAAACTTAGTTTAGAGTAGAATTTTCCCCATCAATCTGCCTTGTGAATAGTATCTTAAAAGTTTTGTTAACACTGCACTGCTTAATAAATTCTTCTAGTTGCTCCATGTGTGGAAGCTGAAGATGGTTTCAAAGAGCAGAAGAGGCAGTTGGTTTTTGACTCCTGAAAGGAGCAGCAGAAGTGTGCCATTAGTCAGAATTTTGTGACCTGTTTTATTAAACCTAGGGTGTTACAGTTACTACTGTTGTACGTTTAACTGTGTTTACTCCAGAATACATGTAAAGTATGTAAAGTGTCTTTGCTGCCTGTGGTGCTGTACATCCTGAAGAGCAGCAAAAGCCAATGAGGCTTTTTTGCCTTTTTTTTCCCCCCTCTTCTTTAGATCAAGAAAAGGGAAATCTTGTTTCACTTGTCAAAATTCTTCACTTTGTGCGGAACTTCAGTAAGTTCTGCCTCCTTTGAAGGTAAAATCTCTGCCAAAAAGTCTGGGTGGAGAATTGTGGATGTTTTCAATATGCAGATACGCAGATGAATATCCTAAAGTGCATCAAATCACTTTGACTTTTTTGAAAAGCCAATGGCAGTACCTTAACTGTTCTATAAATGAAGTCATAAGGATATGCAATACCACGTAGTAGGCACATATAATCATCTCTCTTCGCATGTGTAGACTTCACATGCACAAGAAACTTCTGAAGTATTAAATCATTATAAACTTTTTCTGTTGCCTTACTGTGTACTTCAGTCCGTCTTCCCTGAGGAAAACGATCCTGTCAAACAATTCTGCAGCTGTAAAATGCAGATTTTAGTTCCCTGCTCCATTTTAAGAATAAACAAACCTTCTAAAGGAGTGCTTAAATTATATGGAGAGAGAGGTAGTATATCAAACTTTGCTGACTGTTCAAGCTGAGCCTGCTGAGTCTCCCTGGATGCTGCTGCTGGATATCAATGCAGGGTTGGGCAAGGGGAGGCTTAGTGGCTGCCACAGTAATAGAGTGGCTGGGAGGGATAATTGCCTTCCGTTTTGCCCATATTAAAGCATAACATTAGCCACTGTGGAAATGTGGATGAGTTGCTGCGTGCGGATGTGTCACAGAAATGTTGGTTGATAGGGAACTCTGGAGGTCACCTATTCCAATCTCTGCTCAAAGCAGGGCTGCTGCCAGCGGTAAATCAAGTCAGCTATGGCTAGATCCATATATACTGGCATTAATTTGTTTGAACCGGTTGTTATGTCTGTCTTCTAACTGGACTCACCTAAAGCTGGTTTTAATTTAGATCAGATTGGAATTGATCTAGATGCTATTTGCTTTGTCATTCAATGGTGTTTTGAATGCAATGGCTTTTTTTTAATATTAAATATTGAAATACTCTGTTTTAAATATTAACACAGATTTAATGCAATTGAATTTCAGGCAAATCCTCCTGGTGTGTTAGCTTTACTGGATGAAGAGTGCTGGTTCCCTAAAGCTACTGACAAGACCTTTGTGGAAAAACTAGTCCAAGAGCAAGGAACCCACTCTAAATTCCAAAAGCCAAGACAACTAAAGGACAAAGCGGATTTCTGCATTATTCACTATGCAGGGAAGGTAAGGGTTAAATGTTGAATCTTTGGTTAGAAATGTTGCTTTTGGGAAAGTGTTATGAAGTACTAGCTATGAAATTTAGAAATATTTGTGCAGGAAAGGGGCCTTGTTTTATTTTCTTGGGCACATTCAGGAGTGCTGTGATGGAACTCTTTTTCCTACATAAAAGGCAAAGCTGAAAAATTTTAATTGGATACTAAACAAATACTTGATTTCAGTTTTGTTGTCAGATCTTCTGTGTATCTTGTAGGTGAGTTTTTGGGGACTTTTACTGAAAGAAATCCTATTGTGAATTTGTGTGTTTCCAAGCTGATTTTCAAAACTGGCTGCTTGAAGATGTGCTGAGTCAATACCATCATCTTTACTTTTATCCCACCAGTTCATGTAATGACTTTCTGTATAGCCCCTTTCATAGCTAAAGATGATATAGCTAAAGATCATATCTTTGTCTTTACTGTTAATTTGGTCTTTTGCTTTTTGAAGGGCTGAGGTCAGATGTAGCACTGGACAGGACCGTGAAGTAACTGTGAAATTCTTGTCAGCATTTTATGGAAATGTAGGAATGGATGAAACCTTCACGATTGTTAAGTCCATTCCATAAGGCCGTGCTATAACGAATTTCATAGATACTTAATCTTAGAACCAAATTTTGCCCTGATATATAAAGTGACTGTGCTAATGGTTAAGAGCTATCCTTTAATTTTGATTTAAAGTATTAATGGGTCATTGTTATCTATTCATTAATGTCAGTGGTGGCAACTAGATAAGAGAATTGTAGCAAAAAGTGAAGTAAATATTTTGTTATATCAATACTTAAAACAGTAACTTAGAAATAGTAAACTCGTCACTGTTAATGCAATGTTTCACAACTAACCTGTTCAAAGACTTATTAAAACCTTTAGGTAAATAACACAGAGTGAAATAACTTGATGCCTTAGAGCTGAGAAGTAATTGTTTTAAAGAGCAGTTTACTTCTGTCAAACTGAGTGGGCTTTTGTGATACTGGCATTACAGTGTGT
Source organism: Apteryx mantelli (assembly GCF_036417845.1). Classification (NCBI taxonomy): domain Eukaryota; kingdom Metazoa; phylum Chordata; class Aves; order Apterygiformes; family Apterygidae; genus Apteryx; species Apteryx mantelli. Next base: position 5,712,147 of record NC_089996.1, read on the forward strand.
ATCTTCCTCTGACCAGAAGACACTTTTCAGTTTTCCATCAGAAAGTATCTTTCCTTCAAAACTGAAATGCTTTTTTAAAATAGCTTTTCCTGCAGAAAGTACTAAGATGATGATCTGGTCTGTTTTTGAATGGTGGAAACATTTAAATTTGGCTTTCCTTCCAAAGACGTTATTTAAAAATAGATAACTTTCTGGTTGAAGCAAAAACATGCTAGTCTACACAGGAGAAGTTTTGTTGGACTTGAGAGGTTTTAGGACTCTGTTTTGGGCTGGGATGAAATCCATGTCGGTAGATTTGTGTTTTCAACTGCTGAGCTATACTTTTTTTTGCAAACCACAGTATTGGTTCTGTCAAGATAAGAGCATTGTTTGTTTTCCCTGTGGAATGAACTGTTTAAGTATAGCTGTTAGAGTCAAATTAAAAATATTCATGTTGCAGCACATTCTTAATTTACTGTCCTATGATTTAGATAAAGTAATTAGGGTCTTGGTACTGGAGCTGTTTTTACATTTCCACAGTGAAGCCTCATTTTTGACAGTAACACTAGTTTGAAAATGTATACCAGTTATTAGTAAGAAAAAAGTCAGATTACTGATTTTTAAAATAATATTTAGTCTACTCTTATAAAAGAATAATTGTTTTAGTGGTACTCTGAGCTGTTCTGAGGAGATATGACATTTGCTTGCTCTGACTTAGTTGTGAAGAGAATGGGAGAAAAATTCAAATACTATTTTGAAACTTTTTTTTAGCTAGTAAATCTAAAACTAAAGTTGATAGTCTCTTTAATCATGTGCGACTTTGCTCTACAGGTAGACTACAAGGCAGATGAGTGGTTGATGAAGAACATGGACCCTCTGAATGACAATGTGGCTACGCTCTTGCACCAGTCTTCTGACAAATTTGTTGCAGAGCTGTGGAAGGATGGTAAGAGATCATGCTCCAAGTACACAGGCTATACAGATTTAACCTTTTTAGATGAGTTATGGTTTTTGTGCATGTTTCCCACCACCCTCCACCTCGAGTTGTAAATATCTACAGCATTTTCTCTATTGTTTAGCACCGAAAGTACCACAGGGGAGCTGGGTTGCTCCTATGGTCCCCTGCACATGTACCATTTCTGATTAGCTGCTTTTCATGTTCATTATTTGAACTAATATTCACTTACTACTTGTTACCCTCTGTCAAATTTCATCTCTAGAATCATGTCCAAAATTCTTAATTTTACTTGTTGCAGTGAAGTCCTGAGTATAAACAGCTGTAGTGATACTGCTGTTAATAAAATGTCGCTTTCTGTGAGCACCAGCACAATTATTTCTCATAAACAGCCATACTAGTGCTTACAGATGTTGGATTTTGGTTTTAAAATGCAATATTACTGCTATTCAACAGCACACTGCTAGTATCCCTGCACATCAGCTTAACGTATTTCTCACTGTTTTTACCAAAATACTCCAAGAAGCAGAAATAACCTAGTAAATACTTAGCAGGGACTTTTCTACCTTTAGATTTTTTTCCTTTATGGTATATTAATTACAGACAGTATATTTACATGTCACAGTATATTAATCCTGTAGTTTCTTACTCCAGGAGGAAAACAAGCTTATGATGTTGATGATGATGCTGTAGGTTACTACTGAGCTGATAAGAGTTTCCTTCTTATTCTCAGGAATAGTTACTTACTTGGTTCAGCTACAGAGAGCAGTTTTATTAAATCTATACAATAAATATACACAATGTTTTGGTTGGGGATCTGCTCCTTTCCTTTTGAGTACAGGCATAGAAGTGAAAGAGTTTCAGTACAAATACTCCACACCTGCTTCCACAGATTATTGAAATGTGCATGGAATATGTTGTGGCATAATTGCTTTTGTAGCACAATATAAAGTCTGCTTGCAATTGATAAACCTGTTCTGTATACTAACTGAAGTGTCTTGTGTATCTGCTCTTCTGTCTTTCTGTTTTCACTGTTTCTCTGCCTTAGAGATTCAGACTATTCAGAGAGCCTGTTTCTATGACAATATTACTGGTCTTCATGATCCACCAGGTGAATGGATATAAAAATCATAGGTCTCCTAAAGGCAGGGCTGTTGTATCTACAGGAAAACCATTTTTGCTCGTAGGCTTGCATGAACTTTTCATTTCATGCTAAAATTTAGGTATACCTCCACAAGGCAAATGTTTCTGAGTGCATACCTATTCAGTTGCTGCTGCATACATATAGCATTTATATTTTATGCATTGCATTTAAGCATTGCAAATGAAAAGGTCTGTTGCTTCCTAGTTCCATGTTGAGATGCAGAATCGCTTCTTAAATGATAACTCTTGTAGCTCCAAGTATTTGAGACAGTGTATAGGCATTTTTAGTATTATCAAGCCTCTTTCTGCAGTCCAACATTGACAAAACTCTGAAATGTTTTAGAATGTGGATGTATTTTGGGGGAGAAGAGGTGAAGAATGTATTAAAAATTAGAATGAGTGCTGCAGTTGCAGTGGAGTAGTAAATGAAATAGATTTCTTCCAGACTTTCTGGAATTGTTTTTATTTAAAAACCTCTTTTCAACATTTATATTTCCCTTTTTAGAAGCTGCACACTTTTTGTTTCTTTAAAGGAACTAAGACATCGGCAAAAACATTTCTTATTTGAAATATTTACTTTGAAGACGCTTTAGATATTTTATCCAACCACTTCCTCCTCCCTCCCTTTTTCCTCTCCCCAAGTTTTGAAATATGTGTTTGTGACCACATGGAGCTTGTTACCTTCAAATTTTCTAATTTTTACTTGGGTTTATCCTCCAATAATATCCTTGTGATATACTGCATACTTGTGGAAACTAGTGGTGTTTCCTAAGACAGTTATTTGAGGGCTTGAGTTCAAAGACTTCAGCCAACGGGTGATAGTCCAGTCATACTGTTCAATGGCCTCTCTTAGCCTGTAGGAAAAGGTCACGCTTAACTTTAATATTCCTCATTTAAATGTTAGTAACCTTATAATAAGTTGGAGGATAGAGGGGAGAAAAACAAAAGGTGCACTATAAAATATCGTCACAAAAAAAGTATGTGGTCTTAGACAGCTGAATGATGTCCAGTCACTGGCGGTGTCTGTTGGATGCATGTTTCTAATACTTATAAAATGTTTTGTTCAACCTCTGTAAAATTCCAAGTAATTTTTATCCCATTTTCTTCTTTAAACTAAATGTGTGGGATACAATCTTATGAACCTTTACTACCTCCTTATGGTTCTGACTCTAATAAGCAGCTTAGGCTCTTGCACTTAAAACTATGTGTATGTAGGATCTGGGCTCTGGTCTCTACTGCATGAAAGACTGTTACAAATGGTTATTCAAAGTTGCTACCCTGTATTTCTCCCGGATTTAATTTTTGTTTCTGTATAGACCTATGAAGAACGGTTGGGTGCGAGCATGAAATAAAGTAGTCACTTAACTCTTAAGTACAAAACTAATTGTGGCAGCAAAGTGTCATTCCCTTTGCTTTGGTTTGAGTGAACCTGAAGACTGAAATTGAAATTTTACAAGTTTCAATTGTAGCCTATGTATAGCTGCTTGTTTCTGGCTGGCCAGCTTGGATTTCATGGAGAGCCAATACACGCTGTGTATCTGCTCAGTACTAAGAAATAGCAGCTCTTATGATTAGGGTGTTAAGCTTACTTATTTATTTATTCCTCCTTTTGAGAGCTGTTTAATTGCTGAAATGTACGTGGGATCACGTTCACTTTTTTGGCCTAAAGGTCATATTGATAGCAGTAAGATTTTCTATTCTGTGCTTGTGAAGAGGAAACCATAGAGATTCTTACACAAAATGTTTGCTATGTTCTAAAAATGAGGAGAAAAACAAAAACAAAAAAAAACCCCAAAACCCTTCATCTCTATTCTGATGCTTTATGACAGCTTTGGTCTGCAGTTTTCTTATTTTGAAGCTGTTTTTTTGCCTAGGGAGGCTTTACAGGTGTATACACAATTTGAAAGAATTTTTCAAAATAGCAGACTAGCAAATACTTCTTTTTATTTGTCACTGAAATAACACTAACTCTTCTGTAAATAGCCTAGCTCTCAAATGATTTTCTGTATTCAACAAAACTCATATTTAATCTAAATAGTTATCAATTCACTCTTCATTTTAAGCAAATACGTGCAGATATCTGATTCCAAACTTTCAACCTGGAAATGTTTGTCATTGTAAGAATTCAAATAATTGCTGGTTTCCAGGCAATCTTCTGTCTTTTTAAATTTTACTTAAAATAAAGAAAGTGGCTTTACTGGTCATGTAGAACTGCAAGTAAAGAGCTGGATATTTTAGTACGTATCTACTAAAGCTACACTATTCGGCTGTATAAGTTTGTGGCTTTTGGTTCCACTGCTTCTGCACAGTGTCCCTGGTACACGCTGACTGCCTTGCCTACTGATGGCATCTTCTGTCATTTGTTCCACAAAGCTTTTGCTGCTGCACTATTGCTCCTCTTTCTGTATATCTTTACACCTAACAAATATTAAGGTCCACTTAACTATTTTTTTTTCTCGTCCTTCCCAGTGGATCGTATTGTGGGTCTGGATCAGGTTACTGGAATAACAGAGACAGCTTTTGGCTCTGCGTACAAGACTAAGAAGGGCATGTTTCGTACCGTTGGGCAACTGTACAAGGAATCTCTCACCAAGCTGATGGCAACGCTCCGAAACACTAATCCCAATTTTGTTCGCTGCATCATTCCAAATCATGAAAAGAGGGTATGTGCTATAGACCACTTCTCTAATTCTTTTTTCTTTAAAGGAGTTTCTACATGCGTGTTCAGTTATGCATGCTTTTTGTGTCCTTTCAAAATTGGAAGTTGGGTTTTGCAAAGCTTTCACACTGACCAGCTATCTTCTCAGTATTCCACATGCATCCCCTTATTTAGACAGTTAACTTTGGACAGGGCAGCCTGAAAAAAAAATAAACTGCAGTTTTCCATGCATACAAATTGAGAGTACAAAAATAATACTTGTTTTGTTTGTTCAGGCTGGAAAACTGGATCCACATCTGGTTCTAGATCAGCTTCGTTGCAATGGTGTTTTGGAAGGAATTAGGATTTGTCGACAAGGATTTCCAAACAGGATAGTGTTCCAGGAATTTAGACAGAGGTAATGGCAAGAAGTCTTTTGAATTTTTATTCTGAGATGAAGTTCTTTGTTGAATGATTGAAGATGGGGGTGGGGGAGGTGGGGAGAACACACTCAATGCTACTGAGCATCCTTCATTCAGGTCTATAGAAATCAGACTTTCAAAAGTGATAATCAAAAAGCAAGGATTTTGCCAAAAGCTCTTTAAAGGGGGATATGTTTATAATAAGCCATGACAGTAAAAGCCACCAAAGTAAATATTTTGTTTCTTCCCCTTATTCCTTTTTGAATCCAGGGGAAAAAAGTGAATTGAGGCTGGTCTTTTTTTGAATAACTGCTCTTGAGTTTTGGTGGTGTTTTTGTTTTTTTCCTTTTGCTTTGTATCCTGAAATTTCACTTTATCTGGATACTTTATGATCAGTACACTGTGTAGAGTTCTCCTTAACCTCAGGACATAGTATCTACAACTACCAAGACCTCTTTTTACTGCTTTGCATTAAAATTTTAAGTCAGGAGCCCCTCGTTCATATATTTTTATTTAAGCAGTCTAATCTTGCAGGTTTCTTAGTTTATAAAACAAAACCTAGCCTTTTAACTCACCCTAGCCTTTTATGAAAATATCATATCTTGGTTGCTCTAACAAAAAATGTGTGGGTTTAATATTTTTTTTCTAAAGATTGAAGAAGGGAAAACGACCTAGAATGAACTGCTGAAAAAATTTTTTTCTGGGGAAACTCCTTTACCATGCTTGGTGACTATAGCTTTATGGGTTTATAATGATGTAGCTTGAGCGTAAAGATCTTTTTCTTGTTTGTCTGTTTGTTTTCTGACTTAAAGGTACGAAATCCTTACTCCCAATGCAATTCCAAAAGGTTTTATGGATGGTAAGCAAGCATGTGAGCGAATGGTAAGTGATTACCTCTAAACGTTTTTTAAAACCTAAAAATTGAAGCAGAAAAATATTGTCCTTTCTGTATGTGAAAACAATGTGCTTGCCTCCCATTTAGATCAGAGCCTTAGAGCTGGACCCCAACTTGTACAGGATTGGACAGAGCAAGATCTTTTTTCGAGCTGGTGTCCTGGCACACTTGGAAGAAGAGCGAGATCTGAAGATCACAGACATTATTATATTCTTCCAGGCAGTCTGTAGAGGATACCTGGCTAGAAAGTATGTGTGCTTTTATGATTGGATCCTCTCATTGTCATCTTAAGTGTCTTTAGGGAGCTATGCATCAAAACTTCCATTTGAGAAGAGTTGTTTTTTTCTTAAGAAAGAATGTTGTGTGATAAACTGTAGATGTGTCCAATGTAAATAGGTAAATTTGCACCTTCATTTCATAATATTTCCTTTTCTTAATCTTGCCTTTGACATATGTAGCTATTTACAGTATAGCTGTTAGCTGCAAAAAGTCTCTTCTGCTCCGCCAGACGGTCTTAGTTACTCTGTAAAACTGCTTTTCTGAAATTAAAGGAGAGTTCAGTGTCTGTAATCCATCCATTTTTTTATCTATTTGAGTAAAAAGGCTGTTAATAGTAAGAACAAATAGCATTTGTTGTTATTGCAATGAAAATGGTGATTCCAGCTCTTGCCTTGTTTCTTCATATAAGGAGTAGGCGCTCATAAATCATTCTAGTCACTGAAACTTAAAAATAAGCCTATTTATGGTCTGCGAATATTCTAGGGTTGGGTAACCTAAAAATTAAAAACACAAATACACGTATGCTCAGCTGTATTTAATACGAATTTTGCTGTGTCTTCAGGGCCTTTGCAAAGAAACAACAGCAACTGAGTGCACTGAAAATCCTGCAGAGGAATTGTGCTGCGTATTTAAAGCTTAGACACTGGCAATGGTGGAGAGTCTTCACGAAGGTTTGTTATGTTCTGTCACTTTTTTTACCCTTGTAAGTAGGCAGAATGCTGTTTCTTATTTGTCTCAACTCTTTGCAGGTGAAGCCTCTTCTTCAGGTCACTCGCCAGGAAGAGGAACTTCAGGCCAAGGACGAGGAGCTAATGAAAGTGAAGGAAAAACAAACAAAAGTGGAGGCAGAACTTGAGGAAATGGAAAGGAAACATCAACAGGTTTGTGCCCAAGATCAGCTTTTAATATGTAGAATGTATTTTGCACTGCATCCTGTGTGAGAAAGTTATCCTGGGGAAGATCCTTGTGAGCAAAAGCACCATGAATCAAGTGAGTTAACTCCTTCTCACTTGGCCAAAAGCTGAAATAGGAAGATACAACATGAACCTTCCTCCAGCATCACAAAAACCTTATACTGAAAAAAATAAATTTGATTCTGTTGCCTTTTCCTGTTTTCAGGAGAGCTTTAGATGTGTTTTCAAGCTGGAATGCACACATGCCTGTGCTGTGTTCAAGAAACATGAGGAAACGCCGTTATGACAGTTAATGGACAAAACTGGAAATGCATTTAAACTGATAAAGTAGAATTGGTGTCAATTTCAAGAATAGCTGATGGAGTGTCAATAAAAATTGCCATAGTGATAAATACACATCTATCATGAGACACGATGGAGTGGGGATGCAAATCTAGAACGGGAAAACCTTAATTCCTGTTGTCAAATTTACAAAGCAAGCAATAGTCTGTTTTAGTGCAGTATCTCTGCAGTTGCTCTTCCAGTGGTTCTGAGTGCCAGCTTCTGCCCAGTTACCTACGGCAGCACTCAGTCGCTCTGCAGGGATGAGCGCAAGGGACAGTCTGGGAAACAGCCACTTCCCTCATCTCTTTGCTGCTGGGAGAGCCAAGGAGGTGGGGTAGGCACAGTGGGGTCTGTTCTTTAAGGTGTGGGGACAAGTGAGTAAATGCCGCTGTAGCCTTCCTCTTAGGGTTGGTGTCTTTTGGACTGCTGATAAAGCTCTCTGGTAAAAGCTTTCGGTTTTGGATCTTGACCACGGAGTCTCAAACTGAAGCAGAACTTGGTCTCTGAGTACCTTTATAGTTGTCATATGTGTAATCTCTGAGAGGCTTTGAAAGGTAAAGATTTTACTATTTTGTGTAATATTTGCAGCTTTTAGAAGAAAAGAACATTCTTGCAGAGCAGCTACAGGCTGAGACAGAGCTCTTTGCAGAAGCTGAGGAGATGAGGGCTCGTCTGGCTGCCAAAAAACAAGAGTTGGAAGAAATTCTTCATGATCTGGAGTCGAGGGTTGAGGAGGAAGAGGAGAGAAACCAAATACTGCAGAATGAGAAAAAGAAAATGCAGGGTCATATTCAGGTACGTCTCTTGGTACACTAGAAATGGAAAAGTATGCGAACAGAACTGTTAAGGATTGAAAGCTGACTCAACGTCTCCAGAACATGGAGGAAGTTAGTTCCTTAGCATCATGTATGGAATAAAATCAGCTTGAATTATTTCTCTTTGCTTCCTGTATTCAGTGTGCTTAGCACTCTGGTCTCCAGGGATATGAGGATGAGGGAAGAAAAAAGCAGAAAAGTCGAAATGGCCTGTAGTGAGCTATAGCATATGTAGACAGAGGTTTGATGTCAGCAAGCGCTTCTGAGTAGGCAGGAACTGGAAATTATTGCATGTGGCTTACCTGTTTTCATGTAGAAACAGACTGATGGGATGAGCTCATTTCTGAGAGAGAAATGTTTCATTTTTGCTGAAATCCAGTGAGAATATAATGAAGATTATTTCTTCTCTGACTTTTATGAAACAGAAAGGAAACTTCATCTGCTCCAAGTTACTTGTTTTTGTGAAAATCAGAATTTAGATGTTTCATTTTGAATACATGGGCACCTTGAAAAATCCTTATTGTTTGAGGCAATACATGAGAACTTAAATGTCTTTCAAAATACATGAAGTACTTGAAGGAGAGGAAAAAAAACCCACACATCCCACAGTTTCTTGATGCCTTTTAATAAGTGTCTGTTAATAATGCATGGCTGAGAATCTTATTTAAGACTGCAAATGAACAGAAACAGAATGTGTTATTACTTTCCTACTAGTATCTAACTAGTTGTGTCAGCCTCTGAACCATTCCACCAGTAATACTGAGATCTATATTCATACTGAAATTGGGGGACTTGCTTCCTGTAGCAACTCTTCCTAGTTCATGGCATCTATGACATGCTTTGATCAAATATTGAAATATCTGCAACAGCAGACAGCAAAGCAACAGCTTCCTCCTTTGTCCGTGACACCAATGCTTTGACACCTGGTGCCCTGTTCAGATGCGGTACGCAAGGAAGCCCAATCTAATGTCACTGTGGTTAAGTACATTTGGGCCTTTTTTTCTCCCAGTGGTATTTTTATTTTATGTTCAAAATTAGGAAGATGAGAGGTTGTAGCAGAATGAGTATATGTTTCCTAGATGGCATGTTGTACAGGTTTGCCAAAGCTGAAATAGAGTATAAAAAATTCCATGTGTATCACATGGCTCTAAATTTCATTACCAGATCATTGATATTATAAATGAGTCTAATAAAGTGAAAGCAATTTTAGTGTCATTCAGGACAACTGCTTCTTCAAAATAATATCTTTTTTCCTTTTAATAAGCAGAAGAAAAAAAACTTAACAAGTGGGTAACATGAAAAAAGTACATATGCAACTATCTTTGTTCCTAGGACCTAGAAGAACAGCTTGATGAGGAGGAGGGAGCTCGGCAGAAGTTGCAGCTTGAAAAAGTGACAGCTGAAGCAAAGATCAAGAAGATGGAAGAAGAGATCCTACTGTTGGAGGACCAAAATTCCAAATTTTTGAAGGTGAGATCAGTATGTGTGGTGGAGATTCTGCTCATAAGGAATAGTAGTATCAAGTGACAGCTCTCAAAACTTTTAAGACTGGTGCTACCTTATCTTTAGAGTTTATAACTGAAGACTTCTGACTTCTGGAGTTTGTGAACACGTTGAAGCTGAGGCACTTAACTTGCTTAGAACTAACCTTTAAAAGGGAGGGTTTTGCCATGCATTCTGACTTCATGAGTCTTCCAAATTTAAGAGCTTGGGATGGTGTTTATCATAGCTACTCCTGTTCTTTGCAAACTATAAAGATGTTTTTAGGCTTAGATGGTAAGGAAATGTGACCTGATCTTCAAAAAGTGTGGAGCAAATACTGTCTGAAAATCAGGCCTCAATAAGTGGTTTTGGATTAAACACCCATGTGTTAAATTCCAAATCTCAGTCTCAGAAAACAAATGTTCATTTTCCTATACTATTCAAATGGATCCCTTACAATTCAAATAATCCCTTGATGGTGACTTGAAATAAAGTCTGTATTAATATGCTGTATGAGGCCTTTATATGGATTTCATATGTTTAGTTATTTATGTTGCTTAAAGACTCTGAATAGTATTTTAAATTTTACTCTTCCCCCTTTTTCTCCTAACTAGGAAAAAAAGCTGATGGAGGATCGAATTGCTGAATGCACTTCTCAGCTGGCTGAAGAAGAAGAAAAGGCCAAAAACTTGGCCAAACTCAAGAATAAGCAAGAAATGATGATCACTGATTTGGAAGGTTTGATCTTACTAAATTTGCCTATTAACAACTTGGAAATCGTGCTAGAAAGAAATGGATCACTAGTTACAATGAATGCAATATCTGTTCCAGTCTGACAGAGTACCCTAATACGTAGATACCTTAATAGTTATTATTCGTTGTTTATCTAGATTTTGTAAGAAACTTGCTTCACTTGCATGGCTTTGTTGCATCTGGTTGCTCCATCTTACTCTTCTCTAGCTTGTTAGTTTTTCAATTTTGAGAATCTAATTGACATACAGACACATTCAAAAAATCATGATGTTGCATAAATCCCTTAGTAACAAGGCAAAACGTCTGTCTCTTGTGGAAAGTTGCTACACTTTTCTGTTATAACACATTAGACTGGCATAATTCTGAAAGAATGTTATTAGCTATTTACTAGGCTTCTAAAATTTTTTGAATAAGCGAATCTGAATCATTTTACTCTTCTTAATGCTTTATCTAAAATAGTTCCATTTCTTTGGCCGTTTATTTCAGGCTGTTTTACTGTGTGGTGGCAGGCTAAATCAGCCCTATATAAAACCCTTCTTGATTTATTAAAAAAATTACTTATGGCTGTAAAATAGCTGTTGCACAGCACTAATAAATTGCCAAGGCAGAGTTGCACAAATGTAAGGCTAAGTTGCTCTCTGCACCCTAATTTGGAAATAGTTTTTCACCTACTATATTATGGCCAGTCTTGCTTCATATTTCAAAACTGACATGCTTATGGAAGAATACCAAAGTTTAATCTTCTTTGTTTTAATCTTCTATACCTTTTCTTTAAATGTCATATTCGGAGACCTTAAGATGGGCATAAGTAAACTTCACTAACTGGAAAATAATGCTTGAGTAGTTGTGTGCTTAAATCAGCATTAGTGTTTTTGAAGATATTTGACATGTTCGGTTATAGTGCCATATGCTGAGACCATGTGATGACCTTAGAAATGGAAATTAAAGCTTAAATATAAGGCATGCAATTTTTTTGGCTAGTAAAGCACAGTACAATCATATTTACTCTTGGAGATGGTTCAAGACGCCTTAAGCTCTCTCTCCTAGGGTCTTGGCACAGTTAGGCACTGAAATTTGAACAATAATCTAATTCAGTTTGCTATTAGCTTTCTCAATTGCAAGATAGGCTCTTACGACAATCTTCTAACTTAAACTACCCAGAAATGTAATGTAAAAACACAGAGAAAATTTGCTATTTTTTTGAGTGAGGAACTGTTTAGAGAAGAAAACCATTGTTAGCGTAGATTGCCTAGAAAATCCCAAATTGCCCTCAGTGGCTCTAAGAGGTGATTCTTGAGCATGTCCCTCTTTCTCCATATGGAAGAAGAGATCTTGATCGAATAGCAGGCCCAAAAAGGGCGTGGGAGAAATCTGTGCATAGATCACCCACAAAATATTGAATGACAAATCTGATATTTTACATTTATGCTGATGCACATAGAATTAGCATAGTGGTAATGCTATGCTAAGCACTACTGGTTTGGCAAAACCTTTCTGTGACTGTGCACCTGGCCATTAGCTAACTGCTAAACAATGCAATTAGTAACTATCTCAATCAGACAACAGTCAGATAAAGTAAATGTATTTTACTGCTATGGCACTGATATCTGGATGCTTTTCACATAAAGAAATACCTCAGGGCAGGAGTATCTCAGCTACAAAATTAAATTACTAGAAGCTATCAAGGTTGCAGTCTTCCTAAATCTCAGTGGGTTCTGAGTTCTGAAGTGGCACAGATACTCGGAAAAACATTTTATCCAAGTTTTTTTTTTTAAAGCTGTGTTATTTTCCAATAGACTTTGAGTCTAGCCTAGTCCTTCAAAAACTATGCAAACGATCATTTTTTCCAGTCCTTAGCTGATCTTAATTTCTGAATCCTGGTGTGTGATCATCTGGCACAGCAGCTCAAAAACAGCTTTTCTGTTTGATCCCATTCCTTATTTTCTACTAAGATGAGATTGTCTCTCTGTTACCTTACTTAAAACTGTTTTTCTCCAGGGTCTGCTACTTTTTCTTGACTTTCTGTCTAAACCATGTAGTTCTGCTTGGTTATTTCGTCTTTCCCAGCTGACTTTCCAGCTGCAGACTGGAGAAAGAATAGATGCAGTATAAATTAAACTTCCTACCCTTCTTCTACCCACCCCACTCCCCTGTCCCCAAATCTTCTGAGGATGATTAGAAAAGAAATCGCTTATAAATAAAATGTTTTGTTGCTTTCCTAGAGCGATTGAAAAAGGAAGAAAAGACCCGTCAAGAATTAGAAAAAGCTAAGAGGAAACTTGATGGTGAAACAACAGACCTACAGGACCAAATAGCTGAGCTACAAGCCCAGATTGAAGAACTGAAGATCCAGCTGGCCAAGAAAGAGGAAGAGCTGCAGGCTGCTCTTGCTAGGTCAGAGCATGATGGGGCTTATGACTGCATAAATGCAGTAGAAACTTTTCCCAGACTGAATTTCAGTTGGCTGCAGACATTATATTGATTAGAGTTGGTAATGTTAAAGTAAAAAAAAACCCAGCTACTTACATTACCCTGAAACTTCTGGTGTCTTCTGTCTTGGGAAATTGCTCCCTTCTTAGGGTAATCATATACTTAAAAGGTTTTGAAGCCAGTTAACACTTGTAATGGGGCATCTCTAGACATGCATGTGCTGTGAAGTAGACTTGGCCAAAAAGGAGTTCAGTGGTTTTTTTCAGTGTCCTTGCTCTGTAAAGCCACTAAAAAGAAGCTTCACCAGTGTGTAATGGTGTTTGGGCTCTGGAAGCTTTTTCACTCTCCAAAGTTCACCTTCAGAAGGGAAACATGTAACTGTCAGTCAGCCTTCTTACTGGTCAGAGTATTTGCAGTGATTGGGTAGGACATGCGTTTTCAAGCTTTGTGAAGTATTTTTGCTGTCACGTAATATAATACAAATCAAACACTTGCATTTTTCGAGTAATTTGTAATTTTGTGGGTAGAGAAAATTCTATGGACAGGCAGTGTGTGGGGGACAATATCTAATTAGATCTGCAAAATCAGAATACTTGAATGCAAACTTGAAAGTTTGATCATTCTAATAGTATATCTGTAGTACCTGAGGCCCTTTGCTAATAAGGGCTTAGTAGTGTGTGTGTTTTATCTGTGAAGTTTTAGGAACCCTGTTTTATTCTAGTAGGAAAGCTAATAGCTTTTTTTTCTGCAAGATATCACTTATGTACCTAATTTAAGTAACACTAGACTATTATGAGAATAGGGTTTGAAGCTATAAAATATAATTGTGTATTAATTGCTGTGTTTCTGCTTAATAGAGGTGATGAAGAAGCAGTTCAGAAAAACAATGCACTGAAAGTGATAAGAGAGTTGCAAGCTCAAATTGCAGAACTCCAGGAGGATCTTGAATCTGAGAAGGCATCACGCAACAAGGCAGAAAAACAGAAGAGAGATTTAAGTGAGGAGTTGGAGGCTTTAAAAACTGAACTGGAAGATACCTTGGATACTACTGCAGCACAGCAAGAGCTGAGGTACGGTCACTTGTCTTTGTAAGAAGTTGAAATCTGTTGAAATCCATCTTTAATTTACAAAAGGCTAAAATGTTGATTTTGATAACCCTTGATGCTTTCTCTAGGACAAAGCGTGAACAGGAGGTGGCTGAACTAAAGAAAGCAATTGAAGAAGAAACCAAGAACCATGAAGCACAGATCCAGGAAATCAGGCAGAGGCACGCTACTGCCCTGGAAGAGCTCTCTGAACAACTTGAACAGGCCAAAAGGGTAAGCAGGAAATGAATTACAGAAATATTTCCCTACTTCAGGGTTTTATGTGAAGTAATGAGACTGTTGTGGTCTTTTCCACTGACATGTGCATGCAGAGCTAAATTGCCCTCCTCTATGTATGCGTAACAATTGAGATTGACTCAAATACATCAAGCTGATTTGTCAAACCTATTGTAACTATTAGGCATTCTTGGCGACTGCCTGAAAAGTCTTCGTTAGACTTGGAAATGGTGCACCTAGAGATAAATCATGTAATGCTTTTATGTGAGCTCTTCAGCAGTCCACATGCTCATTTGGAGAAAAGCAGTTCTCATGGGTGAACTGCAGAATGCTTCCAAATAAGGTAATTATAATGTAGCACTTGAGAGAGAGCGAGAGCGGGGGGGGGAAAAAAAAAGTTAAGAGCAGGTAGTGTAAAAGTTTCTCCAGCCACTCTTAATTTCACGTTTGTACTATGAACTCCAGTGCTAGATATTTGTGGAACATGTTGCCAGTTTGGACAGCTGTATTCAGTTCTGTGATCACCACCACCAAAACAGGTAGGAGGAAGCACACCTGTGTTGTTATATCTAGGCAGTAATATTCCTTGTAGTGTAGCTTGAGCGTCTTGCTCAAAAACGGAATTATTCCATCACTCCTCCCAACCCCCACCCCCCAAAAAAATCTTTAGTTTGTGAAATGGTAGTCTTGGTCATTCCACATGCATTTGTGGATAGTTAAAATACTGTAGTAACATTTTTATGTTGCCTGTAGGGAATACTTTACAAACTTCCTTAAATTAAACTACTAAGTGAGAAATGTAGCAATTAAAGCTGGTGGAAAATTACAGTTTATTCACCTGAAGATCTTATGCATGTCTTTTGCTTCCTAGTTATTAAATACTCTCAGTAGGGGTATAAAAAGTCTGGAAAAGTACTCTGCAATCTTAAAGCTCCTGTTCATAATAAGATGATGTCAGTTTAGATGATATAGTAAGTAAGAATTGGACTTAATAATCAGCATAAGTGATGTTTACTTTTTTAAAAGTGTTTTTTCTTTTTTTTGGGGGGGGGGATGTGAGTGCAGTGGTTTAAAAAAAAAAAAAAAAAAAAAAAGCTTTGTTACGCACTTCCAAGCTGCTGTGCTTACTAAAATCAGGGCAGCTTTAGTTGATATCTTTCCTTTTATTTCTGTGAAATGAGCCATGCTGATCTGTTAATGGGCACATTCCTTCCTACTTACAGTGCTGCTCGAACAGTCATTTTACAGCACTGATGTTCCAGATCTTGTTCAAGTCATAGAATATCTTCTGGTGCTCACTGCTACCCGTGATGTCTGAAAGGGGATCTTGCATTAATTTATTGTGTAATGGAAAACACAATGTTTAAAGGAAATGTTTTAAACAATCCCTACTTGCAACTTCCCAAGCACTTGTTTTATGCTTGAACTTTAGAGCCTGATTGGCTGGAGTGAGTGTTTGCTAGCAGAAAACTTTATTGATACGTAATGAAGTATTGAATTTCTGTCCTTTTGTGTCTTTCCTAGTTCAAAGCAAACCTTGAAAAGAACAAGCAAGGTCTAGAGTCTGACAACAAGGAGTTAGCCTGTGAAGTGAAGGTATTGCAGCAGGTCAAAGCAGAGTCTGAACATAAGAGGAAGAAGCTTGATGCTCAGGTACAAGAGCTAACTGCTAAGGTCGCAGAAGGTGAAAGACTGAGGGTGGAGCTGGCAGAGAAAGCCAACAAGCTGCAGGTAAGGCTGTATGGACCTGTACTCTTCCAAAGTCCTAAACTCCTGAAAAATAGGCTTCAAACACATGCAGAAACAGCTGGGAAAAATGCTCTTCAAAGATTAGGTCTGCAGGAATTATGCCTGTCATGGACATGGGAGGCAACCTCAGTCATGTCTTCATGAGTACTTGAAGAATCTCAAACTGGTGGTATGCCTTGGAAGGAGGTAGTTCAAGAAATGCAGGATTAATGTCATGCCTGCCCAACTGTGTGAGAATTATAGTGGCTCCTAAGCGCATGGCTCCCTACCCTGGAGACCAAACAAGGCTGTTCACTGGAATTCTGGTTTTTGGCTTGCATATGGGATTGAGTAGATGTGGCTGAGCTCATTTGTCTATGTGAGCAAAATGCACTGATGATGGCCATTGATTTCCTTCGTGCTTCAAAGTTGGGAGCTTAATGGATGGGGCTAGCAAGCAAAGGCCACATTCTTCCAGGAAATGGAGCAAATGGGAGCCAGGACTGCCTTTCTAACCACAGCACCAAGTACTTTAAATCGACCTAAAGTACCTCAGAAAGAGAATGGCCCAATTCTTTTCAGAGGAAGCTTTCAGGCAGTCTCTTACATTATCCGCAAGTAGCACAGCCTAAAATAGCAAGAGCTGGCACCTGGCAGTAACCTTTTCTATTGCGGTGATGCTCCAAACCCAGCTGTCACCCTGATACTCCCCGAGTTGATGGGTACCATAAGATGGCCCTATAATTAAAAATAGCATTTAAGTATGAATGCAGATATTGTCATGCAGAGATTGAAATGACATGCTCTGCTAAATAGCGTGCCTGACTCCTGTGATGCTACACTGCTTAAATTGAAGATTGACGTTCAACTTGAAAATCTGTAGCCAAACTTTTATATTTTTAGCTTGTGGCATCTCTCTACTGGGAGCTATTGTTGCCTTAGTTGCCATGCCTGGAATTTGCTGAGGTTTTGTGCTCTGCACTTCCAGCCACCGATGGGATGTAAGCTCTGCCGTGAGTCAGCTGCATGGTGTTACCTTTAGACTGCTTGCTTTGCAGAACGAATTGGATAATGTCTCAAGTCTCCTGGAGGAAGCAGAGAAGAAAGGCATTAAGTTTGCCAAGGATGCAGCTAGTTTGGAATCTCAGCTTCAAGATACACAGGTGTGTGTGCGCAGTGGAGCTTGAACTTTGCACTGAAGCTTTGTTCCACATGGCAATGCTAACTGCAAACAGAAAGTACTTTTTTTTTTGTTCATGGTTTTGGAAGTCCCTTGGGTAGAAGTTGCACTTCCTATTGAAGTCTATTGAAATGTGCTGTATGATGACGGCTCAACTATATGTGGAGCCAGTTTATGGTTAGCTAAGCTTCACTACTTGATGGACTGTACACTCCCATTTCTCTTTTAATACTTATCTCCCTCTGAGACTAAGAAATAAGTCAAACTTTCCAAGTAGAATATTAATGTAAATAGGACCCTTGGGGTATAAGGAAGGCACAAGGGAGAATGATCTGTCTTTTACTGACAGTTTAAGTTCCCGAAACTACCAGTGTTTGTGTTTTCAGTTAAATAATGGCACTATACTCATGTATTCAGCACTTAAATATATACTTAATATATACTGTATAAAAATGCTAATGGTAACTGTTTGAATAATGTTAATGCTAATCACAATTAGAGCTAGAGGTCTTTGGAGAATAGGATGGAGCAGGAAGGGAGGGGAGGCCTAGTTGTTAGAGCTTTCATTAGTTTCCATTATGACAGAAGTTTCCACTGCCAAATCGCAGCTATCTTTAAATTGACCTTTATATTTATGCAATGCAGTAAAACTTGGAAACATGCTGCTGTTTCCTTATTTTGTTCCCAGGTGGCTTAAAACAGGTGTTCTATGCTTGTCTCAAAGAAGGAAAAAGCAAACTTTGAGCGTAGCTTCTGCTTTTCCCTTTAAGAAAAGGAAAAGTATGATCTGATAACTTGGTAGAACACACAGTGGCATGGGTTCCCTAATCAGAAATTTGTTTTGTAAGGTTGACCGTGCCCAAAATGAATGATCAGTGCTTTCTTGAAAAGCCAAATTACAGATGTTCTCATAACTGCATCACTTCAAAAATGCTGTGAGGAAAATTAATCAAACCCCCAAGCTGGTGTGGGATCAAGTACTTCTGGTTATATGTCCATTAGCATTTTTGTTCAAAACAGGAGTATCTGAAGCAACTCCAAGTCGTCCTTTGGCTCATGTTGGGAGCAGTCTCAAAGCATGTAACTTGGGCCTCCTTTGAATGAAGCCTAACTGAAGATGTGTTCCAGAGTGCATGCTCGATGTGCTTAAATTGCTAAGTGGTGTTCACCTGACAGACCCAAGCTAAAGCTAATTTAAAGTGAGAACTAGTGAAGCACGAAGTGTGGACATGGTGTCCTTTGCATCAGCTGCTGTGCTCTGTAGGTCAGCTTTTGATGGGCTGTACAACTTGCTAAGGAGCCATCGCCTCGGATCAAAAAATCACTTGAGATAAAATCTGGAAAGGAAAGAGCCGGTCAGTCTTCACTGTGGCAAAACTGAAAGGAATGTAGTCCCTTGTTACAGAACAATATCAAATATTAAGAGTCTAGAATGGTTCTGAAGAGAGATAAGAGAATCTGCAAATGTTTAAAATAAACCAGTACCACAAAAGGCTCAAGATTTAAAGAACAAGCAAGATGGTGTGTATTGTCTTCACCAGAATTTAAGCAAGAAATGATTTTTTTATTTTTTTTAATAGCTAAGAACATGCACTGTTGTCACTCCAATATATGTTCTTTTTGTGGGTTTAAAAAAAAGTTCCTTGTAGGTGAACTGCTTCCTTCCTCTTCATTGAGGAGGATCTTGCATTTCCCTCTGAAGTAGCTGGTACAACCCAAGAGTAGCTCCAAAACTCGATCAGCATTCTCTTATAGGTCCAGGCTAGCAATGTACATCAAGGCAGGCTAGGATTTCTTGTGTTCTCGCTGCTGACCCAGAGTCCTGTCATAGGCTTATTAGAATGCAACTGTCCCGTAAAACACAGCTGTCTGTGCCTGGATCATATTGGGGTGTTTTTCATTACTTAATGGATTTCCTAAATATCATAATCCCTGGTTCTGAATGATCCCTCTGGTTTTTAGCCTTCAGTGTAATTTCAGAATTATTCTTGGAGATGTTGGTATGTTTCTAGGAGAGGGAAGTAAGTGGAGTCTGACCATTTCTTACACTGGTAGCTGACAGTAGGTATATCTGCCCCTTCTTCAGATTTTGCTCTGGTCCTTAGAGAAACTGCAGTTTTGAAAACAATTTTCTAATTCTGTGTATGGCGCTCTCAGAGAAATAGCTTACCTACGCTGTAGAGAAATAAGCTATACCCTTGTAATAGATGCTTGGCTTGGTCAAGTCTGAAAAGAGAATACTTCTGCAAATAGACAAAAGTGGTGATCATTGTCTTCACATTGGCCATTGGTGTCAGAGTTTTAGATAGCTTTTTATTACGTTTCAAACCCATTTCTGCTATAGGCACCCAAGAGATGTCTGTGTAGAATAATGGAGGGTGGTAGTCCAAGGCCAAAGTTAACATACTGTCAACGAAACTGAACTTTGAATATGTCTGTTCGTGTAACAGGAGCTGCTTCAAGAAGAAACCCGCCAAAAACTCAATCTTAGCAGTAGGATTAGGCAGCTGGAAGAGGAGAAGAACAACCTTCAAGAGCAGCAGGAAGAGGAGGAGGAGGCCAGAAAGAACTTAGAGAAGCAAATGCTAGCCTTGCAGTCACAGGTAAGCTGTTGTAAATGGCAGGACTTCTATGAGGCCTACAAATTCAAGGTGAGATGAATTGGTACCAGGAACCTCTTGAAAAATTTCCTGTAATTGGCATGAAAACTGTACTGAATTGCTGAATAAAATTTCCTGTGTTCTTTCTCTGTAGCAGTAGTGATTAGTACAACTAATGGTAATGGACAGGACTTTCTACCCTTTAGTATGCTGCTAGCTCATGTTTGTATTGCCTTAGCTAGTAAGTGCCCATTTCTGGTTTTGTATTCTAGATGTGATGCCTTTGTTTCATTCTTCTCATGTACTAAGCAACTTTATTTTCTTTTGTAAAATTTCAGTTGGCTGATGCTAAGAAAAAGGTAGATGATGACTTGGGAACCATTGAAGGTTTGGAGGAAAATAAGAAGAAACTACTGAAGGATATGGAGTCTTTGAGCCAACGTCTAGAGGAGAAGGCAATGGCTTATGACAAACTGGAAAAGACAAAGAATCGCCTGCAGCAAGAGCTGGATGACTTGATGGTAGATCTAGACCATCAGCGCCAGATTGTTTCCAACTTGGAGAAAAAGCAGAAGAAGTTTGATCAGGTAGTCTAGTTTCCTGTTATCTTTCTGTGTTTTTTAAATGGCAGCTTTAGGTTATGTAGTAACTACTTTTGAAGTCTCATAAAAAGAAGGGCCTGACTGGAGTGCTCTGGCTACTGATAAATATGTTGTGAGCAGCTTGGCCTTCATTACGAGTAGTCGCTTAATATTTCAGTGAGCTAAATGCCAGCTTTATTTATCTTGTTAGATAAAGGAATAAACTCTTCCAATATAAGAAAGAAATAATATTGGAACAAAAACTTGCCTTAAAAAGCATTATCATAATCCCTCAAGATAGTCAGAGGGGATGTGAAGATTGAAAGATGAAAATAACACAACACCTATGTAATCAAGTAGCGGATTTCTTTCCTCATCTCATCTCAAAATAGCTGTAGCTGTTTTCTCACCAGGACTTTGATCAAGACTTGAAAGGCTAGGCTGAACTTCTGAAAGCCAATTAGGCTTAGAATATTAACTACTTCTTTGACTAAAACACCTTTGACAGGGAAGACTTGGTCATAGAACTCATGAGATATATTAATATATATTTTTTGTGTTCAGATGCTGGCAGAAGAGAAGAACATTTCTGCCAGATATGCAGAGGAGAGAGATCGTGCTGAGGCAGAAGCAAGGGAAAAGGAAACTAAAGCACTCTCTTTGGCTCGGGCTTTGGAAGAAGCACTGGAAGCTAAAGAAGAATTTGAGAGACAGAACAAACAGTTGCGTACAGATATGGAGGACTTAATGAGTTCTAAAGATGATGTGGGCAAAAATGTAAGTATTTTTCCACACCTTACTTGGTTACACAAAATGCTGTCTGCTGTCTTCATATAATGCCTTATTTTGGTTTTAGTAATTGTTGTTGAGACAACTGAAAGAGAATGTCTGATTAATGTTTGTGGTTTAGGTCCATGAGCTGGAGAAATCAAAACGAACTTTAGAGCAACAGGTTGAAGAGATGAGGACTCAGCTTGAGGAATTAGAAGATGAACTGCAGGCCACAGAAGATGCTAAGCTTCGTCTGGAGGTGAACATGCAAGCCATGAAAGCCCAGTTTGAGAGAGATCTACAAGCCAGAGATGAGCAGAATGAAGAGAAAAAGAGGATGCTGGTTAAACAAGTATGTCTAATGTACTGTACTTCACAGTGGGAAGGGCATGAAGCTCTTTTGCCAGAACTTTGTAGCTTTGGTAATAACTTGCTGCCAAAAATTAAAACTCTTTATTTGCTTGAAGCTTCCCAGCCTATAGAAACGATAAGCATTGATCTTTACAAACAGTAGAATATGTCTTGTTGAGTACTGGGCACTGTCAACTGTTGCTGTCAGGGAATCTACTCCTGCTAGTCCTCCAATTCAACTGTATTTCGGCCTCCTTTCAAAAAACACTCAGCGTGCAAGCAGAGATTCTGCTATCGTTGCATGGGCTTATTTTAAGGACAGTGGTATGTTATTTGGAACTCCAAGCCCATGCTGTTTGTTCCACAGGAACAAATCCATGGAAGTTGAGACAGACTGAAAGATTGCCAAATAAGTGAATTATTTCCTAAAAGAAAATTGTGGAAAAGACCCCAGATTTTCCAGATTCAAGAACTCTAGAAATAAAAAAAATGGATCCAAGAAGATTTAAGAGATGCCTTTAAAAACTTATGCTTTCAAGAGAAGACTTCAGTCTTTGACTTGACTTTGAGTCTGACTTTCGAGTTCCTTTAAGTCTTTTTTTACTCCATTTGTGTGCAGACTAAAAACCCTGAATGAGCATGTGCGTGTGTTTTGTTTGTTGGAAATGATTCTAAAGCTTTGAGGGGAAAAACACCAAATATTTCAAGATTTATCATGAGAAAACTGTAAAACTTTAAATATCAAGTATCACCTTTATAAAAACCTCTTGGACAAGAACACAAACAATGGACTTGGAAGGCTTTTCAAGTTCATTGCTAGGCAAAAGTGCAAGTTATTATCTTGCACTGGACAAGAACTCTTGACCTAACATGAAGAGGGAAGCTTGATTCAAACCAGAATACATTTTTGTCTCTTGTGTCATTTGCCTGTGTAACAATGGCATTTCTGGCTCCATTTTATTTTTGCATAAGTTTGGCTTAGGTTCATGTTGGTTGGCTGATTAGGTACTTTTATATACTTGCATTGTTTTTCAATTTTGTATCATTGGGCATAGAGTGCTAATAGCATAGATGTTTCTAAAAGAATTTCTTTGTTTTATCTTTAGAAATTGAGGTGATTCTACTATTTCATTTTTCTCTTAATGGTTCAATCAGAATTACTAATGTGTGTCCCAGAATAATACCTAAATATAGATAGATGCACTGGGCAAAAAGCTGATCACTAAGTAGTTGACCAGGTGAAATAGTTTTCAGAAAAGCTTCAGACACTGAGTTGTTATTATCTTTGTTTTCCCTTTTTTTTTTTTTTTTTTTTTTTTAGTTAATTCACACAGATCTCTGCTTCCCATTTGTAGGTTTGTTTTTACCATCTGCAATGTCTTCCCCCTAGCTTGCATTCTGTAGTCACTTCCAGTCAACTAATGTCAATTCTGCTCTGCAAAGGCCTTTGGAATTCACTGGCCATTTATTAGGATCTCTTGTTTGTTCCATTCCTGGAACTGAGCCAGTTAAATATCTTGATTTTTGCAGGTGCGAGAGCTGGAGGCAGAACTGGAAGATGAGCGTAAACAGAGGGCTCTTGCTGTGGCAGCCAAGAAGAAAATGGAAATGGATCTGAAAGACCTGGAAGGTCAGATAGAAGCTGCAAACAAGGCTCGAGATGAAGCAATCAAACAGCTACGTAAACTTCAGGTAAGCACAGCTAATGAACCAGACTGCTTTGTCTCATGGGGACAGTCTGTCAAGCTCGTTGCTTCTATTAAATACACTTGTAATTTGAAGGCAGGAAGGGTATCAGACTCAACTATGCTGCTATGTCATAGTGTATCTGGTCTGAACCATTCACCTGTTCAAATACCCTCTCATCCTTATATCAGTAAGGAGTTAATTTTCCCCCAAAATATTTCCAATCAATTGGCATCTTTTTCAGCACTTTGCATAATAATTGACTGAATATTGCTTTGAGCTGCATATTTTAAACTTACAGTTGTTTGTATCTTTGTACTGATTTAGCTTCAGCTCTTCCGAACTCTTTCTTCCTCAACTTGAAATTTTTAAGGTGTTTTTAGCCAAAAAAAAACTTCAGAGAAAAAGGAGGGATAAACTTCAGTTGCTTTTAAGAAGCTCCACCAAACCCCTTCTTTTTAGTTTGCTAAGCAATCCCAGTCCTTGTGTCAAGCATTTGTTTACCATTCCCGGAAAAATAGTCAACATTTGGCAGAGTTGCAGTTTTGCCTGAGATTTTCAGTGCTATCGCCTGCAGCTGCAGGAGTATGAGGCCATAACAAGACTATGTAAAGCATATGAGAAAGCAAATTACCTTTCTGTCCTGCCTTCTGTATTGCTTGGTGATCCTACATCAACTGAATGAAGACAGTTCTGGGACTGAGTCCAGACTCTGGGTGAGGAGGGAAGATGGATTAAAGCAAGAAATGTTGGTATCTCACAGTATCCCAATACTCTATTTCAAGAGGACAGGTCAGCTAGGCAGATCCGTACCTGAACATGGTCTCTGTATACCTTTATACAAGTGCCTAAAAGAAGTGGTCTCATGAGTGGTGGTATTCTAAAGATACAGGTACAACTCAAATGCGGTTTCTCTTCAATTTTCTGTGTTACTGTTCTAGTATCTTAAGTCAAACTCATGCAAATTAAGATCTTAGTCTGTAAAAACAGTGTGTCTTAAGCGAAAGATAAGTACCTGCTTCTAGATTATGTGTGTAAAATGGTGAATTG
Source organism: Apteryx mantelli (assembly GCF_036417845.1). Lineage (NCBI taxonomy): Eukaryota > Metazoa > Chordata > Aves > Apterygiformes > Apterygidae > Apteryx > Apteryx mantelli. The sequence goes on from NC_089996.1 coordinate 5,736,445, forward strand.
TTACTCCTACACAGAGAACAATTTCTTATACTGCGTACTTGTAAAATTTGTCAGTCAGTTTAAGTAAATGCCTTTTTTCCATGTCCAAGAGCATTATCTCTCCATGAGTTTGCTCGAATGTAATTGAGCAGCTGTACATAAGAGCTTTTTTGCTACAAAAAATAGACCAGGTAAATCAGATCAAACTCTATAATGTTGTATTTTTGGCCAGGAAGGAGTGATGGAGACATTAAAAAATGAAAGTAAGAACTGAAAATTAATTTAAGTGGAATGAAGCTGCTTTGGGCAAAGATCTTACCTCATAAGAGCCAAAAAGGGCTTCAGTGCTGCTGATGATAACTTGTGGTTGCCCTAATGCAGCATGGCTGTGTTTTTTGTCTTCCCCCACAACTTACAGGCTCAAATGAAAGATTACCAGCGGGAGCTGGAAGAAGCACGTGCATCCAGAGATGAGATTTTTGCACAGTCCAAAGAGAGTGAAAAGAAGCTCAAAGGTCTTGAAGCAGAAATTTTGCAGCTCCAAGAGGTGAGACTAAATCCAAGAAAATATTTCTCTTGCTAGAGTAAGGGCAAATTCAGAAGGCATTTTCCCACACACCCACATTCCCCCCCACCCCCAGCTCTCTTGCAGGTTTTTTATGGCTTTGTAGGAATCATTCAAGTAGTCTGCACTTGGTTTCTCTGTTTGGGAAGCAGGAAGGCTTTACTACTACTTGGAATGATACAAGGCCTCATTAAAACTTGCAAGGTGGCTAGAGAATCTCTAAAAGGTGTGGTACATGGTGTCAGCACTAAAATTGATTATTGGAAATATATAAGACCCAAGAATCTCTCCAGTGCCTCAATGGACCATTTAAGTCTGCAGAGGTTTCTCACTCTGTCATCTTTGGTCCTCATCCCTTTCTCTTACAGGCCTGTGCTCCCTCATTGTTGGCAATTCATGTAAGAACTCTAAGTCTTGCTACATATCACTTATCCATCATTATGTCCTTGGTGTGCCACAAGGTCAAACATCAGAAGACTTGCTGTGTGCAAGAGGCTTGGCAACACTTCTTTTGTGCTGCATTAACTGCACATCGAATTTTGAAGCAGTCACTGAGATTTCACTACATTTACTAAACTTGCGCGTTTACGGATAATCTGTAAGCTACTAGAGCTTCTTCATGTGCCACACTTTAGTCCTCAAACTTCTCAGCTTTGCACTTGCAATGTATTTAGAGGTCCTTCTTAGCAAGTGCCTGGGTGTTTACACCACATAATACAGTTTAGAATGTGAGATTCAATGCTGTTTATACCATTGCACTATAGCTTTTATTTTTTATACTTTTTCTCCATTTACACTATGCACTCCAGAGGTGTAAAAACCTAAATTTGATTAACTTACTGCCTATTTTATGTTGAATGAATATGCTTAGTAGGGCATATGACACACTGAATACTTTTTTTTTTCTTGCTGTTTAGGGCTTGTGTGTTACTGATGTTCAAAGATTTTTTTTTTTTCCTTCTGTAAGAAGGAGACTTGTGCTGTAGTGTAAATAATACTGCAGAGATTCTAGAAAGGATGAGTGAGGGATTGTCTTGAATATTTTGAGTGTTTACCATTCAGGGACAGGGAAAAGGAAATCCATTGTAGTCATACAGGAGTTAAGGGGAAGTTTCAAGGTGATGTGGCCAGTCATTACCTGCTAGGTTCTGCAGCTGTTGCTTATCCTTTAGAAGACTTCAGGGGTATCTCCTAGAAGTACTTGAAGGCTAAATTGTTTGTAATACTTGAGATCCCTAATGCTGTAACAAATCTGTTCTTAAATTTTTGCAGGAGTTTGCTGCATCTGAAAGAGCCCGTCGCCATGCTGAGCAAGAAAGGGATGAGCTGGCTGATGAGATTGCAAACAGTGCTTCAGGAAAGTGAGTCATCAAATGTATTAACTATGCATCTGAAGTATTTCAGGCAGCAGTACCTGTAGTTCTCTGTAGTCTTCTTACAAATTCTCTGACCTACCTTTATGATAAAAATTCTTTCTCATCATGAAGAGAATTGCTAACACAGCAACCTCTGAAAACTTACAATGCCTACGTTTTCAAAAGCAAACTAGCCAGTTGCTTTGTACCAGGTCAGAACACACCTTGTCCTAAATATTGCCTTTCTAGGTCAGCGCTGCTGGATGAGAAGCGCCGTCTGGAAGCTCGTATCGCACAATTGGAAGAAGAGCTTGAGGAAGAACAGAGCAATATGGAGCTTCTCAATGAGCGGTTCCGAAAGACCACGCTGCAGGTAAAGCAGTTCTTGGCAATGCTTTTGGGGCAGTTCGTATTTCAGTGTGTGGTTAAGTGGAGACTTTGAACAGCACCAAATAATCCATTCTCCTCTGAAAGGTTGATACACTTAATTCTGAGCTAGCTGGCGAGCGGAGCGCTGCCCAGAAGAGTGAAAATGCACGGCAGCAGCTGGAAAGGCAGAACAAAGAGCTGAAAGCCAAGCTGCAGGAATTGGAGGGATCTGTGAAGTCTAAGTTCAAGGCAACAATTTCTACTCTGGAAGCCAAGATTGTGCAGCTAGAAGAACAGCTTGAGCAAGAAGCCAAGTAAGGACAATCTGCTGATGTTTGCTCTGTTTGTCAGTACGAAATATCTGAAACTTCAATGCCTTAAGTTTTCACAGGGCAGAGATGTGAGCTTACAAAACAGACATTAGGTTTTATTATCTAGAAACCTACTGTTGAAGGGGCACTATGACTGGACTGTTGAAAAGTGATTGGGGTTAAAAGCTGCAGAATCAGTTTGTTCCGTAACTGAAACTGCTGAATTAATTCCTGAAGTTAACTAGGTGCATGCTGTGTGTGGTGGTTCCAGGACCCACAAGGTGTTGCAGAAGTTCTTGAGACAACTTGAAACTTATCCTCAAGACACTGGTCTCTTTGGTTAGAGGAAGCAAGGTGAACAGCTTAGGCTTGATGGCTCAAGTTAGTGGAGAAAGCAGATGTCTGCAGAGCACAAGAGTCATCTCAGCTGTTTCATGTCCATCCTTCCTATCTCAGTCCTCAGCTCTGTTTTTAAACTAATTCCTCCCAGAAAGCTCTAGGGTAGACAGTCTCGTCGCCATCTCCATTCCTTTACTGCTTTTGGCTCTGGGAGAGGATCACATTATTGGCATTATTGATCAGCAGTATGCTTAAAGCTGCCCAGTGGAATCTCATTGTAAAGAAGCACTTTCCCTCCCCTTTTTTTAGCCTCGATACCATCCTGATATTCCTCCAGTGCCAATGCCGTATGCTATCAAAATTGCATCCCGACTAACCTCCAGCATACTGAAACCAAGGTGGTGGTGTTGATGGTGGTAGGCGTGTTAAGAAAACTCAAGCATCAGTTGTGCAATGGAGCAGGAGCCTTTCTGAAATAACAGATCTTGTTTTCCCAGCCTTTGAATGCAGGAGCAAATTATGACTTTTGATTATTTTAGGGAAAGAGCAGCTGCTAACAAATTGGTACGTCGTACAGAGAAGAAACTGAAAGAAGTCTTCATGCAGGTGGAAGATGAGCGTCGGCATGCAGACCAGTACAAGGAGCAGGTAGGCAGAAGGACTTGGCTTTTGAGACCTGTATCTCAGAAAAGGCAGATTAAACCCAACTTCCAATAGAGAGGACCTGTTAAGATGATGATTATTAAAAGATCTGAGGGAATCCCTGTCCTGATGTCAAGGGTTCAGTGCTGCAAGTCACTATTTTGGTTGCCATCCTCCTAGCTTCCTGCTGTGCTGCTGGTACTGTTTTTCCCATTGCCACCATGGAAAGGAAATAGCTGAAGCTATAAATGACTTGCAAACTCGCCAGTGTTCCCAGATAGCAGTTGCTGAGCATTTTAAAGGGCTAAGCCATTAGAGTAGTTTCTTGCTAGACCCCAGCAGTCAAAAACCTCTCCATGTTAGCTTTGGTGTGATGGTCTGTTATGCACCCTGGTCTCACCTGGACCCAGAAGCTCAGCAGTATTTCCAGGAGTCCAGTCTGGAGTCTACAGTGAGTGCTTGGACCAGACAGTGGTAACAGGAAGGAATTGTCTTGCCCTGGACAGCTAGGACAAATGCAGCAGCTGTTTTGTCCTGCTCAAGCCTAGAAAGCTTTGTATTCAAGGCCTTAGGGAAGATAAGTGGTCTTTCAGAACAAACAGTGCCTCAATGAGGCTTTGTGTAGCATGCGCCTCTCTAACGTAACCCCTTAAATGCTCTGATCCACAAGTAGCTCATGAGGAACTTCACTTTTGGTGGAGCCATTGAGTCTGGACAGACAATTTCTACACACAACTGTTGTCTGCTTGTACACCAACCCTTCATCTCTGGTAGGGATGGTTGGGGAGGGCAGGGTGTTAGCTAACCTCTCTCACCTCCCAAACCATGGGGTTGCAGCTGCTGAGTTTTATCCTGACAGTCTTTGGCTTTGTCTTCTAGATGGAAAAAGCAAACGCCAGAATGAAGCAGCTCAAACGCCAACTGGAGGAGGCTGAAGAGGAAGCGACACGTGCAAATGCTTCCCGACGTAAACTTCAGCGTGAGCTGGATGATGCCACAGAGGCCAACGAGGGCCTGAGCCGGGAGGTCAGCACGCTGAAAAACAGGCTAAGGTAAGAGGGACCAACAGAAGTCAGACAGGGTTTTATCTAGGCCCTTGTTTTTGTAGACTGTCTTCATAATGCCAGCAACCTGGGGAAGCATCTGGCTGTGGGACTGCAGAAGCAGAGCCCCTAATGTTAGGGGGTGGGTCAAGCTGAAGTCTGCTGAGAACTGTTGAATCAGCCCAATGATGATAAGCAAGCTGCCAGACCACAAGGGAATTCCTGACAACTCCTGGAACCTAAACTCACAGGTCCCCTGAGGTTGTTCATCCAAGCCAATCATAGGTAAAGATGGCACAGAGGAGACAGCAGCTCAGTCTTGCTTTTTCAGTGGCAAGTATCGATCCCTTTTTTCATAGTCCACCCTGGTGGAAGTGTGTGTCAGCAACTTCTTGAGAGCAGCTCTTTCGGAGATCAAGATTTGTATCAAGTACAGGGAGGAGTCGAAGGAAGTGAGGCCGGTACAGAACAAACCATCCTGAGGGGCAGAGAGCAGCTGAGCTGACTGACTTGTAGGAATGGCAGGAGGGTGCAGCACCACTTCACAAATGAGCAGTCAGCATCTTTCAGAGAACCACTCTTAAGTATTTGGGCTGTGCTTGGTGCTCATAAACAGGTAATATTTTGAGTTACCTGAGACTTCCCAAACTTAAAGTGATGGTATGAATTCAGCAAAAATACCAGAGTGCTGGAACATGTTTGGGCACAGCATGACCCCTTGGTTGTTAAGAGATGGTCTCAAGAGAGATGGTGAAATTTGCGCTGTGGATGGCCTGGAGCTGAGCTGCTGAATTCCCCTTGCTCTTCAGTAGGAAGCTTTTTTTCCCAGGGGCAACCGCTAGCACTGTGATTCACGTTGTGAGCGAGATAAAAACACTTCAGCAATTGCTGTCTGCTTGTTGTTTGCAGGAGGGGGGGGCCCATCACCTTCTCTTCGAGTCGATCTGGGAGACGCCAGCTGCATATCGAAGGGGCCTCCCTAGAGCTCTCCGACGATGACGCGGAGAGCAAAGGCAGCGATGTGAACGAAGCGCAGCCAGCCCCTGCAGAGTAGAGCCCCATTGCACCATTTGCATGCAGAGACCTTTTACACAATAGTCGGCAGAACAAGGAGGACTTACCTGACCACCAAACTGCCTTGTGGCCTAATCTGCCTTATGAAAAGTTGGCATGCTACAAGGTTACTTATCATAGGTCAACTATGTCTTAAGGCTCTCCAGCCTCAACATACTGTACCCTGCTTCAGATATAGGTACAACTGCTTTTTTTAATACATAGTAAACAAAATGGGATCGTCTCTGTTCAGTGCATCTATTTTCCAGACACTCATTGTAAAGCCATTTTATAAAGCATCATGTGAAGGATAAAACTTTTTTTTATCGATACAGAAACTTCATTCCCAGAGGGTAGGTGGTTGGGACAGACCCGTTGTCATGATTATGCATGCTTTGTTGTACAGACAACATCCTTCCATTTCTTCTGTGCTCAGACGGCCCTGGGCTGTATTGAGTCTATTGGATCACTGAAGACCAAACTGCACCTGTATCTTTCTTTTCTCCTAATTGTTGTGATCAGCACACAATCAGCAAGTGAACTGTGAAAAGGCCTTGGGAAGTGTTGGGAAGAAAATGTAGGGATGAATGAGTAGTGTCCATTTTCAACCTGCAATATCATTTTGAAGTGTTCTCAGCACCTGCTTCATCTGTTAGTGTTCATGCAGTACAGGCAAACTGAAATAGCATCACCATTCTTGATCTGTACAGTACTTCTGCATTTGTAGAGACCTGCTTATTACCACGCCCAACAGATCTGTGTATATATATTAAGGCTAGTATAATGTGAACACCAGTGGAAAATAAACATACAACACAGGCAAAATTAATTTATTAATTTATGGCTGAGTAGTCTTCAGGACGTGGAGCCAAGTAGCTGCACCGTGGCGCAAGGCTTACGTGATACCTTAGCCAGCCTAGTGTTGCTAACAGAGCTGGTCCACTGGCCAGCAGCGAGCCGAGCGCAGCAGGGCCCTCTGTACTGTACAGTGTGTGTGGCTTGTTTGGAGTCTGTGTGGTTTACAGGGGTTCAGAGATGGATGTTGCCTGCCTACGAGTTAACATGCCAGTGGATGTGAATCCTTTTTTTTGTTTTGTTTTTATTGTTTTGTTTTTTTATTTTGAACAGTATTACAGCAAGTAGTTAGCATTCTTTTTGTTTAAATAGCTGAAAAACTGACATTACAGAAAGTGCCTTAGACACTACAGTACTAAGACAATGTTACATATATAATTTGCCTATATAACAATGATTTAATGTATTAATTTTGACTGTGCTTCATATCATGTACCTCTCTAGTCCAAGTGGTATTATTGATATTAGTGACAATGAATCAGTGTTAACTAGGAAAACTTCCTCTGCCACATGCTCAGAAACATGGATTTCCTTTTTTGGTTAAAAGCTTTAACATCTGTCGCAAAGGTTATGTTGTGTGTGTTTGGATATTTTTAATCAAACTGGCTGTTGACCACCAGGCATCTGACTGCAAATATCTTGTTTTCTTGTATACCCATATTTCTAGACAATGATTTTTGTAAGACAATAAATTTATTCATTATAGATGTGGCCGCCTGCTCTGTTTACTTACAGGAAGAGCTATCTCCTGAGGCTGGCATAGAACTTAATAAACAAGAGTATGACTGGAAGCTGCCTTTTCCCTTCTTACTGTTTTTGGTTGTTTTTTTTGGTTGGTTGGGTTTTTTTTTGCTTTTGTTTTGACCTACATACAGTATAAGTGGCCTGTCCATGGTGCTAAGCCTTTGCCAAACTTCATGCTCCACCTCCACCTTGCTGTTGAAGGGAGCTCTGAAACCAAATGCTGGTATTCTGTACTGCTGTGCATGTACAGCTCCCTTATTTGGCCTCCATTTCTGCCTTTAACAAGCTGTTGTCTTTTTTTGTTTATTTTTGAGTAGATACTGCAGACACCTGGAATAGATACTTCAGAACTGATAGAGGTGAACAGATAGAACTACAGCTCTGGTTACTCATAGCATCAGGTAAAGTCAGAGGCTCCTTTGAAGCTCCTGGGAAGTCTAGTGCAGGCACCAGAGCCCCTTTGCAGCCAGCACTGCTGCAACCTGCCCTTCCCCAAAGGCTGGAGGTAGGTACTGTTGCCCCACAAGATGGAGCTGGCCCCAGGTGGAGTGCATGACCCCTTCCAGGGGATAGGTGGGACCTGGGGCTTGGTACAAGCAGGGAGGGAGAACGTAATCCTGCTGCTCATGCCTGGCTTGGACAACAGCCAGGGTGAGTCCTAGGGTCAGCTGTGCAGGGTCAGTTGCTCTGTGGATGAGTAAATGGGGTGCAGAGATGCAATTTCTTACGCTGCATACTTGTAAAATTTGTCAGTTTAAGTAAATGCCTTTTTTCCATGTCCAAGAGCATTACCTCTCCACAAGTTTGATGCTCAAATGTAATTGAGCTGCTGTACATCAGAGCTGAGATGAGAGCTCAAGCCCTGAGCTCTCCTCTGGGGTAACTTGTTCCCAGGGGGGCCATGCCCTGTGTGGTGGCCCTCTGTGACACTTGTTTTGAGCACCCAGACCAGCCTGCTCGGTGGCAGGACTCTGCTGCAGCAGTGATGGGTGGCTGTGGGAGCTGGGTGCAGCACAGGGCTCATGTCTCCCCTGCTCTCAGGAAAGGAGCCTCTGGCACAAGCCCAGAAGGGTCAGACCCCTCCATCTGCAGGTCCCCCTGCGAGCCAGCAACGGTGCAGGCTGTGCCAGGGCAGTGCTGCCTAGTGGCTGCGAACCTGTCATCCTTGTGATCCTGTACCTGATCCTGTGAGTGAGGTGGGGGCCCTAGAGGGTGACGGTGAGGGAGGGAAAGGGGGTCCAACACAGAGGCAAACGTGCAACTCCAAGCAATCCTGGGGGCCCCTGAGCAACTCTGGTGTTCTGCAGAGGAAGCTCCTCTCAGATGGCAGAACACCCCAGACGTTTTCCTGTGCTTTGCCAAATCAGTCACAAACCCTAGGACTCAGCCCCACAGCCAGGGTCCCACACCATGAGCCACAAAGGCTAAAACACAGGGAAGGTGTTCACAGGCAGGGTCGTTCCAGAGCCATGGGGAACTAGGGCTGCTCCAAAGAAAGGAGCAGCAGCCGCTTCCTCAGGTGCCCTTTCCCCAGGGCCAACCCAGCCACCAACTTGCTGGGGCTGGCAGGAAAAGCTACGTGACAGAACACAGCCGCTAGCACCTCTTCTGCAAAATCCACAATTCCACATTAAAAGAACTTTATTTTTGGAAGATTACTCTCTTGGATTTTTAAACCACATGATTTGTGTCACCACGGTGGTATGGTACACTGTCCTATTGAAACATGCCATATAGATTTTGAATAAATAAACTACAAAGCCCAAGTTATGTACAAAGATCTTAGGCAAAGATATTATGTTTACAAACCTATGTACAATAAAACAAATGTAAACAGTCAAATGCAGCAAAGGATGCACAGGAAAAGAGGAGCATACAAAACCCTAATGATAAGTGGTGACTCTCCCCACCTCCCTTCTGCTGGGGCAAGTTTTATTCCCCCCCCCCCCCCATTACATTGCTGCAGAGCCAAATGAATGTGACTGAACAGATTGGGAAGGAAGATTTTTTTAAACCCACAGACCAAACCACAGCTGGGTTTGCTGGTTCATTTTAAAATCCACCAACTTTGACAGCGAAATCGCACAAATACGTTGCTTGAAAGACCCACAAGGTACACAGTCGCCCAAAATTGTCACAGAAGCCCATAGGTGACACTATAAAATCCAGTCATATATTACATAGATCTGAACATGGTTTGGATGCTTAAACGGTTCTGGGAGGGGGGTATTTCACTGGCAGTGTAGCCAATTGGATTTGCGACTTTCTAAAGCTCTCAAAGTCTCTGCTTTGGAGATGTATGAAAGTTTTACTGATAAAAAGGCAGGTTAGATTTGGGCAGGGAAAGGTATGGTACAGACACATGGCAAACATGAGCTCGCTACAGCTGCTAAATCCATTACTGCCCAGCAGCTGCTGTCTTAGCATGCACAGCCAGGCCGCCCCAGCCACAGGGAAAATGCTTTAGCAAATCTCACCGCTGTTAGTTTAAGCTAAGGCATTTTTATGTTGCAACTCGCATCTGCTGAGCACATGATCATCAACTACAATGTGCTGCCAACCAGCATCTGGCTCTCTCCACTCCCCTGGCTGTGCTGGCAGTAGCCACCGGGCCCCTGCTCGTCACTGGCCCCAGAAGCGCCCAGCACCGATGTGCACGGTCCCCTCTGCCAGCTGACATGGGGCGGCAGGAGCAGGTCTGACACACTCCGGCCAAGGCAAGAGGCAGATCAGCCTCTCGCAGCAGGCTGCAGTGCCTGGGGACACACGTGCCATCAGCAACAGCTGCTCACCTGCCAGGCAGTAATTTATCAAGCTGCAGTAACTCAGTCATGTACCTGGACCTCATTCCCAGGTGCAAATGTCTAAACAAACTCATCTCAAAGCCTTACCAAGCACCGATTTCAAGAAGTTTGAGCTTTACTGCGCAGACAGCAGCTGCACATCTTAAGTGCCAGGATGCTGGAGCAGGTAGGCAGGGAGAGGGGGAAGGCTTTGTTTTAGAGGAGCTGGCCAACATTTGTATCATGCTAAACCTACATTAGAAGAGATAAAGTGATGGGTCGAGGACTGCCTGACCAAGTTTTGGCTAGCAAGACTCCTGCATCCTGTGAAACAGAGCACTACATGTCTCACCTCGTGCAACACACAGCGGGTGGCCAAGGCAGAGAACATCCGCTACAGCAATAGGAGAAAATAAGTTGTATTAACATGGCATGAAGGGCTGTGGGCGCAGGACCTCCTCCAGCAGTGGCTGGCCAGGGGACTGCTGTGCGCCACGGCACAGGCTGTGTTCCGGCTGGGGCAGGAACGGGGTGGAATCAGAAGCACTTCTTCTCTTGGTGGTTTGGGAAAAGCATATGCAAGTCCGAACACAACCTCCCCGCGGCTCATACGCTCAGGGGGAGCATGCCAGGTGCTGACGATGGTCTGGAGGATCCCAGTCCAGGGGGACCTTGATCAAAGCCGTTTACTGCCCTGAGAAGGAACAAGAGACAAGTCAGTACGTGCTGAGCAGCCCCAGGAGAGAGCTGCTGCTGCTATTGCTCATCTCTCCCCACCACCAGGAGCTGGAAGACAGAGCACATCTCCTCCCTTTTCAGACATCCTAACAGCATCTATCCCCAGGCTGGGCTTAAGGGCAGCAAGCCTTGGATGCATGTGGGAGTCGCACACCGCTGTGCAGTTCAGCAGGGTCAGAGGAGACCTGACAACACAGCAGCTGCTCAGCGTGTGCTGGAACAGGGCTCAGGTAAGACGGGGCTGCCCACCTCCAGCTGCAAGAACCAACATTCATTGACAGCCAGGGACGGACAGACACAGACACACGCCCCTATGGCTGAATGCCTGAAGCTTTGCCAAGGCGGGCACTTGCTGGCCAAGGTGCCCAGCCAAGGAGGTCCAGGGGCTCTCGTGCATGCTCTGAGCTCGGGGGCTATGCAATCAATCAGGTCTGTGCAGCTGAAGACGCCAGACACAGCAGCCCCGCGGGCTCTGCCCCCACATTTAGCTCCCCTTCCTCCTTAAAAGCTGACAGTTTGCCATAAAGTGGCTGTTTCCACACATCTGCGTGACCTACGTGCAGCCCCCAAGGGCTGGGTGGTCAGCACGGAGCTGCAGGGCCCAGTCACGCAGAGCTGGGCGACAGCTCTACCAGGGTCTCCTGGACTGTTCACATGTGGCTCTACTCAGATTTCTCCCAGTAAAGGGGATGGGACTATGTACACACATGCACACACACACACACACAGAGCGCGCGCTACAGTGCACTATGCAATGGCGAATGGGGTCTGCTAGAGCAGGCAGGCACGTGTTAAATAAAGCACAGCGGGTTTTGCCTCCATGCTACTCTACACACTGCTGGGGTGCAGTGAGGGCTCCCGGTCCTTCCGGGTCTCGCCATACGCGCTTCCCAGCTAATCTTCAAACCCCCCAAACTTCACACGACCAAGAACCATCAGTTTCTAGGCTACTGCCCTTCCCAAAGCTGTTGTTGAAGGTGGTGGCATGGAGAACCTGGCTTCCTAGCGGGTTGGATGAGTACATGGGTCTGACAGCTTTTCAGTCTCTGCTTTGTTATGGCTTTGCCGGATCTCCTGCCATCAGGCTCAGTGTACAGCTTCTGTCTAGGCTCACCGTCTGGTGGTGATCACCACCACAGCCCTGGCAACAAAAGGCAAGTATTTCCATGTAACAGGACATGTCCATCCCAACTCTTGCCACAGAACTAGCACCTTGCCAATGTTAACACGTTTATACTACTGAAGGCATGTGGGAGGAAAAAACAACAAAAAAACAACCCACACATCCCTGCAAGGCAGGACAGGTCCCCCGTCTCGCTGTGCAAATAGTCACAAGTAGTACCTCTGCAACACTTCATCAGCTTTCTCCAAACCACCAACATCCCAGGGGATGCCGTTCACACCTCTCGGCAGAACTACCTTCAGGAAAGGGAAGCTTTTTAAGAGGCTGTCTTTGCTGCTTAGATCAGTGGCCTGTGGTCTCCAGCCCTCAGCGAGAGCTGACAAGGAAAAGCAATGGACAGTGAAGTCTGGATGGCTCTGGCACTTCTAGCAGAAACTGGAAGCGTTTACAAATCAAGAAGCAGCCAAAAACTGCCAACCAGGGAGTTGGCTGCTCAGGCTGTACCTGAGTGAAGAGTCTGGAGAAGCATGACCCACTGCTGCTGTCACTGCAGGAGCTCACACGCGCTCAGCACCCAGGCTCACGGCAGCATCCCCAGGACTGAGATCAACTGGTTTCTGCACGGCCTTTTGCATGGAGCACAGCTCACGCTCATCTCATGTTCACTGCTTGTGCAGCGGTGGCCCTACACCTGCTGGGTCAGTTAAGTATCAACCCTGCCAGCAAATCCCAGAACAACGCTGCTGTCGCACTGGGCCATGACAAAAACCTTCCAGAAGAGCAGATGAGAGCTGTAACACGAACACTCGCTAGCAAGGACAAATTCCCATGGTAACACCCGGCTCCCTATCTTGCGGAGGCGCGCTGTTTTCTTTCCCCATCTTGCTGTTTAAACATCCACGCTTCCGTATTAGCGCAGCCTGCTGCACATCCCAGGACCACAGTTAGAGCAACCAGAACCCACCTTTTCCATCTCCTCCCCTTAAAGCTTTTCATTTCACATTTACATGTTACTTTGACATATTTAAAAATGCGCGTACTTTCAGGGCTGCAGGAAACTAAAAGCGATTTGAGGAGCAGCTTAGGGGAAGATGTACTTCGCTATTCTAATTTGCAGGGGCATGAAGCCAACCTGATCGTGACACAACTCTGCAGACTGGTTATCAGCTAGAAAGCGACTCTGCCAAGTACGACAGCAAAAAAGGACCAAAACAGGATTAAAATGTGGTAGCGTGCTGTCTGTTAAAAGAGCCAGAAAATTGATGTTCAACATTAGCAGACTGCAAGTCCTGGAGAGATGCCCCGCTCGTGTTTGACGAGTAGCACGGCAACAGAGCCATGTCTAAAGGTGCTCCAAATGAAGAGCAACTCTTCGTGGCTTACAGCCACTGTCACCGTTGGATGGCGCCCAGGCTCTGCCTGCACAACCCCGGGGCTCTCAACGGGCCTGCCGGATTTGCTGCTCCTGAGGACAGCTGAACTAACACCACCTCCAGCTGAGGATCTCCTGGCTTTGCTGCTTCCCAGGAACCGGGATTCCCTCAGCCAGAGCCAAGATCAGCACGGGAACTGCAGGCTGGGGAGATTAACCGACTCCCTTCAAATCCAGAGCGAGTGCTGTTACTCCACACGCGGCCACGGCTTGCGCACGGATTGAAACGACAAATGAGCCTTCGCAACCCAACGACCAACAGCAGCTTTACACGAAGCCAGGCAGGGCAGGCACACGCAGAAGGGACTGTGTCCCCAAGGCGCCAAAGCTTTCATCCAAAGCATGTGGGCTAGCGGACCCCTTCCTCTCGCCTTGGTCCAGGTCTCGCAGCAGAACCGGGAAGAAGTCAGCAGCAGCCTCTTCTCGTGGACGCACCATCCCTGAGCTGTGATTTTGGTGAAGCGCGTTTGCCAGCCAGGTCACCCTACTGATTACAGCAACCTGCAGCCGAAGAACCGGGAGGACTCAGTGGCAGGGATCACCTCCCTCGCTGTGCGAGGGTGTCCCGGAGCCGCTCCGCACTCCCATGACCACAAGGGAGTAGCTGCGGCTCCCCCACACCCTGCAGACAGGCAGGGGAAGGAACGGCCCAACTCAAGCAGCACAAACTGCTCCAATATTGCTACTTCTGGGGCACCCATCGCTCCTGAATGGGGTTTCTAGCACCCAAGCGCCTACTACAGGCAGAATTCATCTCTGCAGCCATCACCACCCTCACAAATGAACCTGTCTCTGCTGGCAGTTTCCGCCTCTAAAGAAAGTGGAGCAAATCCAACACTCCTTAGCTCTTACTCCGAGCTGCATTTAGCAGCTCGGGTGCTTGAGTCTCGGGTGATCTTTTCAATCTCCCGGAGGTGTATGAGCAAGGCCAGAAGCCATGAAACGGTCAGGCACTCCACACCAGTGACACGCTGACGTGACAGGGCTCAGCCTAGGTCACCAGCGTCACAAATAATCCAGCGTGAACAATGAGGCCAGAGACAAGCAGGGAGAACAAGCCCTATCTCGGAGCCAGCGGTATCAAGGGGACGAATGCCGTAAAGCCAGCAACGACACTGCATCTCCCCCTCGCCAGCTTCCCTAGGGAAGGGGCAGCACGTCTCTGCCCCAGCCCTGTCCAAATCTCTCCAGGCGCCTCAGGCTGTACGTGCGGTGAGGAGCAGGAACATACCTGCCTTCGCACACAGCCTTCCCAGGCCTCAGGCAAGCATCGCGCCGACAGATCGCCTCCAGCAGCGCAGCAGCAGCCCGACTCCAGGCTTGCCTGCGCGCTGGCCACGGCGTCCCTGGAGGCATGGCGCAAATGCTGAGCCCACGCAGACCGTTAAGTGTATTTACGGATATCTCTGCAACGGCCCTTGTGTGCTCTTCACCTACACGTGGAGCCAGGGAGTCTGTTACTTTGCCCTTTGATGTTCTTTGTGCCTGGTCTCAGTCTGCAAACCTGAACGACAGGCCGAGTCCACTGATTGCTCTGGAGGAACCCAGGCACAGACATATCTTTAAAGAAAAACTGTTTAGGAAGAGTTGGTTAACAAATATAACACTGATTCACCAGCAAAACAACCAGGAGAAGCGACACACATGGTCGATGTCTTCATTGTGAAGAGGCACCAACACTGTGCGAGATGGGGAGTGCTCGCAGCACTGAGATGCCCAAGGGACCCACAACCAACCAGGCTTTCTGCTCAACACAGAAAAGACAAGTCCCATTCAGAAGACTTCTGAGGTTTCCCCATCATTTGCTATTTAAAAACCAGTGTCAAGACAGCACAGAGTGCTCACTGTGGTAGCTTTTCCCAGGATTAGTTCCCAGAATCGGTTACCTGTGTTGCTCATAGCACCCTACCTGCCCAAACTTGCCCTCAGTACAGAAATAAAGATAAAGCTGCTGCTTTGATTTGCAGAAAGCCACTTCAGTAAGTGGGGCACAGAAAAAGGTTTCAAATAGTAGCAAGAAATGGGGGGGGGGGGGGTAGCGCTGAAAGCTGAAATTTTGGCTGAGCTCATTGAGATCTTATCCAGCCATGGGATTGTGCCATTAACACGAAAATGCACCAAAAAAAAAAAGTTAGCATTATTTCAGTTAAAAATTAAGGGAAAATAAAAATAACAGATTAAGCAGAGCAATTTTAAAAATAAAGGATGCTGGATTCTTCCTGCCTGCCCTCTGCGAAGACAGACCACATGTTTGGTCTCTAAAGCCAAACTTTCCTGCTGCGCCCTGGGAGCAGCAGTGCGCCCGCTCTCTAGACGGGGCTGCGATGAGCACGCGCATCTCTCCAGCCTTTGACTGCTCTGCGCAGGTCTGGCGCACACGAGGGGCCACTGCTCACAGAGGGCGGACGTTGCCTGAAGCCTGGAGATCTGCCCTCAAGGATTAATCCAAGCAAGGTCATTTGCTTCCTGCTTTTAGCTCTTTCCCCCGCTCAGTCAGACCCAACCTGACGTGCTCCACAGGGGCCCCATGCTGTGCCATTGCTCAGGGCTTCCTGAGAAAACAGACTCTTTCTGGTGCCTCTAACTGAGCTAAAGTCATCAGTCCCTGCTGGAAATGTCCCCTGCAGAGGTTTCCGATGGACGTTTCTTACTGCCCATTCCTACAGGCTTTGCATTTTATGCCCGCTTCTAACCGCTCTCTCTGACCCATTTGTATTTTACCAGTTCTCTGCAAACTTCATCGGATCAAATTTGAGTCCTGTGGCCTGTTCAAGATATATTTTCATTCATTAATCTGTATTTCGAGCAGCATTCTGTATTTCACACCTTAACTCTGAGGCTTCCTGAATTCTAAATATCGAGCAAAACCTCAGCAGAAGGTCCTTTCTGTAGCTGGACAAGCCAGTCTAAGGACTAAATGGACGTGGTCAAAGCATACACGGACACTAGCTCAGCAAGAAAACAAGAGGAAGAGTGAGTCTTCAGGCAGATCAGAGCCTTAAAACAGGCCGCTTAGTCTCCCAAGCAGCAGTAACAGCACAAGGAGGTACAGGAATGCCCAGCCTAAAGACGTGAGGAAGGGGACAGAGGTGAGGCTGTGGCAGTTCAGGCATGGGTCAGTTTTAAGCCGGTAGGGAACTGCACCTTTCGACATTACGGGAGCCCTCTACGTTCCCTCAAGAGGCAGCTAAGCGAGATGAACCCAGCCCTTAGGTATTACAGGCTTTGCCTGCACTGAGCCTGTGCGTGGTAGGACTCCCCTTCCCGTGGAGGGGGCTGTCCTGCTACCTGAGCAGCTTTGCTGGTGCAACTGTTTCCACCAGGTCCTTCCAGCTGGCGCAGCTGCGCCAAGCAGGGACTGCAACGCCGAGCAGAAACACTGCTACACGCTTCGGACTAGCCTATCCTTTCCCCCTGCTTATAACCTCAGTCGACTCATTTTACGCCTGTGCCCTTGTTTGCTTCCCCATCAGTCAGAACCACGGCTACAGGGCACCAGTGAGCCAATATGGAACAAAGCACTTAAGACCATTGAAGGCAAAACACCACTGAAAGGCAAACTAGCTTTTACAATTAAATTAACTGCAGCAGTACTTCATACGGCATCACTGCTGCGCTGATTTGGTCAGAAATGAATCTATTTGCAGTAGTATTAGATCAAGAAAGCAAGCAGCACTCAGTCTTATGGTTGCAACTGGTCACAAGACCAGAGAAGTTGATCTAAAATAAGGAGGAAGAGAGAGGTTGTAGCCTCGGGCTTTGATCATTGCCTATTAGTCCGTAACGCTAAGAGAACTCCCTCATGCAGTTAGCATAACCACCAAGTCCGCACCTCCAAGCACCAGAGTTAAAACGCATGCAGCTTATCATTGCAAATGAATTCATTTACCCATGACCAAGGTGGGAAATACGACCTTTTCACGCCTAGTGGAGAAAAATTGGAACAGTTTATGTACACAGTAAAGACATTCTTGGGCGCAAGGCTGTATGCAAGAGAGAGGGAAAAGTAAAGGTGTTAAGTCTCACCAGTCCTTTCCCCTTAGACCTCTGCACGCTGAAACTCTGCTCTGCCCAGGCAGGCTAAGGGTCCTACTTCAGCGACAACCAACTCTCCCACCACACTTCACTGCTAAGACTGCATGACCCGAATAAAAGCCCAGGGTTTTTGCAAAGCCCATTGCAGGCCATGGAATTACTCACCTGAACCTGAGATACCCACAGTGAAGCAGGGTCCCCTCTTTTCCAGTGAGGCTTTTTTATTTTTATTTTATTTTCTTAAAGTGAACTAGAGAATGTCAAGAACACCCTGATTTTACAGTCTGATATATTACTATCAAGGCTGTGGACAACAGTATCCACCATGCGTATGCACCTACATGTTTCACAGGACTGCCTGAAGCGAGCAAGCAGAGGCGCTTCTCACGTTTAAACTCTAGTTTATGTTTTGGAACACAGCCAAACAAATTCAAAAAAAATAACCTAAGAGTAAATGTTAACTACAGCAATGACTTTGACATTCAAGAAAGCAGGAGGGGGAGCAGGGGAGAAGTTAAAAAAAAAGGAGTTAATGCCCCAGGGAACAAATGCCGGATCTCGGTTCACATACAGTCTCAGCCCAGCTCTTCAGGCACCAGGCCTCTGCAGAGCCCATCAAGGTCAGAGCCATTTTGTTCCCCAGCTGGATCAAAGGTAATAACCACTTAAGAATAGCTACAACAGCAAGAAATGAGCACCTATCTCAGAACATCCTCAGGTGCTGTTCTGATAGGCCCTGGCATCTGGACAAAAACGTCATGCTTGTAAAGTAACAAGTCTGCAGGAAACCAATCTTATATCAGACTTTGCAGAACTAAACAAAAAAAAAAACCCACCCTGACTCTTCTGATTCTCCAGCAAAGCTAGCATGCAAGTCCAGCTGTCCTCCAAACCTCCCCTAACTGCTGCTCAGGTAACTGCTCCTACCGCTGCTCCAGCTAGGCCAGCTCCAGTCTATCATGCTCTTTAGATGCCTGCTCAGCTCCTCTCAGCAAGCAAAGAGCAGGTGTTTGATGGGAGATGGAGACTCGTTAAGCATTTTAACCAACAAAATGGCAAAGGAAGGAAAATAAATGGAACCGTAATGATGTGGCTGAGTTACCTCTGTCACAATCCCACCACCCAACAACTGGCTGTTCATAAGGCAGCAGCTGCAGATTGGATCGGGTCTACGAGCGCACGTGGCTGTTTCAGGCTCCAGCGACAACTGGGGGCAGGGAGAAGAGTACAGGGGCTGGAGAGAAAGGAGGAGAAGAGGGGAGAAGAAAGGGCATGCCTCGACTCAGCGCCTCGTGCCTAGCCACTGCAGCGAGCTCTGGATCCGATGCTCGCCAGCGACGTGTGCCAGCACGGCTAGAAGCTAGTCTGCTGCTGCACCGTGTGGGCACAACGGGGCTGACCTCTTTTATGTAATAGCTCTTTTCAGCTTTCATGTGTAGACAAAATTAAACAGGTTTTTACAGAGCAACCGTGGAGACACGTATGCAGCACAGACACTGCGTTCGCCCCACAGCATGCGCAGACCTCGAAAGAGGCAGGAATGCACAGTGGGAGATGTAACGAGTAGAACGTGGGCCCCTGACGCCGAGGTTAGCAGGATACGTGGGTGCAAAGGAGAGGGGCAGGACAGCAGCGCCATACGGAGACCCCTAACATCTTGCAGGCAAGCGCATCAGTCATCTCCACTCACTTTTCTAGCCTGCTAATATACTGAGGCTGCTCTAAAAGTTACGTATCAGTAGGCTGGGTTTTTAAGCCTTCCTCAGCTACAACCTGCTCCTAATTCCAGGCAGCCAGCCCAGATAAGTGTGATGACAATCTGGATAATTAAAAGTGACCCCCCACCCCACACAGCAATCAGCTTATTTGTCACACCACAACTCAGTATAGCAACGCTGCATACCAAGAACAGCTATAATCACTCCCTAGCAACTACCCCAACAGCTTGCAG
Organism: Apteryx mantelli; assembly: GCF_036417845.1. NCBI lineage: Eukaryota > Metazoa > Chordata > Aves > Apterygiformes > Apterygidae > Apteryx > Apteryx mantelli. The sequence goes on from NC_089996.1 coordinate 5,755,762, forward strand.
CTGAAATCTAGCCTGTGTACTGCAAAAGTGAGCGTGGCTGTGGTGGTGCGCGGCTCCAAACAGCCTCAGAGCACACAGACAAACCAAAAGGCTGCCCGATTTGCACAGGACACCAATTTTGCTGACTCCCCCAACTCCTCCCTTCCAAAAAGGGAAGAACACTGTTCTAAAGCTCTAAAAACTCTGAATGCCACTTTCTAAGATGCGGCCTGCCCTGCTACCCACATAGCAAAATGATTCAGCATTCACAAAAGAATGACTCCAGGAAGCCCAGCATGTCTGTCTTCTAAATGTACTCTTTAGGATGGCAAGGGTTCAATTACTACCCTAAAATAAATTTTGTATTGAGGATGTGCTGAATATTAACATTAAACTGCACTGGCTTGAGGTTTAACTTGGAAGATTATCACAGTGCAGGGAGTATGACGCATGCTTTGCTCAGTGACACCAAGCATTGATCTCAATACTACTGTATTGACACTGGAACTTGTGGATGTGCTTTTCTCTCTGCTCCCTCCAGCTTTTCATACAACCACAGGGTCCTGCACTGCGAAGGACTATGGGAAAACCCTCCTGCTGAACGGCAACTGTTTGCTTCTCAGTATCAGAGAGGAAGCTCTGAGTATGAGCGAGCCATGTGAGAAACATGTGTCACTTCTTTCCCTGTGAAAGGAGTTTCTGGTTTCAGGGCTGATGCACAGCTCAGCCAGTATGAGGACAGTTGCCTCCTAGATCAGCTAGGACTAGCAGTTAATACCACTTTCTTCTCCCCTAACGGAGGAGGAAGTAAAGCGAACAGGACACCACCCTCCAAGGGAGCATTTGCTGCCTGCCCTAAGCTGTTCTTACTGAGGGAATCTCCAGATTTGCAGTTACTGCACTTCCCCACACACGAGCACACCAGTAACTATGGCAACTCCACCACTACTTACTTGAGATCCTACTGAAGGTCACATTCATCTCATAAGCAGGTTTGCTGTCTGGGTTTTGGTATTACTCGAGATGCAGAGCCCAAGAGATTAGGCAGCAGAGGTATAGCACAGGCATTGACATCCTACCAGCTAAGAGAGCCACAAGCTTTCTTTTCTCTTTACTTTGTAGAATTCAGCACTGGAATCTTGCTTCCCCACCCCCTTGGGACTCTGGCTCTCCAAATTATTAGTCCGATTGGATGAAAGCTGTGGTAGGCTAAAAACAAGCCAAGAAATGCTGGTCCTTCAGGTAGCATCCCAAAACACATTCCCCCTTTACAGCAAAAACACATCCCGACTTACCCTTTGTCGAAGAAAGACGTGTGCCCCGAATGAGGGTACTTTGTGCCATTGCTGTTCATCATGCTGCTGTTAACATTCCCTGAAATGTAGGATTTCCGTGATGCCTGGTCCTTTGCAAAATTTCTGCAAGCAGCTAATTTGGATTCTAAGGCCTGCGAAAGGGGGAAAAAAAAAAAAAAAAAGAGAGAAAATCAAATAAAAAAAGTAACATTATTAGGAGTTTTTCTGCTCAAGTTCAGGCCTCAGCCTGACCAAAGATCACCAGGACCAGGACCCCCAGTGTTATAAAGTTTAGTGAAATCTGAACTAAATGGGAACAAAGTTTTCTGTGTCATCCAGCTACAAAGGAAACCCATACAATGAGATGTTGATGCAGACTGCCAGGCACAATGCACTTCCATTAGGGTTAGGATTTTAGAACATTATCAGTTCTCATTTAAGCATCTAAACTAAGGAAGTCAAATCTTAGCAGCAGCTACTGAAGTCCATCCGTTTGAGGATCAGACTCAGAGAGACGTGTTATCTTCCCGAGGCTGCAGGCAGCGTATTTCAGCACTCCTGTGTCTGCAAGAGCTCAGTTTTCAGACATGGCAGCTGAAAGGTCTCTTGCAAGCTCTCATCACGGATGGTACTCAATGGTGAAACCGGCAAGACCTCACTCTGTTGTCTGAAGTTTTCCCAAACAAAAGGGGTAGAGGCAGGTCCAGACCTATTTACTGGGTGATGACTCAGGACTGGAGAGCACAGGATTGACAACTGCCTTCTGCCAGAACAGGTAAAGCTTTCCTATTGTAGGGAAGTGTGCGCCGGGGGGAAGCAGCTTGCTTCAGAAGCTGGAGTAAGGCTGGCATAAGCTAATCAGATGATTTAGAGAAAGCCAAAAGAAGAATCCTTAATTTCTGGAAGGACCTTGTATATGGAAACTTGGACTCCTCTCCAAGACAGTGTCTTCTTCCACTTCTTTCTTAATCTCATTCTGCAAGACATGGCCAGTTTTGTAAGCCCTCCTGACACAGTTCAGAAGAAGAGGTACAGAATCAGAAAAAGGAAGAGACAGCATCTAAGCCCACCCAGGGTCTGTACAGAACCACACCTCATCTCCACTACTTTCAAGAAAGCCCGGTGAGATCTTTTCTCCCTAGCGCAAGGCAAAAGTCTTTCTGCCGACTGCTGGCAAGGAGACGCTTTCCACATAGCACCACATTCCTAATTTTCCCCCGCAGTTTATTACATCACCTGCCCTTTCTGCCACCTAGCACATAAACTGAGACTGAACTTGAATACCTGCCTGCTCCAACGGAAAATCCTTGCAGCTATTTGTAACATCTAAGTTGGGCGCGTGGACATTCACACGCTTGTAGACACACGTACAGAAGATAAAAAGCTCACGTCCTTGATAGCACAGAATTCAGTACTGTTCCATGCAGAAAAATACTCCATTAATAAGGTACTGACGTGCTATCAGAAATAAGCCAACTCTACAAAACCTTGTTCTAGCAGCCCATTTAAGCTTCCTTAGTGACTATATATTTTTGCTTTTGTTTGTTGTTCTCAAAGCATCTTTCAGCTGGAAATAGCAAGTGTGATCTCTGCCAAGTGACTCCCTGTCTCAGCTGCAAGCAAGAAAGGCAAAGGGGACTTCTTGGAAAGAAAGGGAATTTAGGGCATAAGCTGAGGCATCCTCCAAGTAGCCAGACCTACAATTAGTAGATGAACATCCTACAATTGTTGCTAACAAATGAGTAAATTGTAACTTTGTATCATTAGCAGACTGAGTCTAGGAGTAGGCTGGGAAGCAAGCATGCTCATTTGGCATTTCCTGTCCTTGCAGAGTAATCACATGGGATTGTGATTAAGCTCCCTAAATCCCCTACAGACTCTTACTCACAGTGATCCCATTTTAAACATGCCACTCGGTAACCCCGAGTCCTCCTGCTGCCCTTTCAAACCAGCTACACGCTTGACAGCTCCAAACGCGAGCAACGACATAATTTTTAATTTCAAACTTTGCCAAAACAACTGCCTTGGCTGCACTCATTGCTGTTCTCAGCGTAAACCACAAGACGTGGAGGAAAGTCAGCACCAGAGGCTAGACACAAAGGCTGTCCATGCTTCCTCTCAAAACACTAACACTATCCATTGAGGCACGTGAACAAGCTCCTCATGACTGAAAGCAAAAAAGTCATGTCTTCGTTCAACTGGAAAGCCTAGCATTCCTAAGCAACACTAACAGATGTTTAAACCACTTCTTCCCTGCTTATAGTTATGATCCCTTTAAAGGCTTACACATTTCACTTCCCCATCAACTACAGAAGGGAACATTTGGCTTTCTCCCGATTTATTTTTTCACTTTCTTATCAAAGGACTCTACGTTTATTCATTTTAAACAACTGTTGCTGTCTCTTCTTGAGCCTGACGTGATCAGCCCTGACTGACTGATCTCATCTCGCTTCCCATGAGAGAGAGAACAATTGCGCAGCAGGCACTCAGAGTCTGAGATTCAGTTCTGAGTCTTGGTCTCATTAAAGAGAAAGCTGCAAGTCCCATTTTAAATATGGGCAAGCGGCCGATGGTGCCTAGCCCAATATATCAAAACTCCTGAAATGTGTTTTGCTCCATATATGAATTTGATCACCCAAAGGTGCCATCAGAATCTTAGTAACATGGTTTACAAATCAAGGTAAACAAAATAATAATAATAATGATAATAATAATAAAGCACTGCCAAATGATGCATGCATCATTTGGAAGAGACACCTTGGAAACCATGGCACGTACTGAGCATGGGCCAAGTCCTCTTTTTATTCACGTACAAGGATGAAAGCTCAGCAACACAAGAACGGAACTAGTGATTCTTCAGTACAAGGCACTCACCCCTACTTTCCGTAAGAGATCTCCCACAATGTTGAGTGCAGATATTCTAGCTGAAGGAGTAAGAGGGCTGGTACCAAACCCATTTGGTATAGCTGCAAACACAAACAGATTTTATTATAAGCGCCACAGCTCCATAGTAATAAATAAGAATCAACTTCTCTGTAGAAGGATAGGTCTAAAATCCTACTGCAGATTATTCACACAATTACCCCACAATAATGCACAGACCACATGATCAGTAGCCACAGAAAAAAGAAAAAGCTTAATTCCTGCCCACTGCCTTCCTTCCCATTAGACCCACACGCAGAGTTCATGCGCTCATCTGCAAGGCTACTGCATGCAATCCATCTAATCCAGCCAGGGCTTGCTCTGGAATCTACTCTTCTTAATTTAAAAAATGATATATTAATCCTTGTGATTGTCCAGAGCCTTCCAGATGGGGAAGAGGAATGAACTAATGGACTGCTGCCTCCCAGAAAAAAACGTACCCCTGAACAGCACGTGCGGTAACAAAGACATAGTCTAGACTGTCAGAGTTGCTGCCCACCATTTACCCTCCACTGCTACTCTACATTTAAGCAGAAACATCCAGTCAGTATAATTCTGTAATCCCAAACGTCTTCAGTACTCTACTGCAGGGAGGGCAAACACACAAAAAGAGTTTGGTATGAGGCCTAGCAATAGCTAAGCCTCACACCAAACATCATCCTCATTTTGTCATATTTGCTCACCAAAAACCAAGCGTACCTGATGCTGCTCCAGGATTTAAACACACCTTATGCAACGCACGTGGGGTCTACAAGCACCCAAGTTTACCCAAGATTTACTAACAAGAACGTGGTTTGACGTTGTTGATAATCTGAACATACTCCCAAACAACTAGGCCAAGTTTCTGTGAAGTATACCTTTTGGGGAAGGAAAACTATTTTCTGATCCTTTTCCAACGGGTGTAGCTGGCAAAGAGAGAGACGCCTGGACAGCCGAATCCATCTTTTCACAGTCTAGAGTTGGAGAGCTAGGCGCTGACTTTCGAGTGACTTCCTGTTGCCTTTCCCGTACTGCTAGCTCTTGCCTTAAATCTGAGGGTTAAAAGAAGAAAGAAAATATTATATCAGTGACAGATTTCTCTAACAAGCACATTCTCTCTGTTCACTGGGGAGGAGGGAGAGTGGGAAGTGTACACAGTATGCTGCAATAACCAAACATTCATTCCACTCGATCAACAGACCTACTTCCTCCATTAGCGAGGACCCCCAATCTCAAAGCAGTCGCAGCTTACTATCAACATTTTCCATTACAGTTGGGAGTAAAGGCAGCAAACAGCTCTCCCAGGACCAGAGAACTGTGTGGCCCCCAGAATCCATGATAAGTGACTTGGTCTCAGCATTTTTCCTCCACCTGTGTTTTGAATCCCACAGAAAATGCATTACAAGAATCTCCCAGGAGGTCACAAATGCCTGCTGACCTGTGTTCAGCTCCTGCTAAAAGAAGAGGTTGGGAAAAGGGAGGAATGACATAGCCTTGTGCTTCCAATTCCCCACATTATCCTTCCAGTTAATAGTCCACAGGATTATACGTAAGGAAAAGACAGCAAAAGGGTTGTCCCCAGAGTTCCTCTATTCTCCAACAAGCTAAAGAGGAGAATGAAGAGGCTGGGTGGTCCAAAAGGCAGAGAAAAGGTCGGACATTAGGAAACGCAGCTTTTAAATCTCACCTCTTCTCCCGACCAGCTCGGTCATCCCTACCTTGTGCCCTCCCATTTCCACGCATGTTCTCTGCAAAAACCATCCACCACAATTAGATAATGAATCTATAAAGTCCCTACATGGGGCCAGACGCAAACAAATAATATGTTACAAGGGGTGTGCTGCAATTGTTCTGTTGTGGATAGAGCAACTGACTCTCCCAGATCTCTTATTCCCTGCCTCAATCTGGCAAGATGTGCCAGTAAAAAATTAGTTTTATGTTACAGCTTTTAAGTTGTTGTGAATTTTTAGAACTCATTTTAAGAAAAACAGCACAGTTGAAATTAAAGTCTGCTTGGACTCCTAGAAGAGAAGTTGCAGTTGTTAACTGGAAATTTTATATTTGAGTTTGAGACTGTATGAACTTTTTATGGCTAATGTTCCTGCATGGTGTCAGGGGGAATAACATGTAGCTTTATCATCCTAATAAATATTAAAAGTTTCCAAATGACTCATCCAAGAAACAAGATGACCTGTTTGCTGATTATTTCAATGTTCTATAAAAGTCCCCTAGGTTTCCCTGTTTTTTAAGTACTATTGTTCTAATCCCAAATTAGAATTCCTCTATTCCTTCAGAAAATACTTAAGTCTCCCCGTTTCCCATTTATTATCAGAAACAATTGTATTTACAATAGTAGCTTTTGATTTGTGGCCACAAACACACTTCACAAAAAAGAACAACAACAACAAACAACACCCCAGCCTGTTGTCAACCATATTGTCTTAAGCTCAGACAAATGCCTCATCTGAGGAATTTTTCTAGACAGCTTCATTTTGGAAAAATAAAGTTGAAAACTACTAATCTCCAAACTATACAGACAGCAGGCGCAGGTTTACGAACAGAGCATCCCCACTGCTCTAGAAAAGAGCTCCAACCAAAACAAAAACAAACAAAAAATTGAAAATGCTTCTCTGACATCATCAGCGTGAAATCCATTGGGGAATTCCCAACTCTTGATAATATCCCAGAACACGCTATTCTGAACACCTGATCTCACAGGTCCAGCCACAGTCTTTACTGGAATATCTTCAGTAAACTAGGCAATTTCCAAGAGGTTTGGAAGGAACAGAAAACAGGGGCTTTATTTATTTTAAAGGAGGCTATTTAAGCATTTATTATTTCTTTCCCTGTCATTTATCTTCTCTTCCCACACAACACAAACCCAAGGAATGGGAACCTTTGGAGCACAGTTCTCTACTTTGTTACAGTTGTGGAATGCAATTCTTTTGTACTCACCTTGGCTAAAAATCCTGAATGAATCTGATATTATTTTTTCCCCTACACAAGGGAATTTTTTCCCTTAACTACACTAGACATACAAAGAATACAGAACATACTGTTTGTAAGCAGCATGAAACATTTAGATTACATATCTAGTTTGAGTCCCGTTTGGTTGCTGCACGTCTGTGTTAGCAAGCCAACAATGTACTAAGACATAGAATTAATCAAGCAAGCTTTACCTCTCGCTTCATCCTTTAATCTCTGTACAGAAACTAGCAACGATTCCTTGTCATCCAGTTCACTTTCTAAAAACGCATTTCTCTCAATAGCCTGGTTTAGCCTTTGTTCAAAGTCTTCCAATGAAACTATTGTTGCCCTAGAAACAAAATCCAGAATATTAGGTTCTTCAGCTTCACTAACATAAAAGCGTATTCAAAAACATAATAGAGGAAAAATGTTAGCAGGGTCTACATTCAAGTTAGTCATGTGAAAGCTATGGGAATGCTTCTTAGAAAGGGCTAAGAAACTCCAATGAACCAAGAGACTGAGATGAAAAGAACATGATAGCATCTGGCTCTCAGACATGCACCAAAGAGCTGGTAAAGAGCCAATCAAGCACACCTAGCTCCATTTTTCCCATGCTGTTCTCCAAAGCCATGCTACTATCAGTGTATCAGCTCAGGAGGTGCTGCACTCTCCAGAGCTCTGACCAGGCAACAGCCTAGCAAGTCCAGAAAGCAGGGCACCGGGATATTACCTAAGGCCCAATTTATTCCATGATTTAAGTGGGACAACTCATATGTGTCAAAAGCTAGTTGTGTGGTTAAGAGCCTTGTGGAAGCAGGACCTCAGCTCTTAGTTCTCTTTACCACATAGCCAGAGGCTCATTCCTGCTTCCACTGAATCAATGGCAAAATTCCCATTCAGCAAAACAGAAGCATGATCTACTCCAAAACAGGGCGTTTCTAACAGCAGCCTGTTCATTTTCTGCACTTACCCAGGACACATTTGTTCCTACAGTCATTAAGGCATTATGCAAGAGAAGAGGAGACTCCTTTGGCCTGTTTTATTTAAAGGGGGTTATGCAAAACATTAGTTTCTTACTTCAAAGAGGCTCTGAGCTACAAGGATCACAAATATATTATAAGAGGCACCTAGCTGGTAGTATCAAAACCAGTGCACTGGCCTGGCTTGCTCTAAGCCTGCTTTTACTGCTTGTTTCTCACAGGAATATGAAGCACTTTAGGTATCCCTTGCCTTCCTTGCTGTAAGGTAATGCTACCAGTTGATGGATGTCAATTCTAAGGGTAAACTGCACTGTACAACAGAATCATGTGTCTTGGGCTCTGAGTGTGCATTTTTTTTTCTTTAAAGGAATAATAAAATGATGAATCTAAGTAGCAAAGAAAAGACCTAGTGAAAAAACTCAGGGAAATAAGAGGCTTGCAATCTTCACCTCTTTGCACGTTCCAAGTCGTCGTTGGCCTGCTCCAACTCCCTCACATACTTATGCAGCTGATCTTTAATGGCCCGCGTCTGACTCAGGTCATCCTCTAACAAAGACACTTGCTTGTAACTCTGCGCATACTGGTGCTCCAGTTTCTCCTGAAAGAAAGAGAAGTAGTGAGATAAACATCAGTAACATACATTCTCCAAGTCATCAGGAGTAAAACGGGACAAAGTAACACAGTAGCTGCAGTCTGCTGACTTGGGATTGCTGGCAACACACAGCAGAAACCGGAGAGTTAGGAGGAGCACGTTCTGAACATCAGAACTGGACACGATCTACAATTACAAACACCGCATTGTGCGCAGAGATCTCATCCTAACACAGCTGGCTGTTCAGAGATGCATCCCCGCATCTGTTCCAAACAGTCTGCGCTGACAGCTGCTCTGAAGCCTCAAACATCTCGGATGTCAAAGAGAAATCTAATTGCATTGGCTCCCCCTCAGTGCCTCTCTCTAGACAACAGCAACACTGTACCTAGAACTTGCCTGACATCTCCATTAGCAAAAAATGAGAGCCACTGGAATTTGTTATAAAACCTCCTGACTACAAAGAGAAGCTCCACAAGCTCGTTTTCAGAAGACTGTAGAATTTATTCCTAAACATGCTATCAACAGCCCTGAAAGTACAGATAGGGGCTAATGGAAAAAACTACCGATCTTACAAAACACATACTGACCTTACAGATATAACTAGGACTGGATAAGAGAACAAGTAATCCCATATAACTTATTTCCACTGTGTAGGTTTCAAACCTTTCTCTTCACTACAATATCCCAAGGCTACGAAAAGATGATACTTTTCCAAGATCCCAGAAGAGGTAAGAACTTGCTAACCCAGTGGCATTAAAGTCATCTTTTGCACACCTGTATGGTTATACCACTCCTATCTCCACAGATAATGCTGTTACGAACGAATTATGAGAAACTCTGAATGATGTGAACAAACCACCTGTCTTCAGCTTTCTTTCAGGTTCTTTCACAGAACCAAGGAGACATTCTGGCAAAAAAAGCAGTTTGCAAGGAAAGATGACAATTCAGTGGTCTGACAAAACACACTTGTGTTGTCTGCCCTGCTGCTATGTTAATGTTGCCTGTGCGAGTAATAAAATAAATACTTGGCAAAGCCTAGAGAATTCAAACAAATGAGCAAACTCAGAGACAGTAGTTTAATGATATGAACAAGAATAATTCTTCCAGAATTTTTCCTGGTAAGTTACTGGCCTTATTTGGAGTACATGCCATACTCGAGACTGGATCTTAAACAGATGACTGCTTTACTCCATTTGGATACACAGTTAACATGGGTACAGACCAGACAATCTAAAATGAGATGCAAAACATAAGGCAATGCCATCACAGACAAGACCTACCTTTAATGTTTCCACTTCATATTTCAGTCTTTGGTTATCTGCTTGCAAATCCCTATTCCTTTGCTCAGCTTGCACTAACTGCGCCTCCAACTCAGCTTCTAATTCTCTGCTTCCCTCCTGAAATTCGGCCAGCTCTTCTCGAGCTTCCTGGAAACTGTAAGGAGAGGATATTATCCATTGAAAATCCAGCATCTCTCAAGTTAAAACAAAATATACTGATCTTTAAAAATAATAATCTGAAAAACAGAGTTTTACAGGACTTAAGTGTGATGACAATAGACCTCTACAGGGAGAGGGAGAAATGGTGAGAGAAAGAAATTACATTAAGCTTAGCTATAAAAGGAAATTCATTCTCTTACATCCAGCAATCAGCTACATTAAATGCATGTTTGAACATAATCTATATCAAGGCTATTAACAGGATTCAAAGGAGTCTTACAAACACTTTGTACTCCATTAGCTTTCACTGCTAGCAGACTTGAGCAAGTCAAAGAATGAAGTGAATTTTAACCTGATTTTGGTCAAAAATTATAATGGAGAACAACAGTTACTGTATCTCTGCACTACATGGAAATTTAAGGTTCTTGAAAAGTGTTAAGATTCTAATCTTAAAGTTATTAAGCACTTAGGAAGCCAGCTCATACTTACCTTATACCACTGCAAGGTATTAAATTGCTAAAAAGCAGCCACTCCACATACTTCACTTATTAAATTTGCATCTTTACCATATTTAATAGTTCAGCTCTTAGCAAGCAGCAATGAAAATCAGAAAGGTTTTAGGAAACAACATATGCAATGATGTCAGAGACAATTTTCTGACACCAAAGAACAGCTCAGTGCATGCGAGGCCCCTCCACATGCCCATCCATCTACCCAAAGAAAAACACCCCAAAGAGCTTTTAAGCCCAAAGAGCTTGCAGGAGGTTTAACTGGCTGCACCTCAAACCACACAAGCAACGCTGCATGCAAGGAAAGCCTTCCAAAGAAAACCAGCTGGGAGCCCCTCCCAAAAAACAACCAAAACAAACAAAAAACAGGCCAGAATACCAGGTATAATACATTTCAGTAAATTGCAATAGACATGAAATCAGCCACTTTTTATACCAGTAATTCAACTACAAGAAGCCTGAGGGAACAGTTCTCACACAAGGCAAGTCCAACGGAAGCTTCTTATGATAAAATGTCAAGTTGCTACTTAAGGCAGCACTTTGATTGTACAAAGATGCACATGATCGCAGAAGGGCTCTGTTCTTGCTTGAACATGCTTGAAACATAGCCTAGATTTCATGGAATGGTAGCGCTGTTCAAGAGATTTCAGCTTTAAAATTTCCAGACTTGTGGAAGCTGAATAACGCAGAGATTCATTCTGACATATCTAATACTCGGCCTTGCAAAGAAACAGATTAAGCCTGGTCATATAAGTTCTGGTCATTAAGAACCAAACCCAGTCTACGAATCCACAATGGTACCTTTGTTTGTACTTCAAGGAAAGCTCTTTCCAATAAGCAGTTTCCTCCTTTGGACTTGAAAAAGTTGGAATTTCTTCACTGTCCATGATCAATGCAACCTGCGGAATACAGACACAAGAATACATTGAGGATAGACAGACAGGCAGGCTGCCCCTGAGACTGCTGCTAAGTACTGAACTTCAGCATTTTGGCCTTTCTGACAGCCACATCCAAACTTGGCACTCACAAACGGGACATTAACGATCCCTAACAACAGTCCATCAGCACCGAGACCTGTAACAACAAGAAATGCAATTTTATCCAGCTCCTGGAAATGCTTGTGCAGCGGACTGAAATGAGACCAAAGAACTACTCTGTACTTAGCCTATCACTGAAAGAGTAGTTAACGTCAAACGCTCATTTAGGATCACCTCTGGTAAGGATATTAACAGCTATCATAATTTCCACTTTCATTCATAACATGAATGTTCTTAAAAATAGATTTTATCTGTCGTCAACACTCTGACACATACTACAATTCCTCTTAGAGTTACGAAGGCACGTAATGAATGAAGACAAATACTCTGAGGTCAACAGCTAACATGATGTGCTATAGAGATTAAAACTCAATTTACTATTCATAAGTTGAGTCCTAGCTAATTTCTGCTTTCGTATAAAACATGCAGGTAACAGAAGTTTTCAAAATAGTTTTGTCCCCTCTGCCCTCTCAAATCAACATAAAAAAAACAAACAAAAAGTCTTTTTCCTATAATTAAGTGGCCCCCATCACACAGCAGTGCTTCTAACTTGGAGACACGTCCCATGCCAAGGCAGGCGAAACAAGCTCTCTGTTGGTTCTGCTGGTAAATAGAAGTTAGGTTTTTAAGGTTGCAACTGTAATGACCTGGAAGATGCCAAAGGAGGCCGGGTGGCAGTTGTGGATGTCTACACTCCCCAGTTTCACTGATGGCTAGTTCTGAATCACAACAACTATTTTACTGTTGGTGTTGATGAAGAAGACGTAGAGGTGGTTTTACTATACAGAGAATGATTAAAAGTGTTCAAATAGAAATGGTTCCCAATCCCCTCCAGGAGATACTCTGCACAGGTCTTCTTACCAACATGTCATTTCTGAACTCTCTCCAAGCAAGGCCACAAATCTGTTACTTGTAGGCAGTCACCTTTTTTTTTTTTTCCTCCCCAAGACCCATGACTCAAATTCTGTTATTAATTCTCAGCAAAAGGAAAAAAAATAAAAAATAAATAAAAGCTGAAATCAACCTCCTCTTTATTGCAGTGGCTTTAAACATCCCTTGTATCAAGCTCATCCTAGTGGATCTATGAGTAACAACTGACCTAAAATTCCTGGCTTTCATACTCTGACAGGCATCGATAGCCAATGTTGTCCCTTCAGGCCCAAAACTGTCACGCTAATATGTCCTACATCTCAGTGGCCAGCATTTTAGACACCTAAAAGTGGGACAAAACAATTCCAGTGCTTTCACCAGAAGGAAACAAGCTCATGTCAGAGGCTGGTACTTAGCTCACAAATAAAGCAAGGCAAAATTGGCACATTTGTTCTTCAGCTCAGACTGCAGCTGCTACAGTTCGGGGCACGAGACCAAATTTATCCAAAAGGTGCTAAGCACCTCAAAAGCACACGGACTCTCTCCCTGTGTTTAGCTTTCCAACTTTGTTGGTAGAAGCAAGTTTTTTAAAAAAAACAGGTCTCCACGCTGCTTGAAAGAACTGACAGTCTGTTCCCTTTTCCACATTTCACTGTACTGAGAAAACAAAACACACATGTGGAGCCATTATAATTCCTCCCAGCACATATATTTTCCAGTCCCACTGCACCTCTGCAGACAAAAATTTATTTGGGGTGTACTAGCTACAGTTGTCTCACCTGTTTGCAAGGCAGTTTATCACCATCCAGGGACACAATCACAAGTCCTAGGCAAAGGACCTGTTTACAGTGGATATAAAAGACCCATGAATCACCTCCTGAGCTGTCGCAGCTTTGCAGCCTGGTGCAATAAGGCAAACAGACATCTGTTGTGGCTCGGGCACATGTCAGGCAGTTCATGAACTGCTACCCAAATCTCTGGGAAGAGGAAGAGGTGAACAGCTTGGTTCAGTTACTGCTGCACACTGTAACACCAGTCCCACATGGATCACACTGACAACCTGCTTCAGAAAAAGCCTTCTGACCTTTTCCTCTGAGGAAATTCTAAACTGGCACACTTGGAAAGGCTTAGATCAGCAAGAAGCACGTTTTCCCCCCCAAATAAAAGATGCACAGCACAGAACAGCTCCAGAATAGCTGATCTCAAAGTTGTAAACAGCCAGGAAACGACACGTCAGCAGATTTCAGGCTGGATTTAGAGGAGAGTTTGAACAAGGAAGTATCTTGCATCATTTCCTAAAAGTAGCTAAAATAAGGTACATCTAGGCCCAAGACCCCTTCCTGTCTGCTCACATGAGATACACCCTTAGAAAGAAACATCGGAGGAATCCCTGAAAATACAACAGTCTGTGGAGATGTGGGAAGGGCTGCCTGAGACTCGCAAGTATTTACAGATTCACAGACAGAAGATGTGGAAGGTATTTTTTCCTTCCCTTGTCAAAGGGTTATTTCCTTTTAGCTTCCAGAGGGATGAGATTCAGCCCTTTGGTACTTCAAACCCACTGGGCAACAACTCCGCCTTCCCAAACCTACCCAGTGGGACCTATCAGAAAGGAATGGAGTTAACCTTCTACGAACAAGTCCACCATCCTTTGCCAGACCTGGTTAAGTGGGCGGTATCTCATGATTATCCATGCTCTAAGTATTTTTACCATCATGCCTAATGTTATCAGCATGGATTTTTTTTTTTTTTTTAAATCTGCCAACTCTTATATCAGATGCTCATGTCATTGTGCTGTATTAAATTCTAATATCTATATCCGAGATTCTGTACACAATGTACAGTTATATCACTTGCCTTCTCTAACACGTACAGGAAATAGGAGAAAGGGATAAAAATGCACATACACACTCCTACAAACAAGGTGATTCAGGGCCAAAACACTGGTTTGAGAGTTAGGAAACACAGATAACTCCCAAGCCTGCCACCGACACATGCATCATCTTCAGTAAATCACTTCATTTCTGCCAACCTTTACTCATTCCCTCTATCTAAAGCATCAGCTCTTCTACGCAGGCCTATCTAAATAGGAGTGTGTGCCTGGCAGAAAAGGACTCCTAGGCATTATCAGAATATAGCTAAATAATTTAAACATCTAATTTGTGGAACAGTAAACGCCCATGGAATACCAAGAGTTTAACAAATAATGCTTTGCTTCACCATGTTGTTGGTTATTCCTGGTTCTGGGCATTATGTAAGGAGTTGCGAACTAGCATGGCAAACGCTTCCTATTCACGGACTTCTTTGCATACGTGGCATTTGCAGAATCCAGCCTTTGACGAACAACACTGAGGCTTTCAGCATACAGACAAGACAATGCAGCAGCGTCTTCCAGGGAAAATGGGAGCAAGCTTATGCCGAGATACCCACTCAGAATTCATTACAACACAACTAAGCATTCACAGAGCACCCTGGGAAAACTTAGCTGCATGGGCATAACTCCAGAATCTAAAGCAGCTCTCAAACAAGAACTATGTTCAAAATGCGATGGCTCCTTTCAAGCCCCTTTTACACAGTAAGCAGGGCAGAGGAACTGAGAAGAGGTCTTCTCCACTGTTAAAACAGCACAGTTGCTCCAAGCTGTAATCGTTCTGAAAAATTGCAGCACGTGGCTTACGAAATTCTCTAAATGCAGGTCTTTTTGGACAGGACAAACCTGTCGTCAAAAACATCCCTAGAGGTGGGATGTTTAGTATTCTGGATATTACAAGAGTCAAAGGCTGAACCAAGCATATAGCAAAAGTAACTCCATTACAGGAGGACGGTATTTTTCTTCAAGTACCTTAATGAACCTTGCATTCAAGGCCCAACTGAAATCTTTATGAAGCCACTTTTCAGCTAGGTCATTAAAAAACACAAACACAGCTTGAAGCATAACAGTACCTTAAAAAAGCTTCCCCGGCTCTCCATCATGTGACTGTAGGCTGCTGTTAGAGCTTGGATCAAATATCAGACCAAAACATTACGCTTGAAATATAACATGATGCTTAGACTTCAACCCAAATCTTCCCAGAGTTCAGAATTCACCCCTCTGCTCTCAAGGGACAATTCAACTCACTGAAACATCACTGTAAGGATGAGCTACAGAACCACGTCCAAAATGATTCTGTGTATTGGTCAGGCACAGCTGCAGTTCACCCAGGATGTAGCTGTAGGCATCTTAAGGGGCTGGGTAAACCACATCCTTCCTGATTTTAATCATACCACATTTTCCCAGTTAGAGCTAGTTTATAAACATCTGTCACACACACATACACAATAATAATAATATTTAATATTCACGAACAGGTCATTTTTCTGTGCATAGGATACTAACTTTCTTCCTCACAATCCTGTTCGCCCTAAAAATTCAGAAACCAAACATGAAGAATTAAGGAGAAGAGGCAAAGCACAGCTACTGAAAGGCACTTTTAAGACAAACACCGAGTCTATGCGAAAGAGCCTGCCAAGCTAGCAAGAGGCTACAAGCTACGGTGCTAAGACTCACCCATCCACAGTTTGCTGACCCACCACTTAAGGCAATACAAATGTCAACCGACCTTTGGAATTAAATATGTAACTACCCAAAATAAGTGGTCTTAAGGAAATTCTACCAAGCTCATATCTGGCCTTCAGTTCTTGAGATAACAAAATAGTTGTATTCATTCTGGCTGTGAGACTCCTGATCTCCTTAAAAGTTAAAACTGCCAAGTGCCACGTAATTGCCGCAGTCATTCCCTTCTTGCAGAGAATGACTCTGCCATTGAACGCTGGCACAGTCCAGACCTGACAAGGAGAACGAGAAGGATTGTCAGTTCTACGCTGTCAAAAAGCAAGTCTTCTGCCTCTTCCTCTTGTATGCCGATTCACAGATAGGATCCCTTGTGCTTTTCTATCTCTACCATTCTTTGCCTTCTCAGACCATAACAACCAACAGATAAGCCCCAAACCCTTGGGGCAAATCTTGAGTTTTTGTAAAACCATTTCAGGACTCAAACCATGACTAGGAACCTGAATACTCCAGCACTAAATAAATAAATCAATCAAAGCACATTTGCATTGTCTTTCACTTATTAAAATATTGAAAACAAACAAACAAAAGCCATGGATTAGATTTCAACAATCAATACGTGCTTGTTTTTCTCATCCTGAAATAGGAGCTGGAGGCACTTTCATACGCGCGTTGGAAGGTTGCCCGCTTCCACTGCTGCTTCGAAAAGTGAACCTCTCTGTCTTTTCCTGCAACACTATTTTTGAACTGAATGTTCTCTGGTGAACCACAACAAATGCCTCATTGCCTCTTACAACAGCAGTATATGAGCTTTCGGGCAGGGGGAGAAAAAGGGAGAGTCGCAAAGCACAGCGTCAGCACAGTGCTCCTTCTTCCGCCATAATAATAAATCCTGCATTTTCAACTTGGACAAGACAGTAGGCAGAAAGATAACTAAATCCTACCTGCAGGAACTGCGTGCCAGGTTCAGACTAAAAGCCTTTAAGACAACCAAGCATCACACAGTAAAGCCTTCTTACCTCAACAGTCTCTTGTGGAACCTGGTCTATTTGGTTAATATGCCTGATATGCCCTAGGCCGCATGACCAAGACTTGCACACCTGCCAAATCTGGCATCTAGTGTGGCAAAAAAAAACCCAAACCCCAAAATCACAAAAACACAATTTGCAGTGCTAGCCAGCACAGGGATGTAAGCCTTGAAACCAGAAAGAAAACACTGATTCAAGAAGCTTCTTTTCAGAAAACTCAAGCTACAACTACCATAGGCATCAGAATTTAGTATCAAAAATTTATCCCTCTCACAAGCATGAAAGGTTTAAGATATCCAACCTCTATTTGTTCCCAAATAACACCACTAACCCCACTAAAGCACTTTGAAAAGGAAACTCTTAAGAGGCTGGTGCACCTGGAAAAGGCTCAGTATCTGCAAAGATGAAGAAAAGGCCCCTGAAGACGTGCATGTCCAAGAACAATGTGGGTCTGACCCTGAGAACTGGAGCTCTAGGAAACAATTTGCTCCCAGTTTTGTATCTGGGAACCCCTGATGACCAAATCCACACAAAGCAGAAAACTGAAGAGTGGTGTGGAGTAAACAGTAAACCAAGAAGGAAGTTAAGGCTGTGAAAAGAAAATGCTTCTCCTTGCCTCAGTCTCCACTCTCTGGAAGACCACCTCTTAAGAACGCAGGGAAGTTGGTGAGATATGGTAAGCACAATCTGGCCTCACCCACGTTGGTCCCACTGCACATTCCACACCCCAGCACAGTGGGCTAAATGCTCTCAAAAGAGCACGGCAAGCCCAAAAACTTCTATGCTTACTAGGTAACTGAGGCCAACAGCTGGTACAAGCTGCCACATGCCTGTGCACCAACACATATCTAGAACTTCTGGATATTATTCACCCAACTTGCATCTTCTTGAACTCCTAACTGTCTCATTTGTCTTTAAATCCCGAAAAATTACAGGGCATCTTACCCAGAAGCAATGACTTTATCCAAGAGCTCATTACAAGCACAGCAAAGAGCTTGTGACAAAAGACGGCATAATGGTCTCTTTAGCTTCCATATTATCTCAAAAATTAATATCATCCCAATGATGACATTCCCTGGAAAGGCAGTGGTCAGAGGGCTAAGATGTCATTTTCCAATGTCCAGAAACAAGTGACTAAGAAACTTAAAGGGAAAAAGAAAAGTACTTAGCACAGGTTTCTTCTAAGATGAGTGAACTCTGTTGCCTTTTGAGCTTCTGAAGGCACCTACCAGTGCCAAAGAGCAAAACTTTTCAGAAAATACCACCCAAAGCAAGCCAGCCTTCAACAGAAAAGGCCTTACGTCTCTTCAATAAACACTTAACAAGATGAAAGGGGAAAAAAAAAAATCCCCAAGCTGTGACCAGGAGAGTTAAAAGTGCCATCTGTGACTTTGCTATACTGACAGAAGACCCCTCCAGGGAATCACTTGTAATAAGAAAAATATTCTTTGACAGGTATATCTTGTTTTGCTCATGTACATGTACTGTAGAGTAATAAAAATGCAGTATGCTTGCAGATGTGCCCACCAAGGAACACTGCAAATATACTACAACTTTTTCTGTTCATAATGTATGTATAAATGACTTGGGTATTTTCAACGGGCATCTAAAAGCCACAGATTTTAAGGTCAGGAGAGATTATTTAATCTGATCTCCTGTACAAGTCAGTCCCTTCACTGTGTGCTCAAAGGATGTCCTCTCCTCCACAAAGTCGAAATGTTCGGGATCTGAAACTAGGCAGCAAAAATAAGGGCCATCTTTCCTCCTGCTCCACACATTTGCACGCAACTGCAAGCAGCTGTGTATTTTGCGTATCTGACCTCAAGGCACATCCCAAATTTGGAACCCAGATTTTTCACACTGATCAGGGAACAGTACACAGGGTCCACAACACACTTGACTATGGTTATGGCGACACAAATGTCAAAAAAAAGGACTATAAGAAACATATTTCCTTTCTTAAGTTTAAATTCCCCTGCTTTTCAAAAATAACTGTAATAGACTGAGGGCATAAATACTACTTTGTTCCCATACTTTTTGGTAGTCTATTCCCAGACGTGTCTCCAGTGACAAGACTCCTTGGGGCACCAAGGTCACAAACATCATGATTAGTCTCTTTTCTCTCCACTTTCTGCCTTTTCTTTCTCTTCTCCTTCCTTCCCCTCCTAACTGTGCTATTATCTCACACATTTGCAACCTCTACACGGTCAGGAAAAGCAAGGTTTTACCCTCAAGAGCTGGGAAGGAAATTAAATCAATATGGCTCTGAACACATACCTTCACATTTGCAATTCACAACAGCATGCAAGATCAAATCTTTGCATATGTAAGTCAAAAGGAAAACGCCTGGTATTTGGCTCCACATATAAAACACGAATACATAGCATAGCAAGGTCTAGGTCTGAAAGTAAGAGAGAGCATTTTTCCAAGGCAGGCGCAACATCACTAATTCAAAAAACACACTATTTACCCACACCCACCATATCATGTTCCACCATAGTTATCTGGCACTATCAGGACAAAATGCCTGTGCACAGTCACAACACATGACCGACACACCAAATTTAAAAATAATAAAAAAAAACCCTAAAAACTTCAACGTCACTTTTCTGTCCTAGTACAACTCCTTCCTATTACAGTTACAAAGGCCTCTAACAGAGCACTAACCTTGATGAGGCCACTTACCTTCATGGTATCCAAAACTTTTTCTACAATCTAAAATTTCCTTAAATGTCCAAGTAACTCTTCTACTGCTGTTTTGCATATTTAACTATCTCTTCGAGGAATAAAAGCCACAGGCCCAAGAAAGAACTATTTGCGCTCATGACCAAGTTAAGAGTTTCACAGGGAAGAGAAACCCTGAGTCACTGAACACTCCCAATGCAAACTGATAGAGAACAATGAACCTGGGGTATGTGTGCGTGAAGACAGTCTTCCCTGTCACTAGAAGGAAGGAAGGATATGTTTTAATGGGAAAAGGCATAACTGAAAGCCTAACTGTAGTAATGCATTTTCTCTTGTGTCAATGAGTTCATCCTTTATGGCATGTCTGGCGCAATTTAGGTCAAACTCAAACTGGGAGGCAGTGACTATTCGAGTTTGGTTAAGTTTATACAAAATAAAAACAGGCCCAGCTAAGCTGAGGGAGAATAATAAAAACCTCAACCCCCCCCCCCCCCAAAAAAAAAAATTACTGAAAGAGTATTTTCAGATAAATATTGCAGGCATTTGATCCACCAACTATTTTATGCAATCTCTGCAAAAGCAACTATTCAAATAGTGGCTGTGAGTGAAAAGCCCATGACAGCAAGGTGAGAGCATACTTCTTGTAGCTAGCCTCATCACAGGGGAACATGAATTAGCATTTCCTCAGGCACAATGCATACGGGGTCTTCCCAAACCCTGTCCTGTGGGCCACCTCAAGTGCATAGTGAGACCAGACCGTACCAGCTCTCACAACTTTCAGCCATTACCCTGATCAACAAGACCCTTCACCACAAAGAAGAGAACGGCAGTGAACCATATGCCCAGCTATGTGTCTTCTACTGGGGCTGGAGGATGAAAAGACACTGCCTTACGGGACCGAGTCACCTACCAAATAGGCTTAGGGAGTATAAAGAGAACAGCAGCGATTCCTGTTTACAGCCAGACAAACCACATAACTTACTCTGTTGCATGCCTTTCACACACATGCAGCATTAAGTCCCTCTGCATTCAGAAATTGCTCTGAGCATGGGATGAAATCAAAAGCAGACTGTCGCCATCAAAGCCATCCTGGCTGCCCTCTTCCCCGAGGGCAGCATGGGGACAGCCAAGGAGCATAGTCCACTGCATTTAAGTGGACAGGAAGAAAAACAAGTGTCATCTCATAATACACGTCACATGACTGAGAGATTGCCCCACAGACCCAAGGAAGATGAGATTTGGGAGCGAATCACTTAGCCTGCAATTTGTTCCCCCTAGCAGAACAGAGGGCAGCCAGGAATAGGTCCTGAGCTGGACAAATTGCACGTAGTTTGGGCAATTTTGCCTTAACACATCTGAATCCTGTAGTTTCATTTAAACACTTGCCTCAAAACTGCACAGCTTAGCTCTAAGAAAATGCATGTCCAGCTCAACTGAATCATTCTCAAAGTTTTCTCCCCTCCCTGTTCAGACACTGGATAATCTGAACCAGACTTGCCATACTTGAGACACGCTTACAGGCTCCTGGATAACTTTCGAGAGGTGCAGCAAGAGGAAGTAAAACGTGATAGCGTAGTAAGAAAAAGTGTTTCCTTTCAACGAGAGCAAAGAGGCAGGCAGCCATAAATTAGAAACCACCTGCACTGAATTAAGTAGTGGGTAGCGCAAGTGAGCTGGCAGGCAAGAATTAAGAGTTTTATAACCCAACTGCATTCTGACAAAAAACCTACTAGTAGAAAAGCTATTTCAAACCGAGCATTGGTCCAGCCATTTTCCCTTCACGCTGAAGCGAAACTGCCTTTTAAACAAGTTGTGTTTTTTTTTTTCCCCTCGAAAGTCCGCCGCTCCCGGGCAGCCGAAGCGCAAACCGCGGCCTCCCTCCAGCCGAGGAAACACCGCGCCGCCCGAGCCGCGGCGGACGCCCCGCCGGCTGGCGCGGGGCGCTCGGGGCTGCCGACGGCGCCGGCAGAAACAGCCCCGCCGCCGCCCCGGCCCGGCCCGGCCGAGCCCACGGAGACAGCCGGAACCTCAACGCGGTTTCTTCGGGCGAGCGCCGAGCCGGGCCGGAGCCGCCCCACGGCGCCCCCCGCCCCGCCGTCGCCATCGCCTCAGACGGTGGCGGCGCCCCGCAAGAGGGGGGGGGGGGGACGGGGGGGACGGGGACGGCTCGCGCAGGGCGGCGGCCGCGCGGGCAGGGCCGGGCCGGCGAGCGACTGGCACACGCTGCCGCCAATGGGAGGCCGCGAGGGCTCCGCTGCCGGCCAATGGCGCGGAGGGAGGGGCGGGACCTGCCCCGTTGTCAATTTGCAGCCAATCGGCGGAGGGGTGCGGGGCAGCGGCCCCCGGGACCCCGCTGCCCCTCCCGGCTCGACCCGGCCCGGCCCGGCCGCCTGCTGGCCCGTGACCGCCGCCGCCGCCGCCCCGCCGCCACCCCCGCCGCCGTGAGGCGCCGCGGCCCCTCCGGCCCCCGCACCGCCCCCGGCGCGCCGACACGGTGCGCTGCCGAGCCGCCGCCGCCCCGCGCCGCCGCCGCGGCCCTCACTCACCCGAGCGCATCCCCTGTCACAGCCGCAGCATCCCCGCCGGCTCCCGAACCTGCCTCATCCGGGCACCGCGGGGGGCGTGGCCGCCTCTGTGACGCGAGAGGGGGCGGGGCCCAGCGCCGCAGAGCGGGGACGCGGGGGCGGGGCCACCGGAGGCCACCCCCGGGGGGCGGGGCCAGGACTGGCAGCCACGTGGGGCGGCGGCGCCGGGACGCCTGGGTCCCTGCGCGGTGCCGGGCCGGGGGGGGGAGGGGCTGGGGCGGCTCCGGGGAGCGGGGGCAGCGCTCGTCCCGCCGGGGCACCCGCGGCCCGCTGCGCACCCCGCGGCCGGGCCTTGGCCCCCCCCGTGACCCCCCGTGTCCCCCCGTGTCCCCCTGCCGCAGCCCGGGCGCTGACCCGTCGGCGGGTTCCCGCGAGAGGCCGGAGCCCATCCCCGGGGCCTCGCGGCGCGGGGGCACCTTTGCCACCGAGGTGGGATCAAGGGGGACGTTTCCGCACTGCCTGCCGCTTCGGTCCGGCAACGCTGCGCTGCCGCAAGCCGGCTGCGTCGCGGCAGCACCGCGCCCAGGCCGCCGTGGTGTTTTGAGGCAGCCTTTTTCGGGGAAATCCTGGCAGAAATGGGCAGAGCCGCCGCCTCGGCTGCGCCCCAAAAGCAGAAGCGGAGGACGGGAAGCGCTGACGCCCTTGGCCTGCTCTGGTGCCCCGACAGCGCCGTGACGCGTGCGAGCAGGCGAGGACCCGGCTCCGGGCGTGGGTTGAGCCCCGTCGTGACTGTGCCCCGCGTCACGGGCCCAGCAGCAAGGCGGATACGCTCTAGGGAAATGGCTTTTTTCCCCTGGAAACCACCGGTCTGTCCAAATTGGGAGCATGTTCTTCCCAAAACCTTCACCGGGGAGGTGTCTCGGTGCCGGCACGCAACGGCCGCTCGGGACAAGGTGTCTCCATGGACCAGGATAATCCCTATTCCCGGGGGGCATCCCTCATCCCGGACAGGCATAAACCCCGCTCCAAACAGCTCTATGTGAGCACGTTCATGATGGAGCCGCTTCTTGGGAGGAAGATTCTGGGTTTGCTCTGACCTGCTTATCCTTGAGACTCAAAGTATCAACGATTTGGGCAAGAAAGCCATTTCCGACCCATCCGGCTGGCTTTCCGAGCTCCTGAGCTGCTGCGGGCCCAGGCCTGCTCCCTGGGAGGACCCCCGGCAGCGCCGTGTCCGTACGGCTCGACTCCCTGCCTCCGTAGCAGGGGATTTGCCTGGGGCTTACGGAGATCTGTATCCCTCAAACCGTGCTGCCCCCCGAAACATGCCTGCCTTGGGAACAGTGTGGTTTAGCACAGGCTGGAAGCGTGCTACCAGCTACCAGCTGTGAGATGAGTCCGTCGGGGCTCAGCTCATGCCCTGGCCCAGCGCGGCAGCAACCATGGGACGAGCACGAGGCAGATGACACCGGCCAGGCCCCGGAGATCCCGGTTTTGCTAAGGCCCCCCTGCAGATTCAAAAGCTGCCTTCTGCCCTGGGTGGGCTCCGGGATGCGTTTGGGCACGGGAAATCGGCCGCAGCATCCCCGCTGCCGCTGGCGGGGATCGAGCCCTGCCGGCGTGCGCAGGAAGGCTTGAAGTCAGCCTGGCCGCTGCCCTAGCGAAGTCAGCATGGATTTCCTCGTGGTCCCGGGCCGTACGGTGGCACGTGTGGAATTTGCTATATTTAGACTGAGGAATTGCCGTCGGTCGGAGCGGCGGAGCGCTGCCTTTCCCTGCAGGCGCGCTTCCTGCGCTCAGCGGGAGAAGGACACGGAGAGGTCAGAGCTGGCGCCGGCCTCCGGCCCGTCACAGCGGAGCAAACGGGCCCCGTTTCACCTTGCCGGAGCCTCCCGCCACGCTCTCCATCCCTGCCGGGCTCTGGAGCAATCGCAGCCCCCCGAAACGCCCGTTCGCATCCCGAGGGGCTCTGTCATGCTCACGTTGGCCCTCATTCAGAACGAGAGCCCCAGCCAGCGGCTGACGGGGTGCCCATGCCCTGCGCCAGGAGTCTCGGTCCCCAGGGAGGATCTTGGGGGGTCCCGTCTCCTCCTTGGAAATGCGGAAGGTCCTTCAGCATCGATAGGGGTCCTGGACCTCCTCTCCACCAGCATCGGTGCACGGCAACTGGACGGCGGCTCCCTGAGACGCCGAATTGCTCCCCTCGACGCTTCCCCATCCCACCCCTTCCTGCTGGCCCCCCCCAAGGATGGGACAACGCGCCGCGCGTCCCACCCTTCCCCCTTCCTCCCATTGTGCCGTTTCCTCTCTCCCGGCGTCTTGTTTGGGATCTGTTCCCGTGATATCTCCCAAGTCCGTATCCTCAGATCCCCTCGGGGAGGCAGGGAACAGGGCCCTGAGACCGCGGCCAGTGCGCCGAGTGACTCGGGCACCGTTATCCTCGCGGCGCTGCTATGTCGTCTGTCCCGTAAGAGCCCCTGGAGAGGGGAGAGCCACCGTGTAGGGAGGCTTTTTTAACTGTTTAAGTAACCTGCTTGGCTTGGGGCCACCCGTCAGCCTCTGAGATGGACTGTCACTGCTCGTCCCGGCTTTTGTACTTCTGGGTGGCTCCTTGTCGCAGGTGGTTCCCGCAGCGATACCTGCAAAATGTGCCCCGTGGTGCCCACCAAACGTCCCCCATGGTGCCCATCAAATGTGCCCCATGGTGTTTGCAAAATGTGCCCCGTGGTGCCCACCAAATGTGTCCCATGGTGTTTGCAAAACACGTCCCATGGTGCCCGCCACATGTGCCCCACGGTACCCTCCAAACGTGCCCCCTGGTGCCTGCCGAACAGCCCTGGGCAGCCCGCGGCTTCACGGGCACGGGCAGAAAGAGGGCAGGCTGCCTCCGCGGTGGCTCCCGCACAGGAACTGCCCGGCAGCCGGCCTCCCGGCTCCTTTGCAGACCTAACACTTAGGTTTCCTTTGCATGCTTAATTTGCTGCCCCCTGTAATTAGCGGGGCAGCCTGTCATTAGCGGCAGGTGGTGCTTTCGGGAGGCCCCGCGTGCCACCCTTGCTGAGGGCCGTGCCTGGACGCTGCGGGCAGCGTGGGGAAGCTGCATTTGAACCCGTGGCCGTGCCCAGCTGCCAGCTGTGTGACAGCCCGTGTCCTCTGCGGGCACTACGCCTCCGAGAGCATCCTCTGTATAGTGCATCCTGATAACCTCTTCTCTGCCCGTGTCCCATCTAACCATAGGCTGTGGGTTGTCCAGGGTTGATGGTCCCATAGTCTTCTCCAGTGGAAAAAAATCCACTTTTTACCATGGAGGATGGGGATGGGCATTTTTATACGAGCCGAGGACGGAGTGCACGTACAGCTGCCTCCCAAGCCCCGTGATCCAGCGAACGCTATGAATCACCCGTGACGCACGCGCAGGACTTTTGGGGTCACCTTGTGTGCCCTGGGCGTTGCACAAGCCCGTGAATGCTGCTCGGCGACGTCTGCACCGAGCCCAGGACATGCTGTAGGACCTGAGCGTGGCTCGGAGCCTCACGCTGCACCTGAATTAAAGAGAGGAGGGGAAGCCACGGCATCCCGCGGGAAGCTGTCCCAGCAGTTAATTCCAGGCAGGATCTCTGCTTGGAGTCATGCCTCCGGGAACCCTCCAGGCCAGGGGCTAAGCGCAAGGGTTGGGGCTGGGGAAATCTGCTTGTCCCCTTTGCCCCGTGCCGGCTTTGGTTTGCAACCCCCCGCCAAGGCCCTTGGCTCCAGCAGAGGGGGAGTCCAGGGGGCTGAGCAGCGGCAGGAGGCCTGGCTGGGAGAACGATCCTCTTCCCCGGCTTTCCAGGCACCGTGTTGCTCGGATCCAGGAGAAGCTACAGCCGGCTGGTTGCTGCATGCGCGTGCGGTCCAGCTCTGAAGCGATTCGGGCGCCTGGCCTTTCTCGCTGCGTTGCAAAAGCTGTAGGGGAAGTGACTCACGCTGCCTGCGTCGCGTCGTGCCTCGTCCGCGCGCATCCCACGCGCTCCCGGTGCAACGCTTTCCCTCGCCCCTTTGACTGCAGCTCGGCCCTGCGAGACAGGAAGGAGGCAGAATATAATCGTCCACAAGGGAATCACTGCAAAGCTGCCGGCGCCCAATAACCGGGGGTTTGCGGCAGGGCCCGAGTATTATTCCCACAACGGTTCATGGAGAGCAGGGTTGGGCTCCCTCGGGGGGGACAAGGTGATGAGAGGGGTCGCAGCACATCTGTCGGCACATCTGGAAGCTGCCTGTGGAGGGGCAGGGGATCGGTTCTGCTCTCGGCTCAGGGCGGCGTGCTGGCCCCCGGGCACGCCGCATCGGAGGGCTCAGCGGCACGGTTGCGTTTCGGGGGGGTTAGAAGCGACCCGTCGAAGCGCTGCGCTGCAGGGCGACGTGAGCGGCAGCCAAGCGGCCCCGCAAGCTCCCGTGGCGGAGGTTTACACGGAGCGCTGCTACCTTGCGTTTCCTGAGGAACGCGCCTACGGGCGGCTATCAGCGGGCAGCTGGCTGGTGGTGACTTGTTGTACCAGGGAGACCTGAGCGTGCATCAGAGGCCTTGGCTTAATCATTAAAGAGACACTGATTTGCAGATCCTTTTCGAAGGAGCTGTGTGGACAGGGCGTTCTCCCTTATGGAAGTGCCCGGTATGCTCCGAGCCTATATGACTCTCTAACCTCAGCACTGGACTTCTCGAGGGGCATCCGCGTAGCGGGGCACCTCTGACTTCTTTTTTCTTCCCGAGCCCGTGGGATCCTTTCAACTCCAACGTGAGCGCCGTGGTGCCTCTTTCCCAGGCGTGGCGACGAGATCGGTAAACATACCCTTTGCCTCTTGGCTCTGCCAGCCCATCCTCCCGCGCGTCCGTCCGTCTGTCCATCCGTCCCCCCGCGCCCTGTGGGAACGCCGTGGCGGCCGGCCGCTGGCTTTGACGCCGCATCTAAAGGAGCGGTGACTGATGACACCCGGCCCGGCCGCGACGTGAACCCCGCCAGCCGCTCGGGCACCCGACGCGTCAAAGCCTCCTTTACAAACCCGCGTCTGTCCCGGCCCCACGGGGCTCTGACGCCGGCAACAAAGGCGCAGTGTTGTGGTTCTGTGTTTCCCAAGATGTCCGGTTTGCCCGCCTGGTTAACACTGATTTTTAAGTCAATGTTTGCTTTGAGGTCGTTCCTGGCTGCACCCCTTTGTAATCTGGAGTTGTTCCCATGCATTCGCCGAGGGGCTCCGCGACTTCAGCCGCACAAAGGAGCAGTCACTTAGCATTAGCGGCCGCACAATGCGGCCGTGTCTCCCGGCGGCCGAGGCAGATTTGTGTTTCGCCAGCAAAGCCCGTCCGTTGAAAGGCGAAGAAGAGAAAAGAGAGCTGTAATGTAGTCGAGCGAAGGGGGTCTCTCACGGGGGGGGGAGGGCTCGACGGCGAGGGCAGGAGCCCGCCAGAGCCGGGGCTGTCCCGCGGTCGGACGCGGCGGGCAGGCGCGGGGCTCCCGGGGACGGAGGCTGGTGCAGGAATCCCGGAGCGGTGGGATGGCCTGTGCAGGGAGGTCGTTTTGGCCTGGGGTGAATGTGTCCGAGGACATTGGGCAGGACGGGCTGTATGTTTGCAAGGGTTTCTCCTGGAGGGTGTGGGGTATGTGGGTGCGGGAACGAGGGGGTCCCGAGGGTGGGAGACTTTAGGAAGAAAACGTCTGATCGTTGCTCTGTGAGACTGTTTTTAAAGGATCTAAAAGAGCTTTTGGGGGTGGTGGACAGGAGACAGAAGGAGGGTGACAGTCGGAGTGGGCTACGGCACGGCTCGCAGGGATGCTGCCGTGGGGGATGTGGGGGGGGGAGCCCCAAGTGCTGGGAGTACCGGGTGGATGTGAGCCCCAGTGAGGCCATTTATGAGCCTGGAAGGATTTGGCCCGTGCGCAGGGCTCTCCCATACGGCCCGGGTGCAGCTAGCCCTGCGACATGCACTTATTTCTGGTTATCCCCTCTGCGAGACGCTGGCAAAGGGGAAAGAGTGAGACATAGCTTGGGAGCAACCCGGGAACCCAGACTGTCGCCTCCCTCACGCTAACCGGGCTTTTGTAGGAGAGATGCCAGCTGGAAGCTGGTGATTTGGAGGTGATGTCCGTGGGGCTGAAAGTAGGAAAAGGCTCGCCAGTTTGACGTGACGCGGTGAACTGTGGTGAGCCTGCCGAGAGCTGGTCCCACCGCCCCATGCGTGGCCTTGCAGCTCCCCGTGACTTGCCAACGTGACCGCTGCCGGGGAGGTTCAGCAGCATCCGGAGGGGTCCCCATGGGCTGCTGGAGCCACCGCCAGAGCTGCACGTGGTGGGTTTGGTGCTCCCAGGCCGCTGACATCGCTGCAGGGGATGCAGCAGCAACGCATGCTGAGCCACCGGCTGCAGGGCGTCTTGGCTGGAGCCCAGCCTGCCCTGCCTCCCCCGGGGCACTGGCCCGTGGGGTCACGCACACCTCTCTGCATGAACCCGAGATGAATTTGGCCGTGGACTATTGACTCAGGACGAGGGAGCAGCAGCTTTTTGCTGAGGCACGGAGTTACAGGAGGGATGCCGTCAAGTGCAACAGGCCATTCAGCAGCTCTGCTCTCCCTCTCCATCCCTCTCCTGCCCTTAGCACTGAAAGCTGGCTGTTTCTGGGATATTTAACAGCCACTCTCCCTCAAATTGCATAAGCCACACGGCCTCCCCAGCACCGAGCGAGAAACCTGGAGGGAGCAGGACTGCGAAGAGCATCATCTGAGTTGAGGGGAGGCATCCCGCGTGGGACCTGCGGGGCCGTCGATGACTAGAGCATCTCACCCCATCGCCTCGCTGACAGCGGCCGCATTAATCCTGTTTGTTTTCATGCCTTGAACAGCTGAAGCTGCTGGGAGAGAGCTGGATGCCGCGCCGAGCAGCCCCTTTGCCGTCCTCGCTGGCTGTCGGCAGGGACGGCGCTGCCTGGCTCTGCGGGGGGCAACGAGGGTTAACAACCGGGAGAGGAAATCGCCTGCCTGTGGTCCCCGCTCTGCGCGCACCCATGCCTGCGCGCGCGCACGGACCGAGGGAGCAGGAGGAATTCCCACGGCTGACGGCGTTTCGTGCCACCTGATTAACATGAGCAGCTGCTCTGCGAAGGGTTTAGTCGAGGAGGAGGCAAAGCGCTCTCCGGAGCTGCCTCGGCAGCGAGATGTGCCCGGGCCGGAGGCTGGGACCCTGGCAGAGCTCCAGGGTCTGCTTAGGAGAAAGGAAACTTTGGGTAAGAATCGAGGCCCCTTGTGAGGAGCAGTTTTGGGCCCTGTTGTGCAGCACAGGGCTGCAGTCGGTGCCCCATGCTCCTGGGGTGTTTTGGGGAAGAGGATTTCGGAGCAGGGAGGAGAGTCACCACTCTTTGACTCCTTCAAGCCTGGGCGGCAGCGATGAAATCTGCTTGCGGCTTGGTAGCTGCGAGCATTTCCCTGCAGGGATGTGGTCTGAGACCCATCAGCTCATTGCACCTGGAGCCCTCAAATGCTTTGTCAGGCTTGAATTGGCTGAACCTCACAGTCAAGGATGCCTGGTCTCAGCAAAAGCCAGATGATCCCAGGAGCCCAGTGATTTTGTGATTGCTGGAGAAAGGCCAAGGCGAAACCCTCCCCGGGCCTCACACGTTGCTCCTGACAAGGACCTCAAGTCACAAGCCTGCCGGCCTCAGGGCCAGCAAGTGCTGCGTCCCAGGCCAGGGGTGTCAGCTTTCCTGCTCAAAAAGGACAGAATGACCCCAAACAGATGGTTGCCTCCAAACAGTCCCATTCTCATATCCCTGCCCCAACGGCTGCCTCTTTCCCCAGCTGATCGAGGGCAGCGTTTCTGGCACCATCCACCATCTGCAAATGAGAGGTTTCTAAAACAGGAGGTGAACGCTGTCCTTGGATTTGTTCACTGTCTGTTCGGCTGGTGCTAAAGGAGTCACTTAACCTTGGAGGGAGCCGGGACGTGTTTGACAGCTCCCATTAGGCAAATGGTGGCTTTTACTGGTCTGCACGCTGCCAGGTGAATACAAAAATCATTTCCTCCCGCTGCTACGTGCACCACGGTCGGGGCTGTGGCTGCTCCCTGGTGGTTACGTCCCCAAGCGCCCGTCGAGCGTATGCTCAGGAGCTGCGGGACCTGCAAGCAAGATGCCAGCGGCTCCGCAGGGGCTGCCCGGCTGCCTGTCTGTATTGCCATGTCACGCAGGACACACCATCCCCACCCAAGCCCTGGGCTTCGAAACGCTGTGCTAAGAGTAACAGCAGCAACCTCACATCCTATCAGGCCAATGAGCTGGTTCGTGGTGACCTGAAGCTATCATGAAATGGTTTGGGAGGGTTGCAGGGAGTGCTGGATCTTGGAGGGATTTGGGGATCGTGGGTTTAGGGATACGGGGAGGAACGGAATGGGGAGGGATGCAGGGAGTGTGGGTCTGGGCAGGATGCAGCAGGTGATGGGGCTGGGAGGAAAGGGATGGAGAGACGGGTCTAGGAGGCTTACGGAGAGGCTTGGATCTAGGAGGGATCTGGGGAGTGGGGGGTCTCCGAGCGGCGGGTCTGGGAGGGCTGTGGCAGGGCCATGGGACTGGGAGGGCTGCTGGAGGGACGACTGGGCCGAGGCAGCCGTGCCCAAGCGCAGCCCCTCGCTGCTCCCTGCCCCGACTCCTCCGGCGAGGATTTGCAGATGGGAGCACCCTGCCAAGGCCCTTCCTCCCCACCCAGCTCTGCTGTGGGACGGTGCCGGTGCTGAGGGGCAAACTGGGGAGCGGGCTGTCGGGGTAAAACCGCTCTGGCGCTGGTCCTTGCATCCCACTACCTCCACGTTCAGGTCCCGCTGGGAGGACCGCAGGGAGGACAGTAACAACGGGAGCAGCCTTGAGCGCGAAGCAGGACGCAACCGCCGGCGGGACAGAGCCCAGCTCGTTCCCAGGCAGCTCCGGAGTCGCTCAATACCAGGGTTTCTCGCGAGCGGCCGGCGGCGGAGGGGCTGGGCGGAGGTTCGCTCTGCGCACACGGCTCCCTAGCAGCCTGCCGGGATGATGCAACAGCCCTGCAAGACGAGGGGAGAGGCGGGCGCCGCGCCGCTGCTGCAAGCGTGCCTTTGCGTCCCGGCTCCGAAAGCCCCCCTGCCGCGAGCTGGCTGTGCCAGGGCGGTCTCGCGCCCTTGGATTAAGAGGGCCCAGGTGAAGCTGAGCGCAGCATACGGCCGCAATTCCTGCTCTTTCAACGCCTGCTGCAGCCTGAGGCTGATTTTCGGGGGGGGGGGGGAGGGCAGGGGGAGAGAGTGAGGTTGGGGGATGATCGCTTAACCTCCTGCCGTGTGTCACTGATACCCAGCAGTCTCCTGGGACGTGTCCAGATGGCCGGAGCGGGATTGCTATCCCGGCAGTTCAGGCAGAGGCAGGTCAGGTGAAAGCTTACCACGGCTTGCAGACACGCAGGCTGAAGCCCGGGAGCTGCAGCAGCCGCCGTCAGCTGACGACGCATCAGCCAGCGTCGGCTGATGGTTCAGCAGATCGCGCTCGCTTGGCCCTGGGCTCTTCCCATGACTCACATTTGCTGCCGAGTGTGCTATTTTGGACCAAAGCGGAGGAAAATATTAATAACTGCTGTTTGCGGATTGCTCTGTGTTCAGGCATGTGCATGTAGAGGCCTTTCGCTGTGGCAGAGCCAACCTGAAGCAGTTCGGCTTAATCAAGGAAGGGGAGCTGGGCTCCTCTCTGCTGCTGGCTGCGCGCCCACATCCTGCCGTCCGCAGCCGGGCTCCGTGCTGGGCACCGGCGGATGCGCGTCCTCCGTGGGTCAGCGCAGGGGGAGACCTCGAGTGCCTCAACGCCGGGATCACGGTCCCCAGCTAGATGGTCAGGCTGGATCCCAGGCCAGGAGGAAGGGCGGAAGCGTAACAGGATATTCCTCGAAGCACAAAGCCAAACAAACCTCTTTCGTGCTCAGCGATGGAGTCACTGCATTTATCCTTCCTTTAGCACAGTCCTGCATCCAAAGTACCCCTCCGAGCTGGCTGCGTTCATCCATGTGGAGGCTTTTTTTGATAAATGTTGCTGGTTTTATTGCCTGATCTGAGTGCCTTCTTAGGTAGCTGGTAGTATTTGTCAGATCATTTCCTTAGACAGACCTGGCCAGCGATTCCTGAGCAAACTGTTTGCAGCTCAGCTTGCCTAGTGAAAGTAAAGTGTCCTTAAAATGCTGTCTTTCTTGATTATTCCCCAAGCACGTCGTTGTACCACCCTGTGCTTAAAATAGCCCCTGCATCTTTTCTGTCGCAGCCGGGTGCTGTGCATAATCAAAGTCAGCCCCCTCCTGAAGACTGTGTGAACTGAGCTTCCCGTGTGAGATGCGAAAACTCAACAGCCTGAGTGCTGACGTGCAGAAAGCATCTTGGTTATCGGACCTCAGTCTTTGGGCCGGTATGACATGGGGAAACCTTGCTTTGCCCCCTGTCCTTGCTGCTTCGGTCTGCAGGAGGGAAACGAAAGGCCTCTCTGTGCTCAGGAAGAGTTTCTGCAGAGAAAGCTTGGCCAGATGGAGCCAGTCTGAAAGACTGGGCTAAAAAAGGAAGGCAAGAAGCAAGGACACAAGCAAAGACCTCAAGGCCCGTGGGCTGGGATCTTCTCTGAGCCCGTCTGCACTGAGGCTGTACCCACGCGGAGAAGGGGCAGCCAAGGCTCAAGGCGAATTGAGGCTGTGATATCCTTGGTCCCCAGTTCTCCTCTGCCGAATTTCCCCATGCTCACCAGATAAAACCTTATCCACCCCAGAACTGTTTGCACCAGTTTTCATGGGGGTCCCTGGCACAAAGATGGGCAACGGGGAGGGTCCAGGAGACGCAGGCAACTGCTGCAACAGCAGGCAGTGATCCCAATGTCTTCATTCACGAGCACGTGTTTCCGTGCGGGATCCTCCAGCATCATCCTCAACAAACCTATCTCTGCTCCACCGGTGCCACGAGGGTCCAAGAGACCCGCAGCAGGGCAAAAGCAACATTTCATGCAGGCAGGGGCTCTCTCTGCTCCTCAAGCACCCATGCTCCAGCAAGATGGTCAGATGCAATCATCCCACCGGTGCAGGGAGGGGGGAACTGAGGCACAGACTGGTGGTGTGCTTTCCCCTGTGGGGCACAGCAGCTGGGGTAATGGCAGGATTAGGACCTTGTATCTGCCAGCCCACACCCCGGAGAAGCGGGAGGCTCCAGAGCTCAGTCACAACCCTTGAGGGCTCCTTGTTTGCTGGGCTGTAGGCGTTGGAGAGGGGACAGCCGCTGCCAAATGAACACAGAGGTTCTGCATTAACAAGTTAGACAGTGTCAGGCGGTTCCCGGGCACTAACTCCTTCAATTTACTCCTCTAGGCATGGCCAGGGCATGCCACAGTCAGCAGTGTGAGCATCTGAGCGCTGGGACTGGGGCTCCCGTTCCCCATGGGGACAACGGTGGGAACAACCCAGTTGGGGGCTGCACAGCAAGAAGCACCACGGGCTGCACGGGCAGGAGTAAGCTGCGTTTTGTGCCAAGCATCCTCGTCTCAATAACGCACTTAGTTTTCCAGTTCATGACCTGCCGAGCGGCCCCGCTTGGTGGACCTGCTTGGGATAGGCAGTGCCTGTGTCCTGCTTCTGCCAGGGGCAGGAGGAGGTGTGTGGATAGCGCCTGGGCAGCCTGGACACCTGCAACCCCGCTCACGAGCAGGATGGGCCTGTTGTAGCCCCTGTCATTCCTTCTGAACATTAAATATCGCTTTTGTAGGAGATCAAGGCCCTGGGCAAGCAGGATGGGACAAATTTGGGGGTGAAGCCAGTAACGCAAGGTGCCTCTGCAACAGCCTGTGCCTCTTCCTGCAAACCAAGCTCCCATCACTGGCACTGC